>NC_072794.1:95321002-95946002 GCF_028583425.1 Eublepharis macularius | reverse complement strand
AAATCCTCTGCAATGCTACCAAGTACAACTGTTAGTTTCGGTGTATTGCCACCAATGCCAAAAATAGCATGAAAGTCTAGCAATGGCACTGCTGGCAATGTGTGTGAGCTCCACAGTGAGTAGGTAAAGTTAGTCCCCTGTGCAAGCACCGAGTCATTACTGACCCATGGAGGGAGGTTGCATCATGATGTTTTCTTGGCAGACTTTTTGTTACAGGGTGGTTTGCCAGTCATCTACACTTTACCCCCAGGAAAATATGTACTCACTTTACCAACCTTGGAAGGATGGAAGGCTGAGTCAACCTTGAGCTGGTTACCTGAACCTGGCTTCTGCCAGGATCGAACTCAGGTTGTGAGCAGAGCTTGGGCTGCAGTACTGCAGCTTACCAATCTGTGCCATGGGGTAGACATAAACAAAACCTTCTGAGTATCATTCTAGCCACTGGCTTCTCCTCTGCCCTTCCTTTGCACCTCCCCCTCCTCTAAATACTGATTTCCAGAATGGTCATAAGGTATGTGAATCCCTGTTCAACTAAGTGTACCAGTTCCCCTCCATTAAATATTGGATATACTTGGTGTGCCTTGAACAGAGCTATTAGCTGGATACACACAACATATCCGTGTAAAGTCCAAAGTGCACTGAAGGGAATCTGAAGGAGGCTGCTACCCATGCCCTTCACTGATGGCCTCCTTCACCACTGATGGCCCACCCCACATCCACACACACATTGGATGTTCCATGAATGTCTTATGTATTGGGCTGGGATGATTTTATAATATATACTGAGACATGGTTTAGAATGCAGAACCTGAAGAAAACTCTAACGTGAGATACCTTCTTTTTCTAAAGCATCAACAAGTCTCTTTACAACCAGCAGTGCTTGTTCTGGAAGATTTAACCGATCGACAACCTCCATCTGCCCAGCTGGTCCTGTTAGGAGGAGAAACAAATATAATTTAACTCTCAAGTTTCTCATTTCAGCAGATTCATAGCTGTGACAGTTAAGTCGCTCAGTAAATGTCTCTTGTGGGTCTTCATTGGCTAGGAGATGTCTGGTCTAGCCAACCTGGTATATTCTCTATGGAATTGGTTTTATTGCAGTTTTCAGCTACCAATATAGCCTTTGAAAACTAACAGGTAATTTTAGAAGAAAATCTTTGTGATTTAATTCAAAGAGAATATTAGCGATTCAAAGAGAGAAAGAAGGTTAATTCCATGTCTAGAGGATGTTCAAGCTACAATCTAGAAACTTTTCTGATTGTGGAACATCACTGGAATGTTATGGCCTGCAACTGCTATCATGATGTATACAAGAAGAGAATTCAGGATGCCAGGAGGCCTCAGTATGGTTGCCAGGTGTCTGGTTTTCCCTTGGAAAGTCAATTTTTTTCTGGGACTGTCTAGAGGAAATGTGGTTAAAATACCAAATATCAAAAATGTCCAGTATGTTTGAACATGGGAGAGGAGGGGTGCCTGTATGGATCCCATTTCCCCAGTGGGAGGAGATCCCCCGCTTCCACCCTCCACCTCCCCACCACTTACCTGGCTGGTGGGGGGGGGGGTAATGTGGGAATGGACCTCTTGGGCACACTTCCAGGGTAGCGCAACAACATCACTTCCTGGAAATGATGTCATCACAGAGGTGTGGGGGCATGCATGCGAAGTGAACAATGGGAACAGCAAAAAGGTAAGCACTCGGTCCCCCATCCCTAGGTTGCCAGGTCCCTCTACCCTCCTGCTGGGAGGGTAGAGTCCCTGGCACTTACCTTGTGTTGGGCATGAGGTCCTTACAGGCCCAGCACGAGGTCCTTACAGGTGTGATGATCTCACTTCTGGAAGTGACGTCACCCACATCAGCTGCGTGAGCACTCCCGCACTCTGCATGGGGCCCAAATTGGCCCCAAACAAAGCACAGGAATACTCCTGCAGCCGGCACAATGACGTCACTTCCAGAAGTGACATCACCACGCTTGTTGGGAGTGTGCATGCTTCACATTCCTGAGGTGCCTGCCGGTGATGGGCAACCTCCGGGAGCTTGCTACCTCCCACCGATCGCTGGGCGATCAGCAGATGAGGGGGCAAATCCCTGGGAGTTTGCCTGCCACTGGAGAGCACCTGGAAACCCTCCCTCTCCCGTCAGGAGGGTCAAGGGGATCTGGCAACCCTAGGCAGTTGGTCACGGGTATCCATGAGCTGGCAGCATTACTGGCAGGCCTTTCTGCTCAACCTCTGCCTCCACCCCTCTTCTGTACTTCCAGCACCCGACCTTTTCCTGCATGCCTGGGAAGCGGCAGGACCACCTGCCAGTCCAAGTACCAGAGGAACAATGAGCTGGCTCAGCCTCCTCCTGTATGCCTGGGAAGCAGCAGGCCCACTCACCTGCCTGACCTCCTGAGCACTGGCCAGCGATGACATTGCTCCAGAGTGATATCATCACACCAGGTTTGGAAGTGCGCATGCACTTTGCATGTGAACAATAAACTCCAGGGTCTGGTTTATGTTTTATGAAATTTGGCAACCCTAGACTAGCTTACCCGAAGCAGGGAAAAAATTCAGAATTATGGTATTTTACTGGCTTCGGTAAAGCAAGTGCACTGATTTCTGTTTCTGTATGCAAAAGTACCTTGAATGACTTTGTTGGTCATATCCAGCAATTGTTCCCCTATAGTTCTAGCTATATCCATGACAATTTCTTAGAATCTGGGAGCAATGCAAGGTTAGCTATGGTCAGTACTTGGATGGGAGACCACTAAGACAGACTGGGTTGCTATATGGAAGAAGGCAACGGCAAACCACTTTTGCTCATCTCTTGCCTTGAATACCCTGTAGATTGGTTCACCATAAGTCACTTGTGATGCAATAATACATTATTCTTTCAAAATACCATTTTATAGTGTTGGTTTGAACTGAAGGAACTTTTCTTAGGAAATCCTCTCTGTCAAACAAACAAATAAACCCTTCCACTAATCCCATTTTATGAAGAACTGAGGTTCATATACATTGAGACGTTAGGTTCCTATTCCTTTAATAAATACTTTTAAGAAGGAATTTTGGCAACTATAGATAATCATTAAGGATGCTACGAATTCCAACAGAAATCTGACCGCAAGGCAACCTTATATTGACTGAACACCTGGCTTACATGAAAGGTAATTGGATCACCTCAATGTTTTTGTTTGGAGCTTGTCTCACACACTGTTCTTAATAGCTTTGTGCCTGCACAGTAGCCAAGTGCCACAGGGTGAGAGCCATGTTATGCCTTGATAAATATGTAAAAAAGCAGCTTGCAGCCACTTTTGATTCCGCACAGTCCATGAACTATAATTTCTCTGTCACCAGTGAAGAGGCATGTATCTCCTGAAGACATGGCTGATTTATTAAAATGAACTACTCATTGAGCTCAAAATCATCACAGTTCACACCCCTCTCTGCACATGTGCAGTTGGATGCATATTTTAAATTTATTTATCTAACATATTTGCATGCTGCTTGTCTCCTAAAATACAGGATTCAAAGGAGCTTACAAAGGCACACAAAATTCAAGATGAGCACACAATCACTTAAAATTCGAACATACCAGAACACATCCTGCTTACTCTCCTGCCCACCATAAAATTCAAAATTGAAAAAAAAAAACAATACACCAGCAAGAAACCACCCACAAAAACAAAAAGCTATAAAACACAAAATGTTAAAACAAGACCAACCTCATTATTAAATGTGGATTATAAAATTTTTACAACAATAATGGCAGCAAGATTAAGAAAATTTCCAGATATAATTCATGAAGATCAAACAGGATTTTGTTTCAAAGAGATATATGAGAGATAACATTATATATCTATACAATGTAATTGAAAACTCAAGGAGAAAAAACAGCATTTATGTTTTTGGATGCAGAGAAAGCTTTTGATAATGTGTCTTGGTTATTTTTGATGAAAGTACTATAAAATATGAACTGTGGGACTGAATTTTTAAACTGAATGCAAAGTATCTACATAGATCAACAAGCCAGAATTTTAGTAAGTGGTTCCCTAATGGCACTTTGAGACAGCAGGCACTGCAAACAAGGAATTGCAAAGGCATTTTCCAGCAAGAAGCAAAGTTACATCGCAACCTTAAAAACTCCCTTTCCTGCTGGCAGGTAGACCCTTTGTCCCAATTTGCTCATGTGTTTTGGAGCATGAAAGTTAATTCCCTAGCTTCTGGTTTGCTGAAACACTATGCACAAGTTAATGTGACAGCAGCAGAACAGAAATTTAAACAAGTCAACCAAGAAGATAGCAGTCCAGTAAATCTGAAATTGGGATTTCCCCACCCAGGAAATGGAGGAAAACTTCAGTGGTACCACAAGGATGACCAATTGTTCCTGTCCATCTTAGCAAAACGCTTATTATCGCAACTATGTCCTCTCCCGCCCCCACCCACCCACCTACCTACCTCCCACCAGTCTTTCCTTGGTTTTAACATGAAGGTTTGATTTCAGCCACACATAGCCAGGAATTGCTGTTAAGTCTGACATTTCAATCTGCCCTAAAATCAGAGAAAGCCAAAGAAAATGAATAGCACTGAAGTTGGCCAAGGCATTAAACTGATCCAGATTTTACTCTTGGCAGGGAGTAATCTGCAGTATAATTGGCAGACTAGATGACTGTGCACAGCTCTTATTATTTTAAGAAAAAGACTTCAGGAATACAAAGGAGACTAAGGATATCAGCAGCTACTAATCAACAAGAACAACATATATAACCCTGTAATTAAGGGATCCTACAATCTCATATTAAGCTTGCAGCAGTACAAACACTCAAACTGGTTTAAGCATATGCACATCAGAGCACAATCAACTTGGAAACATGCTGTGTGTGTAATTCTAAGGATTGCTAGCCCTGTGTCAGTGTGGAAAATATTCCACCCCCAGCCTGTAACATCCTGTGCCCCCCACCCCCACTCAGCTGTCTGGCTTGTTGGGGAAGGAATGAGGGAGACTTACCAACAGACTCTTCCGGCTGACTCTGTGACATTACCAGTGATGCAACCATGTCACTTCCTTTATGCCCAGAAATGATATCATCATGTTGTTAGTGAAGCTCTGATATTTCAGCCAAACCACAGTTTTTCCCCAAATACCAGAGCAGTTCCAGCATGATGACAACATTACCTGTAATGACATCATAGTGTCACCCATGTATTTGACAAATATTTGCATCATGTATGACTGGCTGCTGCAGAATTACCACAACTGAAAGCTAAATTCTAAGGAGATGTGGGGTTTGTCCTCAGGCAAAACCTCTGAGGGATGGAGCCATACAATACCTGGAAGCATCTTCTAGTTAACTTTTTACACCCGATCGAAAATCTAAGCACAGAGCAATCATGGCCAGAGTTTAATTTCATCATTCCAGTAAAGTTGATCAACTGCTGGCTAGGTCAGTCAGCAAGTCTTTTCATGTCCACTTAGGGCACAACTACATGCACTGACTTTAAAAATTTTTTACACAGTCCTGCCACCGGAACTCTGTTTTAAGAAGACAGACTAGTAGCAATAGAGAAAGGGTTATTTTAATCCTTTCTGAACCACTGTCCTCTTTCCCAAGATTCTTTTGGCTTTGATGGGGAAAATATAGGGGAAAGAACAGCTTGATAATTTTCAGTGAACAAACAGGACAAGGATGAATGGTTCAACTGCATCACTTGCAACAAGGAAGAAAAAAGGGGGGTGGGGGGGAAACCCCACAAACTCAACCCAAACAAGCAGGGGAACAAAAGGGGTTAAGTAACAACTTAAAAGTATATATATATAGTAAATATTAAAAAGTATTTATTATCCTCACCCACGTTCCTGCCCTCGCTGAGAATACCAGCGCACTCCTCTTTGGCCTGGTGGGTGGGCACATGGGGAGGTGCCTCTGGTGAGCGGCCAGACCCCCTGCCCCCTGAGGGGAGGTGGCTCGCCACTGCCTCCCTGTGCCCGCCAGGCCCGGCGGCCGCCGCCAGCACCCACTTTCTGTACATTGGGCCAACGTCAACTGGTGGCTCTAATTGTATCGAGTGGGAGTTTCCTGGGGGCCTTGGATTGGAGAGGGTATAACTCCAAGATCCCTTTTGTAATTTTGTCCAAACTTGGGTGATGGCTGTAGGAGAGCCTGCAAAACACTCCCCAGGAATATGGGCTCTCTAAGCGCCACGGGGGCCGTTCTGGTGCCCACGAACAGCGAACCACGAACCGGTTCGGCAACGGAAAATGTTTGTTGCAGTTCGCGACCTCGGGATCGTCATCGGCACTGAACCATGAACCGCAGAGTTGTTAAATTTTTTTGGTTCGTGCCCATGTTTAATAATGACCCTTTGGAACCCACCTGCATGGGACATAGGAAAGAGCAGAATAATATCATTATAATTCTCACCAAACTTTAAAGTCATAGTACCGCCTATGGCAGTACGACAAAGAGTGACAGCATAGTGTTGTGGTTAGAGTGTTGGACTAGGATCTGAGAGGTTTGAATACTCATTCTGTCATGGAAGCTCACTGAGTGACCTTGGGCCAGCCATTCACACTGTCTCAGCATAAAATATATGAGACAGAAGGGTCAAGCTAACATTAAAAATATACCAAAATTATATCTCACAAGGTTGTTGTTGTAGGAATAAAATGAAGACAGGCAGAATATTAGTTGCTTTGGGTCCCCATTTGGGAGAATAGCAGAGTATAAATATCTAAATAAATAAATATAAATATACTCGAGATTAAACTACAAAATAATGTGTGTCTAAGGCCATATAATATTATTATAATAATTCTTTTCATCCTCCCTCATTGCAGCATAAATTTCACTCAGAGCACTACATCACTTCAACTCCCTCCTTCTCTCCCTCACAGCCCAATCTCAACTGTCCAAACTGCATCTCCAACTGTCAAACTCCTGACAGCACCCAGCCACCAACATGTACAAGCACAAAGAAAAGAAAAGGAAGAATGACTGCGCTGTGAGAAAACAGGTCAGCAGACTTTATTTCAACTGGGTATCAGCGTCTATGTGAATATTGAAAGTGTAAATGATAGTATAAGCTCTGCTTCCCAAACTGCCTGTGAATTTGACATGGAGATAGATGCTGATCTGACAAATGCTCTTTCCATGAAGGTGAAATTGTTCATGAACCAGAACCAGTGGTCAAGAGTGAAAGACTCAGTCCACCTGACACAAGCCTGCCTAGTCAGGATACCCACAGGTACATCCTCCTTATGACTATATTACAGAATGTGATCTTGGGTTGTGGCCAACTGTAAACGAGGAGATGCAGGCTTACTGGTCTAGGAAAGGGAGTGATGAGTGCCACAATGAAAATGATACTATCATAAATAGGGGTGTGCGCTTCGGGAATCCGATTTGGGTAAAATCCAGAAAGCTTCAGCATGCTGGCCCCAATTTGGAAATCCCGAAGCAAAGCTCCCCAAAGCATTTGGAATGCTTCGGGAAGCTTCGGGGGACCCGGAGGGTTAGGGTTAAAGGGCCCTTTCGCAAGCGGCAGGGCCCTTTAAACCTAACAATTCCCTCCCACCCTTTCCTCCCCACCCACCTCACTTACCTGGCACCAGCAGAAGGGAAGGCTGGCCCTCTCTGCCGGCCAGCGGCAGGAGAGAAGGCCCTGTTTCATTGATTCATTGATTTATAAATTTCATTTTGTATAATTGATGTAGAACTTCTACATGTCCTAACAGAACAAATACATAAGAATTTTGTTTCACTTCCTATTTTATTTTATTTTTCTAATTAACACCCCCCCACACACAAATTACAATTAATTTATTCTCTTATATAACCTCTATTAATAAGATCAGGACTTTTTTTGAGGGGGAACGATCCGGAATGCCGTTCCAGCAGCTCTAGAATCTGCCCACATGATTCCTTCCTCCTTCAGCCCTGCGGGCTCTGCAGAGGAGGCTTAGTTGCTTTGAGTTCATTCTGCTTTTTTTCCATTCCTCTCTCTCTCTCTCTCTCTCTCTCTCTCTCTCTCTCTCTCTCTCTGTGAGTGCAAGCAGAGCTGCTGGGGCCAGCTCTGCTGAGGAGGGTAAGCTGCTTGGAGTTCATTCTGCTTTCATTGCATTCAGGGGTTTCTGTGTATGTGTGTGCTGCTTTGAGTTCATTCTGTTTTATTTTCATTGGGGAGTAGGTGGGTGGGGCTGTGTGTGTATGTGTGCTGCTGTGCTGGAATGCAGGCAGGGAATCTGCCACAAGCTTCACTAAGAGTCTGGAGTTCGACTAAGCCAACCGCAGAACAAGCAGGGAGCGTAGTCCAGGGAGCCAAAACCGAAGGTTAGAGCCAAAAGAGCAGTTAGAGCAGAGCTGGGTCGCAGTAGAACCGAGCAGGTCTGTGCGCAGGTGCTTCTGCAATGAGGGAAAGGGTGTCCTGGCTTAAGAGCAATCACCTCTAAGGCAGTGCTGCATCCTGCTAGGACTCAAGGTCACTACGCCGCTGTTTGAGTGCCTGAAGCCATGCACTTTGTCTCCTTTCCTGTGCAACAAAACGCTGCCGCACCCTACGCTGCATTTCAGGTTCAGGGGAGCTTGGTGGGGATGTTGCCCTGGTCTCAACAACCTGCTGGTGCAGGTAAGGAAACAGCCTCTGTCTCTGATTCTGCCCTGGATTCCTCAGCCTGCTGTGGCAAGGGTTCCTGCTGTTCCACTCCCTGCTGGTCTTCCAAGCAGCTGACTCTGGAGGGGCTTGGAATACTCTCTCCCCTGTCATCCTCCATGAGGTCTTCATCCTCTGAGGACTCAGAGCCCACAACAGCTGCTTTGAGTTCATTCTGTTTTATTTTCATTCGGGGGTGGGGCTGTGTGTGTGTGTGTATGCGCGTGCTGCTTTGAGTTCATTCTCCTTACTTTTCAGGGGGTGGGGCTGTATGTGTGTGCTACCTTGAGATTATTCTGCTTTTTTCCATTCCCCCCCCTCTCTCTCTCTCTCTCTCTGTGTGTGTGTGTGTGTGTGTGTGTGTGTGTGTGTGTGTGTGTGAGAGAGAGAGAGAGAGAGAGAGAGAGAGAGAGAGAGAGAGAGAGATGGGGTCCAGCACGGACTCTCCAGAGGAGGCTTAGCTGCTTTGAGTTAATTCTGCTCTTTTTTCATTCATGAGTGAGAGACAGAGTGCAAGCAGAGCTGCTGGGGCTGGCTCTGCAGAGGAGGATAAGCGGCTTTGAGTTCATTCTGCTTTCATTTCAATCAGGGGTTTCTGTGTATGTGTGTGCTGCTTTGAGTTCATTCTATTTTATTTTCATTGGGGGAGTGGGGCTGTGTGTGTATGTGTGCTGCTTTGAGTTCATTCTGTTTTATTTCCATTTGGGGGTGGGGCTGTGTGTGTGTGAGTGCATGCTGCTTTGAGTTCATTCTGCTTTCTTTTCAGGGGGCTGGGGGCTGTGTGGGGCTGTGTGTGTGTGCTGCTTTGAGTTCATTCTGCATTCTTTTCATGGGGGTGGGTGGGGCTGTGCGTGTGTGCGTGTGTGTGTTGCTTTCATTCTTTTGTTGACTGAAGTTGACATTGTTATGGTTCCCACAGCTTTTGAATGCAGATTGGTTCTGTGTTAGTTAAATATATCAGTTATGTTTATTTGTATTAGTTAAAATATAAGTTATGGTTATTCCAGTTTTATGCTAGGGATGGATAGCTGTGTCCAAGTCACAGAAGGCTTTCATCAATATATCCATCAGCATATAAATGTTCTTATGTCTTAATAGCTGTAACTTAAATGGTTCTCCCCACCCTCAGCTGATTAACATCACTGAAATTGCAGTGGACATATGGATGTTATGGAAGTTTTAATGAATATTATTTGTCTGGGACATTGGAATATTTATGAGCATTTCACAATGTCACAATGTCTTAGCCATTGGTAAGGTAGAGTTGGCAAGCAACAAAAAAAAGCCATTTTAAACTAAGTATAAATCTAACACAGCTAAAGTTGAGTATCTAATTTTGAATTGCTCTAGAAAAGCAAAACCCTCCCTGAAAATCAGAAAATTCAATATTCATTAGATTAGGAATTTCAGACTCTGGAATTTTGAGACAGAATGTTGGATTTTTTCCCCTGTCACTGTCAGAGGGAAACTGTTAGAATTTAGATTTGTGAGATGGGTTTTGGATTTTTAGAGCCCCCTTCCTTCTTGAATATTTTAAGCCATATTTTATTTGATTCCAAATAAATGAAATGTTTGGGAAAGGGAATGGAAGATTTCACTTTTTGTAGAGGATACAGAAAGGAAAAGCTTATTTATCTTGTCGTAATGCATTTATCTCATCGTAATGCATTGTGCTGGGTTCTGGGAAGCGGCATCACTTCTGGGAGTGACATCACTTCTGGAAGTGACGTCATCACACATTTCTGGGAGCGTGCACATGCGTGCTTTGTGTGCGCACATGTGATAATAAAAAGTTCCACCACCTCTTTTCCCAGAAAAAAAGCTCTGAATGAGACAATTAATTGCTTCCTTATTGCAGTAAAACAAATCAAGAAGGCTTTGGCATCATATTCCCCATTTCTAAAACAGGCAAAAGTTTTCCAGAAAGCCTTCTAAATACTTGATTGTTCTGCCACACTTTCTTAAGGTATCTGCTCTGCATGTAGGTAATTTTTTTGGTTTCTGATTATGACATAGATGTTATCTGGATTAGACTCTCTGTGGGAGCCTGAGATAATCTTTGAATGGTATTTGTTGGTAATAGGCAAACTTGTTAAGTTATACAATAGCAGAATGATAGATGAATAGATCTGGCAACCAGAGGAGATTGCAGGAGGTGAGGACTAGTCCTTTTTGGCATCAAATTATGCCATGACATCGCATCAGGCATGACCCGGAACTGATGTCATCCTATCAGAGCAACACATTTGCATTTGCCCAATAGAGTTTGAGGCAAATGCTACAGTCTCATCAAACATGATGATGTCACTTCCAGGTCATAGTGTTGGTGCACTGTTGATCCTTCTCCCATTTCCTCCTGTATTTTCCCACCACCACCCAGTTGAGCAGTGGTAACAGAATGGATGGAGGTCTCCTTCTGTGTCTTGACTTATCAGACGTTGTCTCTTCTTGAGGCCCTTTTTAACTGCTGGATGGATACATCCATAACACCTATTTTTGAGAGCCAGCTGTTCCTTACAAGGATGATTAGTGAAATAATTCTACAGTATCTGCAAATGTAATAATTCTTGGCAAGCACCTTCACTGCAATTTCCAGTAAGGCAGAAAGCAAACATGCTCAAGAATTGCTTCTTAACCAGGTTTAGTAAATGTACCTTTGAACAGAGTAGAAAGGACCCTAGAGATATACGAATTTTTTTTAAAGGACTAAACCAAAATTTTTAAAATGTTCACAAAATGGCATCTACAATAGGAGAACAGAAGATCTGCATGCTCATTAGTAATGTTATGTGTACCTCACTCCAAACTGCAACAGACACACGTACTGGGGGAGAATCACATTTTCTCAGTAACAAAGTATTTGGGTTTGAGTGCTGTGTGAATGCCATATCCATTGAACAAAAGTGCTCTCATCTGAGAAAAAATTGTGGAGAAGAAAAAAAAATGGGAAAGGCTCTTCAAGGGAAGCAGCCTTCTGGATGAAGTCTCCTCAAATATTACCTGGAGTGAAACAAAAGGTAAAGTGTTCAATTGTGTATCTCTTTTTAGAGATATTGTGACATGTCAAGATTTTGTTGGTGCTATTTCAAGGTACAGCACACACCCTAGAATACTGAACCCAACGCATACCTCAGTCTTGTGAGGCATCTTCACTTGCTTTGTGGGATGGCACAACTACATAAGCTGATGGCACTCTCTTTGACCACCAGGAATGAAATCAGCATTTCTTGGTTAGAGGGGGGAAATACAGCTTCTGCTTCCTAATGAACCTCTGCTATATCCTGTCTGCTTTTGTTGCTCTAACAGATGAGAGGGAAAATAAGACGTAAACCAAAGGGATGTTCAGAGCAGATTCTTTTTGGAAATGGTATGCTCCTCCTCTTAGATTATGCCAATAGCAGAGGAATTAGAGAAGCCAGGTGGACTGAAGGTTTCTCCTGTCTGCAGAGGCAGACTCAAAAGCAGCAAACTGTAAATGCTCTGTTGGTAAAGGAGGAGACAGATGCATTAATCAGCAATGGGATGAGAAGAAGCAAGGAATTAGAGGCATGCAGCAGCACAAGCTGAAGCTGCAGATGGGGAAAAAATTATCTACATATTTTTTAAGACATCAAACTGTTCATCTGGCTACCACATGTTCCACTCTGGCAATAGCTCTGCAAAGAACAGAAAAAGTCTACTTTTAAATGTCTGAAGGACTTTAAAGAAGAACAGAATCCAAACATAAACTATTCTGTAGAGTCTCTGTTGAATGCTCTAGTCTATGCTTCATTTGCAACTGTCACAGTTTTGGCTGCAGTTAGGATTAGCTGGGTTAGGAACATCTGTAGCCAGTAAAGCACTGGAACGCCTTTTTCTTTGTGAGATTTTGAAATAATTAAAAAGGAAATCATTCCACTATCATGCCTCAATGTGGAAAGCATACTGGATCTATACCTTGAGGGGCGGAGCCACAGTGAAAATATATTCACTGCCTTTTATTCACACCTACAATTCTGACTGTTTGTAACAAGATAAAAACTACACATTAACCAGGGACTTGTGGCATCACAAACCCTCATCACTATTAATGCTTTTCAACTCTTTAAATATTAAGCACGGGTATTTTTTTTAAAAAGTACCAAACAAGTGTTAAATCTGATAAACCTGCAAACAGTTTTTTTTTTAAATTTACAAAGCCTATATGAAGCATGTGTGCATACACACAAGACAGATAATTCAGTAGGCACTTAATTCACTTATAAGCACATTTGTAAATTCATATTAGGGCTGGGGCAGGCTTTTTCCATGGCAGAAAAGGTGTGGATATTCTAAAATTATGTCTCTGTCCACCCACCCTATGCGATATAAAAGGAATTAAATACTTCAGTTTCCGGTAAATTTCAATTTGCCCTGGCAGCTGAATATGGGGTGTTGCGTCAATTGGAATGTGTTTCTTCCCTACATGCCATGGCTGAATTCTAGATTAGAATCTTGGCCTGTGGGAAGAAACAAATAGCAATTTGATCAAATCTTTGCATTAAGACATCAGGGAAAATCAGAACTTGACTGAAGGCTTCTGAAACTAGGATCCCTTCAATTGTGCCGCACTGGCAAGGGGAAGGAAGTGATTACGTGAGTATGGCAACAAGTTGAGATAATTTCTGTTATTGCAGACAAGGCTAGTCATCGAACCTTTTTTCAGGTATGATGGCCTCCTTAGCAAACCCATGGAATCTATTTAGCCACCTGACCCCTCATGTGAAACTGAAAATGTACGGATCTGTATACCCACAAACATATGTGTAAAAACTGCCCTTATAAAGAAAAAGAGTTCTAATTTAAACTGCAACGGATAGATGCCTGAATACATTCTCTATTTTAAGGTCTAGATTACACTCAGGGCTTTTTTTCTGGGAAAAGAGGTGGTGGAACTCATTGGGTTGCCCTCGGAGAAAATGGTCACATAGCTGGTGGCCCCGCCCCTGATCTCTAGACAGAGGGGAGTTTAGATTGCCCTCTGTGCCACAGCACGGAGGGCAATATAAATTCCCCTCTGTCTGGAGATCAGGGGGTGGGGCCACCAGCCATGTGAGCATTTTCAAGAGGTTCCGGAACTCCATTCCACCATGTTCCAGCTGAAAAAAGCCCTGATTACACTGCTTTCAAGAGTTTCATTGGAGAACAGGCTATCTGTGTAACTGATGTTCTTGCAAAATTTACTTGGGTGTTGTATCTTCAGAATTAGCATAATCATAAGTCCTTTATTTCACCAGTAATGGGCTGTTGTTGCCCATTCTTTATGCAGCACTGCAGGTAGAGTGAAGGGAGTCTCTACTTCCAAGTATATTTTTCATTGTGATATACTATAGGAATGAGGGATGTTCAACATATTAGTTATTCCCATAGCATCAGTGTTGGTTTTGCAATAGTCAGAAGAGGAGGAAATGCCATAAAAACCACTGGACAAAGGATACTCCTCCTCTTATTCTTCTGCTGAATTACACGCAATTAATGATATTGGGTGTACATGAAAGGTACTCATTTGAATATGTAAATGTCATCGCAGCTGACCATACCTAGATTATACTGTGTACTAGAGTTGCTTGCCATGAGATGAAGCAGCAGTTACTATTCACACAGAACACAAATCAGAAAACTATGTTTTAATACAGAGTTAAAAACCCAAAATGCACTTCACACCTAACTTTAACAGGATGTTTCCAGATAACACTGAGACAAATTTTCCTCATATCTCATTTTTCCTCCCCTCCCCCCCTGCTTTTGGGGGGGAGGGGAGAAAAGAAAAAAAGGAAAAAAGTTTTTCAGGAGCATCACCTAAAACACTTTCTTCTATGACTGTTTGCAGCCAATTTCCCCAGATCATTTCCCCTCTGTTCTACTACTCTTGTGTCCAGTTTTGTTCTCCTTTTCTTTCCTCATAAATGAAAAACTTCTTCATGTTAAGAGTAATGCAATAGTGGAATCAGCTGCCCCTGGGATATGGTGGGTTCCCCCTCATTGGTAGTCTTCAAGGAGTAGCTGGACAAATACTTGGTAGGCCAGGAGTTCCCACCATGGTGTCCATAGGCATTATTGCACCCATTAAGACCTTTCCTGGAGCCCGCCAGGTACAGTGCTCATGGGTCAGTGAGTCTATTCTGTCACATTGTTATGTTTTCAATTTGCTCTTATTATTTAAAAATTGAGACATTCATTAATATTCTTTCTCCTTGGTACAATTAATTAGTACTAATATCATATGAGAAGATGACATACTAACTGGTATAGTGGAAACGCCTGCCATTTGCTGAGCTGCATCAGAATGGCAGCCAGTATAGTGAAGTGCTTAGAACAGGGCTGAGGAGACCTGGATTCAAAGCCTCATGCTGCCATAAACCTCATAGGTATCCTGGGGCCAGTCACTCTCTCTCAGCCTAAGCTTCCTCCCAGGGTTGCTGTAAGAACCATGTACATTAACTTGAGCTCCTGGGAAGAAGGGTGACATAAAAAAAATGAATAAATACATCTGCATAGTGATAACACCCAGTCTTAAAGCTCTGGATATTTTTTTCTAAGTGGCTGCATATAAGTATTATATGGCATATGGGAGAGGACCAAATCCTGGGACACCCCACCTGTCTACTAGTGTTGTCAAAATCCAGGTGGAGCTTGGAAATTTCCCAGAATTACAGCTGGTCTTCAGAATACAGAGATCAGTTCCCTGGGAACAATGGCTGCTTTGGAGAGCAGATTCTATGACATTATACCTTGCTGAAGTCCCGCCCCTCCCCAAATCCCACCACTCCTCAGGCTCCACTTCCAAATCTCCAGGAATTTCCCAACCCAGAGTTCCCAACGTCAACTCACCAGAAGACTGACAAGTATGTATAGATGCAATCACTCTAAACTATGTGGATACCACACTTTTTCTTATCCTCCTATTGCTTTTAGTTCCACAAGAAAAAAATAATCACTAGTGCTATGACCATCTGCTCCTGTCTCTAGGACCCAGTTTCACAAGTTGGCCACTATAGACAATTGTTTTCATATCCCACATCCACCTCTCCCTTCTTCTTGGCTTTGATTCCTGGCCAGCAAGCTGATCCGGAACAAGCAATCAAAGAAAATATACATGACCTAATAGCTAAACTCCCTTTGATGTACTGTAGCTGGCAAAGGCTCCAGGCATCCGCACATACCTGAAAAGACCTTTTGCACCAAAAAAGATCAGTGTGCAAAGTTTATGCACACACAACCTCTTAATCTCATTCATCTCTCTTCAAAAGACACTGCTGCCCTTTCATTGTCTGGATGTCAGTGCTCTCAATGTCAGGGCACTGTAGTGCTTTGTCCAAACATCATTTTAACAAATGAGCTCACTTAACCTTTGAACCAGGAAACAACTTTCTTTGAACACTGCAGAATATTTCTTGGCATGTGCTCCCATCTTGTGGTACAGCTCAACTGCAAACTGATATGGATGACAAATACGAGGATACTGTCTTGTTATTATTAACAGTAAATATCAAATACCTAAATGCACTAGGTGATGTGCAGACAACCACATTGCTAAATGAGGAAAAGCAGTTCAACACCATAATTTCTGAAGGAGAATCCTGCATCTCCAATGACACAGGGGCAAATAGTGGCCTTGAGAGTCACAATGGGCAAGTTTTCAGACATGCTTCTCTCTTTAAGCGTTCAGCTTGGCGAAGTTCTGTGAGAAACAGGCACAGGATATATCTAATGTAGGAGTCATCCATAAGTGAGTTCGCCCACACTTAGTCTGGTCTGCAATGCATGGAAATTCTTGCTCCCTAATACTTACTCAAGGCCATTTCAATTCTGACCTAATTTCAAAATGCAGGTAGGAAATGGCTGGAAGTATCTTTATAACTTGAGAATAGCCAGATATAATTGCATATTGCTGTAGATTTATTGCTGATGGAGACTGCCAAAGAAGTTCAGGATTATGGTTGTTGGGGGTTTTCCGGGCTGTATTGCCGTGGTCTTGGCATTGTAGTTCCTGACGTTTCGGCAGCAGCTGTGGCTGGCGAAACGTCAGGAACTACAATGCCAAGACCACGGCAATACAGCCCGGAAAACCCCCAACAACCATCGTTCTCCGGCCGTGAAAGCCTTCGACAATACAAGTTCAGGATTGCTAGGCAGAGGCAGGCAATGGCAAACCTCCTCTGAAGTCTCTTCACCTGAAAAGCATATTTGGTCACCATAAGTTGTCTGTGACTTGACAGGACTTTACACACTTACACTGCTGGTGGCTTCCTGAGCCCAAATCTAAAACATGCTTTTGATAATTCCTCATATCCTCTAACTGCTTCCAAACATCTCTATACAACATATAGTGGGTAAAGGTTAGGATCCAGTGTGGTGTAATGGTTAGTGTCACACTAGGATCTTGGAGATCCAGATTTGAATCCCCACTCTGCCACAGAAGCTTTCTGGGTGACCCTGGGCCAGTCACAGAGGGCTGTTGTGAGTATAAGGTGAAGGAGAGCAATGTAAGTTGCTTTTGGTCCCCATTGGTGGAAAAGGTGAGATAAATGAGGTAAAGAAATAAATAATAACTTGAAAATTTGCGCTCAGAAGCTTTGCTTAGGGTCTTCCTTTTACGGCATTGTGCATTACTTCAAATACCAGAAAAAGTCATGTAGTGGCTGCAGAAATGCATTGCAAGCTGCATGGAACTCCAAGACAACAGTATCAAAAGCTCTGTATACCATTTTATAATCTTTGAAAGTTATATCAATATTTTGACCTTGCATGCTCTGCTTTCCAATGTGTTCAACAGATGTTCTTTTACTACTTCTAAACTGTTGTGTTGGAATAATATAGTACTAAGCCAAGCACTGCACCCTGATATCTTGAAGTGAAATTTGTACAAGTTAAGGAGAGCTAGAAAGTGTTAGGAGCTACTGCGTACAGGAAGTCTTCCCAGTGAAGTTCAAAAACATGGAAAATTGCACTACTTTTGCTAGACCTCTGGAATTTGTGACGAACAGGGAGCAATTGTTTACAAAATGACTGAGCTAATTAACTTCTGTCCTATATTATAGCCATGGGAAGCTCATATTTGAGAAATTGTCAAGACAATAACAACCTCCCTGTAATTAAGCATACTGTATCAGTCACTACAGTAAAAAAAAATTGTCATCACCATCCCTCTCAATCTTGAGCAGGGAGAATAAGGGAACCAACAGAGGGAATCCCATGATGGACAGCTTAATTGTTCCAGATGTTGCACTCACCCTCATCTCCAAGTTCCTATATCACCATATTGGCTTCGGTTCTCAGTTAGGCTGATTCTGCACATGTTGGATAATGCACTTTCAATTCACTTTATCAATCGTTTGAGGTGGATTTTTTGTTCCGCACACAAAAAAATCCGTTCCAAATGATCTATAAAGAGGATTGGAAGTGCATTATCCAATGTGTGCAGAATCAGCCTCCATCTCATCCACTTCACAATGCTACCGTCATTGTTGGAGAGGAGATGGCCACAGCCAATCACTTGTTAAACCACTGGGACTTCTTTTCCAGTGTATGACATGTTCAAAGAGCAAAATTGGCAAGTGTGATCATGTTCCATTATTCAAGAGGTAGGCTGACCATGCCCACTTATTCTCTGCTGCCTTGCATATGGACAGGTAGACTGCTCCAGCATTTTTCTTGGTGGTTGGAGGAAGTAGGTCTCAACTTCAACCCTACTTGCTGGCAATTATGATGAGTAGCCACTGAAAACTAAAATGGCATGATTTGCTTGTCGAAGGTGGCAAGTGGAGGATAGAAGGAAATTTTGCAGCCTGAGTACATTTCCATTTTTTTTGTAGGCTTGGGCGAGTGTTTATGATTGCATACTAGTAGAGCACCATTACTTAGTTCATGATCATAAATTATATTCTGTGATTAAGCCTTCACATTAAAAACCAATTCTGGTGTGAAGCGCAGATGAGGCCTGAATTAAGTCCCTTTTAGTGCTAGAGAATAAATATACTTTTGTACATATATTAGGTATAAGACACATTTCAACAGACTAAATTTATATTTGAATTTTGAATTGTACACAGCTCTTGGATTTAATGCAGGCAGCATTTCTAAAATATTTGTTCCAAAATAGAATAGTGCATGGAATAGTGCATGGATATTCATAAGGAACTCATGAAAGGAGGGCGGGATGAGGAAAAAATGCCTGTCTTCTTTCAAGCCTCTTCTCCTTTCAAATTCCTCACTTGATTGATGAGGAAGTTCTGAAATCAGGGCCAGCCTCCCCAAAGAACTCTGAGATGCACTAACTAGTCTTCCTTGTAGTACGTTCAACTCATAGATACTGGAAGCTGAGGAACTTGGCGACATCAGCATCATATCCAGATAATTCTCCAACTATCCAGATAATTCTGTCTCCTTATCTGGACCCATGGCACAGCCAGGGTACAATGAATGTGAGCTTGCTCCCTTTTCTTTTTCGGCTCAGGTTTATTGTACAGACTTTGCTTGGACTCAGATTACGAACACAGTAAACTGTATTAAACCCTGGAATCCATGGTTCTCTAATACCCACAACAGGCTTATGATTGAAAGGTGGGGAGAGGATAAACAAGGTGCCAACTTCAGAGCCAAATCATCAGAACTGTATTGTTGGGCCAAAGGGAAACAAAATAACAACCTGTTTGCTCTCTTCCAGTATCACTACCCACTCAAACTTCAAGCTAAGAGTTACACCAGTGCACTTTCTTTGGTGCCGGGCATTACCCTAACAGCATTAAATTACCATGCATTGCAGGTATATCCCCAGGGCTGGGCTGTGTGTGTTCTGACCACCTGCCATTCTGAGGAAACAACCAAGAGAGACCCTCACTGACCATACCTCACCCAATACGTAATTTCTACTTCTGAACATACAGAAAGTACATAGAAATGAGCAAAGCATTAACATTATTAAGCAAGAGATCAATGCAGTACACACTGATGATGTTTCATGCTCCACTATTTTAGCTTCTGAAGGAATAGGAAACTTCATAATCTATAATCTTAAAAAAATGGGTCAATTCCTATCACCCATTTCAGATCCTCTACAGTGGTTTAGCTATCCAAATCCCATCAAATAAAATGAGAAATCAATAGAACAGCCTTAAATGCCCAGGCTATCATAAAGCCAGTCACCTTTGGCTGCAATTTAGTTCTAGGGTAGGTGCAATCCAGCTACTATGGTACATACAAGGCAGACCTAAGATTGCTGTCTTTGTGAAGGTATTGGGGCAGCACCAGAATCAGCTGCTTGAAATGAAAAATATAGAAGTAGGTGAAGATTTTGCCATCAGTTTTATTTAGGGTTGCAATGCCAGCTCCAGGAAATTCCTGGAGATTTGGTGAGTAGAACCTGGAGAGAATGATGTTTGGGGGAAGGGCCTCCACAGGGTATAATGCCACATAGTCCACCCTCCAAATCAGCCATTTTCTCCAGCGGAACTGTTCTGTGTGGCCTGAAGATCAGTCGTGCTTCTGGGAGATCTCCAGCCACGACCTGGAGATTGGCAACCATAGTTTTATTTAATTTACTAGCAGTTCCTCTGAAATTTAGCAGTAAACCATGCATAGGAGAATGGCCAACAATGATACAGTCAACCCTAGATATTCTTCCCCTTTTAGCATCTGAAACTGTTCAAGCATCTGCTATCTAGAGAAGAGAACTTTGACTCATAAAATCACATACCCTGAAAATCTTGTTGGTCTCTAAGTTGCCAGTGGACTCAAATCCTGCTGTTCAGCTGCAGACCAAAACAGCTACCTACCTGAAACTGTGGTGGTGGAGAGAAGTGCCCTCAAGCCATAGTTTACCTAACAATTTGCACTGTATTTTCTTCATCATTGACAGGCAGCTTGAAGGCTGCAGTCATGCCATACTATGTGCATACTCGGTCTATTTTGCACAAAAAAAAGATTTTAGTGGATATATCATAACCCTATATAAAGTTTGAAGTGCACATACATTTCCTATCACTTCTCTCAGGTAAACTACAAACTCACATTACAGGGAACCACAACTGGCCTCAGATCCCTGAGTTCATGAAAGAGAGAAAAAAATATGCAAAATCTTCAAAATATTAGAGTTAGAGATGGGCAAACCCAGCTAATGTGTCTGCAAAAGGTCTGGTGAACTGAGACTGTTGCCCAGCTATCTGCAGACTTTATTGATACTAAATCATCCAGAAAATACAAAATATAGCTACGAGGGAGCCTGCACATCTACAGAAGTCAGGGCCAAATGCAGAATCAATGCAAAACATGAAATCCACACAACCATCTAAGCCCCCAACCAGTGCAAACAGATGCAGGATAGATCCCTACCACACTGCAAGTAGCAACATGTACTATGTGCACATAATTATCAAACAAATCCTCTGGTCCAGAGATGGACTGTCACTTTATTTATTGAACGATTACATTTTCCCCTTTTAGCCCAGGTCTGAGGATCTTGTTGTTTGGTGCCAAAGATACTGTTCTACTATGGTGTTCCCCATTACTAGGTATGGGTGTGAAAGCTGGACAACGAACAAAGCTGACTGGAAGAAAATTGATTTATTCAAAATGTGGTGCTGGAGGAGATTTTTATAGATACCATACTGCCAAAAAGACAAATAAATGGGTTCTAGATTAAATCAAGCCAGAATTCTCCCTAGAAGCCAAAATGACTAAACTGAGGCTATCGTACTTTGGTCACATCATGGGAAGACAGGACTCACTGGAAAATGTAATAATGCTAGAAAAAGTTGAAGGCAAAGAGGACACCACAACCTTCAGTTTGCAAGACCTGCGCAAGGCTGTCAATGATAGGACATTTTGGAGGTCATTAATTCATACAGTCACCATAACTTATAAGTTGGAAGTACATCACACACACACACAAACACATACAGTCGTACACATACAGTCCTATTGTTATAGCTGTATTTATATGGTGGTAATATATGTTTTAAATGAATGATATGTATTATTTATATTTTTAATGGCTACTGCTGATGAATTGTGTAGTGTGTTTAAATTGTTGTGATCCATCCTGAGCCCACCTGGCTGGGGAGGGTGGACTATAAATTTAAGTAAATAAATAAATAAATAAATTTTGTTCCCTCACATTAAATTTATTTGAGCAATAACTAAAGGTCAAGATTTACTTATTGAGGGGGGAACCTGAGAGCTGGGATACTCCTAAGAAAATAACAGCTTCGTACAACTATTGGGCTACCAATTTCCCAGCCTGTAAGCCTATGGGTCATGTATAGAAAACTGATTCCAAGAAAGCATAATTCTCCCAGACTCATACAGTGAGCGCAGGGTTGAGCTGAGAGCTGAGTGCAGCTCTCCCCAGACCGACTGGAAGAGTCTGTTTTCTAGCCAACAGCACTTGGCTATGAAGCAGTTCATGTCCATCACTTCCCACGTTATATCCTTCTAAGTGGCTCTCAAGTCTCTACAGACATTTCAAAAGAAATACAGCTGGGCCTTTTACTTAATTAATAACAAACTTTTCTTTATGCATGTCATATGGACAATTCAAAGAAAAGAAAGACTTTAAAATGTCAGCAGTAGCTTTCATAGAAATGAAAGCCAGAAATGGCCTAAAATTTCTCTCCCACCCCCAGCTCAGTGCAAACATGCATTCCCAACACACAGCCACATGTTCGGCTGACCATTGAGCTCTTGAAAGTAAATGATTACCCTGCGCTCAAAATCAAAGGAAGAGCTGGAACACTGGTTGTGGATGAATGTTCTGTTCCCACCCTTGTTTTACTCTTAGTTTGCCAGTGGTTTGCACTGTGTGAACATGACACTTTCAGCCACACAGTCTATAAACGGCACAATAATATGGCTTTCATGAAAGCCCCTCCCCTTTGGTAGAAAAGCTTACTTTTAGTGGGGAACCTTTGAAGAAAAACATATTCCTTTTTTTTTTAATGGGAAGGAGGTGCAGGTAGTGGGAGAAAAGGTTGAGAAAGTCCTATGAGGTATATGGCTAAAGGCCATTTAATTCAAGGATAATACCCTCCCTACTGCTGCACAAGGGCATTGTTGGAAATGCTAATATGTTGTTGGAAAGCTTATGTATTGCGTGTATTACACACAGCTTGTTTATTCGAAGAAGTACTCACCCCATCGGTGACTAGTAGGCATCCCAGTGGGTGTTGGTGGTAGCGGTCTGGGCCTAGGTCTTGCAGTGGAGGCCACAATCCTCACAGGGCCCAGGTACTCCACATAAGTGCCTGGGAAATCTCCCCATTCCTTGGTACGTTCATTGAAGCCATTCAGCCAGCCTTGGGGATTCCTCTCATCTCCCTCCTTAGAGTCCATGTAAAGAAGACATGCTTTGCTGACTGTGAGCAGGTCTCCAGGAGACAGAGCCAAGTCTTCCTCCCGGTCCTTCTTATATTCATAGAGAGCACGGTACTGTAATCCATCCACTAAAGCCATAACAAGAAATGTAGGGGTTCTCCCGAGCTATACCAAAAAATTTCCAACTTTGGACATCCTTACAGGCACTGAGAAAGAACAACTGGAGACTCGGACAGGATGGATGGATGAAAAGAAAAGCGGTTGAACACAGACACACACACACAAATCCTTTTCATTCTTCCCTGAAGGACATATTTTTTGCAAGGGAAAAGTATCAGAAACAATCCTTTGGGATCAATAGTCTGCAAAACTTACACTCGATCCATTGGGGATAAGGGGGTCATCCTGCAAGCCAGCACCACCCTCTGCTAGTTGAGCAACTCAGTACTACAGAGAAGGGGAAATCAGTGGATCTCCTCTTCTTCTCTGTCTGGGCAGCTGCAGATTCAGCATCTGGCATTGGCAGCTACTCTGTTGGCAATTCCTTTCACTGTAAGAATAAGACCATGTGTTATTCATTTCACAACAAGATAGGTTTGCCAAATTTTCAGCCACCCTCTGTAGCCATGCCTTTTACAGCAGCTTGACATGCAAACACAGGCAAGTGAAAAACTTCACCTGCTAATTTCAGCAGATGTTAAAGGCACAAGAGCAGGCCAGGCCAATTTCTTCCTGGCCAGATGGCGGCCCTACAAGGTTTCAAGACCACTTCCCAACCCACTTTCCCATCCTGCGAGCACTAGCAGGCTTGAGAAAACAACACACAATCATATATAAGTAAGCAGATGTTTACAAAATTTAAAAAGTCTAAGCCAGTCAATGTTCTAAATTGCTACACCCCATCAATATCTCCACTACTTTATATGGCTGCAGCACAAAATAAGCCCTGATCAAATAGCTGAAATGGTAAAACCCCTGTGCATTTCAAATCAGCACTTTAAAAAAGAGGCAGCAATGGTAGCAATAAATAAATATGCTGAAAGTCAAGTAAATGAGACTGCACACACCATGTTAATCCAAGAAATCACATCTGGATGAAATTCAGAGAATCATTCAGCAGAGGCAATTAAGCCCCTCCTCATTCTCCAAGGTAAAAATCTCACAGCCTTTGAGCAGCAGCACAGAAGTAACCGCATGGAAATGAAAGTATGGAAGGATATTCAGCCAGCCAGCACCACACAGGCAAATCTTTGCTGAAGTCTCCTATGAACAGACTCCTCCCTTGTCATCTGCCACAACTTGGCCACACTGCTGCAACCGGAAAAGGGGAGGGGGAAGAAGAATGGCAAAAAGCTCAGGCTTTTTCTTACCACTTAATGCAAGTGTGTTCCAGCCCCATCTCCTGTGCACAATCTCCAGAGCTTCCCTGCAAAAGCAGAAGGGGAGAGATGGGGGAGAGAAAGGTGGTGCTGAAAGTTGTCAGTGACCAGTTCCTCTTCAACTCCTCCTTTCTAAGCAATGCAATTCTAAGGCAGTTCAGTCAAATGGGCACTGTGCATTATCATCTGCTCCTCCTTCCCGTTTGCTTGCCTGGAACCACTTTACACTCCTGCACTGCTGTACAGGATTTATTTGGTGATGTCAGCAGACACACCTCCTGGAGGCCTGAAATATGTAAGTCTGGCAGCTCTGCAGTGGGAAAGAAACAGCAGGCTGGAAGGAGAAAAGTGGACACGGAAAAGGGGTTTGGATTGGAACAGTCTAGCAGAGGCAGTGGAATGAAAAAGAGGATAAAAAGAATGAGGGGGAGGATCCATCAGTCAGGTACACATTTTAACCACCATGAGTGTTGAGGCTAGGATAGCACAGAGGACTCTAAGTGGACACTGGCAGCGAGCTGCCTGCATCCCATTGAACCAAATTGCTTTGTTGAGTAGCATGGAAGAGGCAATCTATGAAGGACCATGAGATAAAGGGGGTGTGTGTCACTCTATTGCATTTTCATGTTCACTTGGAAGCAAGTGCAGCTATACATGCAATGTAGCATGCACAATTTCAGCACTTACACTGTTTTTTCCACAGCAGCAAGGTTGATATATATGTGCATGTACATCTAAGCCCACTGGTCACATCATACTCCTGTGTTTATTGAAATAGACAGCATACTTGAGTTGTTAAAAGCAGAGCTGGGAAACCAATTTCAAATAACAAAATCAAGAGGAAGTTGAAAGATTAAATCTCCCTCCCTTTCTTGCATAGCCCCATTGCAATCTGAGCCTGTACAAGCCTGCAATCTGCATTTTAAATGTGTGACCTTCCTCTCATCTGTTTGTTTGAGCCCTTAATGTGCCTAGGTCGTCTACTGTGCAGCAGGAAACACTGCTACAAATGCAGCCATGATTGTTGCTGTATACAATGTATAGCCCTCTTCTTGGATACACACCTTAACGTGGTGAGGGGGTTTGAGTGTGCCAGTGAGGCTGAGAGCAACACCGTTAGGAGCGCAGGCTTGATCAAGAGTCTCAACTTCAGGAAGAGTCACTCAAGGCGGAATGGTCAAAGCTGAGACACCAGACTAAGATGTATCCACCCCCTTCAAGAATCAATGGTCACATCGGCAGAAGAGAATTGAATGTTCCAATGGTGATGGGAGCAGCAGCAGTAGTGGAAGGTGATATTGGCAGAGGATCTTTCACAGACAACGGCAGTGTCACTTCAACTAACCCTGGTTAGTACTGTGAAGCGGAAGAAGGCAATGGTAAACCACTTCTGCTAATCTCTTACCTTGAAAACTCTATGACGAGTCAATCCAAAATGAAAAAAGATATAGTGCTGGAAGACAGGACCCCCAGGTCAGAAAGCACTCAATTGGCTACTGGGGAAGAGCTGAGGACAAGTATGAATAGCACTATTCTGAATGATGGGACTGGATTAAAGCCAAAAGGACATCCAGTTGCGGACGTGAATAGATGTAAAAGGAACATCCAAAGCTGTGTGACACACATAATAGGAACATGGAACGTGAGAAGTATGAAAACAGGTAAGCTAGAAATCATAAAACAAGAAATGGAATGTTTAAACATTGCAGTCCTCGGTGTGAGTGAACTAATGTGGACCAACTCAAGACATTTTCAATCAGAAAATCACACCGTGTTTTACTGCGGAAATGAACTCAAAAGAAACAATGTTGCTCTAATAGTGAGGCGAGACATAGCACAAGCAGTTAAGAGCTACAACGCAAAGTCTAACTGAGTAATATCAATCAGACTTCAGGGAAATCATCATTCAAGTTTATGCTCCAGCTACAGTTGCTGAGGAGGAAGAAATAGAAAACTTTTACGCAAGTGTCCAAGAAGAAATTGACCATACACCTAAACAAGATATGCTGATATTCATAGGCAACTGGAATGCAAAAGTAGGTGATAAAGCAGAATCAAACATAGTTGGAAAATTTGGATTAGGATCACGAAATGAAGCAGGAGAGCGGCTCATAGAATTTTGGGAAGGCATCAACCTGTTCATTGCTAATACATGCTTCAGGCAACCAAAAAGATGATTGTATACGTGGAAATCACCGGGTGACCAATACAGGGACCAAATAGATTACTTAATTGGAAGCAGCAGATGGAGAAGCTCTATTCTCTCAGCTAAAACAAGACCAGGAGCTGATTGCAATACAGATCACGAGTTGCTAATATCAAAAATTAGAATAAAGCTGAAGAGAAACACCAAAAGAATCATAGTGCCAAAATACAATCTAGATAACATTCCTGAAAAATTTAAAGACCAGGTAAGGAACAGATTTGCAATACTAAGTTTAATTGATTGTGAGCCAGAAGAACTATGGGCTGAAATCAGAGATATTATCAAGGAAGAATATGCAAAGACTATCCCTGTAGCCAAAAGAAAGGAAAAGCCTAAATGGATGTCTGAGGAAACTCTTAAATTTCCTAAGAAGAAGACAAGAAGCAAAAGCGAAAGGCGACAGAAATAGGGTCAAAACTCTAAATGCAGCTTTTCAGCGGCTTGCACGCAGAGACAAAGAAATCTATTATAATAACCAGTGCAAAGAAATAGAAGAGAACAACAAAAAAGGAAGAACAAGAGACTTGTTCCAAAAGATCTGAGAAATCAAAGGGAAATTCAAACCACAGCTTGGGATGCTGAAAGATTAATATGGAAATACAGTATCTGATCAGGACAAAATAAAGGAAAGATGGAAGCAATACAATGAGGAACTATACAAAAGAGATGGACGGATGACAGATACCTTCGAAGAAGAATCTTTTGATGAAGAACCAGAAATCCTAGAAAGTGAGGTAAAAGCTGCACTCAAAGCAATTGAGAGAAACAAAGCACCTGGAGTAGATAGAATACCAATAGAGCTATTTCAAGCCACAGAAATAGAGTTCATCGTAATTTTAACAAGAATATGCCAACAAATATACAAAACAAAACAATGGCCCACCGACTGGAAATGCTCAGTCTATATTCCAATCCCCAAAAAAGGGGATGCCAAGGAGTGCAGCAACTATTGGACAATTGCGTTAATCTCCCATGCAGGCAAAGAGATGCTCAAAATTATATAGCAAAGACTCTTACCATATATGGAACGAGAAATGCCAGATGTTCAAGCTGGATTCAGAAAAGGAAGAGGCACCAGAGATCACATTGCAAATTTACGATGGCTAATGGAACATACTAGGGAATTTGAGAAGAAAATCAGCCTGTTTTTTATAGATTACAGCAAAGCTTTTGACTGTGTAGATCATGAAAAGCTATGTAGAGTCTTAAAAGAAATGGGGGTTCCACAACATCTGATTGTTTTGATGCACAATCTGTACTTTGGACAGGAGGCTACTGTCAGGACAGAATATGCGGAAACAGAATGGTTTCCAATTGGCAAGGGTGTCAGACAAGGATGCATATTATCTCCCTACCTGTTCAACCTCTATGCAGAGTATATCATAAGGAAAGCTGGATTAGATCTAGAAGAAGGTGGAGTGAAAATTGGTGGGAGGAACATTAACAATCTGAGATATGCAGATGACACCACATTACTAGCTGAAAATAGTGAAGACTTGAAACGACTACTGATGAAGGTTAAAGGAGAAAGTTCCAAAGCAGGATTAAAACTGAACATCAAGAAGACAAAAGTAATGACTACTGAGGAACTACTCAATTTTAAAGCTGACAGTGAGGAAATTGAAGTTGTTCAAGATTTTCTATTCCTTGGCTCAATCATCAACCAACAGGGAGACTGCAATGAAGAAATCAGAAGAAGATTGAGACTTGGAAGAGCAGCTGTGAGGGAGCTAGATAAGATCCTTAAAGATAAAGATGTCTCTCTAGGATCAAGATCAAGATAATCCAAACTATGGTATTCCCCATTGCCATGTATGGATGTGAAAGTTGGATGGTAAGGAAAGCTGACAGGAAAAAAATTGATTCATTTGAAATGTGGTGCTGGAGGAGAGTTTTGTGGATACCATGGACAGCCAAAAAGACAAATAAGTGGGTATTAGATCAAATCAGGCCTGAATTCTCCTTAGAAGCTAAAATGACAAAACTGAAAAAACATTATAAATAAACATTTAAAACATTATTCTATATGCAATAAAATTTTTCAAATGGCGAGTATAAATATTAAAATCCAGCATTTTAGGTGTAGGGCTTGGCTCTTACATAATGACCTGCATCACACTTTATGAGCTCCTGCATGGGTGGTGGACAGTCTTCAGTGGTATGGCCGGCGAGAGGACAGCCTAGCCCCCACCAAATGCCTGGTGGAACATATCCATCTTGCAGGCCCAGTGGGAAAATAACAAATCCTGCCGGACCCTAGTCTCCTCAGACAGAGAGTTCCACCAGGTCAGAGCCAGGACTGAAAAGGCCCTGGCTCTGGTAAGAGCCAGACAGACCTCCTTGGGGCCAGGGACCATCAGTAACTGCTTATTAGCTGATCAAAGCGACCTCCAAGGAACATATGGAGAAAAGCGGTCCCGAAGGTATGCTGGACCCAGTCCACATAGGGCTTTATAGGTCTTTATATGGGCTTTATATGGTAACCAGTGCAGTTGACAGAGGATCGGTGCTATATGGGCCATGATTGGAGCTCTGGTAACCACTCGTGCAGCTGCATTCTGAACCAGCTGCAGTTTCCGGATCAAGCCCAAGGGAAGCCCTGCATAGAGCAAGTTACAGAAGTCTAATCTGGAAGTGACCGTTGCCTGGATCACTGTTGTAAGATCATGGGTCAACAAGTAAGGGACAAGTTGCCAAGCCCGTCTTAGGTAGAAAAATGAGGATTGGACAACCACTGCAACCTGTGCCTCCATAGACAGGGAAGCATCCAGGACCACCCCCAGGCTCCTAACTCTCGACACCAACATAAGTGGCACTTTATCGAGAGCAGGGAGCCGGAGTCCCACACCCATGGACCCTAGACCCACATGCAGGACCTCCGTCTTCAAGGGATTCAATCTCAGCCAACTCTGCTTCAACCGTCCAGTCACAGCTTCGAAGGCACGTTCCAGGACATTTTTGGAATTACAGTACCCCTACCCACCTGATGTAGTAAGGAAACAGATCAATAAACCCAGAAGGATACTAAGGAACAACCTGTTACAAGATAGGCCCAAACAAAACCAAAATAGAACACCATATACAGCTCTCAGTTCAAACCAGTTCAACACATCATCAATGACTTGCAACCTATGCCCAACACCTATACTTTTCTCTCACAAGTATTGGGAGGCAAGCATTTTCTTACCCCCTAACCTTAAACAACTTCTCACTCATAATAATGTACTTCCCAACAAGGACACGGACTCTGGGACCACAGCCTGCAATAAACCAAGATGCAAACTCTGTCCCCATATTTACTCCAACAGCATGATCACCGGATCTAACAATACCAGTTATACCATCTCAGATGTTAGGTCTTCTTCATAATATTTGCCTGGAAATCTATTACAGTAAAACTGACAAATGTATTAATTTTATTCATAGTTGACAAGTTGCTAAATAAATGAACTTTTCCCAGAAACCTACATCAAACAAGTCTTGTTAACCTTTTCTGAATAAAAAGTACGTGTGTTATTCCAAAAGTTAAGATGCGAGGCATGCAATCATTGAACATTACTATTTGTAACATTATTGACTTGTAAAGACTCCCTGGAATTATCTTAGGGTCAAATCTTTTCTCAACCAAAGGATAGAATTTAATATAAAAAGATACTTGGTTACTCACACCAAATGTTTCAGCGGTAACAAGATTTATGTTACTGTCCAAAGGGAGATGTAGGACAAATCTGTAGGAGATGCAGGACAAATGTAGGAGATGTAGGACAAATCCTTGCTTGCTTTGCCACCTGCATTCTAATAACTATTCATTTAACCTGTTGTGGGCTGCAATGCTAGTACCATTCAACCTGGGAAGAGTTTTAGCACCTATTCCAAGAGAGTAGGAATTTGTAGAAGAAGATCCAGTTCTTCATTTTGCTTCTGTCTGGCAGAGTTGTAGTCCTGCCCAATTGTAATTGGACATTGTACATATATCAGAAAACTACATGTGTCCAAAATGTCCGTGGTACTAATCCTGCTTTAGGGGGGTTGTCAATTCGGGCTACCAGTTCACATTTCTTTAGGGGGGAGACTGCAGTGTATATAGCATCAGTTAATTGGTCTGACTGTATGATCTTATTACCCTAATGGGGGTGTCTCCTTGTAAACTGGGGGAATTAGCATTCAAGGAAATGCAGCAAGAGGGGGGTAACCAGGAAAATCTCCACCTATGTATACCAGGATTGCTCCCTTAGAGAATTATCAAATAAATAGGCATATGTTCTTCAGGAAAGGTTTCTTTAGTAACAGAGCAGTAAAAGGCAAACACACAGAAAATCACACACAGCATACACACAGAGCTTAGGAAAACTGAGGAAATGGAAAAGCAGTTTCAGACAAAGGACGATATTTATGACTCTCAGAGGGGAGTAGAGAACTGTGGGAACAGCAGCAAAATGACCAGCACTTCACAGTGAGAAGAAGGGGGAGCTCAGGCATATCTGAGGGTGCATGTATGGGGCCAGAACATATACACACATTATCCACTATAACTGGACAGCCCAGTTATAGAGCAAAACATGCCCTGGGGCAAAACCAACATCTTGCAGCAAAAAACAATAGCTTGATGGCAGTCTCCAGAGGCAGAACAATGAATTGGGAAAGATGTGATATGACTATCTGGACTGGACTATAGGTAAAAATATTGCTTGAAAACCTGGTAAGTTTCAGCCAGGAAGGCTATCAGATGTGCTGAATAGGTAAATGACAGAGGAAGGCACTGATGAGATTAGGTAGGGAGATGTCTCTCAGGAAGCCTCGTTATCTCTGCTTCTCTCTCGGGCATGGGGGCTGCTCAGTCAGTCATTCCCCTATGACTCATGGCTTGGTAACTTTCCAATATCCAGGCCGGCTGGCATCCACAATGCCTAAGGCGAGGCAGTGTCTAGGATTTCTGGCAAGGAGTTTATGATATTTCATATCCACATTTCCTTTCAGTGTGGAGAAGGGGTCTGGCTGCTAACTATCTGCTGTGGTATTTAGTGTCTGATTATATTATTTAACTTTTTATTAATGTTATATATGTAGGATTACCAGCTCCAGGTTGGAAAATTCTTGGAAATTTGGAGGGTGGAGCCTGGGAAGAGTGGGATTTGGGGAGGAGGGGACTTCAGCTGGGTATAATGCCATAGAGTCCACCTTCCTAGACAACAGTTTTCTCCTGGTGAACTGATCTCTGTAGCCTGGAGATCAATTGTAATTCCAGGAGATCTCCAGCCACCACCTGGAGGTTAGGAACACTACATCTATGGCACTTGTGAAAATAAAACTTTCTACGTATCTAAATCATTTGAATATTTAAATGTTTTAATTCTATTTTGTATTAATTTTGTCTCAGGTATAGCTTGTATTAGCTCAAAAAAGAAATAAGACCTGTGTTTTTTTCTCTGACTACAAAAGAGTCTTTATGGTCCAGGATTTGGGGGAAGATCTGGCTGTGAATGTGGTACTTTCTACCATAAATTTGCTTCTGTATCTGAACAATAGCTCCTCAATTTTACAACTATAAATGAAAATAATGTTATAAAATATTGTGACTCCATTACCTTACAAAATAACACTGATTCTATAAAATTGTTCTGAAATTTCCCATTGCACTGTGAAGAAGGGAAGGCAAAATAGAGGGCACATGTCAAGTATGATTTCCCCCCCTAACCCCCCACCTTCTCAGACCTTTTCTGCATGGGGTTTTTTCATCAGTTCCGGCCCCATACGGCATCAATTTCTCTCCAGAGTTCTGCATGCATGGTTAAAATACCCCAATTCAGTCTCCAAACTGCTTTCCAGACTTTTTTGCATTCTGCATGGGAAAAGGCTGCAGAATCGATCTTTCCCCTGCTTTTCTGTAGCTTTTCTCCCTGCACACATACCCTGATTTTTTTCCAACAAAGTCAAACCAGGGCTTTTTTTGAACTGCAGAATGTTTTCTTTGGTGTGAAGTCCTGGGACTACCTTTTACCTTCCCTTTTATCGCCCTGTTTCCTGATTGGCTGAACAGCAACCAATCCAGTTTGTTTCCTGAATTTTTAAATATATATTTTTAAATAGCAATTTCGCAACTTTCGTACCCCCCCCCCCCAAAAAACTTGCAACTGATAGGGGGAGAATGCTGCAATATTGCTAACACAAAAACTCTGCAGAGAGCCTTGAATCCCACTTGATATTTTGAAGTTTCTCTGTGCTTCCTATACTTTTTACCACACTCTTTTTTGGCATTTAATTTTTTTTAAAAAAACAGCAATATTGCAACCTTGTTGCCTTAAAGAAAAACAAAAAAATACTTGCAAGTTTCCTCGGCCCATCAACTGACAAAACTGACATTTGCTCAGCTGATCAACTGATGAAACTGGTATGTTCCAATGAAAGTCCATGCATCAAAACAAACAGAGCTTTCTTATTGTTAACTTTGCTGTTATCTTATAGTCTTAACAATGAAGGGTGCTCATAGACTTGCATCTTATATAAAAAGTCAAATGATGTGGAACCTGTTTTTCTTCTCGACAGAGAAGAGATGCTAAAGTTGCCATTTAATTATTATAGCTCTCCAGTCTCCACCAGAATTGAATGTACCACAGTAAGATGAAATTAACCAGAGCTCTGGTTTGATAGTGTATCTCCTTAGGAACATTCAGTGTAACTTAGCAACCACATGTATCAAGGTTTACAGTCCTGGAAGACAGCAGAGATACCTCTTCTAAAGACCCATTCTCTTGTAAGGGTCATTCCTTGAAGGAAGAGCCACGGATGTGAATGACATTCAGTCATTTGGCCTGGCATGAAGTTATGTAGAGGACCTATCCACACAAGTTATCTTTATGTTATATAAGTTATGTGATGAAGGGAACAAAAAAGAAGTAATTTCAACAAAGAATAGAATTGTCAAAAACTGGCATCATATATTTATTCCTCAAGTGGCTCCAGCATGAAGATGCTTAAATCTGCAGATTGGGGCCACTTAGGTACAAAACAGCTGCTTCTGCAACCTTGAGGAAAACCTCAGAGTTGCTGGAAAAAACTATTAGAAAAATACATTAAAAAACAAACAAGAGTGTTGCCAAGTAGGCCCCCTCTCCTGCTTTAAGGCCTGGCATGGACTGTGTTAAAGTTTCCTGCGTTGCTGCTTTACTGCCACACCAAGATTGCCCTACACGTGTGTGCTCTGATACACGTGTCAGTTTCCTGCCTGCTTGTTAATTACCTTGCTGCTGCAATAGACTGTGTTAGTTGCCTGACTCCATGTCTGGATGACTCCACAAAGGACATTTCTTCCCGGGCAGCCCTGCCCAGACCTGTACCTGGACCTCCCAGTGTGTGTTTGGACCTTATTGCAAGTGTGCCCCGTGCCTGCATCGCCATCCGCCATGTACCGCGACTGTTCCTGGCTATGGACTGTGTTTTTACGTGCTGTTCCCCCTGCCTCCATGGAAGCCTGCCTCATCTGGGCCCAAGCCACTGTTAGCAGCCGGGCGCCTGCCGGGGAAACCTCCGGCGAGCCTGGCCAGGCGCTCCCTGGTCAGTTCCCGACTGGAGCCTCCCGTGTGCCGGCCCCCGAGTGTGCCCTCACTACCGGGCAACCTGCTAACCAGCCCCCGCCATGCCCAGCCGGCGACCGTGTTATTAGGCAGCCAGAAGACCTAGAGAAGAAGCCTGCTTTGGGAAGCCATTTCGGAGAAGCGGGCACACCACGTCCGCAGTGAGAGAACCTCACCCCGCTCTGCATATCTTAGGAGCCGCCCCGGAGAAGAAGCTAAGTGCCGACCATCCCAAGCACTTAAAGAATGCATCTCAAAGAAACCTCCGCATTCCAGAGCTGATGACATCAGGACAAGCCCTGTCCGCTGGAACATCTTTCTTGTATGTATGTGCAAGTTCAGGCTTACGCCACACTATTAGTAAATACACGTGTTTATTGAATCTATTTGTAGTCTGCCTCTTTATCACTAGAGTGTCTGGAATCGGGACCTCCGTAAACGTTGGTTAGATCCGCGCTAATTTTAGTTCCAGACTGCTGAGCTAATTTCCCCATTTAAAAGAGCAGTTCTGGTAACAAGAGCGTATTCTGTGTACAGGCACAACTTACATAGGAGCTCAAGAAAGTGTTCACCAATGTGGCCCCATGAGGCCCAGGCAGCATTGTAGCATGAAGACCCCATGCAGGCCCATCCTGGAACCAACAAAAAGTTGGTAACACACAAGGTTGTGGGGGAGAGAAAAACCATAAAATGGTGGGGGGAATGAGCTACAAGAAGGGGACTTGGGTGGTTGAGGAGAAAAGTTACATAGAAGGCTGTTTGGCAGGGGAGAGATGGAGGAACATATAAGGGTGTTCGGAGAGGGAGAGGGACAAAGAGCTGTCTTTGGAAGGGGGGAAGAAAGACGAACAGGGAAGGATCTTTGGGAAGGGGTGTAGGAAAGGCAGGCTAGAGCACCAATAGAATGGCAACATGGTGCCCAACCTGAGTCTCTTGAATCCCACGCACATCATTTTCACACTCCACCTCTGCTTGTATAGTCTAATGTTTAATACATTCCAAAGGAACAGATATATGGAAGATCCAGTGATCAATAGTACTCTAAATTACATTAATTAGCGGGATCTTCAAATACCTATCTTCAGAACAATCTTGTGAGGTAGGTTGACTAGCCCAAGGTCACACTGAGTGCGCTTCATAGCTAAGCAAGGATTTGAACCTGTAAATCTAACATTACAACTACACACTAGTTGTCATGGGTCCTGAATGCTTAGAAATTAAGTAACAGATACTATTTTTGAGTGGATAATTGATGGATAAGTTTGACAAGTCTACCACAGTCCAACCACATTAATGCATATAACACACACAAATTGTGAGTAAAGTAGCAAAATCTCCACTTACTTATATGTGTCTAAAAATGTACCTGAATGAGCTGCATATTCATATGTAGCACAGAAAGTTCCCCATTCAGTTATTCTTGCAACTTCTGCTGACAGTTTTTCAAAATGAGTGGGCAAATCTCTAAAGGTAGAGATTTGCTCTGAAATCCCTCCAGAAAGATTTTGACAACAGCTCTAATATTGCATTCATATGGGGGTTCTGTTCAAACTGGCACTTGGCTTATTCTCCAAAAGTCCTATGTGAAAGGAACTGTAGTAACAGTACAACATTTTTTACTTTATTGGCTTTGCCCAGGCACTTAAACTTTTCTTTCAGAGCAATAGAAAGATTAAAGCACTGTTCAAAAATTTAGTTTGATAGGAAAGAAAAGAAGCGTTTCAGCTTTCCCAAGGCCTAATGTTGTCTATAAGAGAGGGAACTGGGAATCGGGGCTTTGGAGTTCTAGCTATAGGCCTGCCTCTTGCTATAGCCTCTCACACAGTTCTTGTATCTGGAAAACCTAGGACCTTTGGTCAAAAAGAATTCAAAATTCTTATAAATTGCAGTAGATATAATTGTTTATCAGTGTACATTTCAAAACATTCTTCACTTTTAAAAATATAAAGGTGTTCAGTTATTTAAAATATACGCTCAAAAACGTTATTTACCATATTATAATACTGTGGTATAGTGGTTAGTATTGAACTAAGATCTGGGAGACCTAGGTTTGAATCTCCACTCTTCCAAGGAAACTTACTGGGTAACCTTGGGCCTGTCACTCATATCCTAAACTACCTTACAGGGTTGTTGTGAAACTAAAATGGAGAACAGGAAAATGACATAAGCTGCTTTGGGTCCCCATTGTGGAGAAAAGTAGGGTATGAATAAATCTTCGTAACCCTAAGGTTCAGAAACACAAAAGGAATGTGATTTGTTGTTGTACTAAATGAATTAATCAAATGAACAGTCAAATCAATGACGTTTTAAACTGAACTGCCCCCATTTGTGAACACTGTAAGTGCTCTGAATAAGAACAGGATTATTTCTGCAGTTCCAGAATTGTTTTCAAATCTGAGAATTTTCCAATCTGACTATGGGCATGCTTTAGCTGCATATTCCTGCACTGAGCAGGAGTTGGACTAGGATGAATTCCAGGATGAATTCCAACTCAGTGATCATTTATTATGTTGACTGATTTCATTTTCCCAGGAAGGGAAGAGATGGGAGAAATTAACACAGCAGAGATGTGCATGATGGAGATGCTCTACAACCCTTAGCCCCACTGGTGTTACCTGGAATAGGCCTCCTTCTGAGTAAGTGGGAGGAATTAGTGGCAAGAAGGAAGGCTATGCAAGAGGGGTAACAATGGGATCTCCCCACCAGTATTTACAGGGTCTTTTCCCCAAGGTAGCAGACGAGACTTGGTGCATAGTATTACGGTAAAACTAATGCCTAGAAGATCCTAGGCAATACAATTCTAATACAGTAAAAAGGGGATGAAATAAAACATACAAGCATGTCCTGAAGCAGAAGTCCCAGAAGGTCTGATGTGAAAAAGCAGAAAGAAGGATCCAAGTGGAGACATTGACCAGATTGTGTCTTCCAAGGTATTGCACTGACACACAGGAGCAGTAATGGAGAGTTAGAGGAAAAACTGCTATGAAGTAACGGGGCTCCTGGGATCACATTCATACAGAAAAATGCATGTATCACAGGGGAATAGGATGCTCTTCAGCACAAAGCTGAAGTTGGTTCCCAGTTCCTTATTCGTAGTTCCTAGTTCCTTCGTCTCTTCAGCCATAATTGGATTGGAGCCAAAAAGTTCAGACCTTATTGGTGGATCTTCCCAATAACAGTCAGGTGGGAAAATCTCTTATATGGAAGTGAGAACTCCTCTTTGATGAGGATTTTATTCAGGAAGGAAAACAAACTAAATTGGGTTGAAAACAAAGTAGATTGGATTGAAACTATTTGGTGTGACTGAATTATGGAGGATAAGCATGGAATGAGAAATAAAGGTATCCTCCTTGGAGATGGATGTGTTTACACATCACTGTTATGTGCCTGACCAATCCCTTAGTGTATTTAGACTATAAAGAAATTGAATTGCTGCAGACACTGCTATAATTTGGATGGAGGAAGGGCTGCAGGCAGGGGTGTTGGTTCCCAGACAAATGGTCTTGTGTGAAGGGCTGCTTCCACTTTTGAAGTGTAGGAGTACCTCATTGTGCCAGTAGTCCCTTGACTTCCCATTATTACTTTGTTACAGTTTTGATTCCAAACCTCAGGACAGACTGGGGGTGCTATAGAAGGGGCTTCAGTTGAGTTTGGGGGGTACTGATCCAAAGCTGTATCTGTGGGTACTGTCTAAAATATATTGACAATACCATAGAAATAGTATGTAATGATGATAAAGTTACCAAATTAAAAGGAGATATGAGAGGGGATAAAAGTTTTATAAGTATGTAGTCTAAAATCTTACCTGTATCCAGAAATCCCATTATATGGAATTCACTGCCAATGGCCATGAGTGAAGATGGCTTTAAAAGGAGGTTAGACATATTCATAGAGGATAGGTCCATTAATGGCAACTAGCTATGTAGATTTAAGTGAACAAAACTCTGAATACACATGCTGGGAGGCAGCATCTAGGAAAAACTGGGGTCTCACTCTCTATGCCCTGTTTGTTGGCCCTCCAGAGTGACTGTGCTAAGCATGATGTTGGACTAGATGGATCACTGGCAGGATCCAGCAGGGCTCTTCTTGTTTTCTATTTTCCTGTTCTCCATCACCACTGCTGTTATTATCGACTCACCATCTTGTGCTATAGTTAATTTCAGTTCAAATACAATATATCAGGAAAATCCTAACAATGCTTTCCTGGGAATAAATCCCACTGAATAGACCTGAGTAGGATTCTCAGTAGACCTGCTTACAGCTGTGTGTCTGTATGTATGAGTGTATATTTTGGCGTGTTGCCTGCCCGTTCTTTAATGTTTCATTCTTTTATTTTCTTCTTTTTTCTGGGCCTTTAATTTGTAGTTTAAGCAGAAAGATCTGGGCTATATGATCCATGCCCACCGCATAAATAAATAAATAAAACAATATGGGATTCAAATTGTGTGTTTGGAACAAGGGAATGTGCTACTCAGACCTCTGCACTTACCTTGGCAATCTGTTCTGTAGCTCCAGGAGACTGCTAAGTCTATGTCAGCTCACAGCAAGACATTTGTAGAAGCCCCTCAGAAGGTTTGCATGCGAAAATACTTAACCTGTAGTGTGCTGAGAGCCCTTGCTGAGTTAGGCAGATCCCGACAACCTTTAAACATGGCATCATGGCTATGCTAAGACCTGAGTAATATGAGTGGAGAAAGCTAAGTGCGAAAGGACAAACCATAACGTGTTTTTAAAAAAAACTTTGGAATTTCACAGGAAGAGTTCATATGAAACTAAGTAGCCTAGAGAATCTATAGAAATGATAGCAATTAGTGTCAGATACCAGACTTAATTTTTTGAAGAGTTCCAACAGAGTGTAGCAATGGCAGTTCCATGTCGAGTGTGTAAAATTAAGATGCCATGTTTAAACATATACAATAATATTGAGTCACCACTGAATAACAACAGCAACTTTTCACATATGTGGTAATAGAGGTATAAGAATAACACTTTCCATGGATGAAGTTCAGGTTCCCATGTAGCTTTGCATTCCAGTGCCAATCATTGTAGCAATTAGGCACTCACTCACTCACTCACTCACTCACGCACTCACTCACTCACTCACTCACTCACTCACTCACTCACTCACTCACTCACTCACTCACTCACTCACTCACTCACTTGTTTATTTATTGATAGATCACCTTTCTCACTGAGAGTCAAGGTGAAATACACAGTGCAAGTCAATATGATCAACTGCTAGGACATTCAATGAACAATACAATAGGGATCTCCTAGCCAGACACTGAGATTAGGATTTTCTGAGGTTGACTCTAGTCCATGAACGGCAGAAACCCAGTGTTACCTTCCTTTGGGTCCTTAGGAGTGTCTTTGCAGTGCTCCTTGTCTAGAAGGGCAGTTGGTGAACTAAAGTAGGTTTCTAGTTACTGCAGATGGTGTGGACTAAATCCATTTCCTGTCACCACACCAGCACTATGTGCATGTATGCACTCTCTGAATGTACATGCATATATCTGTTTGTAAGAAAGATCCAGCACTTATTCACTTTAGAAATGAAGTCAAGGACAAATATGTGGATAAAGGTGCCATTTCACGTGTTCAGCTATATGTGGACTGAATGTAACATGGGGGGGGGGGGAGGCTAGGAACTACAGTTTTCATCTAATCCATGCAGACTTTTAGCCATGCTGAGTTATTCAGATACAACTAAATATATTTGTGCCATTTAAAGGATTGGACTGCTTTCTTGCAGCTGCTACTTCTCCATTGATCTGACACTGCTGTCTCCAACTATTTAAAGGCTCATAGTTAAAAGGGTGAAAATCTGTTTGTGATTTTAGAGTTGAGACTTACTACTTAGTTGTCTCTATGTGCCTTTGATATCTTTGGTACCCATGAACCCAGCTAATCTTGTAATCAGCAATAGTAATTTCTTTGTGAATCAATGCTATTGATTTACACAAGTTCAGAAAGCAAGAAAAAAGCAAGCAGTATTCAAAATAAACCATTTAAAAGGTGGATTCTACTGAAAGAGGAATGAACTCCAAGTGGTTCCATGCTTGATAGATGGCTCATTTTAATGACCCAACCATGACCAGGGAATGTGCGTCTCTTCTTCAGTAATCCAGAAGATTTAGTCAAGTTTGTTGTTATATAAAGTTATTATGAAGGCTCTGTTGCACAGACAGCTACTTTACAGACATAAAGGTGCTCAGCATGATGCTAGAAATGAATTTCAACAAAACAATTTGAGGTGCTACTGTCAGGAGCTTGCCCTGCATACAATCAAGGATGCTTGATCAAGATAAAGTCATCTGGCAATTTTGTTCACATGAACGTTCCCAGCATGACAATTTATGAGTGCTTGCAATAGCATTCAAAATACCAGTTCATGCACCTTTGTATATAGTGTACATAGTCCACCTTTGTATATAGTGTCAGTATGCACATGAGAGGCCATGTACAAGAAACTGGGGTGACTAAAACCCACAGCTTCCTCATGAAACAAGTATTACATTTTCCCTTAGGATGCTTTTCTCATACTGAGAAATGATTGTGTTATCTTTAACACTATGTAAATATCATCTTATACAAGAGATATCATATAGCTATTCTCCCAGCCTGATATGCACCATCACTGGTACACAGTGTCCTGCCTTGTGTATTAATCACCAAATGCCAAAGTCTAAATTAACTTGGCTTGTCTGCAAAGAATGGAATTTATCAGGACAATTTATGCTGATCAAATTTAAAGGTGGGAAACACTAACAAGGCTGTGAGACAACAACCAAGAGACCCATCCCTAACTTCTTTTCAGTTAGGAAATAGATTGCAGCTGTGACTTCTTTCTCTGCTAATATCCCAACAAGGTCCATCAATTCAACTAGTGGGCCACAGGCCAGATATTGCCAATGAAATTGTTCTCCAAAGAAAAGAGTCACCCACTCTAAATACGCAAATAACCTGGGTGTAGAAGCACAAGAGTAGGGAAATGCACAGAATGAGTCAAAAATATGAAATAGTACGAAGTATATTCACTTTACAAGAAGCACAAAGGCTTTTCAGATATCACATTATATTAATCAAATAAATAAATCATATAAACAATATTACATAGCAATATTTTCAATCAGAAAGGCGACCAACAGGTAAGTAAACACTATGGTTGGTGCAAACCCATTCAATTCAAGGAGACATCCAACAGGTAAGTTCCCACGATATCTCATACAGCAGGAGGGGTCTTGGGAGAGGGAAGAAATAAATAAAGGGATAGTTTTGTATAAATAAAAAGTTAAATATAATAAAATTTAATAAGAAAAAAAAGTTGCGTGAGAACTATTCTCTCACTAATTTTATGTTTCTTTGGTAGATAATGGCCCAGCTATGACCAAATGTATGTTTGCATTAATTCTAATGCCCTCATTCGTGGGTTTTGGTTTTTTTTTGCTAATTTAGTACAGAGTCTGACTGTTCATGAAGAGATTGAGATGGGCATTCAGAAGCGGGCTATAACATTCCCTTGTCCTTAAACAACAGAAACACCACCAGAGGTGTTTTTAAAGTTCCAAAAATAACTAATTTGTTTACTTTAGGGGAGAAAGTTTAGGTGAAGTCAGGGGGTGAAAATTTCTGAGACAATTCAACATATATATCTGAGGTAAAATCAGAACACACACAGACTTCAGTTCTTATGCTCTTCACAGATACTTAAAGGCTTATGTTTTGAGGCATTGGTTGCCTTATTTTTCCCCAAGTGCTCTAGTATGCTTTCTTTTAGTATTTTCTTTCTACCACTTTCTAGTATCCCAATCAATTTCACTTCACACGCCAGTTCTTTCCTTCAGTCCTTAACTGAATCTGAAAGTCTCCACAGGCAGTTTCCAACCAGAGATCTCTTCACTCTCAAGAGCTACCTCTCTGTTTGACTGGGTAGGGGAAATCTCCTCTCCTTAGAAGATCTGCCCCTTTCTTTGGCCTGTTGGGGAGTCTGCACCTACTTCCCAAACCTCCTTGCCAACTTTCCCCAGTTCTGTTCCCAGTGTTAAAACTGCTCTCCTTTAGGACTCCATCTCCCAGCTCTTCACACTGAATCTCTCTCAGCTAGGACTGAAAACAGACCCTCCTCTTTACAGCTCATGCAGCTGTGTGTATACAGCCCTTCCAGGTTTTTTTAAAACATGCAATCCATCACACTGGCCTTTCCTGATCTAGGCAAAACCAAAGAGTGCGTGGTGGGACTGGAAAAGAAATTGGGCTAGAGAAGACAGTGCTGTTAAAACAGTGCTCAGATATTCGCTGCTGAAACATGTCCACAGAAATTAGGAGTTTTGCCTACATTTATTGACTTTGCTTGTGTGATTTGGAAGTTTTCATTCCTCTCCCCCAGATTTTTTCCTACCATTCATTGTAAGTACAGTACTGTAGCATAGTGATTGGGCTGTGAATCTGTGCCCTGCTGGTTTGAATCCCACTACCACCATGAGCTCAACAAGTGGCCTTGTGCAAGCCACTCCTCTTAGCCCCAGCTCTCCAGCTGTATTGTGGAGATACTAATAACACACTGACCTTGTTCACTGTTCTGAGTGGAGCACTAATCTGTCTAGAATAGCAGTAGATGGGTGCAGTTATTATTATTAAGGGTGTATTTTCAGAGTGAAAAGGTAGAGGATTAATTTTGTTCTATTTATAGCTCACCTTTCTTCCATCATGGAACTTGACATATGGGTTTTCCAGGAGTTCTCCCATCTAATCAGAGCTATACTTGCTTAGCTTCAGCCACGTGTCTTTCAATAAAAAAACTGAATAAAACCTATCAGATACTATAACTACCATACAAAAAACCTCAGGACTTTTTTTTGGGGGGGGGGTGACTTCTTGTATTTTGTATAACTTTCTGTCTCTCTTTTTGGGCCAGCATGGATAGCAAGCAAGCCAGCACAGCTGCATATGCTGTGTGTATCTTCCCACAGTCTCGCATCTATTCCCAGACACTCATTGTTTCAAAATGCATTTGTTAATCTCTTTGGCTAGGGCCTACTTTAATTTTCCTCTTCCTCTGAATTGTTCTAATTAACATTTGAGCTAAGTTCGTTTTCCTTTGCTTGAATCTCATCACAGAAATGCCAACATTCTCAACAAGAGGGAACACAAAAGGCCTATTCAGTTTGAGTCTGTGTTTCCAAAACAGTGTCTCTGTTTCCGTCTGGAATCTCTTTTGATGAAATCATTGTTCTTTTATTGGAAAAGAAAGAGAGCAGTAGTTCTTTTTCAGAACAAAATTGTTGTATGTGAAAGGGAAAATTATTTATGGATCTTATGTGTCCCGATCCAACTAATGATATCGGGGGGTGGGGGGGTGGGGGACTCTTGGAAAATTCCCATCCCCACGTTCTTAGCAACTTTAGTGATTATGTAGCCTCTTCACAGACTCGCTCATTTGTCTTCTGGGGATTCTCCCATCCACAGAAAATAGAATTAGTGGGGTCAATTTCTTCATGCTTTTACAGTGCAACCCTATGAAGAGTTACTCCAGTCTAAGCCCATTGAAATCAGAGGATCACAATGTTAGTAAACTTTGACATTCTCAGCCAACAGAGTTGCGGCATTTTATAAACATGCAGAGTCTCCAATTAAATGGCTGACTGGAAATGATGAATAGCTAGGGAGCACATCTATGCCTAGCTATGTGAGTTTACTTCATTGTGAGGAGAGAGTGATATGTTCCAGAGGGCCTGAAATAGAAGTAAAAGCTACAATTTAGGGAAGTAATTAAGGAGTAGTGTACCTGATGACCAAGTGCTGCCCACGGTTTCAGGAACACTTGTAATAAGCAAAGAAGCAATCTAGGGCCTCAGCACCCAGAACCTACTCAGCCAGGAGGTGTACAAACTGGCATATGAGCTGGTTTTAATGTGTGGAATGAGTAGAGGTGTGACGGACAGGACTGGCTCAAGCTCTTCCTCTCCTGAAAAACCAACCAATGAGAGGGGATGGAAAGATGAGCCAATAAGAGTTGGTGTCGTTTGGAAAGAGAGAAGGCTTTTGGAGCTGCTGAGAGGAACTCTAAAAACATATTCTCCTCTGCCTGGCCGAGACTTTTGCTTGGCCTGCTGCCATCATAGTTTCTGGGGTCCAAGGAGAGACTATGGGGGCAGTGTAGGTCTATGGGTCCACTCAGGGGTTCCTGTTTCACCACCTTCACTAGATCCCTTCTTGTTGTGTGATAGCCATGAGGCATTCCTGTGGAGGATCCTGAGATGCTTGGAGCTTCAAGTGTGGTGAACATGGGAACTCTGTCTGGAGATCCTGAGGTGCTCAAGAAACTCAAGTTTGAGGAGTATTCAGCCTGTATCAAGGCTGCTCCAGGGCTCATCCCAACACCTTCATAATGCCCTGGTTTATGAGAGTTCTAGCATCACTGGAACAAGCTGGAACAAGCTAGAACAGGTATTAAACAGATAGTGGTACTGGAAAGAGCAGTGGGATGTGCTAAATACATTGAAGAATAATATTTTAGAAATGAAAACATGGAAATATCATGCTTTTATTAGCCCTTTCCCTGCCAAAATGCTCCTGGAACACCATGGAACAGGCCAGAGTGGGAATTAAAGAAATGCTGGTACCACAAAAAAACAGTCGGAAGTATTAAAGATGCTGCAGAATAAGATTTTTAGAAATGAGAACACTGAATTGGCATGCTTTTATCAATCCTTTCCCTGCCAAAATGCTACTGGAACACCACAAAAAACTGGAAAGCATTAAAGACACTGGAGAGCAATACATTAGAAATAAGCACGGGGTAGTGTTTTAATTTTATTAACCTCTTTCCAAACTAAACTCATTTTCAACAAAAAATACTTTATAACAACAGTTTCTAAGACACACCAACCAAGCTAATAGACATTGTCGTAGATGGCAGTGATGTACCAAGCTACAAAAGTTCCACAGAACACACATTCCATTAGCAATTCGATCCAATTTACCAGTTTTGTGCAAAAACAGCTTGGAATGGATATTTCTTGTTCTACACCAGCCAAATTCATAGGAGCAACAGAACTAACAGTGCAACCAGCCACAAAAGTCCCAAAGAATACCTTTTCCACTACCCTTTTCAGGCAATATACTATTTTGTGGAAAGATAAACTGAAAAGGACTCTTCCCCTTAGTCCACACCTGCCACAAGGACACGTGCCACAGGACTCTTCATATACTCTTAAATTTCATCCACAGCTTCTCTGGATCTTGATGGAAAGGAGAGAAAGTTGAGTGTCATCCACATATTGGTGACCCTCATCCAAAATCCCAAGACGATCTCTTCCAGTGGTTTTGTGTAGATCTTAAAAACATTTAGAGACAAGATGGAACCTTATAGTTTGGTGTTGCCCCACTTTTATCCTAGGTAGTATATTTTCTGTTTTTTTAATTTTTATTTTTATGTGTTTTAAAGTTTGTTTTGATGTACTTTAACATTTGTTTTTAATGTTTTTGATTGTTGGCTGCCTTCGGGTATCCTACATTTGGTGGAAAGACAACACTGACATATTTTAAATAAATAAATAATACCCCATAGACCAGTGGCCCAGAGGACAAGCAGACTTCTCTCAGCAGCATCTGTTGAAACCTCCCTTCCAGAAAGGACTTGAACCAGTCTAACATAGCACCAATCAGGCCCATCTCTGCCATGTGGTTCTGAAAGATTGTTACCCAAAAGGCTACCTGTATCTGTACCCTTTCCCTTAATGAAAGTACTCTGAACATGTCTAGGGTACAGACCAGAAACCAAAGGGTTAACTTAAAGTGGGGCTCTTGTCCTGTGGAGGGTGCTATTCTTGCTACTGAGGGAATGGTGGGGGGTAGAGGGGAGGGAGAAGTCTGGGCTTGCTGCCTCCAGATAACTCTGCTAACATAGTGGGGAATTAACCAAACAAAAGTATTTACGATGGGGGAATTAACCAGATACAACACTTAAGGATCCCCTGGTGATGCAGTAGAATCATTGCTTGTGGTCAAATGTGGCTGAATGAGCTGTGGTCAAATGGCTGAAAGGAAACAAATTGAAATTGAACCCAGATAAGATGTAAATGATGTTAGTTGGGAAGGTAGAGATTTTGAAAACATTGTTTCCTATCTTCAATGGGTTTTAGTTGACCCTGACTAACTTCAAGTCTGTCAACATGTGATGCCTTGGCGTGTGTTTGTCAAGTGTAGGGAGATGCAATGTTAGCCAGGAAGCATAGTTTAAAAGGACAGAGCCAGCGGAGATTGCTCCTCAGAGGATTTGTTAATTTCATCTTCACCTCCAGGAAGGCCTCCCCTAAGGCTCTGTCAATTTCACCTCTCTGTCTTTTTAAACTAACCTTCTGGGCTAACATGTGTCAGCTGTCTCATGTAGAGAAAGACTCTCAGTTAAGAGACAAAGGGTTATACTGAATCCAGCACTGTAGTTAGAAAAGCAAGTTAATGCAGCTGCAAAAAAGGCCTTCTCCCAACTCATTTAAATTATTTTTTTATTTTATTCGTAGAATTAAAAGCCCAATAAAAAGGGCAGAAAGCAAAAATAAAGAAAAGGATAATAAAAAGCTTACAAGAAGCAGAAAAGACAGTGTGTCAGAATATGGAATCCCAGTTATCTCGAGTGCGTCTCCCACCCCTTCTGCAAGAAGCACAGGGTCTCTTGGTTCAAAGGGTTTATTGGAAGACTATGCTCAGGATACAGGTGTCCATAATCCAAGGTCTGGAGAGGCCCCTGGCTGAACGAAAGCTTTGTTGAGAATGGCATGTAAAACGAAAGTGGCAATACATCAAACACCCATTCCCAGCCTCCCCCCTTGGTCCTGTCTGCGAAGGCCTGAGAAGACGAGGACATCAAGGTCGTTGGCTGGACTGGATAGATAAGACTCTTTGCTCCCATGAGTATGAACGGCTTGGACAACATCTGGGCCTAGAGGGAGGAAAACTGGAAAACTACTGATTATAACAAAAGTTAACATGGCGTTACTCTGGCTAGAGAACTGACATCCTGACACAGAGCTTAGAAATAAAAGAAAACAATAATACAATAATATGTTCAGACTAGCCTGAACATAGACTAGCCTACCTTGACACAGCTGATCTGGCCACCTGGATTCATGCCATGGTAACATCAAGACTAAACTATCGTAATGCACTCTATATAGGAGACTGCAGCCACTGCAGAACACTGCAGCTCATTTACAAGCAGGAACTAGGCAGAGCATGCATATTACTCCCATTCTGCAGTCACTCCACTAGCTACCCATCAGTTACCAGCCAAAACAGAAATGGAAAATGGCTCTTCACCTCCACCGGTCCTATCCCTCTTCCAGCCCCACTGCCTCATCTGGTAGAGGTCCACCAACTAAGGGGCTAATATGCAAGGACAAGCCAGCAGTGGCAGCTAGCACCACAGTGAAGCCAAGGACTATTGCTGTCTGTCTCCCTCGGTTCATCCTTGCCTCACTTGCCTCATCATTGGTCATCTGTGGCTGGTGTCTCTGGTCAAGTTTGATCACTGATCAGGCAAGTGAGCCAAAGACAAGCCAAGTGAGGAAGACAGGCAGAAGCTGTAGCCAGGGGCGGCGCAAGAGTTTTGGGCGCTCGTGGCCAGGCAGCTGGGCACCCGGCCTGCATGATGACATCACACATGACATCATCACAGGAGCGCACACACCACCGCCGGCCTGATCGCTGCAGCGGGCGGCTGTGACAGTGCGCGGGTGGCCTCTGAGCTCTCCCGCTCAGTTGCCTGTGCCGCTGCAGATGCCTGCCCATGGCAGCTGTGCCCGGCCGGGGGCATGTGCTGGCGGCGGCGGCGGCATGGGGTGGGAGGGATAGGAGGCTGCTGCTCTATGGCGCACGCTCCCACCCCCTGCGCCTCCTCCGGCGCTCCCTCTGGCACCCCGCACCTGAGGCCACCGCCTACCTGGCCTCAATGGGCGCGCCGGCCATGGCTGTAGCACCAGGCTTTTCTGCACCACTATACCACTGGCTGATTCTTACCTACGTAGGTAGCTTTATTGGCACTCCTGGCTGCCTGGGCACTGATATGTGTGTGTATGGAGAAGTTGTACCCAAGGCCACCACCCCATGGGAAATTTTCTCTTGGAGGCCATAATGGCAAACCTGCTCCTGCTTAGAAGACCCTTATCTGTTATATTACAATGTATGATATTTGCTGCTCCGTCATCCTCAGCCTTCCCAGTCTTACAGTTGCTGACTTCTGCTTGTACCTGGAGATTTGGGGGTGGAACCTGAGAAGGGCATGGTTTAGGAAGGGAAGTAACGTCACTGGGGTATAATGTCATACAGTCTGTCCCTCCAAAGCAGCCATTTTTCCCAGGGGAATTGATCTCTCTCATCTTTAAATCAGCTGTAATTCAAGGAGAACTCCAGGCCCTACCTGGAGGTTGGCAACTTTACCCAGGCCTCTGCTCTGCTGTTCTCCACTGAATGCTTGAATAATCTCTCCCAGTACCTACTGACATTTTAGTCAAATGCCTCTTCAAATACCAATGTTTTATGAATCTTTCCAACTAAAATGTCCATTTTTGTATCACTGGTTTTGTTCACATTCATCTGCTGTTCAATGTTCACACACATATCCTTTTCATCATTTTTGTGCTCACTTTCATTTTGATCTATTGACTGAATTGGTCTATGGGGACGGAGGAGCAATGCTTAAAGCTGTTTCCTTTGTTTGGTTGATTATATATATTAATAGGACATCTCTTTTTGATTGTTAGTTGGAGCCTCCAGCCAGACAACCCCTATTGGCTTGAAGCCATGTTTTAAGTCCCAGGCTACCTCCAGGCAATTGGGGGTGGGGAGCTGAAAACATGGTCTGGGTGCATTTTCAACCCTGAGCCACTGCAGAAAGCCCTGCTGCTTGCTGTTCTGATCCCATTCTCTATTGTTCTCCCCTCCTGAAAATCTGGCAAACTATCCTTTCTAGAACTCACCCATAGCTCATCCCTGCCTTTTTATGGAACTTGGCAACCCCAAATTTCAGATAGCTTTTGTGTAATGTCTCAGCAGGTGGAAAAGTTGGTGGTTAGTTTGGATGGATTGTAAGCTCCATGTTTAATTCAAGATTTTTCTGCGAACAAGGGTACACCCGATATATGTAGAAACATACATCCTGTCTTTAAGTGGATCCTAGCCACTCCATACCATGAAAAGCTTCAACTGTCCATTTCCTCTATTAAAGGCAAAAGATATTTTTCTCCAGAACTGTTGGTAACCCTAGGTCCAGGCCACTTTTTCTTTAATGCTTCCCATAGTTTTTTGTGGAACTAGCATTTCTTTAGTATCCGTTCCAGCCGGTTTTGTGCTGTTCTGGAAGCATTTTGGCAGGGAAAGCGTTAATAACAACATGATAATTCAGTGTTTTCATTTCTAAAATATTGTTTTCTAGTATCTGTAATGCTTTCCACTGTTTCTTGTGGTACTGGGATTTATTTAGTGCCTGTTCCAGCCTGTTCCATGGTGTTCTGAGAGCATTTTAGCAGAGAAAGCATTAATGAAAGCCCAATATCTCCATGTTTTCATTTATAGAATATTATTCTCTTGCGTCTTTAATCCTTCCCACTGTTTTTTGTGATACTAGCATTTCTTTAGTGCCCATTCCGGCATGCTCTGCAGTGTTCCGGGAGCATTTTGGCAGGGAAAGTGTTAATAAAAGCACAATATTTCCATGTTTTCATTTCTAAAATATTGTAACACATCCTACTGTTGTTTGTGGTACCACTATTTGTTTAATGCCCGTTCCGACCCTGTTTTTCACCCCATCTGGGAAGAGACTGGCTTGACAGTGGAAGGACAAGCAGTACTGTGGCATCAGCAAGCAGGGTAGAAGTGTGCAGGTAGACATTATATGCTGCAAGTTTCTGTTCTCTATTACATGTATGTGTTTAGTTACACAAATCTTGTATTGTTCTGCATGCTGGTGGGGTTTGACTTAAAGAAACTGGCTAACTTACATTGGTGTTTTCTACACAGGTGATTTCTTCTACTCTTTGAATGTCCACTCCTCAAGGATTGGATTTGTTTAGGTCACCTACCTTTCCTCATGCTGCTTTTAATTCTGGTGTGGGTGCTATGAAATAAAGAGAATTATGTGGGGAGGCGTGGATGTCATTGTTGGAATCACTGGTGCTGTCACATCACCATCACTTTACTAAAAAAAATTTGGATATACCCAATCATATTATTACATTATGATGACCAGAGGCTCCCAGCATTAAGGCATTAGCAGTAGGAAAAAAAACAAGAGAGAAATGAAAGCAAAAGGAAAGATTAGATAGCTAATCTTCAAAAACCTAAAAGAGATCAATTTCACCACTGCACAAAGTAGCCCGGTCACTATATTGTTATGATGTTATAATGTCATTAAGCTCAGTTAAAAATAATACATGGCAGCCATGTTCCTAGTAGACATTTTTGTTTATGATTTATGACCCCCCCCCTCCTCGTGGTTCAAGGGGGAGACCCCCATCCAGGCTCACCTAAAGCTGGAAGACAGAGGGGGGGGCAGTATGGCAAATCTACTCAATGCAATAACACCAACGTTACAATGTTATAATGTCATTAAGATCTCTTTTTTAAAAGGTGCATCTTGGGGAAGAAGGGGGACAAGGGGAAGATGGAAGGAGAAAGAGGAAGGGAGAAGTTGAGAGGAGAATAAATAGATCAATCAATAAGATATGGCCTGCTAAGGACGGGAGGAAGGCAGAGGGGAAAAAACAAAAGAGAAATTCTTCACTACTGAAAACCCTGACTGAATACTGCATCAAGAAAAACAATGGGGAATAAGATCCAGAGGAGTTAGCCGTGTTAGTCTGTAGTAGCAAAATAGTAAAGAGTCCAGTAGCACCTTTAAGACTAACCAACTTTACTGTAGCATAAGCTTTCAAGAAACACCGTTCTCTTTGTCAGATGCAGTGGGGAATAAGTGCATGCAGAAAATTTTAAGTGAACCCTTGAAAATGCCACATGAAAATCTGAAGGGGAAGGTATGGGGCCAGAACTGGCAAAAATCGCCATATTTTGTGTTGTTTGTGTTTTATTCTTTGTTGTGCAGTTGGTTCCCATCATAGGGAACAATGGGGCTGGCTGGCCAGCCATCTCTGTAGGTGGTGGGGGAATTTGAGGGAGGGTGTCTGTGGTTCAGGTGCTCTTTCACAGGGACCAGCTGGCACTCAGAAGTGTGCCCACCATTGTGGCACCCCTGGGCTGTGCAGAATTGCCCAGGGAAAGAGAGTTTAAAAGTTCCTAGCATAGGGAACAAAGGGAGAGGGCTGGCCTTTGCCAGCCTGTTCCTGGGGTTATGGGTGTGGGGCTGCTGGGGGTGGATTTGGGTCTGTGAGGGGCTAATGTGGGGATTTGGGTCTGTGTGTGGCAGCTGGGGGGGAATTGGGTTTGTGTGGGGCTGTAGGGGGTGGACTTTGGGGGCTGAGAGCACCTACTTGGGGAGGCCATGAAATGCCCCCCAAGTGGGAGCTGGCTGAGCCTTGGTGGGGGTGGGAGTAGAGGTGGGAGAAGGGCCCCTGAGGGTTGGGGGGCATTTTGCATGCAAAATGCCACCCCTGGCAAGACAAGCCTCCCCCAGCTGTAGTAGAGAAAAGAGCACCTACTTGGGGAGGCCATGAAATGGCCCCCCCAAGTGGGAGCAGGCTGAGCCTTGGTGGGGGGTGGGAGGAAGGGTGGTAGAAGGGCCCCAGAGGGTTGGGGGGCATTTTGCATGCAAAATGCCACCCCTGGCAAAGGAAGCCTTCCTCTTCATTTTTTCCCCATAGGAAATAATGAGAAAGAAGATGAGCAGCAGCAAGCTAACAATATGTTCACCCTTCCCTTTCTTATGCGAGGATGGGGGGACCTGGTTTGGGGGGCCATAACATGGCTCTCCAAAGTCCAATCGGTCTGAAACTTGGGGGGTTGTTAGAGAGGAGTTAGAGGAAGGTCCCCACCAATTTTGGGTTGATTCAGTGGGAAAATACCTCCCTCAGGCGTCCGGGAAGACGGAGGCATTTTCCCATTGAAAAAACCCAAAAGAAACCCGAAACAACCCGAAACAAACCCGAAACATTAAACCCAAAACGGCTAGCCGTTTCGGGTTTTGCTGTTTCCGAAACAAGAAACACGAAACGGTGTGCCTTTGCACACCCCTAGTCATAGCCCTTGGTGCGTCTGCTACCTTACTTCCTATTTTATATAGCTGAGCACAAGTATCTGCTACTTATGTATTGTCGAAGGCTTTCACGGCCGGAGAACAATGGTTGTTGTGGGTTTTCCGGGCTGTATTGCCGTGGTCTTGGCATTGTAGTTCCTGACGTTTCGCCAGCAGCTGTGGCTGGCATCTTCAGAGGTGTAGCACCAAAAGACAGAGATCTCTCAGTATCTGCTACTTACTTCCAATTTTCTATGGCTGAGTGCAGCTGTACTTATCTTGCAAAAACCCACACACCTTTCCTGTTTCAGTGAGACAGAAAACAGCTATGTATAAACCTTTTATAATCTGTAGGTAAGAAAAAGGGTCATAGCGAGCAAGCAAATGGTTACTTTATCTAACCCCCCTGCATATATATAATATAGCCTGAGTTGTAGCTGAACCTGTAAGCAGGGCAGGGGTCTGAGATATATCTAGGGTTTGCATGCAGGGTGAGGGCCTGAGACAGGAGGGGGGAAATTATGGATTTTCTCTTTTTGGTGCTGGCTTACAAGTGGCAAACATGTAAAAACTCTATAATAATAAATTTGATTTGCATGGGAACTGAGGGGGGGGAACCCTCATTTCATGTCATTGGCTATATGATGATATGTAAAACAGAGAGGAGCTGCTTCAGCTTGAGGATTTCCCCCTACCTAAGTAACAGCATTTCTCTGCATTTTTGGAACATTCCATCATGTTCATTCAGAGCACAAATTGTGAGGCTCCTGAGGCTTCCCTGTTTAACTTGCATCAAACCAAAACTTCCTCTGATCCAATTAAAACAGGGAAATGAGGAACAGCTGAGGGCAGAGCTTCAGTATGGGAGCTCTAACTGTAGTCAGTGTGTGGAAGGGCAAAACAAAGCAAATGGTGGAGCTATTTTCCATCCACCTTTCTTCCAGCCCTTTAATTTTTTTTTGCTTTTAATAGCCATCTGTAGTACTTAGAGTACCACACCCCAGCTCTGAAGAGGGAAAGGACACATGGCCCTGGTGGGAGATTGTGCAGAAGTGGGTGACAAAGGGAAAGATATGGTGTGGTGTCAGTAATGAGGTAATGGAGATGGAGTGAACAGATGCTGCCCTCCACTAGGGATTCCATTCCCCTCGTGGGAGTGGGGGATCCCCTGCTCTCAGTCTCCACCTCCTGCCACTGCTTATTTGGACAGTGGGGAACAAGTCTGGGATGTCTGGAGCGCTCTCCTGTGCACTCCAGAGGACTTCCTTGTTGCACTGGGAATGATGTCATTCTCAGCACAACATGGAAGTGGAGACCTCCACATGGTGCCGATTTGATAAAAATTGCCCCCCAATACTAGTTTGGGGTAAGTTCCCACCATGTGCACCTCCCCAAGAGCCCCATCCCCAGTTTGGGCCCCAGGGAACCTGGCAACCCTATCCTGCATGTTTTTCTTAACTGAGTGTTATTTGGACAAATATTTATAGAACAATTTCCCAGAAACACCTATTTGTTCCTGACATGGCTGCTCCTTCTATGACTTCAGCTCTTGTTTTGTTGAGAAATAGGTACAGGTGGAGGTCCTGCAAGGTGGAGGTCCTGCAAGGACTTGTATGAAACATCTCATATTCCCCTCCCCCACCATGTCTTCTTTCCCTTTCCTGCCCCCCATAGCCTTTCTCTCTTTTCCTGCTTTCTTCTCTCCTTTCCACCCACTTTTGTCCACCGGCAGCCTTTCCCCTATGGTCCAGTTGCATGGTGCTGGCTGAGCCAGGTTCAGTTGCATGATGGGGAAGCTAACAACTTTTGTCCTACTCTGAAGTACATGTATTACATGTGATTATTACATTTTAGGGATGTTCACACAATTTTACCCATCATTGTCTCCAGGGACAATGTGACCACTGTCTTTGAACCACCCAAGTTATTCAGATTTTAATCTGCATTTTCCTTTGTCCTGACACATGGACTTTCTCCTACTTGCATTATTCTAGGAGAGGCACCTCTTCTTTATCACCTTCTATTGCCTTCTGATTGATGGAATTCTTTGGAGTTCAGCATCTCTGAGTGCGTTAAGTTTACATGAGTCAACCACAGTGAGTCAGGCTGTGTTTACTGAGCAAGATGCGTCATATCTAAACCTGTATTAACTCAAGACTTCTTAAGGAAATATAGCAGGATAGGGTAGAAATCTGGAAATATTTTTCAGGGTTCAACAGACCTGGATACAGCAAACCATTCCAAATGACTCAAGCAAGAGTGCCAAGTGAAAATTTGCAGCAAAAGCCCCCAGGATTTGAGGTTCATCTGACTTTTTCTTCCAGATCTCAAATATAGGATAGAAAGACCAGCTTAAAACCTGACAACCCTTCTAACACAATTGCACTATAGCCACCACCTGAGCTGCTGTCCTACAAAACAATATACCATAATAATTGTTTATAAATGTTTATAAAGTATACATCACCTTTCTGCCTATCATAGTAACTGGAATGACACACAGAGCTTCAAAATAATGTGGAGGTTTCTTGTGCGTGCGTGCGTGCTATGAATTATTTTTAAGCAGTTCAGAAGGATGACCAGGTGTTGCACACTATCTTATAAGAGCCTCAAAGCCTATATTTTATTTCTTTCAGTGATTATTACAGTGAACTGCAGTATTATTCAATTAAGGCTTTTTATACAGCATCAGGGTGCCTCCCAGTGGGCCAGGGTCAGTAGCATTCACGCAATCTTTAAGTTTACTGCCATTTCAAATATATTTTGAATAAAAGACTTTTCAGAAACATGAGCTGGCTTATAGCTTTTCCTTTCAAGCACTATTTTTTTAAATCACCTGAGTTGGAGGGAAAGAATACAGAATCAATACACAAATAGCATCATTCAAGGTTAAACTGCAATACGACAGTGCTTGTTAAGACAATTTGTTGTGATTATTTTCAGTCTATATTTATACCTTGTAATAGGAATGTTATCAGAATAGGACAGTCACCTTCTTGGTAGCCTTATTGCCTTGGTACATTTAATTACTTTCAACAATAGCCACTCAGGTCTCTTGAGACAAGGTGTCCCTGCTGATGAGAAACCCTTCTGCTTTAAAATATAAAGAATTAGTTGCAGTAAGAGGTCAGCTAGAAGACTGGACAGATGTTGGTCTAAATTCAGTGAAGATTCTCAGAGAATGGTCCAGGGTGAGTTCATGGCAGAACCAAAGTTCATAACATTAACCGTGCAGACTGGCACTGCTTGTGTGACTATCAAGCCAAACTCAGCTCACCAGTGGTTTGATAAAACTGCTGGTGTGGAAACTTCTCTAGGTCTTCAAATGTCAGAGGGATGGTAGTGCTGATGTAAAGCACCTGGATGGCCACAGGAGATAACTGATGGGCTGCCTTTGGCAGGGTGGGTCACAGGTTGTGAAGTCGTATTCAAGTACAACCATTTTTTTTTATCTAGCAATGAGTGAAGAAACATGTGTAGCCACTAGAGAGCAGTAAAGAATAAAGAAAGTTAGCCTCCTAGTCCTATAATTTTTTTTTTAAGTTGGTGAGGTGTGGCCTTTGTTCTAAAAGAAATTTGATTGGCCAGAAAGGGCGATGTTTTTGATAGGTTGAAGCAACAAGCAAAGGTTTGCTTAAGAAGCTAGTTGTCCTACCTCGTGGAACAGTAGAGTTTCAAGTTATTTTTGGAATTGCCCTTAAAGGTAAGTTCTGTATAGAATTGTGTGTAGGTTCTTTTTGTCATGGGAGGATGATTTCCTAAACTGAAGAAGAGATTTGATGTAAGTTAGGATTGTAGTGGGCTTTGAATGTGTCTTTCTTGGTGGTGGCAGGAAACTGCGTAGAGCCTTTCTGCTTAAAAAAAGTTTATTTGAGGAAGTTTTGTTTCTGTATCTTTTTTGACATAAACAGCAAAAAATACTGAGGATGTGAAACTGTATGCTAACTTGGTACAATAAAATGTCTCTAATGTTCTACATTATAGACTGTGTTAGTGTATTCCCTTAAATGTCTTTCAAAATGCTTGGTTGAGAAAGTGGGAGGAAATTTGTCTGGCTTGTAATGGGGGTCTTGCTCTTTTGGGAGCTGACTTGTGTTTCTTCCATATCTTTAGAGTTGTGTTTTTCTCAAAGACAAAAAAGTTATATGTTGAATACAAATATAGCAGTTCTAAACTGGCTATAAATTTCGTCTGTGCCTGTGGTCTAAACTATTCTTACCAAGAAGTAAGCTTCACTAAAACTTTTAAGGACCAGGTCATAAACTGAATTTTGTGTTCAAGTTCGGGAGGTTTTATATCACTGCAGCTAACTTACTAGCTCTGTAATTTCTTTCTTTAGATACCAATATGAGTTGCTTCAGTTTCTTGAAGGTCATGATGGTTTTGTTTAACCTGGCCATAGCTGTAAGTACTATTCTGTTTTTTTGGACAATGAGTTATATGGTACTTGGTGTTCTAGTAAAGGTCTGCTAAGTGAAGCTTAACCTTGGCCATTTTCACACTGCTTACCAGCCACAGAACATCATGCCCAGCTCCCGGAACGACAGCATCTTCCTGGCGCGATTTCACGCAAGAACTGCAGTTCTCTCCCGAAATCGCGCCAAGAAGACGCTGTTGTTCTGGGAACTTGGCGTGATGTTCCGTGGTTGGTAAGCAGTGTGAAGACGGCCCTTGTTAGTAGATCTAATAAAAGACCCATGAGGCTGTTAACTAAAAGCCCTGCACCGTTAGATCTAATAAACATGAGACAAAATACAGTTCAGGTTGCAACCTTAAACACCCTTCTGAATGTGGTTCAGATTGTGCTGGATGATGCCCTTCAGACTGATGAGAAACAGTTTGGATAGGTTTAGAAAAGAAATACCAGGCATCATTGAGAGCATGTTAAGTAGATATATAATTGATTAACATAAGGTTTGCTTATGGCCATATCTAATGTGTTGTTATTCATTTTGATCACATAAGGTCCTTTGTCCCACCTAGCAGTTACGAATTCCAGAAACACCAAGGGACTGTAAAGGGTTTATATCGGATTTATAGTCTGTGAATATGCTTATCAAAAACAAGGCATGTGAATAATCTTCGTTTCAAAGTAAATATCCCAAAGACTGAATTAGTTTATTTCCTGGCCCCTTCTGATGGCATCATGGGACTGGTACCACATGCCCCTTATTGTCTTGTACAGCAGGTGATTATCTGGTGCATATAAAGGGATGCTTAGTTCTGTTTAACCAAGCTAGTTATTGCTTTGTTGGCTCATCAATTAACTTTCTGTTGTACAGCAGAGAGCAGTTGCTTTTAGGACTGATTTCTAACAAACCTTATTGGTGACTGTTGGTTTCTGCAGTTGACACACCCATGGGGATAAGTGGAAGCAGCGCCAAAAGCTCCTGGTGTATTTGTTAAGATTGATGGATGGGTGTGTCTTCATGTAAAGGCAGGCCAAGCCTACAAAATGGCAATGGATAACTCAAATGCAATAATGATGCAAGCTAAGGTGCTCATTAAATTGTACGCACCTGTCTCTTGCCTGTATCTGGACAGTCTGAGTGGGTGTTACAGTTTCTATGAGCTTAGAGTTGGTTTCATACTTGTGCTGTTAATTGCACTGCAACAAACAGTGCAGCCCTTGTCCTGAATGACCCAATGATGCCTCTTCAGCAATGCTCTAGAGGATGTCTTGCATAGAGGGTTGCCAGCTCCAAGTTAGGAAATTCCTGGAGATCTGGGAGGTGAAACCTGGAGAAAGTGGGGTTTGGAGAGGGAAAAGACCTTGGCGTGGCATAATTCCATAGAGTCCACCCCCCAAAGTAGCCTTTTTCTCCAGGTGAACTGATCTGTGGCCTGGAGACCAGTTGTAATTCTGGGAGATCTCCAGCCATTACCTGGAGGCTGGCAACCCTACTTGCATACCAACTCACACTTCGGCATAGTTTAATCCAAATTGCTGTGCACTGTGGCACTAATCTTCTCTAATATATAAAAGGCAAGCCATGTTGTCGATGACTCATCTTTTATCCTGGTGCAGGCTCACTGAGGGGCCTGTGGGTGTGCCTGAGCCAAGCCTCTGAGGGGCTATGGAAGTGGCAGGGAGGCCCAGCATGGTGGTGCAGCCTTTCCAAGTACCCACAGAGGCCCAGCACAGCCCTCACAAGGCCCCACAGAGGCTGCGGAGGCGGCAGAGAGACCCGGCCTGGTGGTGCGGCCCTCACCAGGCCCCATGATGGCTGTGGGGGCGATAGTAGGGCCTGGCAAAGAGGTGCAGCCTAGGAGGCCCCTTGCCACCAGGAGGGGGCCTGCCAAATCCGTTTTCTAGAACCTATTGTTGGTTGCTAGTGGAAGTATAAGCAAAGTAGGCAAAGTATGCCAACAGCAGTAAAATCACTAGAGTGTGAAGGAAGCTGTTGTCAATTTACAGCCTTCATACAAATCACACCTGAACACATTCACATTGGAAAGTTACAAGTTACTGTGGTTCATTTTGCAACACTATAAAGCCAGTAGTGATCAAAATTCTATCATAAGAAGCTCCAACTTAAAACGTTTATTTGAGCCAATGCAACAAAAATTAACGCAAGGCAAGTCAGTTGCTATGCTGGATATGAGAGGAAAAAGATTAAAAGAAAATAATGTCCTGACTCCTTGATACTGTTTGGAAATGTATTTGATGCGGATTGTACTAATCTCATACTGTGTAATCCGCCTTGGGTCTTAATGAGAAAGGTGGACCTATAAATAAGTAAAATTAGAGGTTAACAGACTTGCATTGGAATCTTGTTACCGTGATTATTTTCTTAAGTAAAAGGAGACTTTGGCCGTGGGTGTCTGAAAAGCAGATGAGATTCCTGAGCTGCTGAGTACATGGAATCTACATGACTGTAAAGAAGCTGTAATGTTAACCTATGTACAGCTCATGAGGATTTGCTATGTTTACATGCACTGAAATTTGGTGCATTTTTTGTCTTTTGCATCTCTTGTGTGGTCATATGTGATGGTATATGCATCTTTCATTGCATGTTTGATTTATACGACCATATACAAACCATCTTTTAATACCTAGAATAATTTATGGGTTGCTCCAATAAACTTCTGGACAAGTAATTTCATCTCTGGGGGGGAAGATGGAAAAAGTCAATGTTCACCTTCAAGATTCTACAGTGCTGATTCTGCATTTAAGAAACGTGTCTCTTGTAGGCCAGGGGTCCCCAACCTTTTTGATCCTGTGGGCATGGGTGCAATTTTGACAGAGGGTAATGAGCTGCAGCTCGTAATGGCTGCCTCAGGAGGTAGAGCAAAATGGAATGCCTCCCTTCTCATACCCCCTTGGAAGAAGGAAATCCTGAAGGGGGAGTGCAACCACACACTGACTAAAGAAAGCCCAGATGACTACCGGTCCTCCTGATCCTACAGTTAGGCTTGCTATCCCCCCATGTGGGCCTGGGAAATCTCTGCTCCCACCTGAGGCCTCCTGGCCCTGCTCGCCCAGCTGGTGGGGGGAGCCAAGGCATGGGGGAGAAGCTTGTGCATGAGCTCCTACACTCCCCTGTCATACTGGGAAATGACATAATTTTCCAGTGTGACAGGGGAGTGTGGGAACTTGCATGCTTTGTGCTCATGAGAGGTAAGTACCCTACTGCCTCCCCATCCCCTAGCCTCCTGCATCCCCACTTTGGCTACTTGTGCCCTTGGCAACCCTTCCTCCGATGGAAAACCTTTCCATTCAAAAGAGGGTAGCCAATAACAAGCCTTGCCTTACAATGGCCCCACACACTTTCTGAAAATCTTGGAGGCACTCAGAAGCAAGGGAGGCTCTGGTAGGCACCATTTTGGGAAACCCTGTTGTAGGCCTTGTCATTTATAGTTCTTGGCAGACCATCTATTAGAAGAGATTGGTTCAGATTTTATCTCCAAACCTTGGTTTGGCTGTTGGGGGCCATGCCTCAGGCTCATATGTTACATTCTCCTCATGAGGGGTTACTTTCCTCACTTCCTGATTTGAGATCACAATCAAAATTGTTGGATACCATAAACCAGAAGTCAGAAAAGAGTTGGGGGGTCACATGGGATCAAATGAGCCTGAGGCAAAGCCCTATCAGCATGATTTTTAGGCAAAACCAGGTATTAAACCAAAGGTGAGCTTTCAATTGATTTGACAGATTATGCATTTTAATATGCTTCTTAGCTGTCCTTGTGAACTAGCTACTTTTTGAAGGAACACCAATGGAAAGCTGGCCTGTATGTAAAGTGGAGTACTGGATCCAACCTGTAGTATTCAGCAGACTACATCTGCTTGAGGTTTGCACTCTTAGTTCTTGCTTTGTGTGTGGCACATCTGTCCAGATTATGATAGAACTTGTGTTGTATATGAAGGTAACTATATGTAACTGTACCTTTTGAGATGAAGTGAACATTTGTGTGGGCTCTAGGAATCACTGGAAAATCTTTTAAAACCATTTCTAGCAATTCCTAGAGAGGAGTGCTGTCACTTCGAGGTTTCCCCCAGAAGTGATGATGTCATGTCATTGGGCTGGTGGCATTTTAATTTTTTTCTCCTACTGCCACTCCAAGCAATGGTAGGAAATGAGGTGACGCGTCCCCCATTCCCACTGGGGGACTGGAGAACCTAAGGTTGCACTACTCTATGTACTTTTTTTGTAAGGTGGTAAAAGTAAAAGTTGTAACGGTCATGCTTGTATTTGTTTTGGAGACAAACTCTTGCCCTTTAGAGTCCTACAAGGTTTTTTTCCTGGGTGATGGTCGAAGTGTTGCTTTCTTATGTTGCCAAGATATAAGTGAAGTTTGAGTTTGTGCATTTGTCTTCTGAAATCCACAATGGTTGATGATGTTCTCTGCCTTGAATCATTCTGTCTTGCAGTTCCAGCTGTTCCGCTTAATGTAGATCTAAGATACTAGCTGATACTCATGCCCTGCCCACTTAGAAAAAAGACTATAAGGAAATGGCTATGAAACTGGCTTTGTTTTTTTTCTCTCTGTCCCAACCCAAGAACATTGCCCAGCCTAGTATCTTTATGTAAATGTCAACACCTGACTTGCTGCTTTGTTTGAAAGCAAACAGGACTGGCACCTTTGGTCAAGGACAATGGCTTTGAATCTGTTGGGGGTGTTTCTGTACAGTGCTAAGAGCATAGCTGAATTTAAGTAACAATGGTGAGGCTGTGAATTGCATGTTGATTAACCTCTTCTCTGTAACAAGAGAATTAGCAAGTTTTCAGGGAATTCTTAAAGCACAGCAAGTTGAAACAAGACTAGTGATTGATTAGAAATCTAAGGAGAGAGGTCACTACAGAAACCTGATACAAAGGCAGAGAAGGCCTTCATCTTTAATGATTGCATAGAAGAGGGAATTTTGGCCAAGTGCATCTTGCCATGCAGGAATGAGAAGCTGCATCTTCTGCCATTCCATCTTCTGCATAAAGACGCGTGAACCTGCGTTTGCTGTGTGTCTTCTCCACCTAAGAGAGAGTTCCAAACACTCCATTTGTATATCTTTAATTGGCTTGTACCATCCTTGCCAATAGCAAAGGCATTAGACACAGATCGTATGGAATGGCCCACATTTCTTGCTTTCGGTTTCTAATAGATTGAAGAATGTTGCATACAGGGAGATAATTATTCCAGTGTACTAAAATACTGAGTTAGTTTTCCATGAATTTATTTTTTAGTTCATCTCTGTTACTATCTCTGGGTGTTTCCAGATGGGTTGTTTGCCCCAGTAAGATGCTCTTGAGGGAAGGCAGCATGGTATGCAGCCTGATCTCATCAGATCTCAGAAGCTAAACAAGGTCTATACGTGGATGGGAGACCACCAAGGAAGATCAAAGAGGAAGGCAATGGCAAACCACTTCTGCTTCTCACTTGCTTTGAAAGTCCCATACTAGGGTTGCCATAAGTTGCTTGCAACTTGATGGCACATATGTGTGTATGTAAGATGCTTTGGGGAAGTGGGTTTTTTCTCCATAACATCATGGGGCATCCATGCGCCTCCTAGGGTTTCCCCAGCTTTTATCTAGTCTTTCTCAAACCTGCTTCGCTCTGAAGCTTCGATAATGATCACAGCAAAGCTGGGATGGCTGCTGTAGGGGAAGGAAAGTTTGGTTTTTCTGCTCCTGCCAACTCATCATTTTTCCCATAAAAAGCCGTATCTTCCCCCCAATGCTAGGGCTTAAAAAATTGATTTAATGTCTTTATATTGATATACAAATATGTTTCATCTTCCCTGAATTCTCATCTTTCCTTTTTAAAAAATGTCTCTTGTCTCTTTCCTCATGTAGATATAAGGGAAAAGATTTTTTTTTAAAGTAAAATTAAAGGTAATGCAGAGAACCTATACAGAAGCCTTATCACCACTTCACTGTATTAGAAGTAGGGTCACTAACCTCCAGGTGGTGTCTGGAGATTTCCCAGAATTACAACAAGGGGCTGGCTATTCAAACCTCATGTTTCATAAATAAACTTCAGGGGCAATGAGCTCGGTACACCCAGATTTTCTCATATACTAAGAATAAATAGTATTCAAATCTCAAAGACAGTGCACATCAATTCATGGCCGACCTGGCCACCTGGATCCATGCTATGGTAACATCAAAACTTGACTATTGTAATGCATTATACATTGGTCTCCCATCTAAGTTAACTAGGAGGCTTCAATTGGTGCAAAATGCTGTGGCTCGACTATTATCAGGAGCGAGCAAGAGCTTGAACATCACCCCCATCCTACAATCACTTCATTGCCTACCTATCAGTTACCGTGCTCAGTTCAAGGTATTGGTTATTACATACAAAACCCTTCATGGCTTTTGTCCAGTATACCTACGGGGCCACCTCTCTCCCTATGTCCCTCCACGGCAGCTTCGTTCATCTGAACAGGGTTTCTTGCAGGTGCCAGCCTGTACATGGGCAAAATCAACAGTGGCCCATACACAGGCTTTCTCTGTGATGGCCCCTACCCAAATGGAACGGCCTGCCTGAGGAGGTCAGGAAAGCCCCCACCCCCATGGCTTTCTGCAAACAATGCAAAATTGAATTATTCAAAAAGGCCTTTTTTCTCAGCTAAGAGGGTGGTATTGTAGGAAAGGGATCCCAGATGTTTTGCTAATGAGTTAGAAACCATAGATTTCACCATTAAGTTGCCTTACATATTGTCTGTTGCTTTAAATATGTACTCCTATATACTACCTGTGCTTTATGTTGTTCAGTGTAAGTCCTAGAATTGATTATGTTCTGTTTCAGCAATTCCTCAACCCTATACTGGATCCTTGCTAATACTATATCTTTGTAAACTTATATTCATTTACCCCATGACATTGTTTATGGAAATGTTCTTGACACTGTATGGAAATGCTTGCCCTTGTCCTTGCCACTGATTGTACTAATCTCACACTATGTAATCTGCCTTAGGTCTCAGTGAGAAAGGCGGAATATAAATGACATAAATAAAATAAAATAAAATAAATAAATAACAATGGCCATGAATTCACAGCCGGACCATTGTTGGGCTGGGGGGCTGCAGCATCTTCTGTGACCCTGATATTCATGGTCTTACCTGAAAAAGAGAAGACAACAGGATTATAGACTGATTATTATTAGAGACTTATGTTAATCATGGAAGTTTTTTCTTCAACGCACCTAAAGGAGAAGAAAAAATCAATTTATCTTCAAAAACTTGTATGCTATAGATATTTATCATCTGTGTACAGGCAACATCCATCCATTTGATACTGTATATGAATTTATAATATGTGTATTATTGATTGTTACATGATTGATATTGCAAATTTGGGTATGTTGGAATATTGATTGAATTTTGTATGCATTTTCTGACGAACCGCCACAAACTTTTAGGCCAGTTCATTTGGTTCATGTTTTGGTTCGTAACTGCAGACAGCCTGGCACTGATCAATCAGTTTCCTAGGCAATGGGGGGCGGGGATGGACTTTCTGCAGCTCTGGAAGTGACCTTCAGCTGCCCCAGAAGTGATGTTTTCATGAACCAAACAAACCGGTTCACGAACTGGAGAAAGTTTGTAAACGTTCATGATTTGTGAAAAGTGACGAACCATGAACTGCACAGTTTGTTTTTAACCCAGTTCATGCCCATCTCTATTTATGAGTATTTATATGAGCACACAGGAACTTTGTATAGTTGTATGTTAGTATAAATTCATACTTGAATTTCTTTTTGTTGTTTATTGGGGCCTTTGATACCCCTATTCCTCCATTTGTGGGTTGCCCACTCCCTAGGTTGGTGCTTTGTTACTGGGGAAGCCTCTTATTTGGCTCTTGACATAGGTTGCTGGCTGCAGCAGGCAACCCTATATAGTGTTGCCCATCTCCATATGGAAGTATACACTAGCTACAAAGGCTCCTTCACCCAAGAACAAACCAATCGAGTGAAAACCTACACGTGAAGGAATAAATGGGAATACACGTATGTACTCAAAGTATCAAAATGCAGTTAATTTGACCTTGTTCACATATGGATAATTGCATATCAGTAGACAATCAACATAATTCATATACAAACCAAATTACACAATTCAAATTCCCATGGCAATGGTCAAGATTAGTACACATCAGATTCATATAACTATCAATGAGTCATATGCAGACAGTGCTCACTCTCCCCACCAGTAAATATTTTATGAAGGTTGATATTCCACGTCAAATGGGAGGAAACACCTCACTGTATAAAGTCAAAAGAGAGAACGTCCACTGTTAAGTCTCCCAGATAAGTATTTGAATCTCCCAAGTAAGTATCACAGGAAAGTGTTCCAAGAAGTACTCAATTAACGATGTTTATCTTATAATTTCTTTGGAGTGAAAGATGCAGAAAACACATCGGACGCCCCCACGGCGTCCTTTGCCCAACACTCAGGGCCAGCGTCTGTATCCTGTTGTTTCGTCCTATGACCTCCTCTGGGGCGAAATTATTCCAGTTGAAATGCTGCCAATAAACATCACAGTATTCAGAGTCCAATGATTACATAGCCTCCCAAAACATGCAAAGGGTAAACAACTTCAACAAACTCCATCCAAACATATCTATGTATTTTAAACTACAGTCTCAAAGCAGTTCATTCATAGAGTCAACCGCAACAACTGGGGAGAAACCTCCCCCGTGTGCTCAATACTTTTAAAGAGCTATCAATCAATTTGTAAGCCGCTCCTAAAGACCTCCCAATTAAACAACCTAGGTCCAGTCATAAAAAGCATGACAAATTGAATTCATGATTCAGACCCCTGGGTTGTACTGAATCCAACTTGTGGATACAAAGGGATTCTTTTTGTAGTAAAATCCTTTTTAAACTACTTTCTGGAATTCCCTGACCTGAGAATAAAACTGTAAACTTGAAGCTCTGTGTCCCGTGTTTTTGTTGTAGAAAGTGTTCCACTAAGGGAGCTTCCCTGACACTATTATTAATGTGTGACACGTGTTCTGAAATGCATGTTTGTTTGTTTTTTTTAAACATAATACTACAATAACACTACACAAGACTATCACAAGGAAAGGGAAAGGATGAAGAGAAAGGGAAGGGGCGGGGAAAAGGGGACATAAAGGGAAGGATAAACTACATTCAACACTACACTTCAATGTTTTCCCTTCATACTGCCATAATAGAAAAAAAAATAGCTCAATAAAATGATGATGGGGTGGTTAATCATACAGATTACACATTTCAAATTCTAATTAAACTTTCCTCCCCCTTCTGGGTCCCGGACGCAATTCTCTCTGTGCAACCGCAGCTGCGGTGCTCTCCTCCCCCCCCCCCCTCAGGCTTCTCCTTTTCTTCGTTCTTGGTACACTGGAATTCCGGGTTTTTATCCTCAAAATCCTTTAGTTGATCTTCTGATAGTATCTTATAGGCTTGATCTTTATGTCTAAACCATATTCCTTCCGGAAGTAACCATTTATACTTTATTCCATGGTCCCTCAGAAGAGCTGCGAACTTTTTGTACTTAAAACATCTTTTCCGGACTAGAAATGGAACGTCCTTTAAAATCTTGACTTTAAGACCCATAAAGTCCAAATCCGCATTATATGAGTTATATAGGATAGTGTCCCGAATCTTTTTAAATGAAAAGTCAATAATGATCTCGCGAGGCAGCTGTCGCTTTGTTGCATATTTTGAAGAAGCCCGACGGACCTCCAAAATGGCGCTTTTAACCTCTTCTTTAGTTGTCCTTGCGGGTGTCGCCAGTAGTTCCGAGACCAAATCCCACAGATCCTCATTTTCCTCCTCTTTCACATTTTGGAGACGCAAAATTGTCTGCGTTCGTTCCACCTGTAGCCCGATCAGCTGGTTCTCCACCAACTTCAGCTCTTTTTTCGTAGCCTTCACAAGTGACGCACTTTCCAGAGCAGACTTCTCTGCCCCCCCCCGCTACTTCCTTAATGGTTTTCACTTCGCTTTCAATTGAGCCCACCCTTTGATCAGTTTCATTCAGCTTGTCAACAAAGGGTTTTATGGCTTCCACCACCGCCCTGCGCACCAACTCTTCGAGCGACTCTCCCTTCTGCAAGGTAGCCAAGATTGACTTACCGAGAGCGGGACTTTGCTTCTTCGCTGCCATTTGGGGGGGGGGCGCCAGCCAAATCCTGGAACTCACCGAAGGGGAAGAGCGAGTCTTCTTCAGATCAACCTCTCCTTCACAAACGCTTGTAGAACAGAAGGGATTCGCTTGTTTACAGGCTTCCGCCTGTTTCTTTTATTTGCCGTTTCTCGTTGCCCGGCGGCACTCAAGGCGCCGCGCACGTCTGCCGGCCTCCATAGGGACAAACGGGCAATTCCCCCCCCCCCGCATTGATTCCAGGAGGTTCTTCCCGCAGCGTCCCGGACCCTGCCTCCCTGACTGGGAGTCCTGGGGGCTAATCCTTGCAGATCAGCTGCCCGGTCAGGGTGCCCGGTCGCTTCCTCCCGGACCTGCCGAGAGGAGCGTCCGGCATGGCTGAGAAAGCGAAACTGAATCCCCCTGAAATGCATGTTTTTAATGCCCTGGAAGTGCTCCCTACATACAGCATGTTGCATTCACAAATTTTTAAATACACCTCTCCCATGGACTGGCAGGTGGTGAATTGCCTTAATTGAACACTGAACTCTGTGCCTGGAATTGGAATCCTGTCACCTGTAATCGCTTGTGGGCAAAAGCGGCAATGGCTGCATTTAAAGTGCCCAACAGGTAATTTTCTATTCCTGATCCCTCTACCAAAATCCGAATGAACCAGCAGATCTTTAAGATTTCTAGTTCTTCGTAGTCCAGTTATGGGGGGGGGGGGGGTTCACAGCCCTTGATGTCTTGCACCAGGGACCAATATTTCCAAACAATCCCTTTGCTCTGGCATGACCGGGATGTAAAATCCACTGTCCAGACCAGTTGTTTCTTCTCATGCCTCTTTGTGTCAACAAACAGGTCATCTCTGTGGAAATTCATGGCTCGTCTCCGTGCATTATCCACAACCTCCCTTGGATATCCCCTACAGCGGAATGCATGCAACATAGCATTGGCTTCTCTAACGAAATCCTGTTGATCAGTTGCATTCCGTTTAATCCGAAGTAATTGACTAAATGGGATGTTATTTTTCAAGGCTCTCGGATGGTGAGAATTAAAGATTAAGTATGTATTCCTGTCTGTTGCCTTGTGATAGGGTCTAACCCCTAGGGTATTGTCTGGTTTTTTATAAACAGTGATTTCCAAAAAATTTATACACTTAACATCCCCTTCCCAAGTAAATCTGATGTTATGATGCAATGAATTCATCCAGGTCACAAAGCCATGGATGTTTCGTCCTTGTATACGTCCATCCCACACGAAGGGACTCGACTGGTTGTGGAGAGGGCTTTGAGATTACGGGCAAACCAGAAGCCGTCCACTGCTTTCTTGCTACAACTCTTTGACATAATGGTAGAAAAGAACTATTTTCGTTTTGGGAATCAGTTTTATTTTCAGGTCAGAGGGGTTGCCATGGGATGCTCCATGGCTCCCAGTGTGGCAAACCTTTCCATGTCTCATTTAGACGAGGAATTTATTTATAATCGAGTGTCCAACCCTTTTCTTGATGATATGCTTCTATATTGTCATTTCATTGATGACTGTTTCTTGATCCTTAGAACAAAAGATTGTGTGGAGGGCTTTGTGACCTGGATGAATTCATTGCATCAACAGGAAACAACATGATACAGACGCCGGCCCCGAATGTTGGGCAAAGGACGCCGTGGGGTGTCTGATGTGTTTTCTGCATCTTTCACTCCAAAGAAATTATAAGATAAACATCGTTAATTGAGTACTTCTTGGAACACTTTCCTGTGATACTTACTTGGGAGATTCAAATACTTATCTGGGAGACTTAACAGTGGACGTTCTCTCTTTTGACTTTATACAGTGAGGTGTTTCCTCCCATTTGACGTGGAATATCAACCTTCATAAAATATTTACTGGTGGGGAGAGTGAGCGCTGTCTGTATATGACTTATTGATAGTTATATGAATCTGATGTGTACTAATCTTGACCATTGCCATGGGAATTTGAATTGTGTAATTTGGTTTGCATATGAATTATTGATTGCCTTATGTTGATTGTCTACTGATATATATATATATATATATATATATATATATATATATATATATATATATATATATATATATATATATATATATATATATATATATATATATATGCAATTATCCATATGTGAACAAGGTCAAATTAACTGCATTTTGATACTTTGAGTACATACGTCTATTCCCATCTCCATATGGAGCCTGGAGTTCCCCAAGAATTACAACTGATCTCAAGATAGGAATACCACCGCTTGGCATCCCTAGGATGATTTGGGGGGTGGGTACAGGTGAACTGGCATCAATTCTGGTGAAAAAAACAGAAGCAATGTCATGCCATCAGCAACTACATTCTAGGATTTGCCAGAATTCTGTTTAAAACAGAGTTTTTAGCTAATCCCAGCTCATTGTCATAATGTTGCTACCAGTTTTTGCTGGAAGTGACATTGTATGCCAGTGTGCGCGCACGCACACACACCAGTGCCTTTACCTGTCAGTGATATAATGAGAGAGCTGGAACCCTTATCTCCAGATCATAAAAACCAGTTCCACTTAAGAAAATGGCAGCTTTGTAGGCAGGACTCTATGGTATTATACCCATCCTGAGCTCTGTCCTATCCCTAAGCACCGCCCCCAAATCTCCAAGAATTTGCCAAGCTATAGTTGGCAACTCTTGTTTCTCAAGTTCCTAAAAGCTGCGGGGTGGACATGTCTTACTCCCTTGAGTTTGTGATTGAAATATTGGCGAAATAGGGATCATGAGGCAAAAAAAGATCATGAGGGCCCCTGCTCTCCGCCATTTAAACTTGGTACTACTGTAAATATCCCATAAACTTATTTGTGTGTTTTTAACTAAAGCTGACCAGCACAGTTTGTGACTAACCAATCATGCCAAACACAGCTCTTCAACTGTGGAAACCCTTCAGGAACTTGAGAGACTTTAATTCTGCTGCCTTCTAGAGCTGCAACAACTGGGCAGAGAATGGGAATGTTGTCATATATTTTGGTCATCCTAATAGTGTGGAGCTGGTCTCTTTACCTTGGTGAATCACAAGTTGTGCAGGATTGAGGTCAGTTGTAATTCCCCACCCCCCCTGCTCACCTACTTGTTTTTGGAAATAACTTTCTTTTCTCTCTTAGCTTGGTGGAGCAGTGCTCCTGGGCATTGGAATCTGGGTCAGTGTTGACAGCAGTTCTTTTGTCAACCTGTTTGGCCCACTGTCCTCCAACGTCTTGCAGTTTGTGAATGTGGGCTATCTCCTTATCGCCATTGGAGCTGTTCTGTTCGCATTGGGCTTCCTAGGATGCTGTGGAGCTCAAAAAGAGAGCAAGTGCCTTCTGATCACGGTAAGATACTAACACAAAACAGTCGTGGTCTCTGGTCTCCTGCATGTCTACCTATGTAGGAGGGCTCATCTATAGGAAAAAAAGTATTGAGGGCATGATGGGAAGCTGTCTTCTTCATGATGGTAGACAATTGAGACAGAAGGGTCTCTGTACCATGCGGTCAATTAACCACACGGTAGAATTTCTGAAATCCTGACTCTTCCGTGTGTGGTAGATTTTTGCATGTGCGTGCTTCTCTCTTAGAATATTCACTGATGGATTTTGATCCTCCACTCTTCTTTGCAAAATGATAAACTGTAGAAAACATTTGCAGTCATTACATTGTTTTTGCTCACTCCATAACAAATAAGTACATCAGTCTGACTCTTCTCTCTCTTCCTAGTTCTTCTCCATTGTCCTGATCATCTTCATAATCGAAGTTGCTGCTGCAGTAGTGGCTCTGGTCTACACATCTGTTGTAAGTTGAAGGGATATGAGTGTGAGGCAAGAAGGATTGAGAGATAGAAGAGTAGCCTACTATCTTCATCCGTGGATTTTTTTGGTGGCCAACTTGGATGTCTTGAATAGCTGCTGATAGGGATGCCTCTAGCAAGCATGACAATCCTCCTCTTTCAAGTAGCAGACTTCCAGTGTGACAATGATTCACCATCGTGTGTTGTAAAATACTGGGAGAAATGTTTACATTCAAAACACTCTGCAAGAGCAGATAAAATTAGATCTCTTTGCAAGAGTTTTTTTTTCCTTGTCAAACTAAGAGGGGTTCAAGAGCCTGTTTTAAAAATGGTTGAAATTTACCGTGAAAAGGCTTCTGTTAATATTTGGAATGAAAATATGACAAATTAGTGCAATTGCTTTTGTGTATTACATATAGGAATTTGATTAGAGTTAATTGAAGTAATTTAAGGTAATCAAGTGGCTTAATGTGCAAAATGGGTTAGGAACTTCTCAGAACTGAGGCTAAAATTACCTCTGGCATTTTTATAGAACTTCTAAAGAAGGCATACATGACAAATTAAAATGCATGACAATTATTTTAATTTCTCCTTTAACATACAGAAAAAATTAGTTGCATACACATAAGAAAAGGTAAACAGATTCTTGCAGCCTTTGGAAGGAGATCTATGAACCTATAAGGTTACCTTTTTTACCTGTGGGAGGAGATCTATGAACCTAGTTTATAGCTATAGAGACATGAGAAGCCAAACTAGAATAGGGTGGGAGCAACCATGGTGGTTTCATCATGTATCTGTCTGTCCTAATAAAAATAGTTTCATGTGTCTAATTTTTAGTATCAAAAGAGATGTGCAAGAGTGAATGCTCCATCTTCCTCCTCTTTTTACATTAAAGAACTAATGTTGCTTTCCAGCTTTTTACACTTAGCCCGACAAGGGAAACTTAATTTTATTTATTTTACTGTATTTTGTTATACCCTGCCTTTCTCCTCAGTGGGTACCCAAAGCAGCTTCTAAGGCAAGGGGGAGGGATCAAACCTGGGTCATCTAGAGTCTAGTCTGTCACTCTAGCCATTGCAGCGCTCTGGCACGTAAGATCCAATGTGCCCAACTTTACTTTTTCCTTTTCCTGGCAACATCCCAACTGGTATGCTTCCTAGCAATGGAAGTGTTATCTGCTAGAAAACAGGTTAGCACAAAGTCCTTACTAAAAGAGCTACATTTGATTATACCTCATTTGAGTTCCCCAACTGAGGCTCTTTAAGAAGGAATCAACACTACCCTGTTTGTTAATGGATAACTCCTCTGACGAAGATGCACATGGAGCATGACGGGGCAGTTACCAGAAGAAGCAGGAAGTGAAACACACTCTGACATGAGAGGCTCAAAAGCAAACATTCCACTGTAAAGAACCCTTTGCTCACAACAAAGAGAACTTCCACCTCCCACACACTGGATATGGTTAACAATTCTTTAGCAAGTACCTAAGTAAAAGCTAAGTAATAGAAAGTGACCTGTATGCATCACAGTTACAGAAAGAATAGACCTCCAAAATGTGCAGGACTCCTTTATGCAAATTGTCTAAAAAGTCCTACAGGATTCAGTAGGACTTTCCCAAATAAATATAGCTAGAATTGCAGGTGTCATTTGTTCTATACAACCAGCTTAAATTTGGATGTCTTGTATAGCTTTCTGCAGTATAGATTTACAGAGCAATCCTATGGAGAGTCACTCCAGTCTAAGCCCATTGACTTCAATGGGCTTAGACTGGAGTAATTCTCCATAGGACTGCACTGTTAGTTATACGGATCAGATCAAAAGGACCCCTTGACCTCAGAAAATGATATGCATAACTATTGGTCCAAAGAATTTTTGTAAATATTCAGTTCTTGATTTCTATTGTATGCAAGTGAGAAGAGGTGAGGTAGCAGTTTCTTATGAACTGATGTTTCTCATACTGTGAAAACAGATATAATTTGGGATTGAGTCTTTAGTTCTCCAAAAATATTGCTATTATGTTTGGGCATAACTATGTTTTTTTTTCTTTGTAGGCAGAGACTATATTGCAAGGAACAGTAACACAAACATTGAAAAAGGACTATGGAAATAATGAACAAGTGACCGGCATGTGGAATAATACAATGTCTGATGTAAGTTGTTCTGCAGAACAGACTGTAATTATATAAAATGATCAGCAATGAGTGTAGCATAGAATAGTGGGCTACTGACCAATATTCTGCTTGACGTTCTATAGTAAACTCCAATGATATTTTGGATTGCTTTTATGGTAGCTGAAGTAATGATGAAATTGATTTGCTTCATCATGATTTTTTGACTTCTACTGTAATATCTGTCTGATTCTACCTGGCAATCTTTGACAAGGGCACAAGGAAAGGACGCAGAAGCAACCAGCAAAGGTTATAAAAATGGTGTTTGGAGTACAAGGTGGATAACAGACTTTCAGTAGATAATTATTGGTTTAAATATCTAAAAAGGTGACATTAAGCTGATAGAACTGCTGTGAGCAGAACAAGATGTCATGAGTTTAGGTATGCCAAACTCCAGGTGGGGCCTGAAGATCTCCAACTGCTGTCCAGACTATGGAGATCAGTTCCCCTGGAGGAAATGGCAGCTTTGGAGGGTGGACATTATTATTTTTTATTAAAACATTTCTATGGCACATTTCCATATTCTTCAAGGCAACTATGGCATTATACTCAGCAGAGGTTCTTCCCCTCCCCAAACTGTGCCTTCTCCAGGCTCTGCTTTCAAATCTACAGATATTTCCCAAACCAGAGTTTGCAACCCTAAATGAGTTTCCTGTTGCAAAAAACTTTCTTTTATTGAAATAAACAGAGAATGAGGAAGGACTATTTATAGCAAGAGCTTTTTAAAACAAACTGAGTTGTTCAGCAAGTTTGTTAGTTTAAATGTTTAACTTGCAACTGTGCTGTTTCTGCAGATGAATTTGGATCTAGGAGTTCTTTGGTAAAAGATCTGTTCCAGTACCATGACCATAATGGGCTAGAGACAAATGTAGAGCTTTCATGGCCGGGGATCTTCCAATTAGGTCTGTTGGCTGCTGCTAACAACACTCAAGTTCTTAGCCAGAAACCTGCCAAATTTGAAAAGATGCTAACATGTGCATTTCCCCTACTCCACTTCTAAATCTAACACCCTGAAAACTTTTCCTTTTCTATCTGCTTTGCATCATCACCTCTGAAAGTGGAAGAAGCAACTTGCTGTTTAAACTGATCACTGGAGGCAAACATTTCTTGAAACGAAGGTTTCATTAGCAGATAATACTAGTAATAGGGTTGCCAACTCCAGATTGAGAAATTCCTGGAAATTTGGGGGTGGAGCCTGGGAAGGGAAGGGAGCTCCGGGGGGTATAGTGCCATAGAAACCACCCTCCAAAGCATCCATTTTCTTCAGAGGAACTGATCTCGGCAGTCTGTTGATCAGTTGTAATTCTAGGAAATTTCCAGGCCCCACTGGAGGTTGGCAGGCCTAGATATTTATTTATTTATTTAATTCAATTTATATTCTGCCCTCCCCGCATCAGCAGGCTCAGGGCGGATTACAATCCGTATAGTAATTTAAAATACATATAACTTTAAAACCAATAAAACCACATAAATATTTAAAACACACAGCAGCAGACGTCTCCAATAACCACCACTCAACCATCTCCAAAGTATTTAACAGGCTGGGTGGGTAGGGGGGCATGTTTTCCTCTAGTCGGCCGGTGGGGAGGCCCAACCAGCGTCAACCATAACTTCCACTTCCACTATATCATTCCATCCCCTGCATTGGGTGAATACTCTAATGCTGCAGTAACAGCATAGAGTTGTATGAAAAGAATGCAACTTTTTTTTCACTCTGTGCAAAACATCACATTTACTCCTCTTTTCTAAACTGTATTACCATTTGGAGGACTGTGTTGCCCAAGGCATTCAAAGGCAAAGAGTTCAGGCAAGTTCTGAATGTATATCCAATCCAGCTTTGCAAAAAGTTGTAGCTTGTGCTTGAGTGAACTGAGGAAAAGCATACTGCAGCATAAAACTGGCATCTTCAGGAGGGCCTTTAGTTTCTTACTAGTGATGTAGTGTATATGGCAAAGTGGACAGGTGTCCTTTCTGCTTGCTCTGATACTGGAGATAGTACTAAAAGAGGAGCAGTAGCATCCTGTGCAATTAAGGTGGCAAGGATTTACTAACATCCCTAACTGTTCAAGTCTGCTCAAGACCCTGATTCTAATGAGATGATGATGGTTTTATAAGTCGCTGAGCAATTCCACTGTCTTATGAAAGTGATACTCATGATGGGACCCAGGAATTTTTAGAAAAGTCTGTAATTATGCTAACATCCCTGTTTTCTTCCTTAGTTGAATTGCTGTGGCTTAATGAACTACACAGATTTTGATGACTCATTCTACTGGAATAAACACCACCATTATCCATCATTTTGCTGCAAAAACACCACTGAATGCACTGCGACATTAGCTCATAGCTCTGAAATACCAGTAAGAAAACAAATGACTATTCTTTATATTGTGTGCTGGAGGGGACAGGATTGGAAGTGACTTTTATACCTAGCCTGTATATTGGTGTCAATCATCTCTCATCAGGTGAGAACGGTATTTCTATAATAGACAGGGCTTTTTTCTGCCAGAATGCTCTGGAACAGCATTCCAGCAGTTCTCAAAACTGAACCGGCCAGAATTGGGCCCAAATCGGCCTGGAGCGGCTGCTGGGTGGGGGAACACTCCCCCGCCTGGCAGCAGCCCGATCCTGGCCATTTCAGGCCTGATCCTGGATGTTTCAGGCCTGATCCTGACCGAAACAAGCCTGAAACAGTGAGGATCGGGCCTGTGCCAAGTAGGGGAAATGGGCCCAAAATGGCAAGGATCAGGCCTCTGCCAGGTGGGGGAAACACTCCTTTACCCGGCAACGGCCCAATCCTGGCCATTTCGGACCTGAATTGGACCCAAAATGGCGGGGAACAGGCCCTAAATGGCCAGGATCGGGCTGCTGCCAGGTGGAGGAACACTCCCCCACCCATCAGTGGCCTGATCCTGGCCGCTTTGGGCCCCAATTGGGCCAAAACAGGCCCCAAACAGCCAGAATCAGGCTGCTGCTGGGCAGGGGGACACTCCCCCACCTGGCAGCGGCCTGATCGTGGCTGCTTTGGGCCCAAACTGGGCCGAAAGGGGCCCAAAATGGGCCCCATACTGCCAGGATCTGGCCCGAAGCAGCTTGGGGCGGGGAGGCGAGCAGACTCAAATTGCAGGAGCACTCCTGGGGGGTGGCCACGTCCTGTGTGACGACATCACTTCCTGGAAGTGATGTCATCACACGGGTTCCAGAAGCACACGCACACACGCATATGGTACCACTGAGTTCCACCACCTTTTTTCACAGAAAAAAAGCCCGGGTTATGATGTTGCTTAAGGCCGGTAGAAAAACCAAAATCCATTGGAGAGAAAAAACCTGGATGCACCTTTTGACTCTTGCAGTTTGAGGGTGTATTTTATCGATGGTGCTTTGTGAATTCCACTCAGATAATAACTTTTGGCAAACATGAGGTTCTGAATTGGGCCTAAAGGGGATATGTCTTTTTTAAATGATGGGTTTAATGTATTTTATTGTTTTTAATGAGTGTGTTTTATGATTTTTTAAAATACTGTTTTATTTTACTGTTGCTCACTTTGAGTCTCGGCTTGGTCAGAAGAAAGGTGGGCATACAAACCTTCTAAATACATTCCTGGTGGTTTTGTGGATAGAATTTCTAGGTAACTAGTTCAGCTAGAGTTCTGTGGTGTGGATGGGTCTGCATAATGGCCTCTACCATGGACATGGCTGCTGGGATCAGTCCAAAATTGTGTCTGGAGGGCTTTGCAGAGGCTGTGGCTTGTGTGACAGGGATTTGGCTCTCCCTGCTGAATGACTTGCTACTGAGGCAGGCCCAATCTTATGCGGTGCTTCCAAATGTGCACAGTATTTTTCCCAGATGTGCTGGATTGTGAGAATTGCTCCCTTAGTCCCTCTGCATAGACACTAATGCAGACTGGGTGCTCCATGCTGGGAGTAATTGGATGGAGTTGGAGATAACTCATTCTGTGCAAGCAATGGCCTGTACAGAAGCCTTCTAGTGCCAGTGAAGTCTAGGTATGTTCAGGTGCTATTGGCAAAATTAAGGAGGGTGCCACCCAGCTTCCTTCTCTCCCTCTCATTGCCTTACATTTGAATGGTCGCGGACACGGGGTGTGGTGGCAGTAGCAGCTCAGGGAAGAAACCTCTGCCAGAGTTGGCCTTGAAATTGGCCCCACCCCCTGACCCCCTCACAGCAGTGGCTACTCTTTTGTGGCTTGGACTACCATATTGATTGTGTGGCTGCATCTCAAGGTAGTTGCTGCCTTGTGGCTGCTCCTGTGCAGTGATGGCTGCTACAGCTTGAGCCAGCTGCTTGGGTGGGGTGCTCGGCCCTGGCCTGCTGCCCACTCCAGGTACTGTTCCTTGCTGTCGCTGGTTTGCGCTGCTCCTTGAGTAACAGCAGCAGCCTGCCTTGCAATAGCCTTCTCAACACTGAAGTCATCATAGTGACTTCTGCCCTACTGTCCCGAGATGAGATGACAAAAGATGGCTGGAGGGCTCCTCCCATTGCTGCTGCATGAGGGCAGGCATGACGCAGCAGTGGTAAGAGATGAAGGCTAGAGGAGACTTGGAAAAATCAGATGTTAGGCAGGTGGAGGCCAAACTCCAATTGCTCATCATTCTATGCCTGCACAGCCTTCCTATCTACCACCACTAATCTCCCCTATAGCTGATCGCCCAAGCCACTATGGCTGCAACTTGTGCGACAGGCAGAGCCTGCAAGACAGTTATGGGGGTGACATGACAACCCTCAGCTTGGGGCCCAGGACAGATGTCCCAGTTGCTCCATGGTTACAACCACCCTTGAGGATGTCACTGGAACCTTGAGGCTACAAAAGTTGCAGATAGTGACATACATACCACCATTCCACTCAGCTGAATTTGAAGCCTTCATCCAGCTTGTAAAAAGCCACTAAAACAGGGCTTTTTTTCTGGCACCTCTTAAAAATACTCATTTGACGGGAGTATTAGGCAGTTTGGGCCATTTGCGGCCCATTTTGGCCCAAAATGGCTGAAATGGGCCTGAAACAGCCAAGATCGGGCTGCTGCAGGGCAGGGGAGGGTTACCCCATGCGGCAGTGGCCCATTCCAGGCTGATTCGGGCCTGATCTTGGCTGTTTTGGGCCTGTTTTGGCCATTTTGGGCCTGCTTTGGCCCAAATCGGGCTTGAAACAGCCAGGATCGTGCTTCTGCCAGGTGGGGAAGGGTTCCCCCGTGCAGCAGCAGCCCATTCCAGGCCGATTCGGGCCTGATCTGGGCCGTTTTGGGCCCATTTCGGCCATTTTGGGCTAGTTTTGGCCCAAACGGTCAGTATCAGGCCTGCTGGGTTGGGGAGGGATCCCCTGTGCAGCAGTGGCCTGTTCCAGGCCGATTAGGACCCAATCCAGGCTGTTTGGGCCCGTTTTGGCCATTTGGGGCCTGTTTTGGCTGAAACGGCCAGGATCAGGCCTGCCAGGTGGGGGAGGATCCCCCATGTGGCAGCAGCCTGTTCCAGGCCAATTTGGGCCTGATTTGGGCCAAAACAGGCCCATTTCTGTCCAATTCATGCGCACGCATGCATACGGTACCCAGTGAGAGCAGAACCACAAGTGACAAAAGGCACAGATTGGACACTTGTCAGCTTCCCTCAAGTTTTGATGGGAAATGTAGGCATCCTAGTCTTGAAGCTTGGCTCTCTGACTGCTGTCCAATGGACTTTTCAACTGTCACTTGTCAACATTCCGCCAAGCTGCCTACATTTCCCATCAAAACTTGAGGGAAGCTGACAAGTGTCCAACCTGTGCCTTTTGTCACTTGTGGTTCTGCTCTGAGTTCCACCACCTCTTTTCTCAGAAAAAAAGCCCTGGAAGTATGAGGAAGGCTTCAAACTCTGCTCAAGTAGAATGGTAAGGTACATGTCATTGTCTTGAATCCAGCAATACACAAGTAAAAATGAAAACAGACTTAGCACATTGTTGAAGGCTTTCACGGCCGGAGAACAATGGTTGTTGTGGATTTTCCAGGCTGTACAGCTGTGGTCTTGGCGTTGTAGTTCCTGACGTTTCGCCAGCAGCTTTGGCTGGCATCTTCAGAGGTGTAGCACCGAAAGACAGAGATCTCTCAGTGACACTTTTGGTGCTACACCTCTGAAGATGCCAGCCACAGCTGCTGGCGAAACGTCAGGAACTACAATGCCAAGACCATGGCTATACAGCCCGGAAAATCCACAACAACCATAGACTTAGCACAGTTCTTCTTGTGCAATAACTAGCACTTTCCTCCATATATCTTATAGGGGCCAGAAATTGTTTGCACAAGTTGTGCAAGCGGAAATGGAGTTTAGATACAATATATTTAACATGGTGCAGGAGGATAGCATGAGGACATTTTCACCCTTGTGCTTGTACAAGAATCATAATGCACGTAGAAATTCTCCCCTGGATCCAAGCCATTATCTTGCTGTCCCCACACCTGCCTTGTGCAGGATGGTTGCTGAAGGGATGATCTTTTTGGTAGCAATCCAGTGCTTGAGCCAGCTTGGTGACCTCTGAAATTCAACTCTTGCCTGTTTCTAATGCATATTTCTTGTTTGCCTGTGAACTGTGCTGTAATGGAAACCTCTCTCTCTTTTTAAAAAAAAATTCCTAGGGCTGCTTTCCAAAGTTGCTGTCTGACATACGTTCAAATGCTGGTGTGGTGGGAGGAGTTGCAGCTGGGATCTGTGTGCTGGAGGTAAGTTGACTGAGTCTTGCAAGCCCCTTTTGAGCCCTGAGCTGTGTTGCTATAGTTCATGATCACCTGGGCCCTTCAAGGGAAGGAATGCTCCTCCCTTTCGCAGAGCCCTCGTGTGGTTTGTATTAGATGGAGGATGATGTAGGGTTGTCAGCCATTGGGACTGGAGAAAAAAAAATGTCCTGACCCTTTAATAAAGGCTTAATAGAATGTTATTTATCAGATGATATTTGTTAACTCCATGCCATGAAAAGCTTTAGCTGCCCATTTTTGTAAATTAAACCTCTATTAAAGTGACAGGGTACTTTCTTACAGGCCTGTTGAAATTCCTATGATGATTAGTTTCTTCAGCTTTCACCTGGTGACTTCCTGAACATATTTTGGCAATATTAGAAGCTTGATCATTATACTTCTGTATATCAGTGCCTTGACTGTATACCACTGGTGTATTTAGCTCTATGGCTAAAGTGTCGACACTACGTAGCTATTCTTTCTATGCATCCTGGAGCATGAGCAAAAAATGCCAGCTAAATTGAACCTCAATGAGCAGCAGATTATTTGTGCATAGCTACAGCTACATAGTAGTGCAGGCAGCATTCCTGTGTGTTGAAATGACACATGGTCCCGATGAAGAAAGAACCCAGTTCATAATATTCTTAACAAAGGTCTGATTTGGGTCACCACTGGGAACGTTTTCCTGTCTTGTGGAACAAATGTGCAAGCTATTGTTAAAGTTGCATGCAGGAGCCCAAGCCTTTCTCCTCACTGACTGCTGGAAGTACAGAACACAGGACTGGTAAAGAGTGTTTTGGTGTAGCAGAGGCTGATTCAGGTTTGAGAAACTGTGTAGAGCTTCGAAGGAGATGCTGCTCTTTTAACTTGGGAGAAATTGGTCCTTAATGTGTGGGACGATAAATAGTTAATTACAACTTGAAATGGAGGTTCAACTGATTAATGTTGCCAGCTGAAGGACTTGTCTGTCCTGAAAGCTTTATTCATCCTTTTCTCCCTCTTCATAACAAATGTAAGAATTAGTAAGAATATATGGCCTTTTCCAAGTTTTAAAACTCTGTCCGTGCAAGGAACTTGAGAAACTTGTCCTTCTATCCCATTTTGTTTTCCAGATTGCAGCAATGGCTGTGGCAATGTACCTGTACTGTCGCCTAGATGAGAAGTGACTAGGATAGAAGCCTAGGAGGATCCCCAACCAGAAGGCGGGAGAATGGCGCACACAGCAATCTTTTTTAAAACCTGTGTCCACAGCAATCAAACATTTGTTGGGCCTGAGGCATGTCATGTGATTAATTATTTGACTCTACTGAGCTGGAATCTGTAGTATGTACATAAATTAAAAGTGGTATGATATGAAATTTTTGTCATGCAGAGGGCTCTTGTGTCAAAAGCCAGAGATAAGGATACCAAAGACTGAAAGGAAGGCAGTGTTTCTCCCTTCCAGAAGGGCCTCTGTTACTGCAGGGAACTTTCAACTGACTTGGATACCTGGGCATCCTGAGACTATTATGAAATCTCTCTTTCTCTCTCTTTCTCTGGGAGAATGAATGGTTCAGAATGCTGCTGATTGTTTTAAAAGGCTCCCATTCCTATGCAAATAATAGTTCTAACCTCCAGATGATATAAATGGGAGTCAATCACACTCCTTTTTGTAAATACCCACCTAACAAACTACTAAAACCAAAAAAACAGCTAGCTGTTTGGGGATGGGGATGTGTGGATAGAAGAGAGGATCAGTTCTTCTCTGCATATCAGTGTGTGTGGGAACTGAATTTGCCTCACCCCTCCCCTACTTCCTCCCCTCCCCTATATGCTAATTGTGACAAACCAAAATCTGTCTGGACTTCTGGATAAGCTAGACATATCAGAAGAGAGTTCCACCTATAGCAAGTCTTATTGTATATTAAGTCAGTTCTCTATATATGTATTTTTTTACTCTTTGTGGATACAACTTAATTTATAATTTAACTAAAATTGTACTGTTTGCACATTGATTATTGCAATAAAATCTACTTTTTAATGAAGTCTTGTGGATATGGATGTCATGATAACATAGCTTTCAATTCTTACAACTTCAGAATACCTTTAGGAAAAATGTGATTTGAGTTAATACAGCTTCCTTCAGAACATGTGTGCATTCTTACCCAGGACAGAGGGGTTTTTTCCCCCTATTTTTGATAGATAAGCTACATCAAAGAAAAAATAGTCAGAATTTGGAGTGTGTATATAAGTGCCCTTGTGATTTTTTTAAAGCAGTAGCTAATGGGCAAACCAAAAAGCCAGCCCTGGCTTGGACCATGTTGCAAGTAAAAGGGATCATGTGAGGGTTCTTCTGCTACAGGCATCCCTTCTCAGGGGCCCTTCAGCCTGGAGCAAGCAAGGTGCCATATTGGCTACCACCTAGGGTTACTAGCCCCCTGGTGAGGGATTCCCTCCTCTCAGCCCCCATCCCCTCATCTCTCACCTGACGGGGGAAACATGGAAACAGGCCTAGGAACCCCACAGCGTGCTCCCACATGCTCTGGAGCACTTCCACACTTCTGAGCACTTCTGTGGAAGTGACAGCAGGTCATGCACAGAGATGATTTGGTAAAAATCAGCCCCCAGTGTAGTGTTCCAGAGTGCACAGAGCTATTAAATATTACCACATGCATTAAGAGAGAATTCTCATGCTAACACTGAAAACTCTGTACCAGAGAGATTTCAGTTGATGCTGTGCTTCAAAGTCTTGGTTCCACCTTGATCTGAATATGTGTTACCATCTAGATAGGGTCTTTCGTGTACAAAAGTATGTGGCATAGAGTAAAAAAGACTGTGTCCGGTGTACAAATTACTTAAGAATCAGATCAGTGCTCACACTTTCAACAATTGGCATAGACTGCTTTGACAACAGTAATTGCCTGTTTGGTGGAGATCAATTCTACTTCTCCGAGCCTCAAGAGGTAATATATTAGAAAAAGTTTACATTAAACACTGTCCCCAAACAGTGTGTTCAATGTGAAGTTCTCAGTATCCCTAATAGTAACAGTGCTGTACAGAGAAGGACCGCTCATGTATGTCTCCTTACATTTACAAAACCATGAAAATGCAATTACTCCTGTTGTTGTTGTCTTCTTTATAATAGTTATTACTTGTACAAGAGGTAAATGTTAATAAAAGCAACGTATTCTTTTTTTTTCTTAAAATTCTTTAAAAAAAATTCTTAAAAAATAAAATAAAAATAAAAGCAACGTATTCTTGTAATGAAGATAAAGGAGTCCTAAAACAGGAGAAAAAACATCAACTAGTTAAAGACAATTCTATACTGTAAAGGAAGTTGTAAACAAAAAATGTATTTGCGTATGGAAAATGTACCATAATTTAGTGTATGTCATACTTCCTTGTGTGTGTTACTATGAAATCACTTCCAACTATGGCAACTTTATGAATTAACAACCTCTGCCATGACCTCCTCTGACTAGGCCAGTGACTCTGACCTGGAGAGCTCAGAGGAAGTGCCTGAGGAGCAAGGGACAGGGGACCAGGTGGACTAGCGGGACCAGGGAGGGCTTGGTGCTGCAGAGGCACCTGCAGCATCAAATGTGGGAATGGCTCTGATATTTCAAAGGCAATCTGCATCTTTCCCCTAAGTGCTTCTCCCCATATGTTACTGGTGGTCCCTGGCCCCAGGGAGGCTTGCCTGGTCTCGACCAGAGGCAGGGCCTTTTCAGTTCTGGCACCAACCTGGTGGAACTCTCTGTCTGTTGAGGTCCTGGCTCAACAAGATTTGTTATCTTTTTGCCGGTCTTGCAAGAATGAGATGTTCTACCAGGCATACAGCTGAGGCTGGATTATAGATGAGCCTTCTGGATAGCCACCTGAAAAGGGGAAATGTAACCCCTCTCTTCCATCTGTTGGTCCATTGCTGTCCCTCACCTCTCACCCATAGGAATGTTTTAGAAATGGGTAATATGGGCTGCAAAATTGTAACTTTTTATGGTTTTAAATGGTAATTTTACTGTAGATTCAGATTGTGTTGTTATCTGCTCTGAGCCCGAGAATGGACTATGACAGACAGACAGACAGACAGACAGACAGACAGACAGACAGACAGACAGACAGACAGACAGACAGACAGACAGACAGACAGACAGACAGACAGACAGACAGACAGACAGACAGACAGACAGACAGACAGACAGATAGATAGATAGATAGATAGATAGATAGATAGATAGATAATCGTTTGCCTTATGGAAGGTGCAAAACTCTCCTCTTTCATGCCACAGCCCCACACTAAGGTGTGGGCTATGGAAACAGCGGTCACTAAAAATGACATGAGAAGAATGGAATGAATTGCTTTCTGCTCCAGTGCTCTAACTATGAGGAAGAGAGTGGAAAATCTTGTGCCAACGATGAAGGTTTAGGAGATCAAATAACTTTAGAAAAAGAAGTGACCATTTTGTTTCTTTTAAACAAAGCGTATTTTGCTTATCCAACTCTTCCTCTAAGTAGGAAAGGGGTTTCCCCCCATTTATCTGAAGAAAATGACCAATCCCAACAGCAAGAGTTGCACATTCCTAAACTCCAGTGGAGAGGGTGGGGTACAACTCAAATGGTTTTCAAGAATTACAGAGGACGACTGAGTTTGGGATGAAGGCCTTTTGAGGAAGGGAGAGGCAGAAGTTCTGCCCCAGAAGAAATACTAAGGCTGTGTTGGTCTCTTTGCTTTTCATTCTGGAGCCTCAAGAAGCAATGAGGTCATTCTTGAAAAATTCTGAAATTAAGGAGCTGGCTGGAGGATCAGTTCCAGCTCAGAATATGATGAGGCTCCCATGAACAAGTGACCAAGTCTGCAGATGCCACAAAATTATTCAGGATGGTGAAAGCAAAGACTGACTGAGAGGAGCTTCAAGAGTATCTCCACAAATTGGTTGAATGGGCGACGTGATAAATGAAGTTCAACGTAGGCAAGAGTTACGTGATGCATGTTGGAACAAAATACCCCAACTTCAAGTATATGCTTATCGGGTCTGAACATGCTGAGGATGAGATAGAAAGAGAACTTGGGGTCATAGTGGATAGCTAAATGCATGTGTCAGCCAGTGTGCTACAGTAGAGAAAAGGGTAAACTCTATGCTGGGATTAATAAGAAAAGTATTGAAAATAAAATGGCCAATATATAATGACCCTGTATAGATGTATGATGTTGCCTCGTTTGGAATACTATGTGCAGTTCTAGTCCCTGTAGCTCCAAAAGAACATGCCAGAGCTGTAAAAGCTACAAAGGCAAACAAGATGATTAAAGGGGTTGGAACACCTTTCCTATGAAGAAAGACCAGAGAGTCTGGAACTACTCCCTACTAAGTGGGGACATGACATAAAATTATGCACAGGGTAGAGAGAGGGGACAGAGGGAACTTTTTATCCCTCTCCCAAAATATTAGGGTGTCAAATGTAGATGGGCAGTAGATTTTGGACAGACCAAAGGAATGTGGAATTTACTGCCAGGGGGTGTGGAGATGGCTTATAAGCATAGATTGCTTTAAAAGGAGATTAGACAGATTCATGGAGGATAGGTCTATCAGTGCTACTAGCCATTGTAAGCAGTTGGCCTGGCCTCCCACCATTTTTAATAGGCATTTAACATGGATACCTGTGACATAAAATCACAAGGCCGCTGGATTTAAAATGGCAGTTTGCATTGCAGACCGGGGAGGGGGGGAATCTTCAGGAAAATCTTTCTCACTTACCTCGTTTGCTTATCTTGAATTGAATTTCTCCAGTGACTGTTGATTCCATGGATGGGACTGTATCTTTAATTTTCGTTCTAGAGCGGCTTGCCATGTGTGGATGTATGCTTTAATTGCGTTTTGATTATGCTTCTTTGAATAAGTTTGACATTGTATTTTCTATTGCATTTAATATATTTTGACTGGTATGTTGGTTTATTGTTTGAGTTGTATAATTTAGTTGATTACCACTTAATTATTTTTCCTCTACATACGGTTTGTTCCGTTTGTATTGGTTTCTCACCTGGAGGTTGACAACCTTATGTGCTGTTTAATTTTAGATGATGCACTTGGTAAATACGTTGAAGGCAAAATGTCTTAATATTATTCTGTGTGTATGTTCCAGGTTTGGGGTTGAGGTTTTATGGTAACAAAAACTAAAAAACAAAGCTCCTGAAATTCTAGAATTTCTTCTAATTTCAGCTCAGTTAAGCAGCAGGAGGAGGCTGTTTGTGTTGGTAAATTTTGGAGTCTGACGAGAACTTAAGATTCTGCTCCCCTTGCATTTGCTTATGATTGTGGAAATGCCTGGTGCACAATGATCTCTGTATCTCTACTGTTTTTCCAAAGCTGCTTCCTTATATATTTGCATAATTTCCTTTTACCAGCAAAAAAGGAATTCAAGCAGAGTTTAGGGACAAATTCTAAATGTACCGAAAATATGCCCACTCAGACTAAACTTCTGCTTCTGGTTCTACACTAACTGCTGAGACCACACACAGCTCTTCAGAGTCATTCCATCATGGAATGTATTCTTTATCAAAACTCTGCGCAGAATCATGTAGAAACCAAGCTGGAGACGAGACTTAAGAAGACCACTGAAAGGTTAAAACTGAAGGAATCAGGCACTGACACTTGTGGATTTCATTAAGGGGGGGCCTCACCCTACCCCCATTTATGTACTGATCTGGGAAAACAGCAGGTAACTGAAGCCTGGTTGTGCTCTTAGAGTTATTCATTAACACAGCTGAAGTTAACCCAGGAGAATGTCAAGTGTGTTCTGTAATACAGTTTGTGATTTTTACCTTCATTGCCTTGCTTTGGCTGGATGCCCTGTCCATGGAAACAGGACCCACTGGGCATCAAGCTGCCCATGAGATGGCATATTAGGACTCCTAGAGAAAAATATGTGTGGGGGAGAGGAAGGCAGAAGCAGTGAAGCAGTGAAAAGGCTATGACTGGGAACATAGAGCCCTGCGCTTGGCCAAGAGAACCTTTTAGACTTGCAAAAGGTTAGTCAATTCACACACACACACACACACACACACACGTCACTGCTGGCAATAAGGATCTTCCTGCAACCAACTGATATTTTGAGGCATGAGAGTAAGGTGTCATTTGGTAAATATAAAACCTTCACTAGGGAGTGTCAGAAGAGAAGGAGGCATGGTATAGCCTGATCCCAGAAGCTAAGCAGGGTCAGGAAGAGTCTGCAGAGTCTGCAGGGGACGGAACTAGCAAATACGTCTGTGTATCACTTGCCTTGCTGGGATCACCATATGCTGGTAGCAACTTGTTGGCACGTACATATGTATGGATTGTCTTTCTTACCTCTAGGATATCATATATAAACAGGATGGCATCTATTTTTGCCATTGATTGTTTATGGGTGATCTGTGTAGTGGGGGAATTTTGAGCAAGTGTGCTGATTTCACACCTCCTGGCTGTTGCTATGAGTCATGCAGAGATCCTGAGCTAAGGAAGATGGATTAGGAATTGTGTTTGAGGGTGGATTTGGTGCTTTCCCTCTCCACAGAGAACAAGGGTTGATAATTTACAATTGATTTATGAATGTCCAAATTTCTTGCAAGAGAGAACGAGAAGTAATTAATTAATCTGGAGCGGGAAGGAACAGATGAATGGTTGAATGGATAGAGGTCCTCAGAAACGTCAGTAGTGTATTGACAGCCCACACGAGATAGACTGGAATAGGAAGTGTGTGTGTGTGTTTTAAAAATATTTCATTTAAACACACACAAAATTAGTTTTGAAACGACAGAAACACAGCACAGAGAAGACTGAAAAGCAAGAGGCTGACTGCTGTCATCTGGATTGTCCATAAAAACAAAATGCAAGAAGAGTGAATGGATTGTGCTAATCCAGCCTGAATAGCTAATGCAGATGCTATCTTACCTTTTAATGCCAAGCACCTCCTTTTACTCTTCTTGTCATCTCTCTATCACTCAATCCCTGTCTTTGAGTTATACTCTTAATGGAAACAAGCATTGTTAAATGGCAAAGTTCTATGACTGATACAGGTACCCCCATTTTGGGAGGTGGGGGTCAACGGCAACTTGGGAGTGACACTTGGAGGAAAATAACATGAGGAAAGGATAAAGCATTCCATTCTTGTTGCTGCTCTGAGCAAATTGGCACCCTCCTGCCAATTGAATTGGGGGGGGGGGAGGGAATACAGGGAGATTGATTACAATCCAAGATCCCCTGTATAACGAGTATCAGCCAGATTTAGTAGACTGCCTCTCAAATGCAAAATATTGCATTAGGAAATCTTTAGGCTCTTGTTCCCTTGCTGTTTCTGTATTAGAAGCCAGCTTTTCATGTCATGTATTGTCTTCAACTGCCCTCAAGGAACACAGGCTCCAAAAGCATTAAAAGTTACTGTAGACTTTCCTAGTGTTCTGAAAGTTACTGGCTAATAGATTTTCCCCTTGATCTTCAGTAAAATGTTCTTTGCCTTCTTAGAACCAAAGATGGACCAAAGTGGGTGATGTAGAAAAGGTCACCGATTGAGCTATTTTGCAGTTTTTAAAAAAGGTTTATTGTCTAAATTTACTTTGCAGCCTATGGAAGAAAATACATGGTATCTTTTCCTTTGTGTGGCAAATAACAGTGCTGAGGTGTATGCATGTGTGTATTAGAGGTAAATTGGGAAAGGAGTATTACCACTACTGTTAAGGAGGAACCCCTAAAGAGGATAGCCAAAGATCAAGTGGTAGCGCTCTAGTGATGATGAGCTGTGAGATATTGAAACTGGAGTTTCTTTGACTCTTATGATCTACAAGTCCTTGCTCATTCTAAGCAAATTTATCTGTAGATCTTCCCAAGAAAGCTTTCTAGGTCACTTCTTTTGGTAAGAGGAAGTGAGTATGACTAATTATTACTTTGTTACTAAATTTAACATGCTGGAGCGGGAAGGTCAGTGCCGTCACTAGAGTGTTGAAACACTCTGGATACTGTTGGCTATTCAAGAGAAGTGGCTGTCTTCTTCCTTTGCTATTACCAGTTTAAAGGCAAAGCAATTAGGAGGTGTGGTGTGCGATTTATTTCCTGATCAATGTGTACTTTTCTTCTGCTTGCGTCATGAGCTTTGAAGCCACAAATTGCCAGGGCTGGGATGGCAGAGGTTAACAGCTTCACACCAGGAGCAAGAGGCAATGAATGAATCCACTCCGCATCAAAGCCTAGAACCTCTTCATTACCTAAACTCTCAGGAAGTTCCCCCCCCCCCCTCCAAGGTCTGTGATTTCTTGAAGGTCATCAGGCCAAAGTTGTATTTCCTCATCTGATACAATATCTACTACTACTACAGGAAATGTTCATAGAAATAGGACCAAGATGTCAAGGAGATGAAATGATTCAAGAATAATATTCCCTCTGATCTGCTTTAATATTTGAGGAGAATTTGGATCCAGTGACTGAAGTAGGGAGATACTTGCCCTGCCTAGCTGAATTCCTTTTTCTAGAGATTACTTTTGCTTTTCCTGTCACCTGAGCATCTTCATTCTCCTAGTAATCCTTGCTTCTCTACTGCTTGAGCTATGGCCAAGTTGCCCTTTTTCTCTGGCCCTCCCTCCAGTTTCCTCTACTCTTATGTGGTCTTCCTGAAATCCTCTACATCCTTTAATTTCAGAGGGGTGGTTACCAACTGGCTCCCAGTTGACTTCCAGATCAAGTTCAGTGTCTCAGTTTTGACATTTAAAGCCCTATACGGACTGGGACTAACATATCTACGGGACAGCCTCTTCCAGGATGTCCCTTGGAGGACCTTGTGTCCCTCCGATCAACATCTGCTGGTCATCCCCAGCCCAAATGATGTATGCCTGGCCTCAACCAGGGCCAAGGCATTTTCTGCCCTGGCACCTAACTGGTGGAACATTCTTCGAGCTGAGGTTCAGGCTCGGCAGGACTTATTGCAGTTTCTCAGGACCTGCAAAAAGGAAATGTTCCAAGCAGGCTTACGACTGAGGCAATGGCAGGACCTGTCTGCCCCCCTGCCTTGTTTTTTGTTGCTTTATTCTTTGATGGATTTTTTCCCACCTATTGCACTTCTGGTTGTAGCTACAGTGTTTGAGGTATGTTCTTGTGAATGCCGTCAATTGTAGTATTGTTAACTGATTTTAGAATTTAAGATTAGTTTTCAGTATGAATTTAATGTGTTTATTGTGTAGTTAATATTGTTGTGACTCGCCCTGAGCCTGCTTGCAGGAGGGCAGGCCATAAATTACAAAACAAACAAACAAACAAACAAGGTTACGGCCTAACCTTCTGGCTGTGGCCAGAACCTCCATGGCCTCTTTGTCAGATACGTGAGGTAGACCTCAGTTGGTAGATTTTTTTCATTTGTATAATGAAGTTGTAAATAGCAGGGGGAAAGTTGTAAACAGCAAGAACCAAAGAGCGATATTTCCCAAGGATTTAATGATGGCTTTCTTAGTCATTATGGTGTTAATATGATTAGTAAAACTAGAGAAATTATATTCTCACCCACAACTACCATTATGAATAATCTCAGTTGTTTTCTTAATTTATACCTTACATCACACCTTGTACTTTTCAACATGTGGGGGAACTTATGTTGCTAAGTTTTGCAAAGTCTGAATAGTCTCAGGAGAGATATTTGTAAATAGCTGTTTCAGAAAGTAAAATGATAGAGTGGAGGCAGAAGTAAATGGTCTTCAATTCAATAAGCCCCTATCTTAACCACAAGAAATGTGATATTTTCATTTACTTTCTATGAGTTCTGATTAATGACAGAGAGACAGATTCAAATAACAGCTGCTTTTTCTATTTTCAGTGGAAGAATGGTTGTTGCAGCATTGTCTGAGGGTGACTTATGATCTTATGCATTGGTTAAAATGCAAACCTAAGCAAAGTTACACCCTTCTAAACCCATGGTGTAATTCTGTTTAGGATTGTACTAACAGTTTGCAAAGAGTTTTCCTTTTAACTGAGATATATAACAAATAATGGCTCACACAATATCCTCCTATGATCAACACACACAATAATATAGGCTGATGAATAGCTCTATGAAGCCCAAAATCTAGCTCACGGCTATATGATTTTTAGTTCCTTCTAATGATTGTATTGAGTTACTGTTCTTGTTCAGATACAGTCCTTTTAACAAGTTTGGCTAGTATCATTACCTGTACTTACAGCTGAGGGATAGTGGCTTAAGACCATCTGCTGAGTCTGACTCAAGTAAAATTTGAACTGATGGCTGGTTCAATTACTTTATTACTGGAAAATCAACATAGATAATCTACTAGTGCAGAAAAAGTGGAAACCAACAGCAGACAGTGTAAAAATATGAGAGCATAGGTTATTAATTTGTTTCAGACGTAGATAGAGATTGCAGGTAGCCACATTTATCTAAAGCAAAGTCCAAACATGAAACAAAACAATGCACCCCCCCCAACCCCACACATTTAGTGCTTGTTATTAAGACCAGCCACAATAACACAAAACATAGTGCCATCTTTAGCATTCTCCATAGCTTTACACGAGTCTGAATGTAAAGATAAAATAAAATGGAGAAGGAACGGAATTAAAAAAGGTTGCTGGCCTCGATCCCACAGCCCATGGTCTGCATGCTGTGTACTAGGCTGGGTAGATATGAATAGGAGGATTTATTTGGTGAATCCACAATCTACCTACTATGTGCATTGTCCTCTGCATGAAAGAGACCTAAATGATCAGACTTCAGCTAGAAGAGTAATGTTCCCACAGAGGGACATAAAAGGTTGTGTAAATATTGACCATGAGATAGTGCAACCGTTTAATAGTTCTGTGACACAAAAGGAGCTTAGAATAGCTGGTAACATGATTATGTGTTTACAGGACTTTCCTTGCATGTTTTGTAATGGGAAACTGACATTAAAATCAAGGTGATGAGGCTATAGCATACAGGTCCACGGTACCTTCCACTGATAGAGGGGGAGACTCTTCCTTTTGTTATCATTTTTATGCACTTGAAATACTTTGTAATTTCTGGATTAAGAGTAGTCACTAAATTAGTGCTGTTGTTTTCAAACACCTGCTTGCAGCCCATTGACGCATACCAAAGTTCAATAGTTTCCTTCCTTTCCAAGCAAGCAAAACTCTGCAGTCACCTCAGCTAGATCTGGGAGGCTGAAACTGTAAGCGTTTTCTGCTAGCTCTACTCTGACAAGGTAGAAAGTAGAAGTAAGATAGACAACATCCTTGTTGATAAGGAAGGAAGGTAAACAACATCCTTCTTTACCTTGCAAATCAGATATGTTGAGGCTTGAGGCAAACTGAGCCCTGGCTTCATTTCTGATTATGGGTGTTAAGTTGTCCTGAACAGTGGTATATAAAATGAATGTTGTTGTTGTTGTTGTTGTTGTTGTTGTTGTTATTTTTAACATTAATGTTTATTAGCCATAATGACTAAATGAAATCTTCATGTTCAGAGGCAGTATAACTCAGAATATTAGATCCTGGAAGCAAACAGGAGTATAGAGCTGTTGCTTTCATGCTCTGCTTGTGAGTTTCCCAGAAACACTTGGCTGGCCATTATTTAAAAGAAGATGTTGGACAAGCTGGACCAGCAAGATGCTTGTTATGTTTTTACATAGCTGGTTGCAACACCATGCATCCATGTACCATGCCAATATAAATCTCTGCTTCTCTTTGCAGTTATAGGGAATTGTAGTTGAAGTGGGTGCACTTGATCCTTGTCAAAAGAGTTGATTGATTTTCTCTCCTCTCCTCTCTCTGTTCATAATTACCGGTTCTATAAATCACAGCTGATAATTTTATTTGCTATTTTACTTTATTTGTTACTTATTAAACAGGAATTTTCCATTCATTTTTACAAACTGAGTGTTTGGTCACTTGTTTACAGGAGAAGTGTTTTGTTTGTGATTTTACTAAACTGAATGAACAAATCAATTACGAAGTCCACATATTCCATTTGAACTTGGTTTAATTGAACTCCATTTAATTAGGCACTGTGAAAGTTCTAAGACATTCCCAGAGGATTTAAATGTGAATGTGGGGATTCATTAAGGAAGCCCATTCTTTGAATTTGAGTCACAAATTGCAAACGCCCTATGAAATTTTCCCATTAAGTTTCAAACCCTTGATGGATTGTATTTAGTGATAACAGAATAAACCTCTAACACTGGTTATTAAGAATCTATGATATAGCCATTGAACATGTTGAGTTTATCTTTAAACTAGAAAAAAGTTACTAATTAAAACGGCTATGGCTGTGCACTGAAAGGAAAAAACACAACAGGAATTTAAAAGGAAAACCTCAGGAGAGCAGGATTAATTAGTTTTGCTGTCCCGGTCTTGCCTCTGCACCATTCTTTGTCCTGCAGAAAACAAGATATTTCCTGGAGAGTCTTATGGCAACAGACATGACCCTATAAAGGGCTGATTTCAGGACTGAGTTTTGCAGGCATGTTTACTGGCATTGCTCCCAATGGCACTCCCCCATTAGCATATGCATGGAAGGCACCAGTTAGCATGTGGCAACAGCAAGAAAGTCATGGTGGCATCAACACAAATGCCCACAGTTTGCATGAAGTTACTTTATAAATAAAGAGATCTATGAAAATCTTAATGCTCATTAAGCATTCTTTATTGATTCTAGTGGTCAGTAAGGCACTGCTCAGAGCCTTGGAGTCTACACTTCCTTGCCTTTGGGAAACCAACTTTGCCTGCTCTAGCTTCTGAGATTTCAACATTCATTATCCATACATTAAGCTTATCAATAGCAATAGGGACAAAAAACCTTTTCAAAAAACTAGCTGAGATTCTCAGGTCCTTGATTCTATGCTGGATGCCACAATCTGTGCTTGAAAAGTAAAATTGCAAATCCCTTAAACATGCATTTCTTTATGCAATGCTTTTAGAACCTAAAGATATTCCAGGCAGTTCACATCAGTAGCCAAAAACCATTAAAATACTAAGACTCTTAATTAAACCCATAAAATATATAATACACAAATTAATATGGGTATAATAAATACATCAACATTCAAATGTTTTGGAGATAAAATGCAATAATTTGTCTTCTGAAGTGTGCAAGTAATGGACTCCAGCAGGTATGGAAAGGCACTCTGCAAGTATCAAGGGGTCATCACAGGAAAAGACTAACTTCATACACCTGCCCCATTAAACTTGCCACATCTGCAGATCTCTTAGGAATGGATTGGGTGGGAGATGGTATGGGGGAAAGGAATGTAACATACTCCTGCCTTAAGTTTAGCCTTTTCTCACCATTTAATCCACTGGCAGAAGTGGATGGTTGTATAAGAAGTAAAGATGGCTGTATTATTCAGGTGTACACGATGGTATAAACATAGAGGAGCCTATGCTCTCCTAGCAATAATGTCAAAGAACAGTTTAACACTAGAGCTCAGTAGATCCATCACCAATCTCAGTTGCTCCGAATGTCACTTTCATATTTGCTATACATGGAAGGCCCCAAAGAGCATGGCAATGAGCACTGCTTCTCCCAAGATTTTAAATAATTTCTGGTACATGATGCCAATTTCCCCCCCAAACTGGCATAATGTTTCCCCAGGGCTGAAACACAAGGAATAAATTGCAATACAATAAATAAAGTTGGTATTAGTGGTGACTACTTGGAAAACATAAACAGCCTTGGCAAGTCCAACACATCTCTTCCAAATATCAGTTTTTAGAGCTTTGTAGTGCCAGAGAAAGAAGAGGTATATTGTTGAAGGCTTTCACGGCCGGAGAACGATGGTTGTTGTGGGTTTTCCGGGCTGTATTGCCGTGGTCTTGGCATTGTAGTTCCTGATGTTTAGCCAGCAGCTGTGGCTGACATCTTCAGAGGTGTAGCACCAAAAGAAAGAGATCTCACAGTGTCACAGTGAGACAGAGATCTGTGACACTGAGAGATCTCTGTCTTTTGGTGCTACACCTCTGAAGATGCCAGCCACAGCTGCTGGCGAAACGTCAGGAACTACAATGCCAAGACCACGGCAATACAGCCCGGAAAACCCACAACAACCAAAGAAGAGGTATGCTTATTCCAATTTCTTGTACCTTTGCTCACCCTGTTGTGTTGCCTATTTAGTGTGTTTTTAATTTACTTATTAAAATTCTTTTCATTTGAAAAGCAGACAATCTGATCTTTGTGAAGCACACTAAACCCAATTCAGTCTGTACTTGCCAGAAGTATGAAGGAGGGCCAGCTGATAGTCCCTACTTGCCTAGAGAGCTCATATGAGAGAGACTGCCCCCCCCGAAGCAATTTGGAGACTGAGAGATGCAAAATAAGCAGTAAGAGAATCATAGAATCATAGAATCATAGAGTTGGAAGGGGCCATACAGACCATCTAGTCCAACCCCCTGCCCAGTGCAGGATCAGCCTAAAAAGAGAACCCTGAGACTAAGAGCAGAACCACAAGTGACAAAAGGCACAGATTGGACACTTGTCAGCTTCCCTCAAGTTTTGATGGGAAATGTAGGCAGCTTGGCGGAATGTTGGACAAGTGACAGTTGAAAAGTCCATTGGACAGCAGTCAGAGAGTGAAGCTGCGAGACCAGGATGCCTACATTTCCCATCAAAACTTGAGGGAAGCAGACAAGTGTCCAATCTGTGCCTTTTGTCACTTGTGGTTCTGCTCTAAAAAGAACCCTGAAAGAAAACCCTGGCCCTGACCTGGGTCTTGTTAGAGATCTCAGAAGCTAAGCAGAGTTGGCCTTGGTTAGTAATTGGATGGGAGACCTCCAGAAAAGACCAGGGCTGCAGAGGAAGGCAATGGCAAACCACATCTGTTAGTCTCTTTCTATGAAAATCCCACCAGGGGTCGCCATTAGTCAACTCTGACTTGAGGGCTCTCTCCATTACCAAGAGAACCCTGAGCGCAAAGTCCTTAGCCTGGATAAAACCTCTGAGAATTGATCTGCTGGTGACAATAGTTTACCGTTTGAAAACTGGGAAGAGGAGCCGTGTTGGATCTAGCGGCTGGGAAGTCAAATTGGCTCAATGGGGCCATGGCTCAGTGGTAGAGTTCAATCTCCAGCACCTCCAATTTACAGTATCAGATAGTAAATGATGCAAAAGACCCTCAAGAGATCCAGAGTTTCTGAACAGTCACTGCCAGTCAGGGTAGACAATACTGACCTTGACAGACCAAAGATCAGTCTCAGTATAACACTGCTTCTTATGTTGGTGTGACTACTTAAGCCAGATATGTTCTCCTTAGGGTCATGAAGCAATGAAAAACCCAGACAGTTAGAAGAGCTAAAAATGTAAATAAAACCTAGAAAATTAGAGCCCATCAAATAATGAACAGGTTGTCATAAGCACAGAGATGGCATCTTATTATATAACTGTAATATATAACACAGACATTAACTACTTTGCCTGCAGTTAATCTAGTTTTTCCATTGGTAACTATGTGTAAGAGAATTTTCCCATAGAGCAGATGAGTATGTAGAACTTGGCAGTTTCAGGAACTGAAAGAAGACCATTTTTCAAACAAGGAGTGGCTGATGTAGCCATGGGATGTCCCTTGTGCTGTTGGGGCTGTCCTATGCTTCCTCTTTTAGCATGTGAGCCCAGCTATTGCTGGACTCAAGTTGCTTCTCAGGGTCATGACTGGTAAGGCAGCTTTTATCTACAAGTTCATCAAGCCTGACTCTGCACCTACTGTTTCCCCTTCTCTTGTCCACTTCCTCTACCATGCTTAAGCCAGAAGTCACAGAAACATGACACCACTATTGCCATTCCTATCATTTTTGGATACGGTTGCCACGTCAGTTCCAGATAGTGAAATACCTGGAGATTTTAGGGGTGGAGCCTGGGGAGGGGAGGGTTTGTGGAAGGGATGGAACTCAGCAGATTCCAATGCCATAGAGTCTACCTTCCAAGGCAGCCATTTTCTCCAGGGCAACTGATCTTTGTCTCCTTGAGATCAGTAGCAGTTCTGGGAGATCTCCAGCTGCCACTTGGAGGTTGGTAACTCAAGTTTGGGGCCACATAACATGCAACATTTTGCTATGCTGATCTTGTCTTGGAAAAATAAGCAGGCAAGCTGTGTGTGTGAGTGAAAGATCTGTGCACAATCCTATGGATTCTGCATCTAATATTCATTTTTTTTAAAGTTGATAATTATGCACTGCTTCTATTGAATAAGGAACTTATGCTGTTCTTGGGTATAAAAAGAAATATTGCTTATAGGATGAAAGAAATATGGGACTAATTTGCAACGTACCAAAGAAAAGAAGCCAGCTGATTCTAAAATCAAATGAACCCGCTGTATAGAATTTAACCTTGATATAAAACCTCCCTCAAACTTCCGTGTACTTTATACCTATTTATTATGTACACCTGGACTAATGAGAACACTCTGATCTTTGGTATGCAATTATACCAGTTTCAAGGTTTTTACTGGCTCAGCTTCTGTACCTTTAACAGGTGCTATGCAGAAATTATGGTTCTCCCATTACTTTGTTTCTAAACCAGCTAGGAAAGCATCACTTATTTTATTTGCTGCTGTTAACAACTCAGAAGCATGGCCTATAAATAATTGGTAATGCTTTGTATTTATGTACAATAAAGCAATTGTACATCAGTACAAATATATAGGCACAACGAACTGGGCAAACCCTTCACTCTTTCACCTTTTATGGTGTCTGCAGCACTTTGGAAGGACCATGGTAGCAGTTTGTGCAAATTCAGTTCAATGTGTTATAGAGAGTGCTTTTGTCAGGTAAAAAGAGGCAGATTCTTTAAAACAAACTGAATAAGAAAATCCTATTATAGTTAGATTAATGGGTTTCTGGAAGATGAAGCCCTTATGTTCTGTTACTGGATATTTATTTATTTACTAAACAAAATATTATTATAATTTATCCTACCAGTGTTCTAAGGAGAGGAACATACATAGTCCCCACCCTTATTATGAGAATCCTGGGAGGTAAGGCTAGGATATAGACTGATGCAAGGTAACCCAGAGAGCCTTATAGTGGAAAGAGGATTAGAACTGAGGTCTTATGGAGACTCTAACCCATACATCGTAATGGATATCAATTGAGCGCTGGGAAACATGAGAATTCTATTTTTATTCTGAGATGTGAGAAAGTTCACTGACCACTTTCAGCTGCAGGAGGTCACACATGTGCCTTTCTTTCCTGCTGAGGATTCCATAACTGGGAATTCTGCTATAACCTCAGCAACAACAGCTTTTAGCAGCACCCTGAAAAAGCATGTTAGAGAGGCTTGCTTGCTTATGAGGAGACATTGCTGAAGGGATTGCTTGCTCATGAGGAGACCTTTCTGAGGGCTGGATGGAGGCCTGCAGGACATTCCTTTGATCTGCAGCAACTGTAGGCTGTTTGGCCACAGGCCCTAGCTCCACCCCACTTTCTCATCTGTCCACACAGGTACTGCATGTTAGGAGGGCTATTTCACTGGGGCACTGGGCAGAAAGGCGCGAGCTGAAGGGCAAGAGCACAAGGGCTCTTGGCCCAGGGTATGCAGCCCAGGAACAGTCATCAGCTAAATGAACTGGAGGACAAGAGAGGATAGGAAGAAACTGCTTCTCAGATGGTTGCAACAACCGATCAACACTGCTTGCGTAAATATATGAAGATTGTAACCCTAGACTGTTGTCTGAGTTAAGGCCACCAGTATGTTTGATATTCCAATATGTGGTTGTAGGGGGCAAATTTACTATTCAACTGCAGTTGGTAGTTGGTAGATAGGACTTAGGAAAGACGCCCAGCATCGAGCAGTAATGCTCACTGCTTATCCAACCCCTCTAGCATTCCACCTGCTGACAATGGGACCGTTTCCACACACACACACACACACACACCCCAGCTACACTAATCCTGTGCAATACAAGATCTGTTAGGAACAAGGTTGCATGAATTGCTGGGATGTTCCAGGAAGAGAAAATCCATGTGGCTTGCCTAACAGAGACATGGCTGCAGGAAAATGACAAGGTGTGTCTGTCCTAACTAACTCCCCCTGGCTATGTGGTCCTACACCAACCTCACTATAGTAGCTGAAGAGGAGGGGTAGCTATTATTCTCCATGTGTCCTTCAACTTCCGTAGATCTCCAGTACAAGCTATAGCTTGTATTGACTGCATGTCAATACCATGAGAGCCAGTTTGGTGTAGTGGTTAAGAGTGCGGGACTGTAATCTAATCTAATCTGGAGAGCCGGGTTTGATTCCCCACTCCTCCACTTGAAGCCAGCTGGGTGACCTTGGGCTAGTCACAGTTCTCTGGAGCTCTCTCAGCCCCACCCACCTCACAGGGTGTTTGTTGTGGGGATAATAATGACATAGTTTGTAAACTGCATTAAGTTGTCCTGAAGGGCGGTATATAAATCGAATGTTGTTATGATGATATGATGATGATGTTCCTGTCTTGGGGATTTAAAGATAGATTGGGTATCCTTGTTGTGTATAGACCACCTAGCTCCCCCATAAGCACCCTTTCTGAGTTGGCAGAGCTGCTAGCAGACATGGTGTTGGAGACATCTAGACTTATTGTTCTGGGAGACTTCAACATCCATGCTGAGTGTTCAAAGTCAGGCCCGGCTCAGGAATTTACAGCTTCCCTAGCAACCCTGGGCCTGTCGCAAATTGTGACAGGCCCTACACATGAAAGAGGCCACACCTTAGACTTAATATTTTGTACTAAGCCTTTAAGCGAAAACCTTGTTTCAACATTGGAGGTTTGGCCTGAACCATGGTTAGACCATCATCTGCTGGAGGCAAAAGTTAATATAGCCCCAACTCCCCACAAAATTGGTGGTCCAGTCAAAATGATTTGCCCACAAAGGCTTATGGAACCTTCTAGATTCCAAAATGCCTTAGGCGATTTTAGAATCCCAGACACATGCCCCATGGTAGCTGCTGTAGGAGCATGGAACGTAAAGCTCCTTGAAGCTATTGACAGCATTGCTCGTTATTGTCCGCTCTGACCCTTGGGATGGATGCCAGCCCTGTGGTTTACCACAGAGCCAGCTGACTTAGAGTTGGAAGACATCTAGAAAGGCACTGGTGAAAAACGTACACAGAAGCAGATAGAACATGCTACAGAACCCACTGGAGGACCTATGAAGTGGAAATGAAAGCAGCAAAGAAACATTATTTTTCGGCAACTATTGTGTCGGCTAGTTCATGACCATCCCAATAGTTTAATATATCCAGAACCTCCTAAGCCCTAAATCTGAACCTTTACAGTCCCAAGGGGAGACAATTAGCTGCGAGGCCTTTGCTAAGTTTTTTGCTGATAAAATAGCACGAATGCGCTCTCATCTAGATGCTAGCTGCAATGCAAACGAGATAGAAAAAATGCTTAATACATCATCCAGCTTACATTTGGACTGCTTTGAACCAATCACAATGACAGATCTTAACAAGATCTTGATGTCTATGAGAGCCACTACATGTGCATGTGATCCTTGCCCATCCTGGCTGTTAACATCAAACAAGGACCACATAAGAGAACCACTGAGGCCAATTGTAAATCTATCACTAACTCAGGACAGTTTTCCACAGCAGCTCAAACAGGCGGTTATTCACCCGCTACTTAAAATAACATCCCTAGACAAAAACGATGTGGCCAACTATCACCCAGTCTCTAATCTGCCCTTTCCGGGCAAAGTGATTGAGAGAGTGGTAGCTGCCCAACTCCAGACCTTCTTGGATAACTCTAGTGCTCTGGACCCTTTCCAGGCAGGTTTCATACCAGGGCATGGGACAGAGACAGCACTAGTAGCATTAGTGGATGATCTCCATCTGAATATGGACAAAGGCCATTCCTCCTTATTGCTTCTATTGGATCTTTCTGCAGTCTTTGATACAGTAGACTATGCCATCCTGTTGAGGTGTTTAGAAACAGAAGTGGGCATCAAATGATGTGCCCTGGACTGGTTTAAATCATTTCTCTTGGAGCGGACTCAAAAGGTTTCCATTGGAGATCAACTATCTCCAGAATGGGAACTATCTTGCGGGGTTCAGCAGGGTGCAATCTTATCTCCCATGTTATTCAACCTCTACGTAAAACCTTTAGAAGAACTCATTCACAGCTATGGTGTTGGATGTCATCAATATGCAGATAACACCCAACTCTATCTCGCTATCCAAGTCCCCACAGAATGCAGCAGAAATCTTATATCGCTGCCTGACAGCTGAGGTGAAATGGTTGAAAAACAACAAATTGAAATTGAACCCAGACAAGACTGAAGTGATGCTTGTTGGGAAGGCAGAGACCTTGAAGGACATTGTGCTCCCCACTTTTTTTTTCTTAAAAATTTTATTGGGTAGAGTAAAATAGGTATTACAAATTTCATTAAAAAACATTCATTTAGTTTCCCCCTCTTACAAATTAATTGTCTTACATTTCTCTAATCACCATTTCCCACCCTCTTCCCCCCTTACCCTTGACCCCCCACAGCACTAAAACCTATTTAAATCTTAATATATAACTCTATTCTGGTACTTCTAATTTTTCTAATTCTTCAAAGTAAATTTCATTTTTCACACATTTTAATCCCTATCCTAAAGACATCAATAGTTATCCATCGACCATAATTGTCCTTTTACATCCCATTCATTTTCCAAATATTCTTTAAATTTTTCCCAATCCTTTAAAAAATCATTTGCATTTTGTTCTTTCAACTTTCTAGTTAATTTGTCCATCTCCACTATGTGTAGCAGTTTTTGTATCCAGTCTTCGATCTCTGGTATTTCCTCTTGCTTCCAATATTGCGCATATAGTAATCTTGCTGCCACTGTCACATACCAAATTAGTATCCAATCTTAGTCTCATTTTTTCCATTTTAAGTCCAAGTAGAAATAATTCATGGCTTTTCGGTAAATTACCTTTTATAATTTTCAACATTTCTGCATGTATTTTGGACCAATATTGTTTGGCTTTGTCACAACAAGTCCACCACATATGGTAAAAAGAGCCTTCATGTTGTTTACATTTCCAACATTTATTTGACATAGCGTTACTCATATTTGCTAATTTTTTCGGTGTTAAGTACCATCTGTACATCATCTTATATCCATTCTCTTTTAAATTAACACATGTAGATACTTTCATGGTATTTTTCCACAACAATTCCCATTCATCCATTGTGATCTCTTTGCTGAATTTCAAAGCCCACTTCACCATTTGTGTCTTAACCACTTCATCTTCTGTATACCATTTCAACAACAATTTATAAAGTTTAGCAATTATCTTTGTTCCTTCCCCAAGTAAAAGTTCTTCTAGCTCTGAATTTCTGCTTCTAAAGCCTACTTTCCTTTTATCTACTTCAAATAAGTCTTTTATTTGTCGATATTGTAGCCATCCATATTTAAAAGGTAAATCTTCCCCTGTCTTCATTTTAACAGTATCCCTCTCAATTTTGTGCTCCCCACTTTCGATGGAGTTTGTCTGACCCTTGCAGACTCAGTTAAGAGCCTAGGGGTTATACTGGATCCAGCGTTATTACTAGAAAAACAAGTTAAGGCAGTGGCAAAAATGCTTTCTACAACCTCACTCTAGCCTGGAAGATGGCTTCTTATCTTGACATGACTGACCTGGCCACTTGGATCCATGCTATGGTAACATCAAGGGTTGACTATTGTAATGCTCTATACATAGGTCTCCCATCTAAGTTAACTAGGAGGCTCCAATTAGTGCAAAATGCTGCAGCTCGACTGTTATCAGGAGCGAGCAGGAGCTTGAACATCACTCCCATCCTACAGTCACTCCACTGGCTAGCCGTCAGTTACCATGCTCAGTTCAAGGTATTCGTTATTATATACAAAGTTCTTCACAGCTTTGGTTCGGCATACCTACAGGACCGCCTCCCTCCCTATGTTCCTCCACAGCAGCTTCGCTCATCTGAATAGGGTCTCCTGCAGGTGCCAGGCTGCACATGGGTGAAGTCAGCAGCAGCCCATACATGGACTTTCTCTGTGGTGGCGCCTATCCTGTGGAATGACCTGCCTGAGGAAGTCAGAAGAGCCCCCCCCTCTCCTCGCTTTTCATAAATGATGCAAAACCAAACTATTCAAAAAGGCTTTTTACTCAAATGGGAAGGCTGTATTGTAGTAGGGATGGGGTCTCAGATGCTTCGCTAATGAGTTAGGGACCATAGGATTCATCACTATATTGCCTTACGTATTATATGCTGCTTTAAATATGTACTCCTATGTACCACCAGTGCTCCATGTTGTCTAATGTTAGTCCTAGAATTGATTATGTTCTGCTTCAGTATTTTTTCTACTCTGTATTGGATTCTTGCTAATACTATGTCTTTTAAACCTGTATCTATTTATCCTATGGCATTGTTTATGGAAACGTCCTTGATACTGTATTGAAATGTATGTGTTACTGATTGTACTAATCTCATACTGTGTAATCCGCCTTGAGTCTCAGTGAGAAAGGCGGACTATAAATGACATAAATAAAATAAATAAAAAAATAAATAAAAAATGCTTCCCTCTAGTGACACCCTCTCCCCGCAATAAATTTTCTCTGCCTTTAACACCTACATAAGAAGCAAACTTTCAACATTAGTTCATGTCCACAGTATGAGGAAACAGTAATAAGGAAAAATCTATCTGCTGAATTGCTTCCTGTTGTGATATTGGAGATACAAAGACTGTGCCAGGGGAAAAAAACCTAATCTACTTTCTTCTTACTTTGGTTCTGGGGTTGCATCAGGTCTTGCACCAGTTTGAGGAAACAACGGGGAACATATGACAGATTCTGTGGCTTGTAGTCTTGATCTTAGCAGTTGCCAACTGCCTGGAGAAAAAAGTCCTGTCTCTTTAATAGAGGCTGAATGGGATGTTATTTACCAGGTGATGTTATTTATCCCCATGCCATGAATAACTTCAGCTGCCCCTCTCCACCCATTAAGCCTCTTTTAAAGAGAAAGGACTTTTTTTCTCCAGGCAGTTGTCAACCTTACTGTGTCCCCCCTCCCATCATGCTATTTTCAGCATGTGGTAGATGCAGTCATTAGAAACATGGTCACCCACTGAAGCTTTGCTTGATGTTCAGCAGTTAAAAGCACAGGGGCCCTGCCTGGACCAAAAAAAAAAAAAGCTGAGACAGTTTTTGACAAAGCAAAAACCACCATTATATCCCAACATTAGCATTTGCTTTCTATACACCCCTTTCCTGTACAGTCGAGTATCAATTCTATTGATTTCTACAGCTGAAATGAAATTCAAATCAAATTTTAAATGCACTGTGGTCCCCACTCCCAGCAGAAAGCAGTGATTGGTTGCAGATCCTTGTTTCTGCTTCTGCTTTGGGGACATCATTGAAAAAACAGGATAAATGTTACCCTTCTCTGTCCCATCTGGGCTCCTGTGACTCTTCTGCTTTCACACAAGCTTTTCCGAGACCATGTAAAGAGGGGTCTCCTGGGGGATTCAGTTTTTTTTCTTGAACGTTCATGTTGGTCTGCTATTCTTCCTTGAACAGTTCACTAAAAATCTCTCTCCACACCATTTCCCACAAGTAATGGTAAGACCTTTTAGTTTGATCTTAGGTTATGCTTTTATCAAGCTATTATAGTTTCATATACTGCTGTTACTACTGTTTCATATATTTTAAAAATTACATTACCTATCCGAGCCTTAGCGATTTATGTATATTAATAAGTGAATGCCTGTCTGCTTGAATTGTCTGGATCATTTGGTAAATCTAATGTGGCTATTCTAACAACTATTAATCAGAAGGAACATGCTACAGCCTCACTCTGCACAGCAAAAAATGTTACCCAGAACCAACTGCCGCTGCTGTGCCCTTGACCTGCTTCATACATTACCCGCTACCTTATCCAGACATCAGCTGTAAGTGCCCCCTGGTGATTATTTGCAGTACCATTAGCTTGCACAGTATTGATTTTGGACTCCTTATCTCCCTTTCAGCCTGTTGGACCATTCCTGCCTTTTAATGTCCGTTTGCACTGGTTACAAGTTAATACCACAATATAGGGAATGAAACTGTAACAGGAAAATGGTGTTCAAAACTCCCTTGCCCCTGAGAAATTGACTGATAAGCAAAACAAATTGCCTAAATCAATGATTCAGTTGAACTGGACCATAGTTGGATTCAGCATACTTTTGTTTCAGTTTCTTCATTGAGATGACACTGGCTTACTTCCTTATATACCCCAACACATTTGGGCTTTAGATCAGGCTGTTTAAAAAACAAACAAAGAGGCTTGATAAGGATTTCACTTCCTCATTTTGGCATGATAAATTCCCACCCCTCTATTCCGCCCTCCAGCGGTGCAGGATGGTTTCATGTGCTAGCTTCCTATAAAACCTTTAACCACCCTGGCAAACTATCCTGGAAAGGGAGCGGAGGCTCCAAAGGAATGTTAGAGGCTACACATTGAAACAGAAATACTTTCACATAAGCATCCATGAAGACTGAATTTAGCTATAAGTTTGGAGGAATAAACGGCAGCTGCATTTGCTAGATTTTACTTTTAATATTTGTAATAGTGCCAAAATAACAATGCTGTAAACCTTTTCATATATGCAAATGGCCTCTGTGAGATCCTTCTGGGCTGTTTCTGGGCACAGAGGTCACATGGAGGAACAGAGGATTGTATGACCCACGGCTGCTGCTTTCCCTGCTTTTCCAATATATTTATTTTATTTTATTTTATTTGACTTATATGGGCTCAGGGTGGCTCACATCATCAATAAAACACAATAAATTAATAGTCAACTTTAAAAACAGATTAAAAAACTTATATTAAAATACTCCGGCGCCATTATACATAGGCTACTTTGGATACTAATAAAAGACCTGCGTAAGTCATAGCTGTGGGTAAAACACACATATATGACCATGACAGCACTTATTAAAGCCACCACTGTAATGAAGGAAATGGCAGTGGCAGAATATCTAAAGAGGGAGCCTGCCATAGTGCCCAAGCTCTGGTCACATGCAGCGGTTTATTTCTACCCTGCTTTTCTCCTGTACAAAACACTGAAAGGTTACAAAAATGAAAATCCTAAAAACAGGTAGCGAACAAAACATTAACCAACAAGTCAATTCACAATCTTTCAAATTCAAATATTTTATAGAGCTCAGCTGTGCCTGACAGAGCTTCCTGAAAAGCCAGAGAAGGGTGCTCTCCTCCCACCTCTGGCAGGGCCATCCTAAACAGAGTGATGCCCTTCTAAGCCCATTGAATTCAATGGGGTTGCTGTGTAACTAAATTATTCCACAAGACAAGAAGCGCTGTGGGAAAGGCCCAAGACCAGGCCACGGCAACTCCTACCCACCTTACCAGAGCCTAAGGTGGTAGAGAGAGTTCCCATGCAGGTTCATATGCAGAGAAATACTCCTTCAGGAGGAGGATCCTAGTTCATGAATGGCTTTAAATCAGTACCTTGAACACTGAAACAGAAAGGCAGCCATCATAAAGACTTAGGAATTGGGGCAAGATGCACACAGTGCTTAACTATGGCTAACAACTGGGCTGCTGCATTTCAAACCAACTGAAGCTTCCTGTTTCTTCAAGAGTAACCTCATATCCAGTATGGGGTTGCTCGTCTTGGAGTCTCCATAGCATGAATTAGCAAAACTAGGACAGCTGAAAGGGGACAATTTTCATGCCAGATGTATTTTAAAAGGCACTTTTCTGCCACCGAGATTACTGCAATGTGCTGTACATGGTGCTGCTTTTGAATGGTGTCCTTGTCGGGGCTTACTTCAAACTAGTGCTGGTTCTAAATGTAAAGCCCTCAATAGTTTTGGAACTAGAAAATCTAAGGGACATTTGCTACCAGAATGAGGCTGTCCATCATACTGCTTTGTGTTCCCCAACCAGTGGTGTGACTATAGCACAGCCTAGCATCGCCAAATTCCTGGAGATTTGGATGTGGAGCCTGGGGAGGGCAGGGCTTGGGGGGAGACCTCAGCAAGGTGTACTGCCTTAGAGCTCGAAAGCAGCCATTTTCTTTAGGGGAACTGATCCCTGTTGTAAGCAGATCAGTTGTAATTCTGGGAGATCGCCAGGCCCTGCCTGGAGGTTGGCAACCCTATGATCCCACAAAGGCCAGCGAATCTGCTCCTCCTTTTAACCATGGCAAAAAATGAGACAGGGGAACTGGAACCCAACCAGGACTCCTGGGCTTTCTGCTTTATTTTCCTCAGGTGACTGAGTAGCCAGAGCCATGCATCCTGTACAGTGCCCTTCTTCTGGACCAGGCCCCAGGAAGCTGCCTTGCTTGCATTTCCCTGGTAAAACACCATGGTTGCCATCTCTAGGTTTGGAAATCCCTGAGGATTTGGGGGTACAGTTTGGGGACCTCCTGTGGAGTATAATGCCATACAGTCCACCCTCTAAAGCAGCCATCTCTGTAGTATGGAGTTATCAGTTATAAGTCCAGATCTCCAGACCTCTCCAGATGATCGGCAACCCCCTCCCCCCACTTTATGAGGCAAGGTGGGTGGCTGCCACAAACCAGGCCTGTTTTTATCACGTGGTGGCTTTGCTTTGTAACTCCTTCGGCATAGCTGTTTTGACTCTAGTCTAGAACCCATTTAACTGGGTTTTAAAATTGCCAGACATTTGTGGATGACTAAGGCTGGCTGTGGTTTAAAGCTTCTTTGTGGTAAGGTTCCTTAATGGCAGAGCTTTCTTGTGTTGTTCTATTACTCTGTATTGTTTTTAACCTCCTGAGATGACAACAGCTGGTTTTATGGTTGATAAGTATTTTTTAAAGCTTCAGGAATTTTTAAAAATGAAACATGCATGATCTAAGTGTTTACAACACACAAACTAACTCATAGAGCAAGGGTTGACACAATACTCTCTCCCACCCAACCTTCTACCTGTAGTTGACCAAGTGTGGCCCAATGCAGGCTGTTCTTATGTGCCTTTTGATGCCAAATCAACCCCATTTATCAAGCCTGACATTCACTTTGCCAGCCCCTTTCTAAAAAAAATTGTCTTTCTGGAATGAATAACTCCAAAAACACTTAACGTATTTTCTAATATACATATTTTATTTTCAGGTAGGTATCTGTGTTGGTCTGCAGTAGAACAGCACGATTTGAGCCTAATAGCACCTTGAAAACCAACAAGTTTTTCAGTGTATAAACTTTTGAGAGTCAAAGCTCCTTTCATCAGCTCTAATTTCATTGCTCCCCCCCCCCCCCGCCCTTTAGTTCCTGCACAGGGTGCTAACTCTTGGGCTGCAGCAAATCTGGGGGGGGAGGGGGATTCTTGTGCCTAAAGAATTGTTGTTAAGGAAACTGCATTTTCTTTGTCTTATAAAGAAGGCATAGGATTTCTAATGAAGTCTTGCAGAAATACAGGAAGTGTGTAATAAAAAACATACAAAATGACACACAGTCAAATAGATTCGAGTCCTTTCTGGTGATTTCAATCATTTCCTTGACTTTGTTCCATTTTGCAAGCATTATGAACTAACCCTTAGTGCAAACAGAAGAAAAGGTTGTTCTAAGCAAATAATTCCTCTCTGCCCTACTATAAACCCATAAGGACAATGCAGAGGGTCAGGAACACAGTTAAGGATGTCTAAGCAAATTCTCTGAAATCAACTCAAGTGTACTTGTGCTTATCAGGTGAACAAAAGTAGCCAAACTCTGTCCTAGCCCCAACATACTCTGCATTCCTTTCATAACCATTGCAGCTGACCCCACTAGTTCATCCTGGCAACACTGCATTGTGAGGAAAACCAGGCAGTTATCGGATATCTGTTGAACCAGAACCCCTGATTAAAACAGCTCTAAATTTGAATAGCTGATGGGGTATTCTTAGTAATTCTGGGAACCTGGGCAAGAGGGCAGGATGGGGCCCAGAATCACTGCCCTCCCCCGCCAGGGACAAGCAAGGGATGGCCCTCACTCCATGAAGAATGGATGGGAACCCTGCTGCTGCAAGAAACCATCTGCATGAGCCTTGGATAGGGCAGTTGGGAGCAACAGAAGCCAACTCTTGTTTTCCTCACTCCTTGAGGGGGCAGGGCTGTGGGAAGTTGGGCCCCTACTACATGGGCACAGAGGAGCTGTCCTGCTTGCCCATTAGCTAAGACTGCCCCTCATAGCTGGGCTATGAATTTGGCATGCTATAAAACCAAGACAAACCCTTTAAAGCACCTGGAGTTACTTGTTCAGCCCCTGCTAGGAGGACCTGTACGCATTTGCCATCAATCTTGCCTAGTGTGGCTACACACAACTAAGCAGCTAGCCAGCATGAGATATGATGGAAGGTTAGATTGGAGACCTCATGACCGCACACAGTGACGATCTTATCACCATTCGTTAGGTCCACTCCATTTCTTGGGACAGCCTTTAAGAACCAAGTCATTTCCTTCTTCTTTCTCACAGAGAACAGATACTCTTCAGCTTCTGCATCTGAAGCACTGAGGACCTCTGGTGGCTCCAAAAAGTAGTTGCTTCACTAGACCTAGGAGTAAAATTGGTAGCAATAATACAGGTACAATTGGGGTAAATGTCAGACCCAATAGGCCATTTTGCATCAGAAAAATTGTGTGTGAGAGAGATAAACTTCCACACACAAAGTTCCCAGTTCCGCTGTCTCTGCTCCTTTGCACGCCTTCTCTACTCTTGCTAAGCCCCCAAGATGTATGTTCAAGGTAGAGAATGTTAGTACACCAGAGCCCTCACTCTGGTGCCTTTGATTTTTACTAGCAAGTGTGGACTTGGATGTTGAAACAGTTCTGCAGCAGGCTAACCTGAGCAGTCCCTCTGGCACTTTGTAGGGCTGCCAACTCTGGGACAGGGAATTCCTGGGGATTTGGGAGTGGACTCTGAGGCGGTATCTCAAGCAAGGTATAATGCCACAGAGCCCATCCTCTGAAGCTTCCATTTTCTGCGAGGGAATCTCTGTAGGCTGGAGTACAGTTGTAATGCTGGGAGATTTCCAGGCCCTACCTGGAACTTGGCAACCCTAGGCACTTGCCCTAGTGCAGGCACTGTTTGGCTCCGCTTGCTCCGGGCTGCCAGTAACTCTCCAGGGTAGTGGCCCACTAGAAATTTTCCCAATAATTTAAAGTGCTGATCTGCCCATGATTAGAGCAGGAGACTTGGCCCCTGCAGTGGCGGACCATCCCTGTACTTGACACTGGCCTTAGGAGTAAGGTCAGGAAAAAATGGCATATTTTTTAGTCTTCACATTTCACTAAAAAGCAAACCTCCTGGGATGCAGTATGAATTAAACCTCAATAGGAATCTTAAATCTTTCTAAATTCTCTTCTTGCCTTTATGGTCAGCTGTCCAGCAAAGGCACAACTAGGGTCATTACCAGATTAACCTGTCGTCTTTGCTCTGAAGTAAGTGGTTCTATTACTTCTCTCACAGTGCAAGGAAAATTTTCACCCAGTAACTGTAACTCACACCTAGAAGGTGACACATTAAGGGCTTCATAAGAAACTATGAAAGGGAGAAGACATGTTCCCTCCACGCCTGTCAGCAACCCTATCAACCTTATGGATTTCATAGCCTTTTAACCTCACAATTAATGCCCCCCCTCCCCAATCTATTTCATATATTTGATGAGGTGGAGCCTAGCCCATGAATGTTTTGGCTTCGATGAATCTTTAAAGCGGCACAAGGCATTATTTTTGTTGCAACAGACTAAGATGATCATCCCACTGGGATCTGTAACCAACCACTAAAAATGTATGTATCAAGCTTTTATTAAGGACATCACAGCAGGGCCAGGGCTTGTTTGTTTTTTAACCCCCACTATTGGCTGAGATTTCCCAAATTCTGCTTGCAGGAGGTTAGAGGCTCATTTGTCTAGCTTATTTCAGACTTTTCAACTTCATTGTTTTGGAAAGAAGTTTAGGCTTAAGGGATAGTGCTGTGATTCAGAAGCTCTAATTTCCCAAGGCTTGTTGAAACATGCTATGACAGGGGATCTGGTTTACAAAATGTTAGCTCTGGCAGCTACCTGTTAGTAATATTGTTTTGGAAACCCTGAGACAGCCATGCTAACACAAACAAAGACTAACCTAGAGAAAACAGAAGTGGCCCCTTAAATCAGGACAGCTGGAGCCAAGGGGGAGACTCCGGGCCTAGACATGAATAACAAAAGTCACAATCTCCTTCCATCAGTAAAAGGAAAACTGCTTATGTACCCAGCCTAGGGCTGCCAACCTACAGGTGAGGCCTGGAGACTTCCTGGAATTACAACTGCTCTCTTGACTACAGAGATCAGCTTCCCTGGAGAAAATGGCAGCATTGGAGGGTGGATTAAACGCTGCTCAGGTCCCTCTAGGCTCTGTCCCCAAGTCTTCAGGAATTCCTAACCTGGAGTTGGCAACCTAAGTACAGCCCCAGTTCAGAACTGGAACACAGAGGGAGGGGATTTAATCCTTCACCCCATCTATGTTAACTAACTGAAATCAGGCTCTCACTAGCACTGTAAGGGAAAAGGTCTTTTAAACTCCCATCCCCCCCCTTTAAAATGAGGACACATTGGCAAGCTGCAAAACCAAGCAGGGTTCGAGAGGGTTATATGGAGCGGATCTGTATCGGGGGTACATGCAAATCCAATTTGCCTTTCATCGAGAGATGGAGATCCATGATCTGCCTCTAGTATGTTAGAGCTCTTTGATTATGAGCCACCCCGTAGGGACATGCAACATGTTGGTGTAACTAACTATGGGGAGAAAAACAAAGTATAAATATTTAAATAAATAATAATTCTGCCCAAGACCCTGTAAAATGCTTATGGGCAACTTGTACACAGCCACACAACTGATTAGAGTGATACAGACTGTTTCCCATTTATGAGGAAGGGAAGGTTTTGGAACCGGCAGAGAGTTCGTTCTGTTGGGATATCAGTAGGCACAAATGCTCCAGTTTGCAAAATATGAGCAAGGCTGTTAATAATATGACGTTTTGGAGGTCGTTAATTCACAGGGTCATGATAAGTCTGAAGCAATTTGATAGCACACAGCACAAATAGCTAAGAGGAGTGCACTTGAGGAAGAGGAGGAGCAAAAAAAGGATGGTAGCCTAGAGGTGGTATTTTACTTGTGGTACAAGAAATTACTGTGAACAGAGGCATGAAAGTCACAGGATGTGAAACAAGTTCTGCCATCTTTATTGTTGGAAAAATAACAACTGGCTCCCCCAAAGCAGCCCTTCTCCCCCACTGCATGCAACGCTCTTCCCAACGGCCAGGAGCAGCCAGCCCCTTCCCCCATCGTCTCTCTTTTACAGTTCAGGTTTTTTTAAAAGGGGACCATAGGAAAGGAAAGGAATGGAAAGCCAGAGAGAGTACAGGGAGAGAGCCAAGACAACAACTGTGAGCCAGTGAGTCTATTCAAAATTGTGCCCAGGTCTCTTCAGGGGGCTTACTCCCAGGAAAACATTCTTAGGCTTGCACTGGCTGTCAGTCCTTTGAAAGCTGCCAATAGTTTGAACTGCTTGGCCTACCCGATCACAGCCCACGGAGGGACTTTACATTCTAATGTCATGTATTAGAACACATAGTTTGGGAAAGCTGCAGAAAGACCAAAAGAAACAGCAATGTGTAGGATAATATTATTAGAAGATTCTCATTGTTTCAGGCTCATGTATGACTGGAAAATACTGGATGATTCAAGACGGAAGTGGAGTTCCAGCATGCCCAAGGATTTAAACAATCTAAAGCAGGGCTGCAGAGAGCCACTATAGGGCCCTAGATGGAACTGCTTTCTGGGGGCCAATTCACACACCATTCAGACCCAGCTAAAATATCATAGGAAAGCAAAGATTTGCCCAGCTGCATGGGGCACCCAGAGGTAACTAGGGCTTCCACTGTTGTGTCTCCCTATTTCCCCTCCACCTGCAGCAGTGATTCAGGGACTAATTCTTCAGCTTCTGGGATTGGGTGAGGACCTAAAGTTTTGCTGGATCAGACAAGCAGATTTTATCTAGCATTCTGTCCTTAATAGGAACCAGCTACAAAAATTATAGCTGAAGAAATAGCAAGTAGACTTACTAGGTTGCCTGGCGTGGCAGGCAGTCTCCCACCTTGATCTTGCTCAATGGAGCAGCAGGAGGAAAATTGGGGAGGGGGGAAATTCCACTGAGCAATGCTTTGACACTCTAGGAATTCCCCTAACCTTCAGGGGTTTTACACAGTTGTCCCAGTCTCTATCCTCCAAATGCTGGTTAAAAAAAAAATTGTTCTGTATTTAAAGGTCAAATGGAGAATTAAGTTCCACTAAATTCAGTGAGAGTTGCTGGACAATAAGCATGCAAAGGATGGCAAATGTTAGGTGCAAAGCAGAGAAAGACAAGTGTGCTCCCACTGGAATCTGCAAATCAGCGATAAGGGCACAGGCCCAGTTTGCCTAGTTACAGAGTGCACAATGGGCCTCCAGTGCTTTTAAAACTCCCATAGACTTAAAATGGAGCTAGGCTAGGCTTTTACATGCCACAGAGCATTAGGAGTACATCCAAAATCTGAGGGACTTACAAGTTGCTGTACCTACTCTGCAATGTTTGCTCTTTTGACTAGGGGAAAATACATCTTGAAATGGCTGTTTTCGCTACTTGTTTCTCTATTAAAAATCCCCAAATACATCTTACCCCTAAACTAAAACTCACCAACCTCATAAACTGTTTGCAAAATGTTTTGCATTTGATTAGGTAGGGCAGAAGTTGTACCTATTATGAGTGCTAAGAGCAGAATAATGTTCCTTTCATGTAACATTTTGAAATTCTAGGCTTTTAAAACTATGAAGTAGAATCACACAGCTTGACTGATGCTGCAGTTGAAAAGGTCTACTTCCAGTGGCAATGTTAATGGAGCAGCCACCTTAATTGTTTTGGCTCATAGCCAGATATACCTTCTGGTTTCAATTTTTCAATGGCTGACATGTCAGCAGCACTAAAGAGAGTAGCAAACTGAAGCAGCTAGGAGAATATTACAACTGAAGAGCTTCTTCACCCCCCCCCCCAGCATAACAAAGCCATGAAAATACTTTTTCCTGCTTGTCAATTCTAATTGGTAAAAATGGTGTACTAATAGGATGCTGGGTGCTGTGAAAGCCAAGCTGATGGATCTTTAAGCATATGTGAGTAAGGAAGGGAGCTCCATTTGAAAGCAAGGAATCCTTACTTGTTTTTCATAATCTTGGGACATCCCAGTTTTGCACACGAGGTAGGCAGCAGCTGCCTTACTATTAAAAGCAACCAGCAGATCACCCTATTTAGTTTCCCCTCTGAAGGACCCCTGTTTTTCCTTATCAAGCCTTTAAGAGACAAAGGACTCTTGTGACTTCATACAATGAGAAGAGAGAATACCAGGATCTCTTACTGCCTAATTCCTATACTTCCTGAACTCTTGCCAAAGAAAGGAGTCCTCTTTCTTCTCTCCGATCATGTACTTTGAGATCTCAGAGCTGTGCCTTCTGAATCTGAAATAAATTCAGTTCCTGTAAATGAATGGGACATGTGTTTGCTGATTCTCTAAGCAGAATCACCAAGTGAATCAAAGCTTTGGATCCTGGGTGGCTTTCAAGCCCCCTGTTACCAAATAAATGAAACCTACTGCTAGCATGCTTGTAGTTCATTCAAGTGGTTGGCCTCACAGAGCTAGGTTGATAAAAACGTGCGAAAAGTTCCCAGTTTTAATTTCAAGTGGCATGGTTTTTAACAATAAAATAAAACAAAAAGTGCATTCTGTACCATGATATCACTTAATAATTAATCTACTGTTTAGCTGCTTCATAAAGAGAACCATTTCATTCATTAGAAGATAGACAAAATTCGCATCTGGTCTCCATACAACTCTAGAATACTTTGTCCTGTGCATGTCAGTAAAGAACACAAACTAAATTTGTGCTGAGGAACATCTTTTAAGTCCAGTTTATGGTACCCATGCCCTCTCCACATTATGTTTCTTGCTCCGGAGACACATGAGAAACAAGTGGGAACTCTTCTTTCAAAAAAATGAGGAGTTGCCCTGTAGTCACAGTGATCTGGGTGGTGGGGGGAGGGGGAGGGGAGAAGAAAGGAAGAATAGTTTGTGTGGCCCAATTTTTCTAAATGAAACATGATGCAACTGAAGACAAGCAAGACAAGTATAACTAAATGGAGGAAAAATAAGTAGATTTACAGTACCTTCCTAAGGAGAGTTACACCCTTGTAAGTCCATTGGAGTCAAGGATTACAATGGTGCAACTATGTTAGAAAGGCACTGTTAATCACAAGCAGACTCTACTGTACTTTCACTCTAGGTCATGTTTGTCATACTGCCGGAAGACCACCTCTTCTGTAGCACATTTACTTCGAAGGCAACAGGAAGGGCCAAGAAATACTCATATGCCTTTCCCATTTGCTACACTGGATCAGGTGGTTTCATATGCATTTTACACTTCCTGATTAATAACAGCTGACCCTGTCAGAGACAAGGTGGTCCACACATGCTACCCTGTTTTCTAACAAAAAGTTATGGGATGTATTGAGGGCAGACACACAGATTGTGGATCACATCTTAAGTATCGACTCACATCCTGTTTTTTCAAAAGTAAAGAGCCTGTCTCAAGCCACCCACAATATCCAGTACTCTCCTCCTCAATTACGGGAACCCCAGGGCTTTAGGTCTAGTAGGGAGTAAGATTTTTGATAAGCTACCAGGTATGAAGCACAATGCTCTCAACTCAAGCAGCCTCTCCAGCTCCAGAAGTGGTGGCAGCGGGTGGGAGCTATGGGGCCATCACTAGCCAGCAAACAAATTAAATGAACATTGTAACAACATGCTGCCTATCCACCTTGTCATCTTTTGTGAAAGGCCTTGTGGGTCTTGGACTTGGACTTGCTTGGAGGGGGAAGAAGACAGAAAACAAAAAACGTCAACCAAGTGTTAAGGGCAGGATTGTGTTGAACCAGAATCCAACCATCCCTTAAAGGGCAGTACTTCCATTCCTTTAGTTATTCACTGAAAATTACATTCTAGATCCAAATAGTACCTTTGCCTCCTAAGGCACTGGATATGGAAAAGGAAGCCTTTGTTCACCTTTTATCCCTGAATTGCTGCTTCCTTCCTTCATCTCCACACAGTCAATCTGAAGTCCAGAACAACTGAAGAATTGGACACTTTCCCCAGGGTGCGCGCATACACAGGTCTCTTCTTTGAGGAACAGGCTTCAGCAACTTTGGCCTGAAACAACCAGCCTAGCAGGAGAGATCCAAGTCTCATCAACTGAGGCTTCCTCTACAGGTTGGTACCACCAAGAGAGAGGACAATAGCCTATGAAGTGACATGCCATTGCCACCACTCTCTGCACACAAGAACGATGACTGGACAACTCGACTGGGCAACTGTGTTTCTGGGATTGGATTTTTAAACCCAGAGAAGCCCATTCCCAAAGAAACAAGAAGAATTAAAAAGTTTGGTTAGATTCATTTTTCTTCATCTGTACTATTAAGAGCTGACAGAGACCAAGACTTTCTAGAGTAGCACTTGCTCATTCAAGGCACTTTTTACACCTGGTCCTTTGTCCTGTTCCTGGACATTGTACAACATCATGGGCTGCAGCTAAGAACAGTACCAACAAGCCCTACATCCCTGGCCTCTGCAAGCTACTGCCAGTCTGACTCTTGCATGAGTTGGTGCTAGGAAGAGTTGCCTTCATTGGCCACTGGGGTAGATAAGGGCAGAACCCAGAAAGGCCTGTTCTCACATGGATGCCCCTCTGACACAAACTAGGGAAGGGAAGAGAAAGGAATTAACCAGAGAATTCCACAGTGCCAATACATGGAGTTGCTTCCTGATGTTGCAGCTTCCACCTTCAACACAAAACCATCCCCAGCACACAAGTGAGCTCTCTGCTTGGCCACCTTTTAGCGAAGCTGCAGTAGGCTGGCTCATCTGTTTCACAGAATTCCCCCCACATGTTTTCAAGGGATTAGATTTGCATCATAATACCCTCCTTGAAAACCACCAGAAATACAAGCAAGACAAAACAGCTTGTTGAAGGATGCTGACCACACAGAGTTAATAAATAAAAAAAATCGTATCCTGAAGCAGCAGCGTGAGAAGAGTTCCTAAAAAAAGGAACCAATCCCTTTCAAACAGCTCCCTCTGGCCCAGCCCCCAATTTGGGGAAAGGGTGGCCACAGTTAGTAAAGCATCAGTGTTAAAAATGAGACAAATTGCATTGTTGCAGCGGCATAGAAAATATACTAAATGGCGCCTGCTAGAGCCTTCCCAGGGCAACTTATCCATACTCGACAGCAGCTGCCTCGGGGCACAGGAGCCCTGTAGCTCTTCTGTTTTGCCCCCTACTCCTAAGACCCTCAGACAAAATGACACACAGATCCTGCGGAGTTCCACGGCTGCCTGTGCCTCTCCTCCCACAGCAGACAGCAAAGGCGACATGAACGACGCTGCAAGTTCTGCTTCATGTCTGCTCTGCTGCTGCTGCTACAGGACCGACTGCCTCATCCTTGGCTTGGGGCTCCATGTAGATGGGGGTCACTGATGACGGTTTCTTGAATCTAAAACAAAGGAAAAAGAGGGATGGGAACAGATTACCAGGATACCCAAGACGGAGAAGTTAAGGACTCCACCCAGTAACAGTGGAATAGACAAAGAAACAATACATGATGGTTTCTCTTCTCTTTCTCATGGCCAGCCCACAACTACACATCCTGCATTCTTCCCTATCCACTTATTCCAGTCATTTCCTCCCACTTCTTCTCAACTATCTTGTTACATTGGCGTTCTCCAAGTGATTCTCAAAGTCCCCGACAATGACCCCTTCCTAGTTCAATAGCCTCCATGTACCTAGCTTTCAATGCCCATAGCAAGCGTAGAGCTTGCACATGCCTTAAATAATCAGGATACCATCATCTGCAGTACACACAGATGCAGAAGAATCGAGTGCGTCTTCTCTTGTGAAAAACTTTGGCTCCCACCAAATCCCAGTCGAGAGCCTAGCATTCATCATGGTACATTAAACACACTACAACAAACTTTCAAAGTGTTCTTGTTAGAATAAGATGTACATGCAGTCTGGTTTTATGCATTGACAATAATATTGTTAGGCACTCCATAGACACTTACAGTTGAGACCTACTGTACTAGCAAAAAACAAACACAAAATCACATTAGGAAAGACAACATGAAAATGAACAGTCTGCATACAGAACGATTGTGAAAAAGCAACTCTGAGATAATCTCTCTGTTGGAAAAGGGGTAAAGGCCATCATACGTGAAGTAAGATTCCTTTTGTAGGAAAGTTAATTCTAAGGCCAAACAGCTGGATTTCAACCAAACAAACATTGTGAAATATTACACTGGATGCATCTCTATATATTTATGCAAAATACAAGAATGATGAACTACGTTTTGCCACACAGTACATTCTCTTGCCAGGTTCTCTAAAATATTTGATTTTTTGTTTTTAGTTTTAAAGAGGATAGAATAGGCACCAGCAGTCAGTGATGACAAGAGGACAATGGACACAGTGCTCAAGTAGATGTTTCTGCTCTGCTATCTCCTGAACTGGGACCAAGTAGATCAGAAAGGAAAAGGGAAAGCCAATGGCCATTCAGGAAGCAGCTTTTCCATGTACCTGACAAAGGGAGCTCTGACGCTCAAAAAGCTTATACTATGCAAATGTTGTTGGTCTTAAGGTGCCACTGGACTCAAATCCTGCCGTTCTTCCCGTGAAGGACACTTACGAATACGGTGAAGCAGGAACTCCTACTACCAAGAAGTGGTTCTTTTTCCGGAAGAGCCGCCACAGTCCCTTGTGGTTCCCACGGACATCTAGATCCCAAACATGGAGGCACTAAGGGCAGAGGAAAGAGGAAAGCTTTACAAGCACAATGGCACCAGACTGGGAACTTTTCTGCACACTTGATAATCCTGATTTACTTAGCAGTTGATCCCCAAGCATTGAAATAAGTTTGGGAATGGTTTTTCCATATGTTTGCCCTCCCTTTGCATTTTTACTGTTGTGGAGTTGGTTTATTTTGTTCTGCACATGCCTTAAATAATCAGGATTTTCAAGTGAGAGTGTTGTCATCACTGGTGACATCATAGGTGATTTTTTGCATATGCTTATGTTTTATTAATATATGCGCTGATTTTAAAAAAAGACTGACAATCACATGGAGAAGTCTAAGAGAGGAACAGCTCCATCATCTATACCTAAGGTTTCCCTGGGTCCAAACTTGAGAATCCCACCTGGGCTGACTTAGAGCCAAGAGGCAGGATGGAGCCTGGAGCAGCAGCAGTTATGTGCTTTTCAAACTGTGCTGGTTTTTTTGGCCCACAGTCCCACAGTTTTTTGGCCCACAGTCCCTCTCCTGGCTCCCCAGGACCACTGCATTTTTTAAAAACAACGTCATTTTCATAGTGTTCTATCGGCCTAACATTGTAACAATACATGCAGCAGATTGTCTGAATTCCTAGAGTTCAGTTTTAAAAGTCTCTAGCCTCTTCCCTTGCAGAGATATAAAGAAAAAGGCATATCACCGCCATGGGATGGGCTAGAAACTTACATTGTTTAAAAAAATGAAAGCTGGGAATTCTGAGGGTCTGCAATATGTATTATAATAGAAAGTTGATATAATGCTATGAAAACGATGATTAAAAAAGACAGTAAGCAAAACTTTGGGGTAGGGAAAAAAGGTGGTGGGGAGGAGTGCTTCGACAATGAATGTCCAATCATTGAAAAGTACGTTGAAGTTAGGTGGGAATGGGCTGGAAAAACAAAACCAAAAGAAATATTAAGCAGAAGGAAAAAATCTACTCAAAATTGACTTCCAGAAAAAGATCAAGGTAAAGTGGTCTCAACAGAACCGGAAAAAAACCAAAACACCTAAAGCAAAACAAAAAAAGACGCGTGTGGAAATCAAGGGATAAATCAAAGCAGTATGGGACCAGAACTGATGGAAAATACACTAGTGGCCAAAATTGTGGAAACCTTTTGGAAAAAGTGCATTTTTGAGGTTTGATGGCTCATTTCACCACTTTAGTTTGGAGTAATACCATAAAATTATATAGCAATGGAAAGATAATTTAATCAAGAATGTAATGCAACAAAGTTTGTTCAATTATCTGTATTCTATCAAATGTTATAGCCAAATAACCAGGAAAAGGAAGCACAATTTGCTTAGGTTGATATGAAGTAGCTTTCCTTCATTTGAATGTAGCCATTCAACGTAATACAATTCAAGAAATGGCACAAAGAGTTGACTGCTCACCCAGAAAGCGATGTAAAATAGTACTATTAAGTGAACAAGGGAACAGTTATGAAGAAATTAGAAGAAAAATTGGTGGAAACTTAACCAAAGGTGGCATTTCTAAATTTTTGAAGAGATATAAGGCAACTCAGTCACTACAAAACCAGACTGGTAAAGGCAGGAAAAGGTGTACACAAGCAAGGGATGGTAGAAGAATTGAGAGACTGAGCCTAGGTGACAGAAGAAAATCATCGGGGTGTATACAGAACGAAATGGCGCAATTCAATGTGAAGTTGAGTGCAAGGACTGTTCGGCGCAGACTGGAGGGATTTGGTCTTAATGCTAGAATTCCATGAAAAAAACCATTGTTGTCTCTCAAACAAAGGTTGAAAAGATTAAACTGGGCTAAAACCCATGTTAACTGGACAGCGGAACAATGGGACAGTGTTATTTGGAGCGATGAGACCAAAATCTCCCTGTTTGGTAGTGATGGCATAAAATACGTGAGAAGAAGAATCAGAGAAGATTTGCATCCTGATTGCATTACAACTACCGTGAAACACCCAGTTAGTGTTATGATATGGGGTTGTATGACATCAAAAGGTGTGGACAGAATTTGTGTGATAAATGGCAATATAAATGCCCAAAAATACATAAATGAAATACTTGAGCCCAAACTGAAGCCTTCCACACGTGATCTTTTCCAAGATAATGAAGCATTTATATTTCAACAAGATTCAGCTCCATGTCATGTTGCTGCTGTGTGCAAAAAGTGGTTTCAAGATAATCATATTCCACCGTTGGAATGGCCTGGGAATAGCTCAGACTTTAACCCCATCGAAAATCTATGGAGCCGTCTAAAGAAACTGGTTAGTGAGAAGCAACCTAGCAATAAAACGCAATTAATAGAAACAATAACTCAATCGTGGTTTCACATTATAACAGCTGCAGAACTAAAAAACTTGGTTCACTCCATGGGAAGGCATTATAAGGCCGTAATTAAAGCAAAAGGTTACCCAACTAAGTATTAACTGACATGGTGAGAATTGTTGTATAACTCATTTTTTCCTATGTGTTTCAATTTTCTTCTTTATAACTACTGTTGTAAAAAAAAATCCTTCATAAAAGTTATTGCATTACACTCTTGATTAAATTATCTTTCCATTGATATATAATTTTATGGTATTACTCCCAAAAAAGTGGTGTTATGAGCCATCAGACCTCAAAAATACATTTTTCCCAAAAGGTTTCCACAATTTTGTCCACTAGTGTAGAGTGTGGAACACCCTGGGTTAACGGCAGACAAAGTTCTCACAAGACTCTGGACAGGGTGAAGCTGCTATTAGGAACTTTTTTCTGTGCTAGATTTGAATTCATGTGTAACTACAGCAATCTAACAATGGAGTCTTCTACATTCTCTTTCTTTTACATTCTACATCATTGGTTGGAAAGGAAGATTGGAAATTACCTTGGCAAGCTGAGTCCAGGTGGTGAAATCAGCTTCTTGTTCCATTTTGATATACATCACATAGATCTTTCCTTCTGTGTCTGGCACAAAAGACTCCTCACAGGGGTTCTTACTGTGGTCCAAAACCTCTGCCTCACTGATGAAAAGGGGGCAGGGAAGAGGAGGACAGAAATAAAAAGAATCCATCATGGATGCATAGGGATAGGCGTAATCCGCAATCCAAAAACTCTTAAGTAGCTTTGAGAAGTCAGTGAAAGTTGTACAACCACCAAATGTAATTTTTCAAATATTTATCAACTGCTGTCATCAAAATTTTAGTTTGTCAGATGTCTCATCCAAAAATATTAGACAAGAAATTTCTGGCATCTGTTTTATACACCTGAATTATACTCTCTCACACACACACATGCACACTCCAATTAGAGATATATCCAGAGTAGGCACAGTTTACTACCACAATTGGTATATGAGAACCCTGATGATAGATATTGCTAGTCAGCAAACTGCTTGCTAGAATTATTCACCAGCCTAAATGGTTCTTTCTTCCTCCTCTGCTTAAAAGACAGGATTCCACAAATCCATATAGCTAAGAATTTATTGATTCCGTAATACATAATTTACCTGAGCAGTCCATGAATTTCAATCTCATATGCATCTTTCTTTAAACTGTGTGATAAAAAAGAGAGTTTGTTATGTGCAAGCATGCATACAAGATGAGTTACAACATTCATTTGAAGGCAGCTCAGACTGTGTGCCAAGGTCTAGCTTCATAATTCTAGAGAAGGCAGCCATCAGGTATGGTTACAATCACCAGCCCTACTGTACAGCTCTACTGTAGGAGGAACATCTTAAGTAGAAGAACTAAAACAGGCCATTGGATTCTCTTTCCCACATATGTCTTCTCTCCTGCTCCCTGCATATGCTTGGAGGAGGCCAGGACTGAGACTTGCCTAGGAAGTGAATGCTAGTTATCAATACCCATGCCAGACTGTGGGAGCCAGAGGGGCAAGTGCAACCCACTCATGTCCTACCCATAACTTGTATCTAGCAGGTTCATTAGCACAACTGGCTGGTCAACAGAAGGAAAAATGGGGAGTACAGTAGGAAATTATGGGGTAGGCCACATGGTACTCTAGATGCATACAAGGGCCTATCAATAAGAGAGCTAGGAAGACAGAAAGAGCACTTGCATAAAGGGAAAGACATAACTAGAATGTGGTGGAGATCAGATTAGCATTAATTTTATCAACCTGAAAGAGTCCTGGGGGGATTCTACGTGGGGATGCCCACGTGTTCCCTGGGATACATGTGGGTTTTCCCCAACAGACCCAATAAGCACTCCTATGACTGTTTCAGGCTGAGAAAATGGCATTGAGGGAGGACGTGGCATGCTCTTCTCCACATGTACAGTGGTCCTGATCTTAACTGGGCCCTGCATGGGTAGGAATTGGGGAGAATCCACAACTCACTTGTGAGTGTTACTCCTGACATGGGGGAAGAGGCATAACTCAGATCAAACCTGTGTCGTCTGTAATGTGAACAGAGGCCCTAAGTGAGCAAGTCCAAGCTGCGCAGGTACATCAAGAACACTAAGTGTCCTGTTCTGAACAAGTCTAACACTTACACTCTAGGATGGCTTGCTAGTTACACATGCATCGCACTCACCTATCCACATTTTTAAGCTGTACGTTGGGGACAGTGTTGAACTTGTGCTTTTTGAAATAAGCTTCCTAGGAAAATGAAAAAATATTTAGAAACCACCACTCATCTCTTTCTATATTTGGCCTAATAAGACAGAAGGGAATCTGGGCATGCGCACACAATTTATTTGACTTCTATACTGCCTCTCTACCATGTTTAGTGCTCAAGGCTGTTTACAACATAAGATATAAAATAACCAATACTTAAAAATAAATAGTCTAAAATACAATACATCATATAACAGTGAAATAGCATAAATACAAACATTAAAACTGATTACAATATAGTACCAGTACATAAAGCCCATAAATCATAAAGAACAGCACCATCACAAGAACTGTGATCATAGCTCCAAGAAAAGTTCCTCCACCCCCTACCCCTGGTGAGCAACTGCAGCTGCTGGAGGCAGCCACTAGAGGAAGTACTTTAACATGAACTGCACAAGGCTTTGGGTTTGCCAAGACAGGGAGATGGCAGAGAAAATGAATAAAATGAATCCATTCTTTGCATCAGTTTTCATTGTGGGAAATATAGGTAGTTACCCCAATTAGAGCTGCTGTTTTCAGGAAAGGGGACAGAAGAACCAAGGTAAGCAGAGGTGAAGACATTCGAGGGCTAATGAGCAAATTTCGAAGCCATGTCACTGGGCCTGGATGGTACACCCCTGGTGATTTCTTAACAAAAATAGGCCATGTTGGTCAAAATCATCCTCCTCACACTAATTTTTGAAAGGGATCCTGAGGAGATCCAGGAAGTTACAAGCCAGTTAACCTAATGTCTATTCTGGGTAAGTGGGTAGAAACTTGTTATTAAAGACTGAATTACACACATAGAGAAACAAGCTCTACAGAGGAAGAATGAGTATTACACTAGAATTTGTGGTTCCCAATGAAGCAGTAGGTTTAGGAAAGACAAAGGATCGCTTGAAGAATTAACCTGTGGAATTCATGGCTACAGGATGCACTGATGGCCATGAGTTTAGTTTAGCTTTAAAGGGGGATTAGACAAATTGAAGGAAACAGATCCTTCAGAGGCTATCAGCCATGATGACTCAATGGAATCTCCACGTTCAGAGAAAGAACCACTCTGCATATCAGTGTTGGGGTTGGGGGACAGGGGGAGGCTTTGGCCTCCATGCCCTGGTTGTTGGCCTTTCCAGGCAGCTGACTGGCCAATGTGTGAAACAGGAGGGTGGACCAGGTGGACTACTGGTCTGATCCAGCATGAACATTTTTATGAAGGTGCTGGTCACTTATTACTGCCTATGGATACTTGTCCATGCGGAGAGGAGGGTGGGCATGTTGGGTTCTGGGATGCCTGGGAGAAAGTCAGTGAGTACAGGTGAGATTTTGTTTGGGAAAGATAGGCTCACTTGACAGCAAGGAGAAGCTGAAGAGTGACCATTTTTGTAACCAGATTACAGAGGCACAAAAAACACATTATAAGTTCCCCTGAGATGTCAATGGGATGCTAATAGATTGCCATAGTTAACAGATCCAGAAGCAGAAGGCTGCAACCATCTACTAGGCAGAGCAACTGGAGCCTGCTGACTATGTGTGGGTCTATGAGTCACTCACATGGAAGTAGCCATTCATGTTGAGCCCCACAATACCAAAATGATATGAACGCGATACGTCAGGGATGATGCATTCTCGGCCTTTCCGCTGCTCTGGCATTCGCATCCACATATCCCAGTCCCAGAGCTGAAGGAAGAAGCACAAACATGATGCTAACATGTGCACACAACACAATAAATCCCTGTCTGAAAATAACCTGCTTCCTGTCATTCCTTTCCCTGTAACTCCATCCTGAGATGCCAGGTGAAAGATGCCTGGAAAAAGCACACCACACTATCTAGCAAGATTTCTTCTTCTAGTTCTCTTATTCCTATCTATCATCTAGTGGCTATTCTGTGGCATGCCCTGATACACAGAGCACAAGTCTGGGCAATAGCTGGGCTAATTTAGGACTAGTTATAGCATCACCACCTAGGAGATGAAAGAGGCACAGGTTTTGGTCCGATGTTCTCTCAGAATCCAGAACCATCTTTGATTTCAGTTGTTTTCTTTGGAGCTGGAAGCTGAAATTCCTGCCTTTATCTCAGGCCTCTTCCTCATGGTGAACTTTACATCAAGTTTTCTGCGTATTCAACCCATGAGGATTGGATCTGCTTTATTCATTGAATCTGGCCCCATACTACGTCAATTCTTTAATGCTACAGTTTGAGAGAGTTGAACCAAAGTGGTGTTTGTTTTTTATTTCTGCACTACAAAAATACCCTGATTCTGCTGCAGGCGTTGAGGACTGGTCAATTAGCTGAGGACTGGTCAGTTTCCTCAATGGATCAGTTTCCTCAGTTTACAAGAGGTTTTTTTGGTCTTTTTTAATGGCCCCGAAGTTCCAACTGTTGCTTTTTTAAAAAAAAAAATCAGAAAAAAACGGGATTGGTTCAACCAGTTCAAAAACAGAGTTGCGCTTACCGTAACTACTGTTCATTGACGTCTTCTGTGCAGACACACATGGGACTGCGCCTGCGCAGGCCTGCTGACCGGATTTTTTCTTTCTAGCAAAACGTCCACTAGGGGGCGCAAGTCCGATCCAATGCGCATGCGCGGCCGTTTCCCGCCCGAGCGACATTGGCCGAATTCGCCCCCTTCCCCTCAGTTTCTCCTTTGCCGCCAAATGCCTTCACATTATCTGGAAGAACACAGCGGGGTAGGAGGGAGAGTTGTGTGTCTGCACAGAAGACGTCAATGAACAGTAGTTACGGTAAGCGCAACTCTGTTTTCACTGTCCGTCTTCTGTGCAGCCCCACATGGGAGACTCACAAGCCACTTACCCAGGAGGCGGGCATGTGTTCTCACTGAAAAAGAGACTGAAGCACTGCTTGACCAACAGCAGCCTCTTTCCTTTCCCACACATCTAGTGCGTAATGTTTAGCGAACGTGTCAGAGGACGACCACGTCGCAGCCCTGCAGATGTCTTGCAAGGGCACGCCCCTAAGGAAGGCCGCAGAGGCAGCTTGCGCTCTGGTGGAATGAGCTTTTACTTCCAAAGGGCAAGGTAACTTAGCATGCGAGTAGCAGGCCCTAACAGTCTGAGTAACCCAGCGAGAAATTGACTGGGATGTAGCAGCCTTTCCCTTCCTGGGCCCATAATAGCACACAAACAGTTGTTTGGCACTCCTAAACTGTGACGTACGTTGGAGGTAAAATAAAATAGCCCTCCTCACATCCAAGGAATGTAATGCCCTTTCAGAGCTACCAGAAGGGTCAGGAAAAAAGATAGGCAGGACAATGTCCTGAGAGGTGTGAAATTGAGTGGACACTTTGGGTCTAAAACGAAGGTCAGGTCTCAGCACCACCTTATTCTGATGGACCTTCAAAAAGGGAGGGTCCCACCTCAGCGCAGCCAGCTCGCTAACCCTACGGGCAGATGTAATGGCGATCAAGAAGGCCACTTTACAGAATAACCATTTTAAATCACAGGTAGCCAGTGGTTCGAAGGGTGATTTCATAAGCCCCGCCAACACTACATGCAGTGACCATTGGGGAACAATTTCCTTGACTTGTGGAAACATATTATACAACCCTTTCAAAAAAGACTTCGACAAACTGTGGGAGAACACCGTCTTCCCATCTATCTTAGGGTGGAAGGCTGAAATGGCAGCCAAATAAACTTTAATAGAAGAATTAGAGAGTCCCCCGTCCTTTAGGGACAGGAGGAACTCAAACACAGAAGACAACTGGCACTCCCAAACATTCACTTCGTTGCCAGCAGCCCAGGCCTCAAAACGCTTCCATTTAGCTGAGTATGACCTGCGAGTGGTGTCTCTACGGGCATTCAGCAAAATTTCAGCTACCCTGTCAGACATCCCTTCCGCCCCTGAATGTGCCAAGCAGTGAGGTTGAGTTTGGGTAGGTCGTGATACCAAACCCCTTTGTCGGACAGAAGGTCCGGGTTCAGTGTGAACCGATAATATAACCCCTGTGAAAGCTGCATGACATGTTGGAACCATGCTTGTCTGGGCCAGAAGGGCGCTACTAGAATTAAGTGAGGCCCATCCCTCTGGATCTTGCTGACGACCCGAGACAGCAGTGGGAACGGAGGGAAGGCATAAAACAGGTGCCCTGTCCAGCGTATCTGGAATGCGTCCCCTAGGGAATGGCGACCCAGCCCTCCCCTGGAGCAGAATCGTGGGGCCTTCTTGTTGGCCTCTGACGCAAAGAGGTCTACGCCTGGAAATCCCCAGTCCAAAAAGATGGAGTTCAGGTAGTTGTCTGCTACGGTCCATTCGTAGCTGTCGAATCGCATCCGACTCAGTTTGTCTGCGATGACATTGGTGGTGCCAGGAATATGGACCGCATGAATGGATATGCCCTTGTCCACGGCCCACTCCCAAATCCGAATGGCCTCTTCGCAAAGGGCCTTGGAGGTAGTGCCCCCTTGCTTGTTCAGGTAGAACATCATGGTGCAATTGTCCGTGAGCACCTGAATGGGCTTCTGCTGCAGCGTGTCTGCGAAGGCGATAAGGGCATAACGGACTGCTCTCAATTCTAGCAGGTTAATGTGATCTTCCCTCTCCTGGGTAGACCAGACCCGATGTGCCCTAAGGGCACCACACTGGGCTCCCCATCCTATCGTGGAGGCATCAGTGGAGATTGTGATCTCGGTTTGGATGGACCCAAACGCAACACCCCCAAGGAGGTTAGTCTCATCAAGCCACCATCGTAAGGACCAGATAATCCCCCTGGGGATGGAATACTGCTTATTCTGGGACTCATGTTCAAAATCATGGACCGAGAGGAACTACAGCTGGAGAGGTCGCATGTGCAACCTGGCCATAGGTGTGACAGCTGTGGAAGAGGCCATGAGGCCCAGTAGCCTCTGGATAGCTGTTACGGATTGGAACCTGCATTTAGAAAAAAGGTTCACCATCCTGCCAATCTTTAAAGCACGCTCCCTGGGCAGAAAACCTCTGTTTACATCACCATCCAATTCCATACCGATAAACAGTATTCTCCTGGACGGGGTAAGGTTAGACTTTTGTAAGTTAACCAAAAGTCCTAATCTGGAGCAGGTGAGCATCACAGTATGAATCTGGGCCAGGAGTGCATTAGCAGAGGGTGCTGCTAGAAGCCAATCGTCAAGGTAGGGATAGATGGTACAACCCTGTTCCCTCAAATAAGCCACTACAACAGCCATACATTTAGAAAAAACTCGTGGGGCTGTTGAGAGACCAAAGGGAAGCACCTGGTAATGGTAGGCTTTATTGTTACATAGAAACCTAAGGTACTTCCTATGATCAGGATGGATGGCAATATGGAAATATACATCCTTGAGGTCCAGGACAGCGAACCACATGTCCTCGGGCATTAACTGGAGGACTGTGTTCAAGGTAAGCATCCTGAACCATTTAACGAGAACGAATTTATTCAGTTCCCGTAGGTCTAAGATGGGTCGTACCCCCCCATCTTTCTTGTCTACCAGGAACATCCTGGAGTAAAAACCTAAGAGGGGGTCCTGAGGGAGTACCTCCTTCACAGCCCCCTTCTCTAGTAGTGCCACAACCTCAGCCTGTAAGTTATCAGAAGAGGATTGTACTGAGAGGTCAGGAAGAGACAACACTGGGTAAACATCAAACTGAATTTTATAGCCAACTTTAACGATATTAAGGACCCAACTATCAGATGTAATTTCTGCCCATGCAGAGGCAAACTGAACCAATATGTTTCCAAACACGACAGACTGTTTGAATTCTAGTCAGAACTGCTTTGGTTGCGTTGCTGACTCTTTGACATCGCGGGCTTGTGGACTGCGACGAGGGCGGTAGCTAGGCCTCCGGCGCTGAAAGGAACCTGTAGGCGGCTGGAAGTGCCTGTAGGACCCATAACGTGGATACGGCTGGTATCGCTGCTGCCGTCCACGATAGCCCTGTGAAGAGCGATATTGAAAACGATTCTCGGTGGATGGCCCGGTCGGGAGAATGCCGTAGGAACGGGCTGTCAGCCGATCTTTGCGCTTCTGCGACAGGTATTCATCTGTCTTAGATGAAAACAGAGATTGACCTTCAAAGGGCAGATTTTCCACTTTGTTTCGTGTCTCGACGGGCAGTGCAGTCGTGCGGAGCCACGAGTGTCTGCGGAGTACGATGGACGAAGCTAACGCTCTCGCAGAGGTGTCAACGGTATCACGACCAGCATTTATTTGTTGTCGAGACAGTCGCAGGGCCTCATCAAGAACCACCTTCGCCAACACCCTCTGGTCTGCAGGGAGTTTTTCCATAAAGGCCGCCATGCGGTTCCAGAGGAAAATTTGATACGCTCCCATGATGGCTGAGTAGTTGGAGATTTTCAGCGTCAGGGCCGCAGACGAGTATAATTTCTTGCCCAAGGAATCCAATTTTCTGCTCTCCTTATCGATGGGCACAGCATAAGACCCTTGGCGTTACCGGGTCTGCATTTCCTCAGTAATGAGGGAAGAAGGGGGTGGATGCGCAAAGAGGAATGCACATACGTCATCCCGTGTCTTGTACAGAGCCTCCAGCTTGCGGGATGTCGGGTACACAGAAGCCGGCTTCTCACAGGTGTTGTGAATGATTTCCACCAAGCCTTCAGTGAATGGGAAAGCAATAGTTGGAGGGTTCCCAGACTGGACATATTGCAGAATTTTATCTTTCGGCTTAGGATCTACAGCAGAGATCTCAATATCCAAAGAACGGGCCATCCGGACCATCTGTTCAGTATAGAGTCGGTAGTCCTCAGATGGTGACACATGATCGGTCCCAATGATGATGTCATCCAGTGACGGGTCAGACGGAGGACTGGGACTCGGGCCCTGATAAGGTTCTGGATGTTGGTAAGGCGAAATGCGCCTGGGAGAACCATATTGGGAGAACTCACTCCAAGTGTCACCCCAATACTCCCTGCCAAACGATGGAGAGCTGGCATACAGAGAACCCTCTCTGTCATATCCACTCCGAGGAAGGTGATAAGGCCGGTCCTCCCTGTCCGCATAGTCACCAGCATGCCACATTTGGGCAACCCGAGGTGGAGCGTCGGGCAGGTCACCATCGTCATCAGTGGAGTGGTGTAATGGAGGTGACAGGTGCGGTGACGGGGTCGAGGGCTTCTCCCAGAGCACCTCATCCGTTTGGACCGATGCCGATTGCCTGTGCTTCGATTTCTTTTTTTTACTTCTTCTCGCACTTGGCGGCTGAAGTCTGATCGGCGCTTCGGTTCCGGTCTATCGGAGCCGGCGATGTCACGACAGGCAACGGATCCGATGCCTTCGGATCCGATTGTGCACTCGTCTTCGGAGCGAGGCTAGTGCGCGCCGATTCAGCAAGTTTCGGAGCCGATGACGACGGAACCGATGTCGGATCCGATGGCTTGGGAACCGACCCAGCAAGGATGTTCAGTTCCAATGTAGTTCTCGGCACCTTCGGAGCCGGTGTGGTAGTCGGTTCCGACCTCGACGGGGATCTGGAACGGTGCCGCTTCCGAGTCGGATCCGACCTCGGAGCCGAGTGCTTGCGACCCGACGCGGAACTCGCAGCCTCCTTCGGATCCGGGGTTGGGGTCGGGGCTTGTAGGGGCCGATCCGGCGAGCGAAAGCAGGAGGTAGAAGCGGTGCTCCGGACAGATCCCATCACTGAAGGGGTTTTGGCCGTCCCACTAGTCGGTGGTGGCCCCCCCGGGGTATCAGGGGCTCCCGACGCCCACATAGCACGTCTCCACAGTAGGGCATTCAATCTGTTTGCCCTCTCAGCCCTGGCCTTTGGGGTGAACCGTTGGCAATGCTCACATTTTTCCACAATGTGTCCTTCACCCAAGCACTCGAGGCAAACGGAGTGACCGTCTGTCCTGGTCATCTTCGTTGAGCAGGTAGAACAACACTTAAACAGCGACTTCTCCGACATGTTCGACTCGATCTCCTCAGAAAAAAGTTTCCTCAGAAAGCGGACAGCTAGTTCTTTACCGGTCGGCGGCAAAGAAGAAACTGAGGGGAAGGGGGCGACGTCGCCCAATGTCGCTCGGGCGGGAAACGGCCGCGCATGCGCATTGGATCAGATGTGCACCCCCTAGTGGACGTTTTGCTAGAAAGAAAAAATCCGGTTAGCAGGCCTGCGCAGGCGCAGTCCCATGTGGGGCTGCACAGAAGACGGACAGTGAACAATCAGGTTGCAGGGGAATGAAGGGGCGGGCCAAAGCCAGGACCAGGACCAGGCCTCACACTGAAGAAAACATTCTGCACTCCAAAAATACCCAGTTTGACTTTGCTGGGAAAAAACCATCAGGGTATGCATGCAGGGAGAAAAGTTGCAGAAAAGCAGCTGCAGCCCTTCTCCACATGAAATGCAAAAGAGTCTGAGGAATCAGTTTGGGACTGAATTAGGGTATTTTGACTGTGTATGCAGAAGTCTTGAGAGAAATCGATGCAGTGTGGGTCCAGAAACAATGAAAAAGCACCGTGCAGAAAACAACCTGGACTGAAGTCACAAGATTAGTTCAAGTAGTTGTTCAACACTCCCATATTTTTAAGAAAGATTTAAATTAGCTGAACTATAGTGAGCTGCAGGGGTTTGCATTCGTGCAAAAAGCATGCACTTTTTCCTTCAAAACATGCATACTGCTCTCAGGTGCCCTTGTTTAAGAAACACTGGATACATGGAACACATGCCAAAGCTGAGAGGCTTGAACAGGTAAGAGTATACAAAGCTGCAACGGAAAACATGGTAGCCTCAAACACATCAAGGAAGTAGATTGTATATGTTCATTAGTAAAGCTGCTGCAGGTTCCTTTATCATTTTGCCAAGCCCAACCAGCTGATATGCCTCAACTATTTGTAAATTAGAGGCACAAGGGCATGCCAACTAGAGATGACCATCACAAAGAGGTATGCTTCTAAGCTGCATGGACCACATAGATACACAAGTTATAACAACATGGATTGTGAGGAAAGCATGAAACTTTGATCATTTTAAAATATGAATTCAGGGTGTTTGCAGACTCATGCAGGACCTTTCATTCATTGAGATCACAAATTTCAAACACTGCTCTTCCCTGCTCCTTCCACTGAACTTTAGAGATCTTTTAAGATTTTTATTTTTCAATTTTGTTTCAACAGGGAAGTTTTGAAAATAGCATGAAGACCTTTTAAAATAAGACGGAACTATCAGAGATTTCTGACAGTACTAATGCTGCAAGAAGTGATACTGTGTCGACTTCAGTCACTGAATATCATTTTGCTCTTTTATTCAACATCTAGAATTTTAAGCGGGGGGGGGGGGGGTCAAGCCTTGTTCCATAAGGAAAGCCCTACAGAGACGACACTGACCTTTTCTGGTGTTGGCCATTTGGGCTCCAATTCATCTTTGTAGAGGGCCTTCCTCAAAACCCAACCCAGGCCCGGCATGGTCTCCACACGATATAAGAGGGAAGGATCCTCAGCTGTGTGCTCATAACCCTAAGTGACCCAAAAGAAGTATTTAAAGGCCCTTGTCAGTAGAGAGCCCTTCATGACTGTGCATGCAGAGAGGATTCTGCAGAACACCAAATAGGAAGAAGAGTCCCAAAGAGAAGGCAATGGTAACAAAACATTAAATCACCTGATCATTCCAGGCAGAGATGCAGTACAAGCTGTCATCTTCCTCCAGCAAATAGATAGACTGGCTTAAGAAACTGTTGATACAAAACAAAACCGCAATTGGAAGAAACCTCATTGTTTAACTCAACCTTGGTTAAGCTGGTTTTCCAGTTATTAGCCCACAGCTAAGTTTGATGGCATCCTTATGCCACTGCCTTGTGTTCTACAGAAGCACAGCACATGGAACAAAATCAAGATGAGCAGATCAGTCAAGCGATAGGCAAACCCATTTCATGAGTGGATCCAAAATGAAGTCAAGCATCTGATGAAATGGATAACAAGGATGACTGAACCCCCAACAACCATGACTGAAGTAAATGCTCTGGTTGGTCACAGGGACTACCCCACATTCATTGTCTGCCTGAGTTATCTGCCTTCTTGATCTCCTTTTGAGGGGCTAGTTGGAGGACGTCCTATCTTCCATCCTCCCAATCTGAAGACTACACACCTCAATCCCATCTCGCACCTGTTTCACTGGTTTCCTGTTCTCACAGTCAATTGTAGCACAACAACTAGAATTAGTTTGGTCATACTGTAAAAAAAAACCAAGACCCTTCCTGAGCTTCTTGTTAAGGGGTAAAAAATGGAATCAGGGCATAGTTGGGTTCTGGCTCTAAAATCAGTTGCTACCTGAAGAAATCAATGGAGATGTCCAAGTCTTCTTCTAACACCACAGCAAATTTGGCATCCTAAAGAGGGAAGGACACAGGAAGTGAGAGAATGAAAGTAGTAAAGGAAGTGAGAGCCAGGAAGGGTAATATTCCCACCCAAATGATGATAATATTCTCCCAGATGTACTATTAAAAGTCAACAATTTTATTCTTGTCATCACCACATTGGCACCAATCTAAACATGGACTATGATTAAGATCCAGAAGAGCCTACCTATGATTATGTTTCAGCTGAAAACTAGATGGTCTTGACCAGGGTATGAGGATACTAGCTGTTCAAGCACCACAAAACCATGAATTTCCAAAAGCATTTTAAGATATAGAATGTCATTGCTAGTGATGCACGCTTTTAAAAGAATGCTTCAACAATATGTTATAACGTGCATCATTCTCTCGGTCACCAGAACGTATTTCCCAGTGATTCCAAAGCACAATTTTCCAACTTGGCATGAATAGGCTCAATCAAAAAACAAGAAAAGAAGAAGGGGAGGGAGGGCATTCCACATACTGGATGCAAGTTGAATGTTGCAGTCAAACTGGCCTTGTAGTGCTGTAAAAAAAGAGAGTAAAAATGTTATATTGAACAGGGAATGGTCTTGAAACCTGTTTTATTCCCAGAAGAGCAGCTAGGAGATGGAGTGTTAAAGCAATACTTTGTAAGCAATCCTAAGTAAGCAGAGGCCCTCCAGTATAAGTAGTGGGCACCCTGGGTAGGGGTGATCATGTAATTTTGGAATTTACAGTCTTGGGGAAGGAAAAAGCTGTACTGGGCTTCAGGAAAGCAAATTTTAACAAACTTCAAATTATGATGGATAGAATCCCATGGTCAGAAATACTTAAGGAGAAGGGAGTTCAAGAGGGGTGGGAATTTCTTAAAGGTGAAATATTGAAGGTGCAATCACAAACAATTCCTATGAGAAGGAAAAATGGGAGGAGCCTAAAAAAGCCAAGATGGCTCCATAAACAGCTTTCTAAAGAGTTGAGAGGGAAAAAAAGACTCATTTAGGAAATGGAAGGAGGGCCTTATAACCAAGGATGAATATTAACAAATAACCAGTACTTGCAGGGAGAGCGTTAGAAAAGCTAAAGCTCAATATGAGCTAAGGCTAGCGAGAGATGCTAAAAACAACAAAAAAGTGTTCATTGCTTATGTTCAAAATAAGAAGAGCAAGTTGCTTCCCAGATGCTAAGCATAGTTCTTTAGGGTGAGCCACAGTTAAATGCCCCAGGCAGCCAAGCAAGATGGCTTCCATAAATGAGTCACTGCCATGATTCCCAAGGGGTGAAGAGAAAGGAGATCCTCACCTGGGAGACTCTGGCATTTTTAATGCTGATGGGGGTATGCTGGATTCCTTTCAAACCAAATAATTCAACCACATCCATTGGTTCCTGGAACAAGAAGGCAAAATGCAAGATTTGTAACTGGGAACCTTCAGACCAAGGGAAGGCCTATTCCTTTCCAGCCTCCCTTAGCCCATTAGCAGCCAAAGAAGAATGTGACAGGCTTCAGATGCTACCAAGGATAACTGAGAACTATTTTACTGTTCTTCATTTAATAACAATATAATAATAAAACGTGATGGTTTAAAGTGCATAATAATTAATAGCATATCTGAGTATGTCCCAGATTATGGCTAGTGACACACACAGACTAACCTACCTCACAGGGTTGTTGTGAGGATAACAATGTAAGTTGTTTTGAGTACCCATTGGGGGAAAAGGTGGGGTATAAATGAAGTAAATAAAACAAAACAAAGCAATTAAGAACAGGAAAAGAGCTAGTTTAGAAGATACAAGGAATCATACTTGCTGTAGACTGAGAGGCTTACTCAGCTGCCACAGCTAGTTTAAGATAAGACAGGTGGCAGGCTGTACATCTGCTGTGAGCCACACGCCACTCTGAATTTGCTCACTGGGTTACTATTCATCATCATGATAAGGAACACTAGTCAGGCAGTTCAATAAACCAGACTTATGCAGTGCAGCTGGTCTATTCAGCCACCTGAGGCCATTCATGGCAACAAGCAATTGTCTGAAAGACGGCAGAGAGAGGAAAAGAGAGAGAGAAATAACACTGAATGGAGAGAGGTCTTTTTTCAACATGCCAAAAAAACTGAAACTAGACACTAGTCCCCTCACAATACATGGGGCAGCCTACTTGCTACAGCTAAAAGATTCTGATACTCATTTAAGCCTCGTTCTAACACCAGAACATGCAGAGAGGGAAATGAATCTGAATTTAGATAACGGGTTGCTCTGGTTGTAAATCAGATACCATCAATTTACTGATGACACCCAGCTCTATATCTCTCTACTGAAATCGCCTGGAGATGCTACAGAGGTCTTGACCCCGCTGCCTGACTGCTGTGCTTAAATGACTGATAGTGAACAAATTGAAACGGAACCCTGACAAGATGGAGGTTCATTGGCTGCTCTTGAGTTCTGGTATTTTGGATGAGGAAGAAAAAGTTTTCTCTGTCTGTCCTCTCTACACCATGCATAATTTTATAAACCTCTATCATGTCCCCCTTAGTCATCTCTTTTCTGTAAGAGCATGAGTAAAACACAATTCTGATTCATAAACAACTGCTGGGGGGCAACGGCCATTTCTGATATAACAATGATTGGAGAACAGGGTCACCAACTGTGGGTAGAGAAATTGGGTGGGGGAGGGGGACAGAGCCTTGGGAGGCAGCTCAGCAGGAATGTGAAGCCAATCTTTGAACCTGCCATTTTCTTCAGGGGAATTGATCTCTGTAGTCTGAAGATCAGTAATAATTCCGGGAGGCCACCAGGCTCCACCTACAGGTTGGCAACCCTAGAGCATTCTCTCCCTAAACATGCCGATAGGCGCAGACTCATCCCAAACAGCCTAGTGATGTCTTAACTGCCCTCCCATAAGTCACAGAATGCTTTCCAAGTGTTGTCATGGCAGCAGTAACTGTTGCTCCAGTAACAGTGTTTTAAAGATGTATTTACTCACTCTCTGAAGGAATAACAACTCTGGCTGTTCTGCTGCATTCATTACAGAACCCAGATATGTCCATGTAGGGTTGCCACCCCCCTTACCATCAAACTAGAGGGCAGGAGGTAGCATCTGGGTGAGAGGAGGTACCAGTCCTCCCTCTTTGTGCACATGTGCATTCAACTGATGTCACTGCCATTTCTGTCACTTCAAGTTTAAAATAGCAGTGTTTAGTAGGGCCAAATCAGCCCAAAACATAGTAAAATTGCTAGTTTGGACCAATTTGGCCCTGCTGGGCCCTATCGCTTCCATTTAAAACCATAAGTAACATCAGTGGAAGACTCCTGGAGCACATGCACCATTTTGCTGCATCCTCCAGTGCCTCCAGGGAGCCTCCTTACAGTCCCCTGCTCCCCACCAGACAGGTGAGTGGGGCAGGAACCTTAGTTGCATGAAACCCCACCAAGCATATAATTCAAACAGATGTTGGAAAAAGAAAAAAACAACTCCTGTCCACAAAGTCTTGTTGCAACCCAGCCTACACATAGCTAGTATTCAAAGGGAGTAACAGAAAGAGGTTGGTTAAAAACTGGACCCAAACTGCCTGTTTTAGTACCACTGGAGATACACAGGTAGGCTTGGGCTGTGTTAAGGAGCAGGGTAATCAGCATCTCAGCTTGCTCATGATTTGCTTTTCAGTCCAGTAGGTCAAAGCATAAGGAAGAATGAAGACAATCAAGTAAAGAACAAAACCTCTGTTCTAGAGATGCAGTCAGGAGCCTTGCTCACCTAACCACTCTATATTTATTGTCAAAATTCAGTTGGTCAAAGCTCTTCTGGAGACCAACAATAAGTTACTAACAATAACAACATTAATACCAAAAAAGCAAATAGCAAACAAGCAAGCTAGTGCAGTAACATAACTGCAGTAACAGCACAGTTAACTGAACAGCTGTGGAATAGTTCCCTTCCTGGATGAATTGAATAAATTGGCAGGATGGGCCTTTGGAAAGAGGGGGAGAGAGTTCTCTAGGAAGGACACCACTACAGAGGAGGTTTCACTCTTCACTATCATCATCCTTAACTCCAGTAGTATTTGCCCCAGGTCTTCTCAAGAAGACCGGGGTGGAGAGAGGGAAAGAAAGCTAGTGCTCCTTCAAGTATCAGGGTTTAACTTGTTTTACCAAGGAAGGCATCCTTGCATCCATGAAGCACAAATGAAGGGCAGAGAGTTTCTCTCCAGATCAGCAGATAGAAAGACCCTGACAGAATAAGCTCCCTGAGATTTTACAAACAAGTGGTTTAACAGCATGGAAACTGTATTCTTGGCTCCATCACAATGCATCTTTTAAACAATCTGTGACCAAATTTATTTTCACTCAAAGCTCTACCTTTACAGTTGTCTCTCTAAGAGAAAACTTGTTGCAAATGATTTATATGTGGCATATAACCCTTCTAAGGCTAGCCAAGGTGTATAAGACCAATACAGACACATGTTAGTTTTGCAATGGAGACAAAGCAGATTTCCTTCATATGTGGTGGGCGTGTATATGGGCCTCCAGCTTTTGGCAGCAAGAAGCAAACATTTTATCAATTGGATTGGAGATACAAATCTCTCAAAAAACAGAGATATTACTGTTGAACTATTTACCTAATTTACCTGGAGATCAGCAGATAATTGCCCTTCATATGATTACAGCTGCCAGAATGGTTTTTGCCAGACTATGGAAACAACCTCCCCCCCCCCCCCGCCCCACACACACACACACATCCCTAATCTACAAGATTGGTTGTTGAAAGTAAAAGAGATCTGTATCTTAGTGAAATTAACCGCATATCAGAAAAACAGATTATCAGTAACATAGATCTTTTATGGTCAGGAGCAATACAAGGAATGGAACCTGTAATTACATAACTAGAGGAAGCATTGATATGAGTTGTAGAGTGAACCTGCGTATTGGTAGGGATGGGACAGAAAGTTTTGGATTAGTGACATGGTCGGTAGGTATCAGTGTACTTATTTATATTCCATATTTTATCTGTGTGTATGTTTTTTCTTTTGTATATGTTATAGTCTGTTAATAAATGTAATATAAAAAAATAATCTGCGACCAGAAAGGGCAAGATTCATAAACTACTGGCATAATTAGGAAGGCAGAGAGCCCCTCCCCTCAGTCTTCCACAAATCGCCTACTAGTACTCTGGTGAGATTTCATCCTCCATTGAAATATCCCCTGAAGCTTACTTATAATAGGTATCTTATGTCATGTGGCAAAAGTGAGCAACATGATGCTATAGACATGAGACCAAGTTTGGTGTAGTCGTTACGAGTGTGGGACTCTAATCTGGAGAACCAGGTTTGATTCCTCACTCCTTCACTTGAAGCCAGCTGGGTGACCTTGGATCAGTCACAGCTTCTAGAAGCTCTCTCAGCTCCACCCACCTCACAGGGTGTTTGTTGTGGGGATAACAGTAACATACTTTGTAAACCGCTCTGAGTGGGCATTAAGTTGTCCTGAAGGGCGGTATATAAATCAAATATTATTATTATTATTACTATTATTATTATACAGGGATTATGGCAAAGGAAACCCGCCTCCTCATCTTACCTCATAATAGCCATCGATGAATACTGTAATCATCTGAGGATTGACTCCTTGTGCTGACAGCAGAGATCGTAGCATCCTACCAAAGATAAGGTCAGAAATTTTGCTCATGATCTAACCAGTTTCTAATATTATTACTACCAACATTTCTCTTTGTTTTAAGTATTATGTCTAACAAACTTTTCTGATTAGAGAATCAGAAACACGAAGCTAGCAATTCTTAATGCCAGCTTATATGAATCAGCAGAGCCAATTAGGAAAGATTTTCTTGGACTGTACCACTTCAAGTTGCAGGTGGGGAGGGCATATGTTTGAATCTCCTTCCCAGAAAAGTAAACATGGAAAAACAGCTTGTCAGGGAAAATATTACACTGACTTTACAAATGAGGAGACCGTTTGGCAACTAGAAGCCCTGTCCAGCCTAAAATCTAATTTCTGAATCTTGCAAAAATCATCTCTAAACTCAGGTTTGCTCCTGCAACATGAAGTCAAGGAACTTTTTTTTTCTTTAAGCAAAAACAGCATTTCCACATTTATGTTTTTTATGACCATGAGCTGCCTTGTGAACCTGAGTGGGCTGAAAGTGTGAGAGAATTCTTTCAAAACAAACAAACAAACAAACAAACAAACAAACATAGCTTTCAGGTGTTTGGGAAACTGTTCCAGGACATGTGCTATTCTGATGTATGTAGTTCAATCAGTTTTCTGTCTTCCCTGTGCTCTCCCCGTCCCCTGTGATATCATGAAAATATGCTTTAGGAAGCTGCTGAAGAAGCCTCAGGCTCCTCTTGCTAATCATGGAAGAACAAGGACTCCATATTGCTGACCCAAGTGGTTACAACACTCGGGAATTTTAAGATATTTATCAGCCCACCTTTCTCTCTGACAACTGGAATTTTGACAGATAGCCTGGAAAAATTACTCCTCCACCTGTGGTTTATATACTACATGCAGTCTAGGTTTGTTTGAAGATTTTTTTTCATTTCTGGCTCTTGCTCTTAGTGCAAGAAATGCCAGCGGAGAGCCATGCCAAACCCAGCTTAAAACTCACCTGTAAAGGTAGTTTGGTCTGTTTCCTGCAATGACAGCAACAGGCACATCAAAAATTTTGTTGTCTTTGAGCTGAAAAAAGAAGAAACATGATCATGAGCAAGAATGCACATGAAAACTCATGCCCTTCCCCTTGTATTGCTCTTGTAAAGCAAATTAGAGGAAACACCATATTCACAAACACAGATATTTTATGACTACTACAGACATATTAAAGGAGAGACTGCACTTCTTCGGTTGTTTTTTATTGCTAAGGTTCAGGGGTAAGCAAGCAGAGCCTACAAGGAAGGGAGGTCTATCTTTTGAGGACAGGAAATGAGGGACGGCAAAAGGGGTGAGCTGGAGAAGACTGGGCAAGGAGAGATGCAGACAGGTAGGTATCACAATGCTTTGGTGTTTTTTTGCACCGGAGCATCCATACTGCAGCATGTTTTAGGTAGCTTCCAGTGAGAAAATGCAGTTGATACATGCATTAAAAATGTAAATGTCAGAAACTGCCAAGATGATGGGGGTTAAGCTGAATACTGCTGAAAGCTACAGCATCCAGACATACCATAAGAACTCTTCTCTAAACTCAGAGCCCTCCTTATATATTTTGGTAAGCTTCAGAGATGGCTTAGTTACTTCAGGCCATGCCTAATGCTCACTGTTGGCTGCTTAGTTAATTCTTCATTTGCACTGCTGGCACAACTGGGCGAGGAAAGGGGCTTTAATATGTATTTACTCACTGGGTCAGGATTGAACTCTATAGGTGTTGGGTCCTTACAGCTGCAGACGCTGCCATAACCTTCCACTTTGCTACAGAAGCGTTTCCTCCTTCGGTTCAACTCTGTATCAGGCCAGTGACATTCAGCATCTGTGAACAAGGATTTAAACTCAAGGCATGAGAGGATTTGGAACTAGACAAGTTTTTAACATTCCATTGCTCTCATCCAATACATATTGTGCTCCTGTAAACTCAACTCTCAGTAACGACAGCGTTAACAGGTCACATGACATTCCCCAACATGGAATCAAGGAACAGAAGACAGCAGAGAGGTCAGTTGTGAGACCTCTTTTACTTTGCTGGACAGCTCTCAAGGAAAGAACGAAGCACCAAAGAGAACACAGTAGTGATTTAATGGCATAGCTGAAGGATGTCAGAAGAATCACAAAGCCATACAAAAGCTCAAGCATTCCCCATTTAAGACCTAGCAACCTTCTACGGTAATTCCAGGCCAGAAGACAAAGCTAAGATAATGGTTTATTTCAGTTACATTTGGTGTTCATGTTCATGTTCCGTCTCTATCCTTTGCCTTCCTTCTTCAAATCCATGAAGTAGGATGGGGAAGCAGACAATGGATGTTTATCGCAGGGGTCCCCAAAAACTTAGTTTGAGACAAAAAGCAAGCTAGCTGGCTTTCAGGAACCACACTCCAAATGCTACAAAGATTACATTTGATTTACTTTGAAAATGGGTATTACAATTTGAGCATTTGGCTGTTTATTTGGCTTCTGTTCATGCTCTTAGTTTCCTGACCTCTTAATTCTGATCTGGTTCCTGCTACTTCTTATCCTGACCTTGATCTAGGTCTATTGGGTCATTCCAAACCAGGTCCCTATAGCAAAGTTCTTATACTGAATCTGTGGCTTAGAGGGAGAGTGCCTACTATGCACGCAAAAGGTCCCTGGTTTAAACCCTAGCATCTCTGGTTAAAGAATGCTGGGTAGCAGGTGTGGAGAAAAGGCTCAACTCTGCCTGAGATTCTGAAGAGCTACAGCCAGTTAGACAGTGCTGAGCTGAGCAGACTAATGGTCTGGACTGACTTCAGGGTGGTCCATATGTTTTGGTTCTTGGACTGGAGCTATGGGCTCAGTCGCAAAGCACCTGTTTGTATGCAAAACCCCAGGTCCAATCCTTAGTATCTGCAGGTAAAAGGATTAGGTTGTAGGCTATGTGAAAGGCCTGAATCCGTGGACAGCTGCTGTCAGTCAGAGTAGACAATACTGACCTTGATGGATGCACTCAGTATAAGGCAGCTGCATGAGTTCACGTCTGGTTATCTCTTGGTTGAACTAGCTTACTATACCTTCTATAGAGGTCAGCTGGACTTCAGTTTTCAGCAAGACTGGTTCCCCCCACGTGGAAAGTGCCACGGACTTGGCATGTTTTTCACCATAGATCTCACCTGTGGAGACCACATTGTGTCAGGATCAGTAGCTGGTCAATTAGCATTCATCAGTTGCACACTACCAGGCAGATGTTGCCTCTTTCTGCACTCCTTTGCTTCTTTCCCTCAAAAAACAGTAGCAGGATCAACAACAGAAGAAGGTACCATGGAGGATGTGGTATTTTAATGGTTCAAAAAGAGAGAGAATGTTGGTAGGCAGAGCTACAACAGCTGAACTAGCTAGAAGTCTCTCCTACACAATCCTTAGAAGAATAGGAGCCTTGTTCTCTCTGTCATCTGGTCTATTAAACACCTTGGAATACCTGCTCAGTTATCCATAGATTTTTCTTTAAGAAATTTCAATTTCGCTCATCTCTGCTCTGCCCCATAGATTTATGTTTGAACCAGGTTCTGACCTCCTTTCTTCCCCACAAAGGTCCACATGTCCCTCCAGCTGAGGGATGCTGCAACCTGACTTCCTAAGCTCTTCAGAAGACTCTTCGCTGTATCTTTCAAGTGAAAGGAGCCCTCATCCTGAAAAAGAAAACAAAAAAGGTGTGACACATGATTTTCTCAGTTCTGAAATAAGCTTTCATTTTTCGTAGCAGAATTAGCCTGATTGGGACTTCCCTCCTTCTGAGTTAGTCAAAAGGAATCACCTCTTTAATTCTGCAGTAAACTTGATATGTAACTTTGGGGAAAATACCTTTGATCATTTCCAGAACTTCAGTACCCATTCTGGCCATTACTTGATCTGTTTCTTTAAAAAATAGATAGTAACCAAAAAGCCATTTAGTGAGAATGTGTAATGCTACTTTTAAAGGGGTGGGGGAGAAAGGCAGGAGTTCTGAGCTACACGATACTGAAAGGCAAATACTGGCTTGGGTTAGAAAGTGTAGACCCAGAGACTGACATAGCTAGTTTTCAAAGGCAAGACACAACAGCCTGGCCTACATCAGGAACAAAAAGTTTCAGAGACACTGGTTTATACTGATATTCTGGTCTGGTTTAGTCTTGGAACCTGGAGAAGACTCACATATTCATAGCTAAATGAAGGTTTGTAGCCCCTACAGTCTCCTTGATTAGATGAAATATGAGATGCCTGGTCGTACCTAACCCAATTCCCTACCACAGAGCCAATAATTAAGCCAAGAATACTGATTAAAATATTGGGTTTAAGCCAGCACAAGGACCTCTGATCTCATGGCATTCTTTCCTCCCTTCAGCCATTGCTGACATTGAGAAAGGTTTTTTTCCTGGGGTCATGGGACCCCACTGAAGTAACAGCCACGTGGGTTGAGAGGCTGTGTTGGGGAAGGGGAAAGGGGTGACACCACTCTGTTTTTTCCTTTTCTATCAGCAGAGCTCCACCCATGAAATATAGGAACACTTCTTTAAGAAAATGCTATTCTCTACGCACTGGATGTTTGCCTCCTCTGCACACTGTAGACAGGGAAGTGAATTTCTTAAAAGAAAAAAAGCCCTATTACCATTTCCTATTTCTATGGAACGTGTTGAGACTCCAACCCCACTTACTTTAATAGTGAAGATCAGGATGCGGCCTCTGGCTACCATATTTAGGAATAGGACCATGGCTTCATCTTCATGTGGAGAGTAGGTGTCAAAAACCCGCTTTGCCATCACATGACCCTGTTAGGTATTCATAAGCAATGGAGTGGATTGCAGTAGAACACACACAGGACATAAAGAACCAGCATGCACTGACACTCCTCAAGAGTGAAAGCATGTTATAGGGCCAAAAAGAAACATGTTAGGTCAATAACAAACCCCAAAGCCAAGTTAGAATGTGTGCCTCTTCCCTGAGAAGTACATCATACGTTATATCTGCATGCCTCTTAAGAACGAGACGCGTACATCCCCATACTGTCATTTTACTTTTAAACATAAGGAACATCTACAGTAAACATGTCGGAGAAAAATGATTGTCTATGAGGTAATGTAAAAAAATCTAATTTCTTGACATGACTGTAAAAAGGATGGAAGTCAAGAACTGTGAGAAAAGGTGAGCAACAGAGTATTCAAAGGCTTGTAAACTCATTGGGGTTTGCCAACAACAGATCAGAGAACTGTTTCAGAGTCAATGATGTTGAGCAGAAGATTTTGCCTCAGGACTGTATGGTCAAGGAACAATCCTCCTGCCACCTCACTACATTCATCTGGAAAGAGTCCAGGAAGTCAGACAAGGACTCCCCCGCCCCAGTCTGGGCTAAGGCAATCCTCACTGATGTAGGGAGATTATACTGTACCAGGCCACAATCTAGGCATAACAAGAACCAACATAAAAGCATAGGGACTTTGCCAAACTTTTCCAAAATTCAAAAGGTTTCTCCAAATCCAGAGGCTGTACCCTAGAAAATGCCTCTATAATCAATCCATTTATTTCTGGTTTTGGTGACATCTCTAAGATTAACCAGTTTTACCCAGAGCCTTATGCATTGTATGCAAGTTACATTACATCTACCTTTTGAAAAAGAAAACATATTCCCCTAGAACATATTCCTTCCTGTAGGATTTGCTTTCCTGCTTACCGTAGCCTGATTTAGCACAATCACATGGATGCCTCTGCCCTGTTCCCGAGCTTCATCTTCCAAAACCTGTACTACAATAAAAGCAATTGTGATAAGAATATAGTTCTCCAGCCACTGCCACTACATTTTTCAAGAACTTTCCTCAAAAATTGCTCGTTTCTGTAATGTGGGGATTGCCTCAGAACTTGTACTGTGCCACTGCTTTTCATGTCTAAGAGAACAATAGCCCAGCATGTAAGCAAGAGATACCGTTAGAATTTATAATGAAAATCTTTGGAGCTGAAGTACAAGAGCACACATGAACATGGCTTTAAAAAAAAAAGATGTACAACACTACTGTAAAACAATAAGGGCCTCTCTATTCCAAAGTAGAAAAAGAAACAACAGGAATTTAGTGGTGCTCAGAGTACACCTCAACTGTTCATTCTTATTAGCGAAGCGCAAGTTCTCACCGTCGTCCCATCCACTGCCACATAGACCTTGGAGCGACTGGAGTACACTTCAATATCCAGAACTTTCCTACTGTTAACAGGCCGCCGGGGAATCTCCAGGTTCTGCATGCCTTCATCTAAGAGGAAGAAAAAGAGATAAAGAAAATAAGGACACCATCATCTTCATGACACTTACCAGATCTGGGTCCAGAATAATCAAACACCCCATCCAAAAAAGGACTGCTCCATACAAGAGTTTCCATCACCAATGCTTACTGTAAATAAAAGTAATCTTGTTGTATAACCTTGAAATCTCTCCCCATCCATTTTAAAGTTTTCATAACACAAACAGAAACATTTCTTCAAGAAAATACTACCCTCTTCTCACCTATTTGATCCATGAGTTTAGGTTTCTTGGTTACCCCCATGGATAGATCTGAATACCTGAATGGCACCATTAAACTCTCCCATCCCAAAGCGCCTTCCCTATATAACTCCTTTTCTCTTTTGGAAACCTGCTGCAAAGCACATGTAGAGGCTTACAACATCAGACCAAGAAAACTAATTTGAAGTGGAGCCCATGAGCAGGGAGATCTGACCATGCTCCTGGGGGAGATGCCAGCCAGATCTCAGCTGCATGGACATCCTGCTGCACCACCCAGTTACAACCCTTCATACTCACCATAATCTTGAGTTGACTCCTCTTCCTCACTGGCTGCTCTTCTTGTGTCTAAGATCAGCTTGATGTTCACTATGACAGTCACCAGCAAGAAGAGAACAGCCCCCGTCTGCAAGGCAAAAGCCTCCACATCAAACTATAAAAAGCATAGGACTGGGAATCTCAATCCTGTCTTCCTGTTTTGAAAGGTGCTGTAGGCACCTTTCCAAACAACATATGGGACCACCTATCAGCCAGACAAAAGATGCGGATTAGGCATGGGGTTATGCCTTTCACTTAGACCTTGGCCTTGGCAATTTTATTTGCACTCCAAAGTCTCATTGTTTTTACATGTACACCTTCAAAGTGCCTCACTCACATTTTAGGCACATCCCATTTTCCTTGGCAGCCAGCCAATATTTAAATTCTACAGAATTGGACTTCTGCCATTTGGGGATAGAAACCAGTTCGGAGTCAAGTCTCACATGACACATGTTCTGGAAGACCTTCCAAGATTTGTTAATGGGAATATTATTACGAGGCACAATCCTTCCACCAATAATCCACATTCTGGGGGCTCCTGTGGCATGCAAGTAGGATTTGAAATGTTATCTTCGAAATACACAGTGTCAAAGGCATTTGACATTCTGATATTGCAAAATTTCAGCTACCCCAGGATTTCAAACAGAACCTTTTTTTAGCAATTCCAAATATCCGTACTAGCGTACAAGAGGAACAATTCTTACTATTATTCTCTATCCTTTTAAGCTCATAGTGTTGGGAAGACAAGCTAGAGTTGAACTACTCACCAGATACTGACACCAACTCCCTACACAAGAGAATCAGCATGAGAAGCAAGAAAGGTTCTGTGCCTTTCGGAGTAGCATCCTTGAAAAACATTTGTTCGACTGCGGATGCATCAGGCAGTCTGCACAGTATCATTCTCTAGCACAGTATTAGAGGGTGTCATTGTTCTATATAGGTCAGCATGTTATTTCAAAATGTAAAAGTTGACCTGTTGATGATATTGTCTTAGACAAAAGTACAGCTAACTTCAGGACAGTAAAAACCAGGTGCTTGGCAGGAATCCAGAACCAAAGAATTTAAAATGTTGTGTCTGCATAAACCGTTATAAAGATGGCCTCAGAAGAATACACCTTGCTTTATATTTTTATTACCTATGACACAAAAGGTTGAGCAACTTGGAAAGCTGTATTGTGTTTTTATTATTGACTTGTAAGGAACAGCTCACGGAGGAGCTGGCAGAATGGTCCCTTTTTAGGTGAATATGGGGGCATGGGAGTAATTTGGGAGCTCTACTGGGTAGACAGAGTCCAGGCACTAGCGCTGTTCTCCACCCCCCTTAGAGAGAAACAGGGCAGGGTGACACAGAAGTACATATGCAAGGGCACTGGGGGGAAACCCCCCCCCCCCAAATTAACAACAGCAGGAAAGAAGGGGAAAGTCTAGTAATAGTCTGCATGGGGGTTGGATACCTAGAGCTTCAAGAAAATGGGGCAGCCCTCCCCACCCAGGGCTGAAAGCAGGATCCTTCTCCCCACCCCATTTCTCAGTGTGGGGTGCAGCCTGAAGAAGAGTGGGCTCTCCTATTCAGTCTTTCCCTGTGTTCCGTTCCTTTTTCTCCAGGCTACAAGGGGAAGAAATAGGTGTCAGGGTTGGTGCCTCTGTAGCTGGGAGGAACCAAGTCTCAGTCAGGGCTCCAAGGGCACAGTAGGGATACTCCGTTTTTTAAAAAAAGAAAACAGTAGGCTAACATTTGCTTCATTTTTATTGTCTAAGATGAAGCCATCTAAATAAAGCTATCAATTTCCTACAAACTTCTGAAATCTGTTCTCTCTGTATTTGTTCTTTCACAATAAGGAAACCATATAGTTGTACTGGCAGCCCTTGGACTCTAGATGGTGAGAATCTGCCTTTGTTCCATCCAGATGGGAATCTCAAGAGTGTTGTGAATAAATAAAGCCACCTCCCATTTCAAACCGACCCTTCCTCAGGGCACAACACAAAGTATCCTCACAAAATCCAACTACGATATGAGACTGGCTCAAGATCATCCAGTGAGCTATACAGCTTAGTGGAGATTCAAACTCAGGTCTCCCCAATCTTAGTTTGATACTATAACTATACCATCACCCTATTTATTTTCACTATGAACAAAGCAGCTTTCTAGTCCCCATGGTATGGATTTAATCTTGAAATCATTTGGCTAATGTTAGGGTATGAGAATGTGAGATTCTTCATCATCTCATGGCATCCAGCCACTTTCTAACACTTATGATCTCCAGCTGTGGTTTTCTTAAATACATTATCGCTTGCAAACAATTGGGCTAGTAATAGAGCGGAGGGGGCAGGGTGTTAGAAGAACAAGAAAGAAAGAATGCTTAGCCTAGATAAAGTTTCAGGACTATGCAGCGTTTCAGTAAATAATCTTGCTTAACATTAAGTCTCTGTCCCTCAGTTACTTAACAACACCATTCCCATTCATATCTATGTATTAAACCTGGATTTTTTTAGAAGGAGAAGCTGAGTTGTTTTAATCTTTAAGAAGTGCAGCAATTTCAACCATACCTGTACTCATAGGCAAACAGGCCAGAAGACACATTAATCACATAACCTACTAATTGCACATAGCATACAGCAAGAGGTTCTCATAACAGAGTAATGCCAGCTTGTCTGCTCCAACACTCAGATGGCTGTTGGACCAAGAAATGTCATCTGACTTAGCAGGGCCAGTTAACCTTGGCAGCAAAGGTTATATTGTTGCTTCCATTACACTGTTGTAGTAGAGTGGTTTGCAGGGAGTGTCACATTTCCACAATATGTGCAATAGAGTTCTAATGAACAATCTTACTATGATGCAGGAATTCAGGGCGACATCTGTTTCTACGGGAACCTAAACCTGAAGAGCCCTGCCTGTTTGCAATTAAGGTGTCAGCTTTCCCCACAACATTGACAGCTTTGTATTAAACTTGCTATTTTGAGACATCGGATACAGACAAGATATTGAAATACATTTGTCATGTCATTCTACTTATCACAATGCCAGGTTCTTGAAGGCAGCTGCTTGGATTCCTTGGCCTTTTCGGGTTTCAAAAACAATACCCAAGAAATTCAATACTGAACAAGTTGTTTCCAAGGTCATCAGGTACTTTTTAAAAACAGAGAGAGTGGAAGTTGGGAAATCAGTTTTCTATTCAGTGCTCTACTGAAGCCTTTTAGTACTCCCGCCTTGGCCAAATAAAATAGGGAGAAGCTAATATAGGGACAAGTCACAGGCTCTGAGGGATTTTCCACACAGAAAAAGACAGGATCTGAAGGAATTCAGGCTACAAATGTGATTGCTGGACCCTAACCTGGTTCAGACAAAGAGCAGAAAAACTGTTTCTGAACACACAACTACCTCAAACTGCAGGCAAGAGATTTCCATACCAATTCTAGCACAGTCTGCAGCTACTCAGAAGGGCAACTAAGGCTCACAAGACTGTAATGAGGAGCTATGTGGCTGTAACACTTCGTTGACATTGTACTGGGGTAAATCTGGCAATGGTGCCATTGCGCCAGTATGGGTGTTGAAGGGGGAGAAATAGGTCATAGGCAGTATTCTAAGCATCCTTCGCCCACATCTCATCCTGGTATAATTGTATGCTGGTGAAGGGACTGGTGGAAATATAAAGCAAAGTCCCCCACCTGCCACTCCCACATAATCATGGCACAGGTTAGAATACAGATTTGTCTGCTGCCAGTCTCAGGTCCCCTGAGCACCATATAAATCCCAATCACAACACCCATAGCTCAGAGGACAGGGTGTGCGTAGCTTTGGGCTACAGCTGCAGCTCTGTGGCCTCATGTGGGGCACACTTAGATCATGCAAACGGTATGTGTTGGGGAGGGTGCTTTGATGGAAATTCTAGAAAATGGGCACTATGCCATGAAGGAAGTACTTTGCATAAATATCCAGGGATGTGAATAATCATTGTAACACCTTATTTCTCACACTGGTCTGCTCAGAGCTCTTTTACGTTCTGCACCTCAAAACCCAGACACTGTAATGCATCCTCCAATCCTCCCACTGGGGATGAAAGGACCTTGTGCCCCACGCAAGGAAGAGTGATCCCCTGCTTCAAATGTGGACTGCTGCAAAGGCTTCCCCACAACATTTATCTTCTGTGTACTGACTCAGCTACCTTTCCGTCCTCAACAGCTGCTAGCGGTCACTCAAGCACAGGGAGCAGAGTTATGCATAACGCAGAAAGGGAACTATACAGACAGAAAATCACTGTGGTGTCAGCATGATGTCATGTCACTGTAATGCCACATACAGGTGGGGAGAAACAGACAGAAGACATTTCTGGGTTACTACTGGCCACTTCAGTAATTACTACCGAATAACCTCTTCTGTCTTGCAGGAACAAAACCCCATGGAGCAGCCCAAACAAACTGCAGACACAGTTCTAACGCAACTCCCTCCAAGGGATGGGACTGGGTCAATGGCTACACTGAAGTCCCCAAGAGGAGAATCCTAAAGAGTAGGAACACTCAAAGGGGAGAAGCACCCAGAGGCTGCCATTATCCTAGATCTACAGCTTATGTCATGCAGAGAGTGCTTGAGCCCACTTGCTCTCTGTGACTCCTTTGGAACAGGATTGGCCTCCTGCAGCCAACAGGAACAGTGCTGTGCCATCCATCTGCTTGGGCTACAAAATGACTATCAGCTGCACTGACTACTGTTCATCTAGCTGCTGTGCAGGGTGCTGTGGGTTGCCAACTCTCTTGTTCTAGCCAGGCTCCTTTACTTTTGTAAACTGCTCAACAGATAATTGTTGGACAAGAACAACTTTACTTATTATAAGCCTGAAGTGATAAAGATGGTTCTACCTGTGATGTCCACCATACAGCTTTCAAAGGCACGGGAGCCCTGCTAGACCAAGAGAGTTGGCAACTCCATTCATCCCACTTGTTTTAAAAGAAACCCCATTCCTGATGCTGTTCAGTAGGTGTGTGGATTGTTTCACAGGTATGACTTGATTTTAATGGGGCTTAGCAAACAGGAATCCATGTCTATACCTTGGGAGAAGGCTGAGAGGATCCTCCACAATATCTGCAAAAAAGAGGGAGGGTGCTCCGGGTTTGCAGACACTGATTATTTATTCAAAAGCTTTTAATTCCAGCATTCCACCTCACAAAAATAACACAACTCACTTCACATCAGAGAATCACCCAAACACAATTGCTGTCAAAAACGGTGAAGTGGGTTGTATTATTTTGTGTAGTACACTGCTATCATGCCCTGTTGTGCCCTCCTACTGTGTAACCTAAAGCAGTTCAAGAAATAAAGTGTTTTTGACAGCAATTGTGCTTTTGTGATTCTCTGATGTTAAGTGAGTTGTGTTATTTTTGTGAGGTGGAATGCTGCCATGCCCTTTGGTGTGCCCCCCTGCTGTGTAACCTAAAGCTGTTCAAGAAATAAAGTGTTTTTGACAGGAATTGTGCTTTTGTGATTCTCTGATGTTAAGTGAGTTGTGTTATTTTTGTGAGGTGGAATGCTGGAATGCCCTTTGGTGTGCCCCCCTGCTGTGTAACCTAAAGCTGTTCAAGAAATAAAGTGTTTTTGACAGGAATTGTGCTTTTGTGATTCTCTGATATTAAGTGAATTGTGTTATTTTTGTGAGGTGGAATGCTGGAATGCCCTTTGGTGTGCCCCCCTGCTGTGTAACCTAAAGCTGTTCAAGAAATAAAGTGTTTTTGACAGGAATTGTGCTTTTGTGATTCTCTGATGTTAAGTGAGTTGTGTTATTTTTCTGCGTGGGGGACTGCTGGTGTAATGTGTCATAATGCTTTGCCTACTTGTACTTTGAAAGGGAGAAAATAATTTTTAAAAAACTTTATTTTGTGTTGTTCGTGTTTTATTCTTTGTTGTGCAGTTGGTTCCCATCATAGGGAACAATGGGGCTGGCTGGCCAGCCATCTCTGTAGGTGGTGGGGGAATTTGAGGGAGGGTGTCTGTGGTTCAGGTGCTCTTTCACAGGGACCAGCTGGCACTCAGAAGTGTGCCCACCATTGTGGCACCCCTGGGCTGTGCAGAATTGCCCAGGGAAAGAGAGTTTAGAAGTTCCCAGCATAGGGAACAAAGGGAGAGGGCTGGCCTTTGCCAGCCTGTTCCTGGGGTTATGGGTGTGGGGCTGCTGGGGGTGGATTTGGGTCTGTGAGGGGCTAATGTGGGGATTTGGGTCTGTGTGTGGCAGTTGGGGGGGAATTGGGTTTGTGTGGGGCTGTAAGGGGTGGACTTTGGGGGCTGAGAGCACCTACTTGGGGAGGCCATGAAATGCCCCCCCAAGTGGGAGCAGGCTGAGCCTTGGTGGGGGGTGGGAGGAAAGGTGGGAGAAGGGCCCCTGAGGGTAGGGGGGCATTTTGCATGCAAAATGCCATCCCTGGCAAGACAAGCCTCCCCCAGCTGTAAGTGGTAGAGATGAGAGCACCTGAAATGGCCCCCCCAAATGGGAGCAGGCTGAGCCTTGGTGGGGGGTGGGAGTAGAGGTGGGAGAAGGGCTCCTGAGGGTAGGGGGGCATTTTGCATGCAAAATGCCACCCCTGGCAAAGGAAGCCTTCCTCTTCATTTTTTCCCCATAGGAAAAAATGAATGAAGATGAGCAGCAGCAACCTAAAGCTATGGCTTTTTTAGGAGAGGATAGGGAGACCTGGTTTGGGGGGCCATAACATGGCCCCCCAAAGTCCAATCGTTCTGAAACTGGGGGGGTTGTTAGAGCGGAGTTAGAGGAAGGCCCCACCAAATTTGGGGTGATTCGGTGGGAAAATGCCTCCCCCAGGCTTCAGAGAAGCCTGGGGAGGCTTTTTCCCATTGAAGAAACACCCGAATCGATCCGAATCGGTAAACCCGAATCGGCTGGGCGATTCGGATTTCTGCTAAATCCGAATCGGCCGCTCGATTCAGATTTAGCAGATTCTGAAAAAACAAATCAGGGTGCCTTTGCACACCCCTATTTTCTTGTCAGTGCTCAACAGGTAACATACAGTATAAAGAAATACTAACAAAGGGGCTCTTGCCAGCATTTAAGGACCCAGCACAAACTCCTTGTCCTTGCCTTTAAAGCACTCCACAGTCCCCGCCTGTGATCCAACTTCTTCGATCCTACCCCCTCAATGTTCAGAGGCCTCTTGTTCTCCATTATGACTCCATTCCTATGTATGGTACTCCCTCACGGAACATGGTATGCAGTGCCTGGCATCTGCCTCTCCCTCTTCAAAGGCCACCTTTCCCATATGACCTCTGACTTATCACTCCATTGTCATCCTGTTTTAAGTACCAGCATTCGTCCTCCTTGGGTCTCTCCTCCCTCCCATTATTCTGAAAACTCTTTGAGGGCAGGGATCAGATTATCTTTGCATATGGAATTCAGATGCTGTATGGCAACCAACAAGGAGTATTCCTCAGCAATCACTGAGTGCATTTCCCTCTTCACAAGCGCAGCCTATCCTTACACACCAGAGTGCAGGAAGCACGGCCTCTGGGCAGTATCCAACCATAGCACCTTCCCAGGAGTTAAGTACTCCTTTCCTCCAGCCTTAACCCCTTCTTCTCCCCACTCACTGCTCTTCTTCATCTCAACACATGCTAAGCAGCAAGGTAAATAATGTTTCCTTCTTGCAAATATTCATTAGCTTCCACATTCACATTTTATTAGCAACTTCCATTACATAAACCGATCTGTGTAACAAGGCTTGCTAGAGGGAACACATAGCCAATTAGTGCATCTAAAAATATATGGGGGGAAATAAATAGTCTGTTGCAGACACACAATCCAGCAAGAAGCTCTGCAAGTCTCTGCCCCTCCTCCTATTCCAGCCTTTAACTGAAAACCATTTAGTGCTACAGAACAAAAGGAGAAACTGACAGTTTGAGACAACTTGATCTATAGTGCTGCAAACTAACTTTTAAAAAAAAGACACGTTTTGCCATATTAAAGATGATCTGAATAGCATGCACAATTAATGTGTACTGCCTCCCATATGTAGATGACAAACACTTCTAGCTGCTGAAAGAATCTTGAGACTAATTGGTCAGAGAGGGGTTCAGTTGCAAGAGCTCCATTCATTTTTATATGGATTCCTTGACTGAATAAATGGGGTCAGAACTAAGGAGAATCCTTCATCAAACAGGCAATATAAACAGGACACCTTGCATCAAACTGAGTTTCAGTGAACAGAGTGGATGCTGCAAGATACTGTGTATTAGTTTTATCTTACTTATGGGGCGCAACTGTCCCAACGGATCCAACTCCAATAACTCTTTGGTACAAAATGCAAGCATGTAAGAGGTGGCTCACCATACAACGCTATACAGAATTATTCTAGCCTAAACCCATGGAAATTAATGTATTTAGACTGGGGTAACTCTGCATAGGATTACACTGTCAGTCTCTCTAAAAAAGACAAACGGATACTCTAAAACATTTTAAGAGAATCTGTTTATTGGCATTTTAGGCTGAGACTACAGTGATGACTTCAGGGTAGTCACTCACGTAAATTCAGAAATAGCTAAAGCTATAAAGATCTGTAGACACTTTTGATAATACAAAAATAAGAGATAAGATACTTTATTACCTGAAAGTATCCTCCAAAATTGAGGAAAAGACATTTCCAGTTATTTCACCCTTTATGCTTCAGCATGGGAGGGACAGGGGACTCCTCCACCCGCTGCTGATCTGCAGTGCAGCAGCCCGCAAGTGATCATTAGCCTTTTTCACCAGGGACAAGACAGGTCCTGGAGCAAGGACTCTTTGTCTATCCTTGGCTCATGATTCTGTCCTCACCACCCAAGCCTTCCCTTTGGGCCAATGCCTTTTAAGACTGTATTGCCTATGCCCCCTTCGATGCCAATTCTATTCCAATAAGAGGCCAGTTTCTGCCTCTATTCAAGAATTCTAAGAATTCGTGTGGACTTCAGTGTTTGCCAATATTCTCGATCAGTGCATCCAAGTGCAGGAGGGCCTCAGATCTTTTTGCTCCTGGACTCCAAGGGAACATGCAGAAGGAACACGCAGATTCCGTTCTTTAGATACATTTTAATCATTTGGAGCCAATGTGAATCGTGTGCAGAGCAATGTGCTTGGATTTGAGAAATTTAGGCTCAACTTCTACCTCCTCCATGGATTGCAAGCAGCCTTGGGTAGATCTCTGAAACGCCACCTGTTTTTGCAAAAATATTCCTGTAAGATTAGATGGGGGTCTACAAGTTATCACCAGACGCGCCCCAACTACTGTATGCTTCAGACCAGAAAAGATAAATAGTTATCAAATTAGCAGAGTGATACATGGCTCATCATTTTCTACCCAAAACAAATGCTGAAACTACTTGTGTAGATATGTGCTTTGGCTTCCAAAAATAATCACTTTTATCACCTCCACCTCATTCCATTTGTAGAAGTTTTTACCTACTTGAGTGCAGAGACTGTATATCCCAGAATTTAAAGCTGACCTTCCTTAATCCTAGCCAGACACAATGTATAAAGCATAACAGAGAAGGAGGCAGGGTGGGCTGAACCCGTTCTCACCTGAAACAGCCTCCTTAGTGCCCTATGGTTGGTCAGCTTATACTTCCAGACCAGATACCAGCTGCGTTTCTTTCGTGGCTTGGCTGGTGGATTGGGTTTCCACTCATCCATCATAGCAAGGCGAACAGGACAGGCAGCATCTGCTCTTCGAAAGTCACATTCTACCAATGAGACCTGCCAGGGCAGAGACAGCAGTAAAGATCAAAAGTCAGAAAGATAAAGCAGGACATAACAGCTAACATGGTGTAGTGGTTAAAGTGTCAAGCTAGGAACCAAGTGACCTGGGTTTAAATTGGCACTCAACCACGAAGCTCACTGAGTGAATGTGGCCCAGCCACTCTGAGCTACTGACTGGTCATATGCTTCATCATCCCAGTTCAGGATTACGGTGAGAATATGACAAGAGAGGAAGAGAACTACATAAACTACCCTAACCACCTTGTTGAAAGAATGAGATTAAAAAAATAATGGTAGACAGATCCAAGTTCTATGCCCATGCATCCCAAGCCCTACATAAAAATGAAAAATTACAATTATTTTTATTTTATTTTATTGCACTTATATTCCACTCTCCCTGTAAAACAGGCTCAGAGCAGATCATGTCAAGAATATAAAACAAGGTAGTATAATAATTAAAAACAATTCCAGCTAATAAAAACAGCGGCATTCACATTGCACAGTTCCTCAACATCCAAAACGCATGGGGCAGGTGGCAAGCTGTTAGATGTTGTGCAGACCAGGGGGACAATGTTCTCCTCCTGGCAGAAGGTCAATTGGAGGGGGGCGGTCCGCTCACCCCAGGCACCATACGCCTGGCGGAACGTCTCTAGTATGTACTAGTGTTACGTACACCATTTATTCTCTTTACAATTCTTGGAAGTTTGCATAGTATAGTGATTTGGCAAGGACCAGGCTGGAAGGAACTAGGAAAGATGGGTAGTCTTTTGCAATGAACTGTAGAATAGAGACATTGCATGGGAAAGGAGGAAAATAAACCAAACACTGAGATCCTCATGGCCTGCTCAAGTCCTACTTTAGTTTCTGGCCTTCAAACATTACTTCAGAGTTGAGAGATGGGTGTTTGTCTTGTTATTTCAGTGAAGCAGATATCCAGTCAAAGTGGGAATTGGTTTGTCAATTGAACTCAGAAACATCCTGACAGCCAATGTCGCCATTTCAAAATGGGCAACGTATGATCCCATTAGTTCACCCCTGACAATAACTGGGCTGCAGCATTCAGGACCAGCTGCAGTTTCTGGATTAGATCCAGATGAGTTAGCCATGTTAGTCTGTAGTAGCACCTCCTATATATCTCTGACCAGTTTCTTCATACTGTCAGGTCTGACTTATGTTTTCTTATGTGTTCTAACCAGAGAGACTCCATTTTAATCCTGTCAGTGTTTTAAGCTCTTCTTTTGCAGGTGACAAGCAGTCCTGCAACACTTATCTCAAAGAAGAGGAATGTTTTGACTACAGCCCTTCCAGCCTTGGGAAAGTTTCATTCTCTCAGCTTCAAGCCGCGTGTTTTGAGAACTGTGGGGGGAGGATGGGATTTGCTGGGCTATGCTATTCTGTATCCTAACCTTTACCTTCATTCGTAACAACATCCGTGTACCAGCCAAGATATTGAATCTTGGCCAGTGGACTATAATGGTTGTTTATATTCAGTAAAGTCTTTTGAAACCAATGGACTCATGTCTAATTGCAAGAGATAGTCTGGATTGCAACTTTTAATAAGACACAGTCTGACACATACTCTCCATGCATCTAACGAAGAGAGCTGTAGCTCTCAAAAGCTTATGCTACAACAAAGTTGGTTAGTCTTAAAGGTGTTACTGGACTCTTTACTATTTAGTTTCTGGATTGTCTTCAAGGGCAGCCCAATATACAGGCATTACAGTAATCCACCTGCGAGGTTATGAAAGCTTGGGTCAGCATGGCCAGATCAGCTCAGATAAGAAGATGAGAGTTGCTAAACCAGAAGAAGTGGACAGAAGGCACTCTTAGCCACTACAGCAACCTGCTTTTCAAATGGCACAGCTGAGACCATGAGCATCCCCTGGCTTTTAACCTGCAGTGGAAAGCCAGCTCCATTCCATCAAAGACAAGTAAATTCAACCCCTTTACAACATCAGCCTTCCTGAGAAGCATTACCTCTGCTTTGTTCTCCCTTTGCTACTGATCACAGCCTAAAAGCACCAAGATGGAAGCATATGGAGGCTTGGATAATGACATATAGAGCTGGGTGTCATTGGCATATTGATGACACCCAATTCCAAAGCTTTGGACAATCTTATTTAGTATTGATATATTGTTTTGTCCAAGGCTTTTTTTCAGCTGGAACACGGTGGAACGGAGTTCCGACACCGCTTGAAAATGGTCACATGGCTGGTGGCCCCGCCCCCTGATCTTCAGACAGAGGGGAGTTCAGATTGCCCTCCGCACCACTGGCATGACCCTTTTCGCCGAGTGCAATTTAAACTTTAAAAAACTCCCCCCTTGTTCCAGCTGACCCAAAGTGATGTCATTGTGTGGGCCTGAGTTCCACCACCTCTTTTCCCAGTAATAAAGCCCTGGTTTTGTCAAATGTTTTACCAAAATGGCAATGGTTGAAAGCAGTATGTACGCAAAATGAGGTTTATTGGAATCAAAAGGGGTTTATTAAACAAACAAAAAACAATGCTTACACCAGCTGGTCAGCAAAACAAAAGGAAGAAAATTCGTGCAACCTATTAGGGGATGGCAAAACAGCCCCTCCCTGGAATCAATCAAGAGCGTTCTCTCTTTGATCCTGCTGAGGCTCCAGCTTTCTTCTCTGGCCCTCTCCTCCTCCTGACTCCTCTGGCTGTCTCCCTAGGATGAGGTTCTTCTCAGACATATATAGAACAGAAGGTGTTCTTAATCAGCCATTGCTAACCTTGGGAGGGACAACACATTACAGGCCCTCCCAGTGTTGACTTGATCAGCTTTTTTGCCTACCTCAGCTTCTTTGCCTATTAAAGGCATACACTCCCAACATACAGAAAAGGAAAACAAAATAGCTCTTTATGACATTTGGGTGGGAGGAAACAGAAGGAAATTGTGGCTTGCTACCCTAACTCCTTCCAACACTCTTTTGTATTCCCACTACATACACATATTTTGGCAGGACAAATCCCATCCAGTTGGTTCTGCACCTCAGCTGGAAACTATGTCTGACTGGACAAAAAAGACCCAAACCACTGAATGGCTACACTAGTAATACCAGATTGCATACAGTTTTCATCAACCCAAAAAAGATAACAGAATTTTGCAGAACTTTGCCAACACCCCCCCCCCCACGATCTTCAGGGATACTTCTACAAGTAGACAGGTTAAAAAGGTTAAAATCCATCCTAGAAGGGCTTGGATTTAGACCAATGGGGGACATTGTGGCATTTTACTTTTTAGGGTGATACTGCTGAAAAATGTTTCTTTTGTATTTTAATTTTTGAAGCTTTGGAGTTTGCCACCTTTTTGTGTGTGCTGTTTTTAAACATATGCTATGAACTGTCATAGGCAACGCTGCATGGTTAAAATAACAGAATTCTAGAATGGCAAAAAATAAGGTGGAGAAATTTGAGAAGCAGTTTTTCAAAGTTTCTCAAAAAAGCATGTAACAGAGGAAGAAAGCATATTCCTAATGCATTGACTTCTCCAGTAAATGGTCTTGCTTATCCTGCTTTACATTTCCTCTCTGGTATCCTTGCAAAAAAAGAAATCCTGCACGTTTCACTCTTACCACCTCTTTGCTACAAAGACCATTTGTTTTCTTAACATAAGAATGCCATTGTGCATCGTCCTTCAATCTTTTCATGCACAAGGGTTAGGAAGAGTTGGAAGACAGAGCACTACTATATGTCTGCCAATGCTTAAACAGATTACATGGATTTACAGGGAGACCTTCTATCCTCTTGAAAAGGCTTGGGGGAAGGGAAGCATTCTGCCGGAAAGAAGAAACCCTTTACCTGCACTTCATTGGCAAACATTTCCTGAACATAGCTTCTTGGACATAAGAACTACTACTTAACCCCCAAGCATAGCTAGAGGGAAAGAAGGGCTACTGTAAACAATAAGATTTATTTCCTACATGAACAGGATTAGAATTCCACTCAATATCGCTTCTATTACATCTCAATACTCGACAACAAAACATGTCAGAGGAGAAGGGGCGCTCTGGAAAACCTTTCCAGCTGCCTGATATTCTCGCCACCTCTTCTGTCACCTCCCATAACATCTTAAAATCTGCATGTAAGAGTACAAAAAAGAGTTCAAAAAATGGTACATGAGGGTTGGTAACCCTGTGAAAGGCAGAGGCTGGTTATAGGCTAAGTAGATTAAGCCAAGTAGCACAAACCAGGAGACATGAAAGATCTCCCTACTCCCAACATGCCACTACCCACCCCCGCGACGTTATTGGTAAAGGCAGCCTGAACAGACGGCGGCGTCTGCAAGAGGAAAATGATCTCAAGTTGGGTTGCCACAAGAAAGAAAAAGCACAAAAGGAGGCAGAGATGCAAAGTGGATCATAGAGTCTGGCAAAAGAGGATCAGCCAGCTTCCTGAATCGATCTTTTTCTCACACATGTTCACTGTATCGCCCCACACGCAAGATCAAACCAGCGGAGAGCCTACTTACGGCGCGTAACGGGGCTCGCGAGGGGAGTTCTGTCCATGGCCAGGAACAGCGCAGCGATCCAGGGGCGCATGCAGCAGCAACCGCAGACACCTCCTCTCACGCCTTCCGTCTGGGCTACTAGGCCGAAATCGACGTGAATCTACTTCCGGCGCAGGGAATAGGGCTATCAGCCACCTCTTAAAGGAGACGGCGAGGCGAGTGCCGCCCAAGAGGAAGGCTTGACGGCAGGGCGCCTTAAGGGAGAGGGGGACAGAGTAAAAGCCGGAACGAGATGGAACAGGCCGGAACGGGCACTAAAGAAATGCCAGTGCCACGAAAAACAGTGGGATGTGTTAGAGACACTCCAGAACAATATTTTAGAAATGAAAACTCTGGACTGCCCTGCTTTTATTAACCCGTTCCATGCCAAAAAGCTCCCGGAACAGCACAAAAGAGCCCGGAACGGGCACTAGAGAAAGGCCAGTGCCACAAAAAAGAGTGGGATGTGTTAGAGACACTCCAAAACAATGTTTTAGAAATGAAAACTCTGGACTGCCCTGGCTTTATTAACCCGTTCCATGCCAAAAAGCTCCCGGAACAGCACAAAAGAGCCCGGAACGGGCACTAAAGAAAGGCCAGTGCCACAAAAAACAGTGGCATGTGTTAGAGACACTCCAGAACAATATTTTAGAAATGAAAACTCTGGACTGGCACCCTTCAATTAACCCTTTCCATGCCAAAAAGCTCCCGGAACAGCACAAAACAGCCCGGAACGGGCACTAAAGAAATGCAAGTGCTACAAAAAACAGTGGGATGTGTTAGAGACACTCCAGAACAATATTTTAGAAATGAAAACTCTGGACTGGCAATCTTTAATTAACCCGTTCCATGCCAAAAAGCTCCCGGAACAGCACAAAAGAGCCCAGAACGGGCACTAAAGAAAGGCCAGTGCCACAAAAAACAGTGGGATGTGTTAGAGACACTCCAGAAGAACATTTTAGAAATGAAAACTCTGGACTGCCCCACTTTTATTAACCCGTTCCATGCCAAAAAGCTCCCGGAACAGCACAAAAGAGCCCAGAACGGGCACTAAAGAAAGGCCAGTGCCACAAAAAACAGTGGGATGTGTTAGAGACACTCCAGAACAATATTTTAGAAATGAAAACTCTGGACTGCCCCGCTTTTATTAACCCATTCCACCGGAGGCGGGGCGGGGGGCGTCGGGGGGAGTTCCACCACAGCAACTTCTCTCATCTGAACAGGGCCTTCTGCAGGTGCTGCCTTGCACACAGGCAAAATCAGCAGCAGCAGCAGCAGCAGCCTGTACACATGGATTCTCTTTGGTTGTCTCCACCTTATGAAATGTCCCGCCTGGAGATGTCAGGAAAGCTCCTCCTCTCCTAGCTTTCTGCAAACTACACAGAACTGAATCATTCAAGAAGGTGTTTTTACTCAGATAAGAGGGCTGTACAGCTTCTGCATCATGCTGGAAATGCAGAACAAATAAAAATGTCTTTCTTTGTGCCTACAAAACACAGACTTGGTAGCAGATGAACCTCTGTGGGAGAGAGTTCCAAAGCACTGGCAAGCCTTCTAGAAGGCTGCCTTCTGTAGGGTGCACACTCATCTAGCTTCAGAATGTGAGGAGGACATGCGGATTGCTGATGGCCTCTATTGTTTGGCAAGGGTTGTCACATACTTGTTTGGTTTCCATCCAACAGTCAGCTCATCCCAGAACACAGAACAACTAGAAACCAAAATAGAACAAACACACTCAGATGTGCAACAGCACCACCCCCTGGTAGTGGTGGGTATATAACCATCCATTTATATATCCCTTTCACAGTTTAAATTGTGAGTTTTTGTGATGTTTTAAAGGGAAATGAATGTAAAAATGTATTGTCGAAGGCTTTCACGGCCGGAGAACGATGGTTGTTGGGGGTTTTCCGGGCTGTATTGCCGTGGTCTTGGCATTGTAGTTCCTGACGTTTCGCCAGCAGCTGTGGCTGGCATCTTCAGAGGTGTAGCACCAAAAGACAGAGATCTCTCAGTGTCACAGTGTGGAAAAGATGTAGGTCATTTGTATCTACTCAGGAGGGGTGGGGTTGAGCTGAGTCATTCTGTAAGAGTTTCCCAGGGTGTGGAATGCTAATGGCGGGAGGCTTCACTGTAACCTGAGGAGGTTCTTTTGCATATGGATTGGTGCTTGATGTGCTAATCTTCTCTGCAGGGCTATTGTCGGGTGTGGAGTGTTTTGTTGGCCTGGTGTTTTTCAGAACTGGAGCCCATGCTCTGTTCATTCTTAAGGTTTCTTCTTTCCTGTTGAAGTTTTGCTTATGCTTGTGAATTTCAATGGCTTCCCTGTGCAGTCTGACAAAGTAGTTGGAAGTGTTGTCCAGTATTTTGGTGTCCTGGAATAAGATACTGTGCCCTGTTTGAGTTAGGCTATGTTCAGCCACTGCTGATTTTTCAGGCTGTCCAAGTCTGCAGTGTCTTTCATGTTCTTTTATTCTTGTCTGGATGCTACGCTTTGTGGTCCCGATGTAAACTTGTCCACAGCTGCAGGGTATACGGTATACTCCTGCAGAGGTGAGGGGGTCTCTGCTGTCTTTTGCTGATCGTAGCATCTGTTGTATTTTTCGGGTGGGTCTGAATACTGCTTGAAGGTTATGCTTTTCCATAAGCTTTCCCATCTGATCAGTAATTCCTTTGATATATGGCAAAAACACTTTTCCTGTAGGTGACTGTTTTTCCTTGGTTGTTTGATTCATCCTGGGTTTGATTGCTCTTCGGATTTCGTTTCTGGAGTAGCCATTTGCCTGAAGTGCGTGGTTTAGATGATTAATTTCCTCATTGAGAAAGCGTGGCTCACATATCCGTCTTGCACGATCCACTAATGTTTTCATTATGCCTCTTTTCTGTCGGGGGTGGTGATTGGAGTTTTTGTGTAAGTACCGATCAGTGTGAGTTGGTTTCCTGTAGACCTTGTGACCTAACTGAAAGTTTGCTTTGCGGATGACCAAGGTATCCAGGAATGAGAGTTTTCCCTCACTTTCTTTCTCCATTGTGAATTGTATGTTCAGGTGGATGTTGTTGAGATGATTCAAAAACTCCCTCAATTCTTCCTCCCCATGGCTCCAAATGATGAATGTATCATCCACAAACCGGAACCATACACTGGGTTTGTGGGGTGCTGATTCTAGAGCTGTTTTTTCAAAATGTTCCATGTAGAAGTTTGCTATAACTGGGCTGAGTGGGCTCCCCATGGCCACCCCATCCATCTGTTCATAGAATTCGTTGTCCCATTGGAAGTAACTGGTTGTCAGACAATGATGGAATAAGGCTGTTACATCCTCTGGGAAAATCTGATTAATCAGTGCAATAGTGTCCTGGACCCCTCCACCTACAAAAAACTAAAACGAGATCCCACTTGCAAAATCACCAGGCTAACAAATGCGCTGATCAAGAATTCCTCACTACATCCCGACACGCACAGAAAACTATGCAAGACTGAAGCACAGCCACCTAGACTATATGGACTCCCCAAAATACATAAAGATTCAGTCCCACTCCGACCCATTGTGAGTGCCATTGGTTCACCGACATATGAATTAGCTAGACATCTGGCAGATCTCCTGCAGGACCACATCGGGAAAACCTCGTCTTACATCAAAGATTCAGCAGATTTCATCAACAAAATCAGTTCTCTGAAACTCAATCCACAAGACATACTTGTCAGTTTTGATGTTGTATCCCTGTTTACCAAGGTTCCAGTAAAAGACACTATTGCACTGATTACCATGGTACAGAGACGGCTCTGGTTGCCCTCACAGATGATCTGCGGCGACACCTGGACCGGAGTGGGTCGGCACTGCTGATACTTTTAGATCTTACAGCAGCATTTGACATGGTCAATCATAATCTTCTGACCCATTGCCTTGCCGATGTGGGGATTCGTGGAACAGCCCTGCAATGGCTGAACTCCTTCCTTCACAATCTAGGACAGAGGGTGGCCCTCAGGGAACAGATGTCTGCTTACCATTCTTTGGTATGTGGCATCCCTCAGGGGTTCATTAAGCTTCTTTCTCCACAAATTACAACAAATGCCTGGCAGCCCACGGCCTTCCCCCTGCTGAGGAAATGTCAGGAGAGCCAGTACAGGACCTGATCTACTCCTCCTGAGTAACAGAGATGAGCCAGCTTGGAGAAAGAAGCTTAATGGAGATCCCCACAAAACCTGTCATTTGGAGATCAGTTGTAATTTGTGGAGAAAGAAGCTTTATGAACCCAGCCTCACCTGCAGGAGAAACTCCCTTTATAAGGCCGCAGCTAGCATGGGATTGGCTAGTCACAATTGTGGTATTCTGGACTTGACTGTTGGTGAGCTCTGCGGTTCTGGCTGCCTGAGCCTTGGTGGGTCACAGTCTTTGATTTTGGAATCTGTTACTTGACCATGGAGTTTGACCTGAGAACCTTTGTTGTTGGCCCTGTTGTCGTCAGAACTTGCCTCCAACCTGGTGAGCAGGATACTTTTAATCCTTCTGTTTCTATTTCTATCTGTCTCCATTATACTCTTAGATTATGTTGCTGCTGTTTCTGTGGGTTTGTCAAGAAAATATGGTTTAGAGCAAATTATACTAAGTGATACATGTGAACTTTGTTTTAGAATTTCATTAGGCTGTCTTGGTTTGGGGCATAAATTGAGCCAAATGTGTAAGTTTGGTTTTCTATAGTGCCTTTAATAAATATGAATCTGCCTTTCGGATCTCTTAGCGTATCTTTACGTTGGAAGGGTAAATATTTTTACTTTACCTTCTCAACATAAATTTTAAATTTCAGGCATGGGAGAGACGGAGCTCTTTCAATGTGCTATCATTCTCTTCAACACCGACACCACACCCTCCGCTTTTCTCCATTTCTCAGCTTCTTCTGGTGGTAGCTAGGATATTTCACCCCATGAAGTAGGTTCAGGTATTTCTGCTGTTCTTAGTGCAGAGGTAGTCAAGTCAAGTTTATTATTACAGTCTGCGACCAGTACATATAAAACCATTTGCATATCAGTTTAAAAACAGTTGAGACTGGATACCGGGGAAGAACGATGAATAAATATAAGAGTAAAAAAATAAGATCATCATAAATTAGTTGTTTAAGCTGCCTTATGTGATTTACGTTGCTTGTAGACCTGGGCACAGAATCTTGATACTTGACATGGTGGCTGGTGATTCCGATCAGACAAAAGATAATCAAGTTTGATTTTATTTGAACTTCCAGGGAATCTTTCTACTAATGGACTGATGGTTTCCGCTCTAATTTTACTATGACTTGGGCAGTTGAAGAAGATGTGCTCCCTTGAGTCAATTTCTCTTAGGGGATAGGAGCAAAGCCTAAGAGAGTAATGGACAGCTTTAAACTTTCCTTCCAGAACGGCAGAGGGTAGAGTTGAACTTCTAGCTAAAGCAAATGCCCTTCTGGAGTTACTGGATTCAAGAAAGTAAAAATAGGCTGCAGGAGCGGCAATATATTTAGTAGTATCTGAAGAAATAAAACCTGGTGCTCTAAGAAAATGTTTGTCTTTCAATGTCTGTCACTCTCTGCTTAATGAGTGATTTTGCTCGGTCTAACCCCATGACTAGCAAACTTTGAGGGGAAAGACCCAATTTTCCCAGGGATTTCAGAGTCGCCTTTTGCCAATTAGATTGTCTTGGAATAACAGAGGGAGCAGACCTTGCGGGTTTAGACGCCCTGACAGCCATTTGAAAATTGAAAGGATGGTGATTCTGGCCTCTACCCTTAACATTCCTGTTTCCAGTCTAACCCATGAGTTAGGCATGCATTTGGGCACTTGTAATAGAGCTCTAAGGAATTTGGACTGCACTCTCTCAAGTTGAGAGAAAGAGGAGGATGGCAGCCCCAAGAATGATCCGTATACTAATTGGGCCAATGGTTTGGCTTTAAACAATCTGAGTGCAGCCGGTACATACCGCCCCCCTTGTGATCGATAGAATTTCAGTATACCGTGTGCTGTTTTTTCTCCCACATCAGCAATGAAGCTGCTATGTGTTGTTTTGGTACCTGAGGCTTGCAAAACTACACCCAAATATTTGAAGCTGGTAAGTTGTTCTAACTGATGCCCCTGAAGCTCCCATCGTCTGATCTTTGGATTTTTACCAAAAGCCAGGATCTTAGTTTTTTGGTAATTAGTTAGAAGGTGTTCAGTATCACAGAATTGGGAGAATTTTTTTAGGGCTCGTTTCAGCCCTATGGGGGTCCTAGAGAGTAATACAGCATCATCTGCATAGAGCAGTACGTGAATGTGCCTATTTGCTAATTTGGGAGGGTGCAATCCAGGGGCATTCAAAAGGTTTACCAAATTGTTGATGTAGAAGATAAACAGAAAGGGGGCTAGAAGGCACACCTGCCTGTAAGTTTGAATGGGGTCAGTCAAATGCCCAATTCGGCTGCACCTTACTCAGGGCAGTTTGCTTGTGCATAGCCCCCAAAAGGGACAGCAGTCGCCTATCAATAGAGGAGGCCTGCAGTTTCCTCCAAAGTCTATTTCTAGAGACTGTGTCAAAAGCTGCTTTTAAGTTAACAAATGCCCGGTAAAGTGATGCTTGGTCTCCTGTAGCGTTTTTCTCTACAAGGTGTTGCATTACTAGGCAGTGATCTATTGTTGACCTGCCAGCTCTAAACCCAGCTTGCTCATCAGCAATTATATCCTCCTGTTCTAGCCAGTCTAAAAATTTCTTCAGCAGTTGTTTTGTAGACAACTTGCTTACAATGCTTAGTAAGCTGATTGGTCTATAATTGGATGGATCCTCCTTCTTTCCCTTCTTATGGAAGGGGACTACTATAGCCATTCCCCAATCATTGGGGATGTAGCCGGTTTCATCGATATAAGTAAATAGGGAGGCTAGGAAAGTTGCCCACCAGTCCTTATTTGTTTTTAGTAATTCTGGAGATATTCCATCAAGCCCAGGGGCTTTTGCATTCTTTAACTGGCTAATATAAGCTTTTACCTCTTCGGCAAGAACTGGGGGGCATTTGGCCAGATTTTCTATTGTTAGGGCAGGAGGGGGTTGAATAGGATCATCATACATTTTTTGGAAAAAAGAAGTCCATTTATCTGGGGGGATAGAGGAAGCCAAGGGGGAGGCGGCTGTGGAGGCGCGGTTTGACACTAGTTTCCAGAACACCACTGAGTTTTTGCTCGTAGCTGCTTCAATTATATTGGCCCACAGTTTTCTGGTATGTTCTTTCTTACAGCGGGCAACCAGTGATTTATATTTCTTTTTTAAAAATGAAAGAGAACGATATGCATCTTGTCTGGTCTTTTCATCAGCTCTCAGTGCTAGCTTATAGGCATAGATTAAAGCATTTTTAGCACAAATACAGCTTTGATCAAACCAAGGTTTAGATGACAAATTGGTCTTGACCAGTTTTCCCTCTCGAGCACCTACCAAAAGTGGCCTTAAGGATTGGACGAGGTCATCATAACTCTTTAAAGGATTTTCAGATTTTGAGGAAACCTTAAAAGCTTGGCTATATAGTTGTAGGTTCTAGTGCAGAGGTATTTTTCCCTGCACTTGTTCCTCTGCAGCAAGTATGCTATGCGCATTGCTACAGCAGAATTTCCCTACTTTCCTCCCTTTTATTGCAGCCATGAAGCTGACTTTCTGCCCATTTCTTTCCAGACACAGCAGAATAGCTGTGAAGATTTTAGTGTTTTCCACTCTGCCTCTTCTCTTGGTGTTGCTGGGATACAGTTTGCTCTATGAAGTGGGGTTTTTTCTTAGCTCTGGAGGCAGTTTCCCACCTTTTCCCTTTTGTTTTCCTTCTCACTTCTTGCTTGGCTTCCTCAAGTTGCTGAAAAGTTTCTTTTTGTAGCATTGGAAGCTATTTCCCCACCTTTTTCCTGGCTGGCACAACAGAGTGTCTTCTACTCCCACCCCTTTCTCATGTTTGCTGTGAGACAATGGGAGAGAGAATTGTGTTGTACTTGAAAAGGAGATACTTTTGTCTGCAGTTACTTAATTTGTTTGCTTTCTTCTTTTTAGCTGGCTCTCTGGAGAGCTAAAAAGGAGTAGTTTCACTAAGGATTGTTCCTCTCAAGTTGACTGAGTCTTCTGAGATAACTTTGAGTAACTGAGAGGGCGGTAGCGGAACAGCTGCAGGTATACCTGGGTGATGCCTCTATCCTGGATCCATTCCAGTCCAGCTTCAGGCCCGGCCATGGTACAGAGACGGCTCTGGTTGCCCTCACAGATGATCTGCGGCGACACCTGGACCGGAGTGGGTCGGCACTGCTGATACTTTTAGATCTTACAGCAGCATTTGACATGGTCAATCATAATCTTCTGACCCATTGCCTTGCCGATGTGGGGATTCGTGGAACAGCCCTGCAATGGCTGAACTCCTTCCTTCACAATCTAGGACAGAGGGTGGCCCTCAGGGAACAGATGTCTGCTTACCATTCTTTGGTATGTGGCATCCCTCAGGGGGCGATTCTTTCCCCGATGCTATTTAACATCTATATGTGCCCCCTTGCCCCGTTAGCCCGCAGCTTTGGGCTAGGTTGTCACTGGTATGCGGATGACACTCAGCTCTATCTGCTGATGGATGGTGTTATGACCTTTACTTTCTTTAGGGTAGATTTTTCTTTTAATCTATCCCTTAACCCTCTGGGTAGTCTGCTGCCACCCGGAATATTTTATTCCAAGATATTTTATTTAAATTTTCCCTTTGGTAACGTTCCTAAGCATCAGGCTCCTTCATGGTTCTATGTGGCCCTGAAGATAGGAATGGGATATAGCAGTGACAGCTACACTGTTTTGCTATAGCAAAGCAAAAATAAGCTTTTATTTATTTGAGAAGCGTATCGGTTTCATAAACGTAGTTCTCAGTTCTTAAAGTTACTTCATTTACTCTCATTCACACAGCTGGCCTCTCTTTCCCTGACTGAGTGTCCTTTCACAAACATGCTCAGTTCAGGTTCCGCACAGGTTATATTTCTCTCATAAACACTTCAACATATTCAGGCAGCACACAGCTAGCCTCCTTTCTTCTGACTAAAAAATTTCTCTCTACTCTCAGTCTCAAACTGCATTCACTCCACCCACCCTCTCAGTCCTCAACCAATCATATTGTCAGAAACTGTTTTAACCTAAGTAACGCCATATTTAATCGTGTAGTGTTTAGACTTCTTTCCCTCCAGGCAACACCTGCAAGGAGCCGATTCCATGGGAAAGGATCCTGTCTTATCTGCTGTTTCGACCTTGGCCAGCTCAGCGCACCTCTGAGAAGTTTTGCTGTATGAACTCGGGGGGGGGGGGGGAGGCTGGGCTCTGGGAGTGTGAAATGTAACAACCTTTGCTCTATGATTCATTCCTAGCAACGCTTTGCTCGGCCAGGATCTCTAATCCTGGAATATGCACATCTGGGCTTGAATGCTGTCTTTCACAATAAACCTTTTGAAATCAAAAGACCTCGTCTTCTTGCAGAAGGGAGTGAAACAGACTATCAAGTCTGGAATGCCATAGCCTGACACATATCACTCACTCATCCATCTCCTTCACCCCCCACTCTTCACCTATCTCATCAAGCATTTAAAGATACATGCACACATTTACTTGGAATCATTACAGATGGCCAGTCCGATCTTGCTTTGGATTCCTTGGTCAAGGGTCTTGAGGCTGTGACGGTATGGTTACATCAGAGTCGTCTGAAATTGACTCCCCTGAAGACAGAGGTTCTGTGTCTGGATCATGGGGCAATCGAGCTGGCTCCCAGCCGGCTCCCAGCTGTTGATGGGGTACAATTGAAACCTTCCCTGATGGTGAGGAGTCTGGGTGTGACCTTGGATGCTACACTGTCAATGAAGGCCCAGGTCAGGACTGTTGCCAGGTCTGCCTTTTTTCATCTTCGACAGGGCAGGCAACTGGCGCCCTATCTTTCACCACAGGACCTGGCCACAGTAATCCATGCAATGGTCACCTCCAGGCTAGACTACTGCAACTCACTCTATCCTGGACTGCCCTTGGGTCTGACCCGGAAGTTACAGCTGATCCAGAATGCAGCGGCACGCATCCTTACCGGAACGCCCATCCAAGCGCACATTCATCATGTGCTGTGCCAGCTGCACTGGCTTCCAGTGGAGTTCCAGATCTGGTTCAAGGTGTTAACCTTGGTATTTAAAGCCCTTCATGGACTGGGACCTCCATACCTGTGGGACCGCCTCTTTCATTACGTCCCCTGCAGGGTGTTGCGCTCTGTAGACAAGCAACTCCTGGTGGTCCCTGGCCCAAAGGACATCCATCTGGCCTCAACCAGGGCGAGGGCTTTTTCTGCCCTGGCCCTGGCCTGGTGGAATGCTCTCCCGCTGGAGATCTGGGCCCTGTGGGCCCTGTTACAGTTTTGCAGGGCTTGTAAAACGGAGATGTTCTGCTGGGCCTTTGGCTGAGTGCCAGCGAGTGTCCTTCTTCTTCCATCTAAGACCACCATTTCTTCCGGAGCTGCCCTCAGCCATCTGCCATGCCTGTATACCGACTCCCAATATTTGTTTAAATAGCCTGCTCCTGGACTATTTTAATTATTTTTTAAAAAAATATTATTGATTTTATGTTTCTGTGATTTTAATGTATTTTTTAATGTTGTTAGCCACCTTTAGCCCATCTGTGAGGAGGGCAGGGTATTAAATAAATAAATAAATAAATAAATAAATAAATAAAAAAGTTACGGTGAGCTTTTGAGCTGCTTGATGTCTGTGGACAGGACCATTTAGGGGGTGCTCAATAGGTTTTCTCAGTTGCATTTTTTTCAAGAAAGTAATCTGTATAAAACTATGCCCCTCTTGAGGTCTGTGCCCAAGGCGGCTGCCTAGTTGGTCTAATGGTAGCATTGGCCCTGTCTATAGTTATGGCAAACAGAAATGGGGAAAGGGGACAGCCTTGTCTAGTTCCCCTTGCTATATGGATATCTATTGAATGTACATTGTTAGTCCTAACTGTAGCTTTTGGAGAAAGATAAAGAGCATTAATGGCATTTTAGAATTGGTCGCCAAAACCCATTTTTTGAAGTAAAAGTTTTAGATATGGTATTTCCACTTAATCAAATGCCTTCTCTATATCAAAGGCCAGAAGTAATGCAGGGGTTTTGTATGCTTCACAGAAATTAATTATAGTTAAAGTGTTACGTGTATTGTCTGGTCAAGGTGAATGTAGTTGGTTATTTAAATTTAGACAATGTTTTGGCAAATATGCTTGTAAAGATCTTTTGGTCTTGATTCAGTAAGGGTATTGGTTGAGAAGATTTAGTATTTGTAATATGGTTGTCCTTTTTTGGAGTAACTACTATTTCAGCCTCTGACCAAGATAGAGGGATGCTACCTCCCAACATAACAGAGTTGCATGTGGCAGTTAGTGGAGTTGAAAGTAGGTGAATGCATTTTTTTGTAAAAATTTGGCAGGGAATCCATCCCTGTCTGAAGCTTTGTTATTTTTTTCAAGGATGTGATAGTGACTGTAACATCTTCTGTTGTGACTGGTTGGTCCAGATATTGTTTATGTTCTTGTGAGTTTTTTTCCAAATTTCCTGTGATGATAAATAATTTAAAATATGATTAGTGTCAGGATTGTCTGATGTACAAATGGTTTGGTAGTATTCAGCAAATACATCGGCTAATTTTACAGAATTAGTTTGAGTTTTTCCTGGGTGCCTTTAATAGCTTGTATAGAATGTGAGGAGGGTTTTTCCTCTAATTTTCATGCCAGCAAGTTTATAGATTGGGTGGCCTTTTTTTGTGTTCATCTTCTAGTTTTCTTATTCTAGATATCATTTCATTTCTAATGTTTTCTTTTTGCTCTTCATGACAGGAGGCAACGGAGATTAATTTCCCTCTAAGTACCACTTCCATAGCATCCTACACGTGGATTTGAGGAATGCCACAGTTTGTTTCTATTGTTTAATTTCTAAAGAGACTTCAGAAGAAATTTATTTGTTAAATAAAAGTGATTTATTTAGTTTCCAATTTGTTTGATGTCATTTATTCTCAGTGTACATTCTGTCCAAGCATAGTCTGTCCACAACTTGTCACCAATCCTTGATGTAAGAGTTTGACTGATTAATTTAGGAGATAAGAATATGTCATTTAAATATGTAATTTAGAAGATAAGAATATGTAATCAATCCTTGTGTATATATTGTGGATAGAAGAGAAGTATGTATAGTCTGTTACCAGTGGGTTTTGAAGATGTCACTAGATCAATAGATAAAGCCTAAGAGCCATTAATTGATCTTAGCAGCTTAGTAACTGTATTGTTAATTTTAATTGCTTTGACACGATAGGCAGTAAAATTTAAAAGGTCATTCAGAGAGGAGTGATACAAATGTTTACTGCTGACACATTGATTTACCCATGCTGAACGAAAGCAGAATTGAAAGCCAAGAGAATCAAGTGTACTCTGCATGAAGACAGCTCGTCAAGTTGTTTTGATCTACAAGCAGCTCTCCACACTGAAAGCAGTGAAAGCAGCTTTCTCAGTAATCATGCTTTGCGGTATTATCCAATACAATTTTTAAAGTTTGTATATGTACACTCACACATTATGCAATGCATTTATATTTTGTATCACTTTCATATTTATCAAAATACTTAATTTCACAGGTCAAGGGATGGTGTCATGGAAATATAAATAATAATAATAACTGTGCTTATATACCGCTCTTCTACACATATTAGTGCCTCACCCAGAGCAGTGAACAAGTTAGTGTTATTCTTATCCCCACAATGGAGTTGGGGCTGAGAGGAGTGGCTGACCCAAGGCCACCTACTGAGCTCATGTCAGTAGTGGGATTCAAACCAGTAGACTGCTGATTATGGTTTAGAACACATACTTTGTGAAACATATGCATTCTAAATAACGCTGTATGAACATCACTGTAGTTCTTTTTCTAGTATGGTGTATAACTGGTGCTTTATCTTTGACAGCCAATTAAAAATAGTGAACAGTATCAGATACATGTTCTGTAATTGTTAGCAGAGACCAAGGATGATCTGGTCATGTAACTTTTCTTGTCATTTTTACTATCCATATCTCTTATCTTGCAGCTGGGCATAGTGGTACTTTTGGCTAGGTAGAATGTCACATGATTGGAAATAGTAAAAAAGAATTAAATTATGATTGGTTTGATATTTATCTTTGTTATCATATGAAAGGATCTTAGATCTCTGCATAAGATAATATATAAAAATGGTAATCCAAATAGCAGATCAGGGTTTTGGCCAAGAGAAATCTCATGAAGATCTAGGCAGGAAACTTACCCTTGTAATATGTGCTACGGTAAGTTGAATGCATTTCATCGTTAATCTGACTGAGTTAGATTTCATTAAGAAATGTTAGGAAACTTAATTCTTGTTGTGTTCATCTGTTCTATTTTTCTGTTTTATTTAAATAAACATTTATATTTTGATACCTCACGTAATGAAAATGACTAGCATTTGTTAATGAAAGAAGCCATTAAACTCTTAGGAGGAGTCTGTCTCCTGGTTGGGAGAGTGCAACAAAAACATACATCCTGTTTATTTTGTACTGAAAAGCAGTTTCTGTAAACCAGAGAAACGTGTTTTCAGTTCTCACTTAAAGTTTTCAAGCTGCTCAGGATTTAAGATAAAACCTTCAACCCATCTCTACCGAGTATTTAATACTTTTTACTTAATGTTTAAAAGTTATGTCTAATATTTATGACTAATATGATTATAGAAGCAATACTGTTTGAATTATTGATAAACTTATTTGAGTTGGATTGTTAGAAAAATTACAATTTTATGAAATGTTTACCATGTTATAACATTACAACTTTGTACCAAAAACGTTTTGCATGTAGAAGAGGTTGCCAAAAATAAAATCCCCCCACCCCCACCCCCACCCCCACCCCCCCGACGAAGACGAAGACGAAGACGAAGACGAAGACGAGTTGGATTGTTAGAAAAATTACAATTTTATGAAATGTTTACCATGTTATAACATTACAACTTTGTACCAAAAACGTTTTGCATGTAGAAGAGGTTGCCAAAAATAAAATCCCCCCACCCCCACCCCCACCCCCCCGACGAAGACGAAGATGAAGACGAAGACGAAGACGAAGACGAAGACGAAGACGAAGACAGCTGGGCCCCCGGGGGTCGCGGCTGCGCCGCTCCCCCCGACGCCCCCCGCCCCGCCTCCGGCGGGCCGGGGGCCCCCGGGGGTCGCAGCTAGCTTTATGCAAAAACAGCTTGGAACAGATATTTCTTGGTCTACACTGACCAAATTCATAGGAGCCACAGAACTAACAGTGCAACCAGCCACAAAAGTCCCAAAGAATACCTTTTCCACTACCCTTTTCAGGCAATATACTAACTGAAAAGGACTCTTCCCCTTAGTCCACACCTGCCACAAGGACACGTGCCACAGGACTCTTCATATACTCTTAAATTTCATCCACAGCTTCTCTGGATCTTGATGGAAAGGAGAGAAAGTTGAGTGTCATCCACATATTGGTGACCCTCATCCAAAATCCCAAGACGATCTCTTCCAGTGGTTTTGTGTAGATCTTAAAAAGCATTAGAGACAATAGACAAATGTCGAGAGAGACAATGTTAGTCAGGAAGTGTAGTTTAAAAAGAGAGCTCATAGAGATTGCTCTTCAGAGGGTTTGTTAATTTCATCTTGACTCCTGGAAGGACTCCTCTAAGGTTCTGTCAATTTCACCTCTCTGTTTCCGTCTTTTAAAACCATCCTTCCTGGCTAACATTGCATCTCCTAACATGTTTTCTTCATGTGTCAGATGTCTCGTGTAGTGAGACTCTCAGTTAAGAGACAAGGGGATATACTCAATGCAGCACTGTAGCTAGAAAAGCAAGTTAATGCTGCTGCTAAAAAGGCCTTCTTTCAAATCAGGCTCTTCTGGACACAGACTAGCCTACCTTGACACAGCAAATCTGGCCACCTGGATTCATGCCATGGTAACATCAAGACTAAACTACTGTAATGCACTCTATATAGGAGACTGCAGCTGCCGCAGAACACTGCAGCTCATTTACTAGTAGGAGCTAGACAGAGCATGCATATTACTCCCATTCTGCAATCACTCCACTAGCTACCTGTCAGTTACCAGGCTCAGTTCAAGGTTTTGACTATCACATGGCCTTGGCCCCTCATATTGACAGGACCACCTCTTCCCCTTATGTTCCACCATGGCAGCTTTGCTCATCCAAACAGGCCCTTCTTCTGATACCATGGGGAAGGGAGGGTGAAAGCAGTCATGTCTCTATGACTGTAAAGCCTGAATGCCTTTGTCCTTCACATATGTATTATTTTTTTAATTTATTTATTTTATTTTATTTATACCCCACCCTCCCCACAAATGGGCTCAGGGCGGCTAACTACATTCATAAAATACAGTGAATTAACCATAAAACTATAAAATTAATAATAATCTTAAGACAACCAATTAAAATAGTCCAGGCACAGGCTATTTAAAGAAATAGTTGGGAGTCCGTATATGGGCATATATATGGGCATAGCACATGGCCAAGGGCAGTCCCAGAAAAAATGATGGTCTTAGGTGGAAGAAGGGGGACACCTGCTGGCACTCAGCCAAAGGCCCAGCGGAACATCTCCGTTTTACAGGCCCTGCGGAACTGTAACAGGTCTCACAGGGCCCGGATCTCCAGTGGGAGGGTGTTCCACCAGGCTGGTGCCAGGGCAGAAAAAGGCTGAGGCCAGAGATGTCCTTCAGGCTGGGGACCACCAGGAGTTGCTTGTCTGCAGAGCGCAATGCCCTGCAGGGGACGCAATGGAAGAGGCAGTCCCGCAGCTATGGAGGTCCCAGTCCGTGAAGGGCTTTAAACACCAAGGTTAGCACCATGAACCAGATCCAGAACTCCACTGGGAGCCAGTGCAGCTGGCACAACACAGGATGAATGTGCACTCGTTTTGGCATTCCAATAAAGACATGTGCCACTGCCTTCTGGACCAGCTGTAACTTCAGAGTCAGGCCCAAGGGCAGCCCAGCGTAGTCTAGCCTGGTGGTGACCGTTGCATGGATTACTGTAGCCAGGTCCTGGAATGAAAGATAAGGTGCCAGTTGCCTGGCCTATTGAAGATGAAAAAAAGGCAGACCTGGCAAAAGTGTGGCATTCAAGGTCGCACCCAGGCTCCTCACCGTCGACAATGGTTTCAGTTGTACCCCATCGAGGGTTAGGAGCGGGGTCCCCAGCTCGATCACCCCATGACCCAGACGCAGAACCTCCGTCTTCAGGGGATTCAGTTTCAGGTGACTCTGGTGTAACCATGCCATCACATTGTCTATTGATCATCCATTGGCTCACCACTAGGTGGCAGCATAATAGCATGGAGAGATACAGAACCAAAAAGAGTCCAGTAGCACCTTTAAGACTAACCAATTTTATTGTAGCATAAGCTTTCGAGAATCAAGTTCTCTTCTTCAGATGCATGATACAGAGACTGGTCAAATATAGAAGAGGAGGGAGAGAAGGGGAGGAGAGAGAAGAGGCAATTAGGGGGGGAAAGGGGAGGGTGCAACCAAAACATTCCTTTGCTAGTATATGTAAACATCTCCTTTTGGTGTGTGGATCAGTTGGCTTCAAAGGAGTTTGCCCTGTTAGTTTGTAGCAGCCAAACAGCTAGACCATCCAATTCCAATGCAGTATGAGCCTTCGATAACCACAGCTCTCCCTGCCAGATGCATCTGACAAAGAGATCTGTGGTCCCCGAAAGCCCACGCCAGGTGCCACTGAGCTCCCCCAGACCCCGCCTCTGTAAAGGAAATCTGTTACCTGTGATAATGTGATAACCATTCATAGTCATTTTTACATTCATTTCCCTTTAAAACATCACAAAAACTCACAATTTAAACTGTAAAAGGGATATATAAATGGATGGTTATATACCCACCACTACCAGGGGGTGGTGCTGTTGCACATCTGAGTGTGTTTGTTCTATTTTGGTTTCTAGTTGTTCTGTGTTCTGGGATGAGCTGACTGTTGGATGGAAACCAAACAAGTATGTGACAACCCTTGCCAAACAATAGAGGCCATCAGCAATCCGCATGTCCTCCTCACATTCTGAAGCTAGATGAGTGTGCACCCTACAGAAGGCAGCCTTCTAGAAGGCTTGCCAGTGCTTTGGAACTCTCTCCCACAGAGGTTCATCTGCTACCAAGTCTGTGTTTTGTAGGCACAAAGAAAGACATTTTTATTTGTTCTGCATTTCCAGCATGATGCAGAAGCTGTACAGCCCTCTTATCTGAGTAAAAACACCTTCTTGAATGATTCAGTTCTGTGTAGTTTGCAGAAAGCTAGGAGAGGAGGAGCTTTCCTGACATCTCCAGGCGGGACATTTCATAAGGTGGAGACAACCAAAGAGAATCCATGTGTACAGGCTGCTGCTGCTGCTGCTGCTGATTTTGCCTGTGTGCAAGGCAGCACCTGCAGAAGGCCCTGTTCAGATGAGAGAAGTTGCTGTGGTGGAGCATAGGAAGAGAGGCAGTCCTGAAGGTATCAGGGACCAAGGCCATGAAGGGCTTTGTATGTGATAGCCAGTCCCTTGAACTGAGCCTGGTAACTGATGGTTAGCAATTGGAGTGTCCTGGAGAATGGGACTGGTATGCATGCTCCTCTTAGCTCCTGGTAGAATTGACTCTGAGAGGAGACCTATGCAGAGTCTGTTATATACATTATTTATTTATTTAATGGTCTGCTTTTCTCTTTGAGACTCAAGGCAGATAACAGCATAAGTCCATTATAGTAGTTCAGTCTTGCTCTTTTGTGGCATGGATCCAGGTGGCCACATTGGCCACTGAACTGAACAGGAAGCCTGCAGCCCAATAGCTGTCTGGTGACTTTAAATCAGTATGAGAAACTTAGGCCTGATTCACACATGTAGGGGAATGTGGTGGCAACCAGGCGACAAAGTTCTGAGGCAGGAGAATGGACTGCACCACTTCAGACTGCTAACAGGCTAATTTTTAAAAAATACTTCCTTATGCTCAACTCTCCTTGAAAATAGAAAGCCAACTGAGCAAACCAAGAGAGGAGTCAGACCCATTCTCCCTGAAGTGCCATTTTTCTGCATGGGAATGTTTTAAATGAGTGAACATCTGGAAACGGAGTCCAGCACCATTCTGGCCCAGAGCTTTGCCACCTCACTGCTGCCTCATCCTTCAAGCGTCAAGGGTTAGTTGATCTGCACTGACTCTCACATGCCTTAAGGGCCACATTCAAACTGCTTCTTCTCACATTTAAGGCCTTTAATGGCTGAGTCCTTCATTTTTATCGGAGAGCCTTGTCCCATATGGCTCTCCCAAAATAAGATTAACAAATAAAGTTATGCTGCATGTTTCAGCTTTTAGTAAAGTGAGCAAAGCTTTCTTGGTGGTAACACCATCCTTTTGGAACTCTTTTGCTATGAGATACAGTTAACTTCCACCTCGAAAGTACCTTTTGCTGGCAAATGACTTTTTCTTTGTTTTCTGAAGGCTTTACTATCTAGGCTGAGTGATGTTTTGTGAACTAGCTACTGGGTTTTATACTTTTGCAGCTCCTTAGTTTTTAATGTCATTCTATTATTTTAGTATGTTTGTACCTGTAACCATGGATTACATTTTATGTTTTTTGAGCATCTGTTTTTGGGCTGGATAAAAGTAACTCAGAAATGTTGTAAGTAAACAAAAATCAAGGCCTGTGTGAGATTTAATCCCAGCCAAATGGACAATTTCTCTTTCCTCTGGACATTCTGAAAATGAAGTGGATATATTTGTTCTCTGAGCAGTGGCATAACCCCAAGAAAAAATGCAGTCTCTCAGACTGTAAAAGATAGGGTTGCCAACTTTGAGTTGGGAAATTCCTGGAGCTTTAGGGGTAGAGTTTGTGGAGGGTGAACTTTGGGGAGTGGAAGAAACTTTAGTGGGGATGTGATGCTATAGAGTCTACTGGCTTTCCCTCCGGTTGAAATTATCTTTGCAGTCTGTGGATCAATTATAATTTTCGGTGAACTCCAGGCCCCAAGTGAAGGTTGGCAACCCTAATGAAGGGCCCTTTCTGGGTTAGCAGGTAATAAGATGAATGTGCCTGATCAACTTTGGTGTGCCAGAGAATTGCAATATGATGTACATCTTCTAGGCTGCAGGTATTTGTTTGACCATTCCCCCCCTCACCCCCCCTCCTTCTAGTGTTCCCTCAGCAATAATCACTGGGAACAGTAAAATTATCTAAATTGGCTTTTCCCCCAAGAGCAAGGCAAATACCCAAAAGCTTTAGGAAGGGGGATATATATCTGTTGAACAAGAACATGAGAAGAAGGGGGCCCACAGCACTCTGAGGGGCTCCTCTGGAACGATCAGCTTGGAAATGTTCCAACAGAATACAGAACTTCTGTCAAGGGGACATTTGCAACCATATGATAGGACTGCAGTGCCTAATGTGCACCAGCTTGTTGCTCAGAGCATTAGCACACAGTGTGCAACACATGGAAACTGATCCAGTATGGGAAAGCTGACACCTTTATGCATTATATAGTTGTTCTATATCAAGGATGAGAAAGAATGCCTCTTTCCCCTCTCCCTACCTGAGGGGGTCAATTTTATTATTTATCCTGCTAGAGAAGTCTTGTTTGGAGGCATGGCTCCTCAATGTATGTCTCATTCAGAGGTGGTATCATGTGTGCTTAGCTAATGGCTGAATATCCCCCATCCCATGAAGACAAATGCAACACCCCAGTAATTACATATTAAATAGCGACATTTTATTGGCTTTGCTTTCTTTGCCTCTTTCTGTTATTGGTCACCCCCTTTAATTAACATTTTGCTTTGTAAAGCAAGACCACCACCTGATCCAGAAAGGCAACATTGTTGATGTCCCCAAAGGTGACACCAGTGCCAGAGGGTAGCCCGTGCCAGAGGATAGAACAGCCGTGGGCTGAATCAGGACTGGGAGTGGTTAGCTCACTGCAACAAGAAATAATTTCTCCATAGAGGCATGTGTACTCTACTAAGATTCATCATGCTTTGCCAATTCATCAACAGTTGGCAGTGGTCCCTACTCACTATGAATAGATCATTTAATCTTTTGACTGGGTCTTGTTTGCATGTGTGCTGTGCAGTGTAAGGGAATGCACATCTTTGTCCTGGTAACGCTGAGTTTTCTGTTCCCTTACTTCGGCACACAGAGGTGATTCCACATGTCCTCTCATTATTGCTGCAAATGCTTATGATCCACTGTGGTAATATAGTTTGGGTGTGTGTGGGGGGGGGGGAAGGGTTCCCTATGCTTTCCTTCCTCCCCACTGCCTCTCCCTGCCCCCCTCACTTACTGTCTTAAAAAATTGGTAGTTTGTATCTACTGCATGGCTGCTGGAATTTATCCTACAGAATAATTACACAAGAGAAGAGACCCCCCCTCCCCCACAAGAGTATAAGCTAATGTTTAAAGGGGGAAAAAATTCCACCATGTTTCCAGCAAGCAGTCTTCCTCAGCAGAAGAACTATTCATAGCCAATCATATGTAAAGTGCTGCGTGGGGCTGCACTTTAAAGCACAAAAAGAGTGTTTTGGGTCAGGGGTGCTGCTGAGTCCTCCTCCCTATCCCACTTTCCTCTCTGCTGGACTCACTTCCAGTTTTAGGGCCTGGTTAGGGATGGGCATGATTCCTATGTATATGGGAGAGGGAGGCAGGAAACCGTGGCAAGCTTGGCACTCCCTGCCCATGCAAACCTTTTGTCATTTAAATGTGTTTGAGGCATTCCCATGTTCAAAGATACAGGTCTGTTGCCATCTCATGGGCTGCCCAGAGGCTACCCATGGATTTTCACAGATTCAGTGGCAGGAACTTATTAGACTCCACATATACAGAGAAGAAAACTGGTTCTTTGCAGAGTTGTGATGTGCACCTAGACAATCACCAAAGGTGTCAGAGCAGGGGCTTTGACACCTGATGGACAGCTGAATGGCTTTGACGCCTGATGGACAGAGTGGTCACTCTGTGTAGGGTGAGGCCAGCCCTCCTATGGTATCAGATGCTGCCTTCCCTGGGTTGGGTGTGACTCACCTAAGTAGCATGTTGCCTTTTCCAGGCTGTTTGCACATGGCCAGTGCAACACAGGCAGGTAGCATGACACCTTTCCCTGGCTTGGTATGACTCACCCAGGACAGGAGGGACCACAATTCTTATGAGGGGTGAGAGAGAGATATGCAGGGTTTTTTTTCTGGGAAAAGAGGTAGTAGAACTCAGTGGGTTGCCCTCGGCAAAAATGGTCACATGGATGGTGGCCCTGCCCCCTGATCTCCAGACAGAGGGGAGTTTAGATTGCCCCCATGTGACCATTTTCAAGAGGTTCCGGAACTCCGTTCCACCGCGTTCCTGCTGAAAAAAGCCCTGTATATATGTGAATATCTCTGTGAGTCCTCAATATGGGGCATATCTAGGGTTGCCAGCCTCCAGATGGTAGCAAAACAGGCCCGATATCCAGTGTACCTAGTAAATCAACAGTGGAAGAACCACCCGGATATCATATAACAATTAATTACCAATTGTTTCAACGTTTTTGAACATACATGAAAACAAACAAATTTATGAATTTTATAAATCTAATATGCAAACCACAAATTCAATAAATACAATAATCCTTTCGTTCATAGCAAATTCAATAAATACAATAATCATTTCATCCATGATAGTTCCAATGTATAGTACAGGCAAAAGACACTCATATCCCATATACAGTCTACCAGAGAATCCCCTTTGCCAGTTTCTTCTATGGCGAAATAGCAGTCTACCAGAGAATCCCCTTTGCCGGTTTCCTCTATGGCAAATTAGAGTACTGTGGGGTGCCTCGTTATATCCTATGGCCAAAAATAATTATAAAGAACGTTTCTGCTCATTATTCCAAGACACAATGGTTTTCTTTGTCTCCATGGGCATAGGCAACGAACGCCCCCGACAAGGTGTCTTCTACAAAAACTATTTTCCATGCCGCTCCTGGGTTCACCTGAAAGAATCAACCACAGGCGAGCCACCGGTCCCTGAGGAAGTGGTCCTGATGAAAGCTGCTGCTTAGCCAGCTGCAGTTTGGACCATCAGTGGCATGTCTCCTCGGAGGAAGGGTCTCCCTATAGACCACTCAAGGCACCTGTATTAAAAGAAAAGAGATAAAATGAATGTAATGCTAGGTGGTATACCATAACCATCTTCTCAGCCCAGGAAGTACATACCTTGTCTGGAAAATAGTTTTTGTAGAAGACACCTTGTCGTGGGTGTTCGTTTCCTATGCCCATGGAGACAAAGAAAACCATTGTGTCTTGGAATAATGAGCAGAAATGTTCTTTATAATTATTTTCGGCCATAGGATATAACAAGGCACCCCGCAGTACTCTAATTTGCCATAGAGGAAACCGGCAAAGGGGATTCTCTGGTAGACTGCTATTTCGTCATAGAAGAAACTGGCAAAGGGGATTCTCTGGTAGACTGTATATGGGATATGAGTGTCTTTTGCCTGTACTATACATTGGAACTATCATGGATGAAATGATTATTGTATTTATTGAATTTGCTATGAACGAAAGGATTATTGTATTTATTGAATTTGTGGTTTGCATATTAGATTTATAAAATTCATAAATTTGTTTGTTTCCATGTATATTCAAAAACTTTGAAACAATTGGTAATTAATTGTTATATGATATCCAGGTGGTTCTTCCACTGTTGATTTACTAGCCTCCAGATGGTAGCTGGAGATCTCCCAGAATTACAACTGATCTTCAGGCAACAGAGACCAGTTCCCCTGGAGAAAATGGCTGCTCTGAAAGGTGAACTCTATGGCTTCATACCCCACTGAGGCCCCTCCCATCCCCAAACTCCACCCTCTCCAGACTCCGCCCTCCAAATCTCCAGGAATTTCCGAACCTGGACCTGGCAACCCTAGGCATATCCCATCACTCACCTGGTGCAGGATAGACCACCTTTCCACACATATAGATGTGTGTAGCAGAATACAGAGTGAAATCCAGTGAGAAGAAATATAATTTAAGTTTGTTTAGTTAAAGAAGAACTTCATTTAAAAACTATTTACAATAATATAAACAACAAACTGAGAGAAACGTTCATATGTCTTGTACAGGAGAGAGAGAGAGTTCCTGTAACAGGCATTTTATAACTGACGCAGAACGGAATCTTCACTCACAGCAGGGAAAGGCTAGCTCAGGAGCTAAGAGCAGAACCACAAGTGACAAAAGGCACAGATTGGACACTAGTCAGCTTCCCTCAAGTTTTGATGGGAAATGTAGGCATCCTGGTCTCACAGCTTCGCTCTCTGACTGCTGTCCAATGGACTTTTCAACTGTCACTTGTCCAACATTCTGCCAAGCTGCCTACATTTCCCATCAAAACTTGAGGGAAGCAGACAAGTGTCCAATCTGTGCCTTTTGTCACTTGTGGTTCTGCTCTCAGATAAACAAACTATACGAAGTATCAAGCCCTTCACTCTGCCAGCACCCTGTACATTCAAATTAGGCCACAGCGTTTTATTCCTACAATTCGAACTTTCCTGTACATGCCATATGCTCCTCTTTGCTTTTGCTTCCCACATTCAGAGAGGGAAAGAACAGCAGAGAAAGTCAGAAGGAAGGACATTGCCCAAGGAAGGAGGGCATGCCTCTTACTGTTGATCAGAGCACTTTTTTCTGGGAAAAGAGGTGGTGGAACTCAGTGGGTTGCCAGCACAGGGGGCAACTCCTGGTGGGAGGTGGTGCCCCTGGTACCACATGTGCACGTGCAAAGTGCACACATGTTCCCGGGACCACACAATGACATCACTTTGGGTCAGCTGGAACAAGGGGGGAGTTTCTTAAAGTTTAAATCGCCCTCAGTGAAAATGGTCACATGGCTGGTGGCCCTGCCCCCAGATCTCCAGACAGAGGGGAGTTTAGATAACCCTCTGCGCTGTCTGGAGATCTGGGGGCGGGGCCACCAGCCATGTGACCATTTTCAAGAGGTGCCGGAACTCCGTTCCACCAAGTTCCAGCTGAAAAAAATGAAAAGTTTTTCTCCTAGCACCCAAAAGTGATACCAGGTGAACCTCCATGCAGAGGGAGTTATAAAATTGAGGTATCACAGCAGCAAAGCCTGGTGTTGACCCACCTCTCTTCTGCTGGTGAGGACACACAGCTGGGCCTCAACTACCACTGCTAGTTAGGCAAGCTCATCTGAGAGGAAGTAAATCCTTCATGGCAACTAGCAATATTACTACCGTGATTAGTACAAAGTTTCCAAACAGTCTTCAGAGGCAGCTCCACACAGAGTGCATTGCAGTAATCCACCCTGAAGGTGATCAGAGTGTGGATAACTGTAGCCAGATCATGCTTCAGTGAGGGGGAGGCAAAGTCTCGCCAGCCGTCACTACGTTTTTCTCCTTCCACCATCACTAAACTGCGGAGAGAAGAAAAGGTGTCACTGTGCACAGCAGCAGAAACACTGTTGCTCCTATCCCCTGTGTGGTAATGGGGATCAAGGAAAGGATGCAGCGATTGGTGGCTGGATGCTGCCTCTTTCCACCCTCACCCCCCAGCACCAGTTTCCCAGGTTATGGATGCAAGACATCTGTCCCATTTGTCTCTCCTCGACCATGCAGGCAGGCTGGCATGGATGTGGTCCAGGTCAGATCTTGATCCTTTATTTTTGAACGCACATTCCTAGAATGCATGGCTGAATGCCCTTTGCCACATTCCACCAAGTAGAGCAATCGGCCCAAGTGTCCCCTGATGTTATGTTTGGTCACACTCTGCTTATTGGTTCAGTGCCCCTGCATCGTCTGCTGGAATAAACGAACCCGTTGTCAAGGTATGGCTTGACTGGTTCAGGTCTGTACTTTGGCTTTGTACTTTGGTTGCTCTATTATGTTGAAAGTCTATTGGCTGAGATTATTCTAGTATAAATGAGAACAGGGATTTCCCATCCCTCCTAATTGAACAGTTTGGCTTATAAGGAACATACCATCCCTAAAGTATGAGGTCCTAGGAATCACAACTTAACAAGTGAGAAAATACCAGTTTCTCTCGAATTCTTCCAAAAGTTTTATTATTTCAGATATGGCAACTGACCCCCTTCTCTTTTGATCAGTCTTAAGCTCCCCTTCTGCTCAGTTCAGAACCAACTTGGTAGCTGTTTTTTTATGGGTGTTGTTTATAAGGGTTCTGCTGGCTATTTTAATAGCTTGATGTTTTAGACTTTTAGTCTGTTATCCCCCTTGGGTCCCAGCTGCCTAGGGGAAAGGTGGGTTTATAGATGTCTTAGATACATATATACAAGCAAATAATATTTTTGGTGAATATTGGGGGAAGCTCATCTTTTTAAAAGAATCTTCTCGCAGCTCATAATGTTGCTGCATAAAAACTGGTGGCGTGTGTGTTTGTGCATCACTATGAACAATTTAATAAGATTCAGATTACTATTAAATTCTGCTAAAGCAGAAGGAGCAGCCAACAAGTGTAGTACAGTGTTTTTCACATTGCCAAACAGCCCCAAGTACTTTCTGAACTGAACTCTCAGCTGCCTTCCCAAAAGTCTACAAGGTGCAATCCAGTTAAATCTCTCTCAGAAGCAAATTCCATTGCAGCAAATGCTGCTTCTCAGCATCACTAGCCAAGCCTCTCAATGGCACTTAATGGCCCCTTAAATGACTGCAGACCTCTTGGTCACATCCACTTGCCTTAGCAAATGCTGAGGCCAGATGGCAGAGGACAAGCCTTGAATACAGAATGTCCCAGTTTCAACCCCGGCATCTTTGTAGGCCCTGGGAAATATGGTTCACAAATGGACCTGACCCAGTCCCTAGTTTCTGTGCCAAAAGCTTCAAAGTGGGGTGAGCCCAGAAATTTCACGAGTTTACATTGCTTAGAAGTGCAGCGTAAGTAACTGGAGCAGCTACTGCTGCTTCCACTTCTTAGTGATGCCCTTATGGGATTCGCGGAGCACGCTGCTTTAAAACACTTGGTCCCAAAACCAGGCATTAGACTGAGCCCCAATGTATGTTACCTTGTAAGGCAGTCTTCATAGTCTGGTCCCAGGTGCATTTTGAAGGCAACTGTCCCCAGCAGTGTAGTGGCTAGAGTGTCACATTAGGATCTGGGAGACCCACTCGGCCATGGAAACTTGCTGGGTGATCTTGGGCATATGACACACTCTCTAAGCCAACCCTACCTTACAGGGTTGTTGTGAGGATAAAACGGATGAGATGAGAGTGATATAAGCAGGTTTGGGTCATCTTTGGAAAGAAAAGGAGGATATAAATAGTTAATTTTCTAATGTCAGTATTTGTGGTTGGATTGGAGAGTAGGAAACAGAGAATGGAAAACTAAAAACCACAGTCAGGATCTTGAGAAACAAACGTTTTCTGCTGTCTCTAAACTCTGTTGACAAGAGACAGTGAACACACGTGTTTTTTCTTTAAGCAAGCAATGAATAAGTTAGGTTATTCAGCACACCTACAGCTGGACGTGTGATTTGAACCCCACTTTTATGCAGGTTCCCTGGTTTCATTTGTGAAGTGACCGAGGGCGGGCTTCTCTTTACAAACGGTGCCTGCGTTCAGTGTAACGCGTGCCCAAGGCTTAAGACAGAGAATTGTCCAGTGTCATGGAGGAGATCAAGGAGTACCTGCCGCAGGAGAGATTTTTAAAGTGCGGCTGCCGCTGGCGCGCCCCGTTTTGGATCGCTCTCCTCCACTCGAGGCAACGAGGGACCGAGGAGGGCGGGGCTGCAGCGAGGCGCTTTACGGCGGCTGCCCGGCCGCGCTGGGTTTCTGCGCTGAGCAGGTGGGAGAGGCGGAAGCAGGAGCCGCGCCGGCGGACGGATCCGCAGCCCAGAGCCCCTCCGAGGAAGCGCCGCGCAGGGGCCGCCCGGCAGTCTCTCGGCCGCTGCGTTCCAGGAGCGGCAACTTCTGCCGGGCTTGGATGCCGCGCGCCGGCCCGCCTCTGAAAGCGCCTGGAAGGAGAGCCCAAGGACGGCAGCTGCCCTCCGCGCCCTGGGAGCGCAAAGGGGTCTCATCATCGCAGACGGAGCTGGATCGGGGCGAGCGCGGGGCGGCGCGACGGGGCGTGGGCATGGGGGGAGCCGAGACCCCGCGCCTCGGCAGAGGCCCGCCCGGGAGCTCCTGGTAGTTGGGGCTGCCGCCTGCTGAAAGTCTCGGCTCTGTGGCGCGGGGAAGGCGAGCCCTGCTGCTCCAGGCCAAGGCTCCAGACAGCTGCCAGGGCTGTACACGCAAGGAGGCACTGTCGGCTGGCGGAGAAAGCTGCGCCCCACCTCCAGTGCAGCGGAGCCCCGCGGAGATGGAGCTCCCGAGCGGTTGCGCGGAGCTCTCTGACCTGAAGGATCTGGAGAGCAAAGTCGGGCAGAAGCCCCCCGACGGGCTGCTGCGCTGGCTGCGGGAAGACCCCGCGGCTCACCTTCTCAGGAGCAACCCGAGCCGGGGGCTGCGCCATGGGCTGGGCGAGAAGATCAGGGCGCTGAAGCTGGAACTGGTGAGTCTCTGAAGCTTGCCCCGTCCTGTCCTGCCCGGTGGTATAACCCCCCCCCCCCTACAGACACACACAAACTCGCCTTCCTCATATTTGCCCCTGGAGTTGAAGCCGAAGCCAACCCTCCGGCCCGAGATCTCTTGCCTCGACCCATCTGGCGGCTCCCTGGGCGTGTGAAGTTCTTCCTGAGATGAGACATGCGCCTGGCCGGCTCTTTTCCTGTGATGCGTCCCTAGCAAGGGACAGCGCCCCATTCCCTGCCTTGGGATGCTTGATCTCAACATCTGCCTGTTGCTCCTTTGGCCGGCTGAGTCACTTAATCGCCTCCTTCGCACCAGCACTATTGGGGGATTCAGGCTCAACCCCCCTCCCCCTACTCTTCATTGCTTTCCCTGCAGTGTGGAATAGGTAACCCACATTTTTTGGCCCCAGTTCTTCCAAGGGCATGCTCAGTCCTCTTCTGGGAAGAGGGGACTGTGACCACCCACTGCTGGAGGTGCTCCACGGACCTTGAGTTTTTCACATTAATTTAACTTAGTTTACTCTCCCACTCTTTCAATCTACTTCTGATGCCTCTAGTGATTCAGATAATGGCTGTGGTTGCTCAGATCACCGTCAGCCCATTATTTTCCAAGGTGCACAGCACTGGAGTTGGTCTTTTGCCATTACAGACTGACACAGTGATGCCCCTGAAATGTTCTCTTTGTCAGCAGGGGGTTGCCCCCTCCCGTTCTCCCCTTTGTACTCTCCCACCCCCTTCTGTTATGACAGATCAGCTGTAAACTCTGGGACATTTCCCATGCTGGAGGCATGGAAGCATTCTGGCTTCCAGACCCAGTTTCTCACACCCACTTATGGAGGAACCAGGACACTTGGATCCACTCTATCTGTTCAGCTGCAGAGTATGGATTTAAATATGATTTTTGGGGGGGGGGAGATAATTTGAAGTGGTTCCACACAAGTAGACAGTAGAACTAAATTTACCTAAATTCCTCACAGATTCTGGCTGAACTGAGTAAGGCTGAGATCTAATGAATTAGCAAGATTATAGATGTTTTGTGCCTGTGGAATACATTTGAAGGGTGTGGAAAAAGTCAGATCAGCAATGTTTTTATTGAATATGCAAAATAAAAGTAGTTTCCTTGCAGCTTGTATGTTATATTTGATTTGGCCAATTCAAACAACCACATTAGTGGGTTGTGAATGTGGGTCGAGCAGATCCATGTGGTATCCAGCATCCTCTGAAGTTGTCATGGGATTCCTTTCCCATGTAACCAGGCTGCACTCTTAGCTGTTCCGTGGTTCCAGGCAACTCACATTCTCTGCTACAGCAAAATGGAGTGTGCTAGTTGGCCCTGAGGCAAAATCGACACATGGGAATGAGTCGCTCCCTTTCCCCCCATGACACTATGTTTTCTTCTTTTTACTTGGAAATATCAGATATGCTGGGATCTCCTATTGTGAATGTAAGCTAAAGAGCTAAAGCACTTTTGAATGCAGCGTAGAGGATGGTAGTTATTACAAAGGATAACAACTCTTACTTAGATGCATTGCCCTGACTTTATTTCATGGTGTTCTGAGGCAGAATTCTCATGAATTCACTTCATGCTGTCTTAAATTTCATCTCAGCATGAGTAATTTTTTTCTAATATATCTGGTTTATTTTGGTTTTCTACCAAGGATCCAGATATTAACCAGGGCTTTTTTTCCTGGGAAAAGAGGTGGTGGAACTCTCGAGAGGGAAATGAGGGAGAAAAACACAGGCCCTGTTACAAAATGGCCACTTCCTCCAGGAGAACTGATCTCTGTCTGGAGATCAGGGGGGACAAGGCCACCGGACACAAGAGGTGCTGGAACTCCATTCCACTGCATTCTTGCTGGAAAACAAAGCCCTGGTATTAACCATTACACGTTTTCCCCTTCTTTCCCATTTCAGGAAAGAATTTTTCCCAAGGGAAATTAGCTAGTGGTTCTGGAGTGGGGAAACAATTTATTTGTCTGTCTACTCTGGCACTGGTTCTTTGTTTTCTTTGTTTTCACCATTCTTTAGAATGATGCACAGTGATCACTACTTCTCTCTGCCATTGTAGCACACTACACTGTGGATATGGGCTGGGAATGGTTGTTAAAATGGGAGACATTGGATGAGCAAAGTTTGGGACCAGCAAGCTTTCAAGTCACATCTAGCTCTAAGATTCTGTGGGTATATAGACAGAGTCCTTTGCTTGATCAGTCAATATTACAAACAGTAGTTGTCCCTGCAATTGTAGGGGAGAATCATAAACATGGAAAACATGAACACCAGTTGAATCCATCAATATTGCCAATCAAATGGTGCCAATTCTTTAATTATTTTTCATCTGAGACTTGACATTTAAATGGAGATTTCCCAAAAGTCACAACCAAAAAGAAAGCAATGAGAAAACTGGTTTATCTTTAGACTGTTTCTTCAAGCAGAAAACAATGTGCAGCCCCTCTTCTTCCACACATGGGCTGGTTCTTGGTTCAAGGGACACATCTGTTCCTAAGAATGAGAAAGAGGCTCTGAAAGTTTCTGATCCTCTACAGAGGCATGAAGGGTTTGATTATTGTATTCAGACTGATACATCACCTGCTTAGTTTCAAATGTTTTTTTTAATTAGAAGAATACTGAGAAATGTAGAAAGAAGGCAGTTGGGATGCCTGAATAGTCCCAGCAGTGCCACGCAGAGCTAATTTAGGAGACTGGTTTCTACACATTCATATCTTTTTGAGTGTGGTGTAGAGGTTGGAGTAAGATCTGAGAGTTACAGGTTTAAATCCTCACTCTGCCATGGAAGCTTGCTAGGTGACCTTGGGCCAGTCGGAAACTCTGAGCCTAACCTACCTCACAGAGTTTGTTATGAGGAAAAAAATGGAGGAGAATGTTGTAAGCTACTTTGGATCTCCATTAGGGACAAATTGGAGTATAAATAAATAATGGGCGCAAAAAACCAACCCACCATATTGCTAGTCAGAGTCTGTCTGTGCATACATCTGTGTCACAAAGTGGAGTGAGCAGTGGCCTGGCAAGCTACATGCCCAGAAGGAATCATTAGTAACCCCAGGTAAGTTAGTGAATGGCTAACCGCAGAATGGAGGCCTTCACTCATAGGGTGGACCAAATGCTATGTGTAGTTCTGTGAAAGAGATGGGTTTTTGTTCTTATAAAATGCAGCACTTGAAGCTGCACTTTGAAGGAGAGACAGGTCAGGGGAAAGAGGGATATCTGAGTCCTTTCCCTTCAGGCCCTTCTCCGCTGAACTCACCCCCCCCCCGATACTTTTCCTTCTGCTGAGAAAACCTATGCATACACTTTTTAAAAGTCCAACGTTTTGAGTACATCATGGTCAAAAAGAAAGGAATTAAGGAACTCCTCCCTACCACAACATTCTCCCCTTCAGATTTCAGTCTCAGATACTACAATTTGCAAAACCAAAAGATTTTCCTTTATAGAATCATAGGATGACTGTGAAAGATGCAATTCTGCCCTTAGCCACTGTGTTATGTTAGCTGCTACATTTTTGTGAATTGCATTAAATTAATCAAAATCACTTCCATCAGGGTGTTATTTCCTTGGAAGCTAATAGGACCAAAACAACTTTAAGTACTCTGTATCTCTGATTTGACAACTAAGTGATCATCCTATATGACTGAAGAATCTATCCACTCAACTGTAGTCAAGACAAGCCCAAACGCAAGAAGCTTGTATCTCTTGACATCCGGAATGAGACAGTGAAGCACGAGAGGGGAGTTTTATGAGCTCCCTGTCGTGACCTTCCTGGTTCCTTGGGAGCCGATAGATCGGACCCCCCAAGCCCTCCCCCCAGAGAGGGGAGGCAGGCTGGAACAAAGTGGAAGAGCTTAGGGGGACTGGCGAACCTCCAGAAGCTCAGATACCGGTTCTGAAGCGAGGACCAAAGAAGGAGCCAACATGGCTACTAAACTGTGAACCCGGGAGTCCAACAGGCCAAAAAAAACTACAGCAAATCAAGCAGATTCTTAACAAGACAGATAAAAAGAAACAATTCTAACAGAGCTTAACTGATCCCACAGCCTTCCATCAAGTAAGTGGACAGATTTATGGTTTTACAGAGCAATTTAGCCCAACTACACGCGGCTGCTCGAGTGAGCTGGGAGGGTCAGAGACGGGGGGGGGGGGGAGGAATGACTCAGCAACAGCTGGAATACTATAGATCTTTGAATAATCAACCAAAATAAAGCTTTTTACCACTTTCTGAAATGGCTTCTTGGCAAGAAGAGATACTTGCTTGTTTGCAAGAAATGTCTAAAATAATGACGGAGTTACTAATTAAAGCTGATGCGATATTTGGAGTGGAAAAGGATAAAGGGATTACAAGAGATCACAATCCAGAAAAAAATTCTGGAGGGACAGACTTAACTGAAAGGAAAATTGAGCCAATTAAGGGGAAAATCAATCTGCGACACACTTTGGAAAATGGACGATCTTACCAGGATGTCCCCTTCAAGACACAAAACTTTAGTAAAGAAAAGGCAGGGCCACGAATCAGACCTGCATGGAGAGAAACAGACATCCCAACACAGAAAGGGAAGAAAAGAATGCAGCGGTTCTTAAAACAGAAAAACAAGCAGAGAAACTACATCCATACTGATCTCCTTCAGAAATGGCTGGAAGACAAGGGAATCTACCTTCAGTGGCCCAGATCGATTAGGGATTGGATGTACTACGTCTCACGAAGAAAGAAGAAGAAAAAAGCAGATCTGCATGGAAAGAATTAAGCATGCCAATACTGAAAGGGGAAAGAGGGATTAAGGACTGGATGAACCACTTTTCATGAAGAGAGAAGAAAAAACAACGATCAGAATCTTGGGGCATATCAGGACTTATTAACTGCAGACTCAAACTCTTACCTAAATAGCTTTTCCCTTCTTTCCTTATTTTCTCTTTTTTATATAACACCATATAGTTTATGTTAATGGGTCTTTGGAGTTTATTAAATGTACTTAGACTGTACTCCTTCTCAAAATATAAACTGGCTAAGCTAAATGACCACCTGCTCTTCTTAACCTTAACAGTGCAAGCCTATGGAGAGTTACTCCAGTCTAAGCCCATTGAAGTCAATGGCCTTAGACTGGAGTAACTCTCCATAGGATTGCACTGTAAGAGTATGAAAATCCAAGTAAATAAGTCCAGATGGTCAAAATAAAATAGATGAAGGAGTTACTATCTTTAAAAGGTAAAATTGTGTTTTAACTATATAGTTATATGATCACTCTAGTCATATCAATATGAAAACCCAAGCAAATAGTTTTGGCTAGAACAACACACACACACACACACACACACACACAGGGCTTTTTTTCTAGGAAAAGAGGTGGTGGAACTCAGTGGGTTGCCAGCACAGGGGGCAACTCTGTGCGGGAGGTGGTGCCCCTGGCACCACATGCGCATGCCCAGCAGCATGGAGGGCAATCTAAACTCCCCTCTGTGTGGAGATCAGGGGGCAGGGCCACCAGCCATGTGACCATTTTCAAGAGGTTCCGGAACTCCGTTCCACCGTGTTCCAGCTGAAAAAAAGCCCTCTGTGTGTGTGTGTGTGTGTGTGTGTATACACATACTTTTTAAAAATAGAATCTAAAATTGTTTTCAAACTAAATATTGATTTGGCCTCTATACCCTTACTATTATGAAAATACAAGCAGACAAGTTAAGGCATGGCCAGAACAGATATAAGAAAGAGAGGAAATTAATATAAAAATTGTTCTGATCTTTATGTTGATGTATATTACTGTCCTGCTGATATTGTATGTTTTGCTACATCCATCTCCTACTCCTAGAACGATTATGGATCTAAGATCCCTGAGTAAAAGGTAAAAGAGGTGAAATGTGATCTATCTGTAATATGCACAAAAGAAAAAATTACTAGAAATATAAGCTACAGAGTAAGTGGATTAAAAATATAAAAATTAATAACTCTTGAAGGTATATGGGGCACTAATTACATATGTAATGGCTTTTTATACCTAGATGGATGATTATGTGTCTTGTATGTGAATCTCATAAATGCTTATGACCTGTTGTAACCCCTCCCTATATATTATAAAAACCCAATTTTTTTTAAAAAAAGATGCTTGTATCTCTCCTCCACCCACAGGAAAACTGGAATTTGGATTAAATAATAAAATCTGCTGCTTGATTGCCTGTAATCACTAATTAATATTAAACACTCTCTTCAAAGAGCTTCCCATACAAACATTGTTATTCTGCAGTAGTGCTTCAAAGAAACCAAGCAGGGAGAAATAAAATCCCAGTGCCACTTGTTATTCTATCACATTATTAATAGGATTTGTGTTTTAAGTATACTGGATCAAATGCACATTGAATGTAAAGCACAGAACTGCCATGGCTCATTCTGTTAGTTGTAAACATCCCAGCATTCTTCTTGTCAGTGGAGAAGCAGACATATATGGTCACTGTGCAAAAGAGGAGAATGGGTAAGTCCATAAATGCAGCGTTGAGTGGATTTGCATGTGAAACCCAGTAAGTCACTAGATTATCTGTATTCTGTTTGTAGGTGTGAAAGTGACATTGTGGTAGGCACCCTGGGCTGTGGAGAGTTTTCGCTGTGGTAACCGAAAATCGTTATGCTGTAATGAAAAACAATTGGAAGCCCAAGTTGGAGATGTTCAGAGAGCTTAAGAGCATTCCTCTTGAGCTGGGAAAAGATTTGCCAACAATGCTATGATTTATAGATATATTGAACACATTCCTCCAGCAAAAACCACATCAAGCTTGCATGTGAACCAATTTTTGCATGTTGCAGGCCCATCACTGATGAGTGGTGAATGGGAGAGGGCACAGCGACAGAACACACAGAACACGCTAACTGGAGTTACAAGATGCCACAGCTTTATTGGTTTACAGCTTGTGGAGCATTGGTGATACATAGGGGTCAGAGCCAAGCATCAGCTGACCTGCCAGCCGATGATCCACCATGCCCCGTCAGACCACCAGCTGAAGGGGGGACCACAGAATGGCAGCTAATGGTCTACCACACGGGTGTTCACCCCTGTGTGGATCCCCAGCCACCTGGGAATGAGTACCCCCTGACAGCCCCTGAGTTGGGCATGCACCTGCCATGCCTCACTCCCAAGATCCCTTAAGGAGATCTCCTTCCTGGGGAGACTGGGCTCATTGACCCAGTCTCTCCCCAAATGGATCCGAGTGCAAGGGTCAAAACACCAGCCCCAAAGCTGTGACATGGAAAAAAACAATAGCAGACAGTAATCCCCAAGAAACCCAGCATGCAAAAAACCTCCCACCAAAGACAAGGACATGGCAGTGCTCCTACTAAATGAAGGGGGGGCAAGGTGAGTCACCACCAGCCATGAGCAGAGTGATGAGGGGCAGGGGCCAGCCCCTTCTAAGAACTCTGGCAATGGACCTGAGAGGGAACAGCATCTCCCACGTCCATTGCCCAATGCAGCCAGCCAACCCTGATTGGCCAGCCAGGAAATTTGGACCTGGGGCATGGGCCTCCAAGCAGCAGCTGTTGGGAGAGCTCTAAGATAGTGGCCACTGCACCATGAACCCCATTGCCACCCTGTGGGGTACAACCCAGCCACCCAGGTAAACCTGGGAGCCAGTGTTTGGCTTTGGTGAGTTAACATGAATGCTATGCAGACACATGAGTTTTGTTTCCAGATGGCATCAAATAGGTCCACCAAATGAAATGATGTGAAGAAGAATATTTTATATAGTACATTTTGAACATTCAGAGTGGTTTATATTCATTGTCTCAGTAATCCTTAAAACAATGCGGCCAACCGTCTTAGGGTAATATTTATGAAAAAATATTGCTGACATTGTAGGATCAGAGCTTTCTAAAGTAGCCAGGTTGCTGATATTCAGCTGATGTAGAAGTGATTTGTTTGAAATATTTTTTTATTTTCAATTTAAAACAGGGCCGTTTTCATACATCTTTAAATTACTGCAATACTCAGGGAAGGCTGCCAGCTTCCTTGCACAATTTTTGACGCTGTTCATTTACAAATCGAAGCCTGGCGGACATGAAAGCGCCATCATCATGAATAGTGTACATCCTACATCATGTAGGATGTAGAGTATTTTGTTAGCCTGGTGTTTTTCAGGACTGGAAACCATGCTCTATTCATTCTTAAAGTCTCTTCTTTCTTGTTGAAATTGTGCTTATGCTTATGAATTTCAATGGCTTCCCTGTGTAATCTGACGAAGTAGTTGGAAGTGTTGTCAAGTATTTTGGTGTCCTGGAATAGGATACTGTGTCCTGTTTAAGTTAGGCTATGTTCAGCCACTGCTGATTTTTCTGGATGGCCAAGTCTGCAGTGTCTTTCATGTTCTTTTATTCTTGTCTGGATGCTACGCTGTGTGGTCTCGATGTAAACTTGTCCACAGCTGCAGGGTATGCGGTATACTCCTGCAGAGGTGAGGGGGTCTCTACTGTCTTTTGCTGATCGTAGCATCTGTTGTATTTTTCTGGTGGGTTTGAATACTGCTTGTAGGTTGTGCTTTTTCATAAGCTTTCCCATCTGATCTACATCCTACAATAGCCCTGCAGAGAAGATTAGCATATCAAGCACCAATCCATATGCAAAAGAACCTCCTCAGGATACAGTGAAGCTTCTCCCCATTAGCATTCCACACCCTGGGAAACTCTTACAGGATGAATCAGCCCAAACCCACCTTCCTGAGTAGATATAAATTACCTGCCAACATCTTTTCCACACTGTGACACTGAGAGATCTCTGTCTTTTGGTGCTACACCTCTGAAGATGCCAGTCACAGCTGCTGGTGAAACATCAGGAACTACAATGCCAAGACCACGGCTATACAGCCCAGAAAATCCACAACAACCATCGTTCTCCGGCTGTGAAAGCCTTCGACAATATAATGTGATTAATGTAATATCCCTAGAATGACTATATTTAATTAAAAAGCACAGCGATTTTTTGGATGACACCGTATTTTGCTGCTCTGTTCACCTTCTTGAATACTTGGTAAGTTTTGCCAGACTGATCATTCTGTTAGAAAAGGTGCACTAGGATGCTGTCATTTACTGGCTACTAGCATCTTGGCACTTTTTAGAGATCCCAGCTTAATTAAAAAGAGTGGAATGTATTTGGAATAAGTAACCACACAGCTTTTATGGAAGGAGAACTCATGTCAGTGGAAAAAATAGATTTTACATGAAGGCAAGACAAAAATCTTCTTGAAACCATTGCACAGATTGGTCCTGATGTAGTCAAGGCTAAGTTCATGTAGCTGGTTCAAACATTTGGCAATTGTAGCAATCAAGGCAAAAGGACAGGGGGAACGGTCCCAAACTCCAAGGCAAAGGCACACTAAGGACACGCCAAAAGACCGCTGCTGCAATCCAAAGCTATATTCACAAATGTCGAGGGTCAAATCAAGAAGACAGGGGAACGCCCACACTCTCCGGCTGCTCCCGGCGGGAGATTGGCAACGGGTTTGCCTGGCCATAGTAAAAGAAATACGCTTTACACTAAGGTAATGTTTTGTTGCAATCTTTATTGAAATTTTGTTACACTGTTTAAAATAAAATGTACATTGTTTTGTTTCAGTTTGTGATGTAACCAACATATGTATTGTATATTTCATTGTAGAACTTATTTGTGGCTTTTGATGAAGCTGTGAGCCTTGCGAAACGGGACAATTTAGCCAGGCAAACCCGCTGCCAATCTCCCACCGGGAGCAGCCGGAGAGTGTGGGCGTTCCCCTGTCTTCTTGATTTGACCCTCGGCATTTGTGAATAAAGCTTTGGATTGCAGCAGCGGTCTTTTGGCGTGTCCTTAGTGTGCCTTTGCCTTGGAATTGTAGCAATCAGCCATTTGTCAGGGAGTGAGGAGCAGGGATGAGCTAAGTTCAAACTCCGTATCTCTTCCTCAATGACAGATTGCTCTATCAGCTGTTTTCCGACCAGGCTGTGTATGGTACGTGCCTGGCAGCTCACTGAGGGAGCAGCCACATCTGTGACACCCATTTGTGCACTGGGCTTCTTATTCTTCTGGGCATATGCAGGCCAAGACTCTGGATGAGGCAACTGATACTGTCTGTCCTGGCTATGTTGTTAAGATACCAGACATAGGATAGTTTTTTATTTATGGTAGTGTGTTTAAAGACAATTCTTTGTATGGTGATATTGTGTAGAATGTGCAGGTGCATGAGGGCACAGAACTTTTTTTGATTACACCTAATGAATTAAGCCATTACAGGTAGTCACTGTGCACACAATGATGGTTAGAAATGATTTCCCCCCAGGGCTTTATTCCTGTTTTCCAGCCAGTCCATATATACGTGGAAGCAAGTCCCATTAATGCGAATAAGATTACAGAAATACCGGCAGGATAGTGGCCTTTGCTTCCTGAATCTTGTGTCTGCAGTCTCGTCTGTTTTCCTTTGCTTTGTCAAACCTTTTTGTATCATGAACTGTCGTGAGGTAATCCTCAGTCTGGTCTCCCACATCACAGTTTTTAGTTGCTTTTCTTTTCCAGTGGCATCAGTTGTATTCTTAAAAGCCCCATGCTTTCAAACAGAAGAGCAGTGTCTTGTTTGACAGGGTTTCTTAAAGAACTTCTTTTGCAGAATCACTTGAAGCAATACAAGGAATTCAACAGCTGTTCAATGGTCTGTTTTGCAGCACATCCTCTACCTCTCTGTCAGTATGGATACCGAGAGTGTTTACCCAACAGTCCACCCATGGAGGCATTTGCTGTCCTTATTAGTTTATCATTATGAGTTTCCGGTAAATCTAGATTCCAACACGCCCCCCCCATCACTGGTATAGATGATAGAACATGGGCATACATCAACAGCTTTGCAAGGCAGATCTGTGCAGAGGTTTTTATGAGATCCAGATGGGTATCATATAGCTGTGCTGTCCAGATATATTTCCAGGCTTGCCCTCTGATTATCTGTCCTGCAGACTGAGCAATTGAATCCACGCAAGACAAAGGCCCTTTTCACACTGCTTACCTGCTGCCGCAACGTCGCAAAATATCGCTCAAAAAATGCAGAAGATGGCATCTTCTTGCGACAGTTTTGTGCGATGTTGTGCAAAACTCTTGTGAGAAGATGCTATCTTCCGCATTTTTTGCACGATATTTCGTGATGTTGCGGCAGCAGGTAAGCAGTGTGAAAAGGGCCAAAGACATGAGTTCCATCTGCACCATAGTTTCTTTAAACCCATTGCAATTAACTCTGAGGTTTTTTTAAAGACACATGTTTTTAAAAGATGTTCACGAACAATAGAAATGGAACTTCTAAAGGACTGTTCTGAAGCCTATCCCAGCTCCTGCCTGCCACTCTTCATCTGACTGCAAGATGAACACATTCATTCTCCTTGGGAAATGCAAGTACAAAGGAAGAACAGCTCTTTAAAGAACACCTGCTGTATGTTTGGTCGCTTGTTTTGAAAATTCAGAACTAGATTTAGAACCTTGTGCAGTGGAATCTATGTCCTGCAGAGCAACCATTGTTCTGGCATCTTTTCCTGAAGCGTTTTTAATGCTTCCTGCACAAGTGTTTCCTTAGACACAATTCCTCCATTCGTCCATTCAGACTTCCCCTTTCTAAGATCTATCCACACAACAGTGACAGAGACATAAACTAGTCATTGTAACCACCCAGAGCTTGTGAAAGGCCAGTTGTAGAGAATGCTCAAAGGAAAAATGCTCATGGTTAATCTTCTCTGATTCTTGCTAGCACCCATCCAGGCACCATCAACTTCTCCTTCCTGAAGTTATGGAGTTCCTTTTCTTTTTATCAAACTCCTGAACAGGGTCTGACAATGCAAGGGACATGCATAGCAATCACTTGTACGAGGAACCAGTGCCCCAAATTTATTTCCTCTAATCACTTCATAATCAGTCACTCTAATATTAATATTAATCAGTTACATTGATTTTTAATCAACTGTTAGGCATTTTGATTTCATAGAAAAAGGCAGGTGTTAATGTTTAAATATATTTATGGCATTAGGGGGCATATCTAGAAAACCTTCATTTTTGGATCAGAACTACATATTACAATTGGTGTAGAAAACAGAGATCTTATGCTAGCATTCACAAGATAACACACATGTATTTAAGAGCTCTGACTCAATCAGGGTTCCCAGGCATGTGTGCACAGGAGTTTAATAATGTGTGTACATGTGTTTGCTACTCCAATGTTCACTGCAGGAAACAGCAGTTTAATACCAATGTTGCCTCTATGTATACACACATTATTTAATACTTGTGTCTGGGAATCCTGGTTAGGCAGGGTTCCCAAAGGTGCCCCCACAGACATTTAAAATCATATGTACACATGTTCATTGCGTTCTTCCTGTACATCATTGCACGGGAAGCGTTGTTTCCTGCAGCTTTTGTAACATGCAGCTGCCCTTAGTTGATGGATTTTAATGATCCTACCTTCTGTCTTTGTTAGCCTTTGGTGGTCTATGATCTCTAGGCAAAAACATTCCTCCAGTTTGTTTTCACTTTTAGCTATGCCCCGTTGGATCTGTTCCTCTCTGTCCATGGTGCTCACGTCTCATCAACTTGCTCAGTCGCATCCGGTCCAACTGGAATCATTTAGCAGCACCAGAGTGTTTGAATAGAGTCTAATAAATCACACGTTCCCAAAGAAGTCCTCTGCTGGCCTTTCAAGATCCTTGTCTCCTTTCTGTCCTTCATGACTGCATTGTGTTGGCAACATCCAAGAGCAAACATGTCATACAGATGTGAGTACTTTGGCAGGTCTGATTTTCTTCTCCTTTAGTCTGATTCATGTAGACAAGCTGCTGCTTTAAAAGCCATACTGGACAGTGTTCTTTCCTGGGAACTATTTGTCCTCTTACTAAAAACTCTCTGATATTCAGTATGCCAACACAGAGGGAGCTCTAGGAAAGGAAGATCTGTGGTGGCATGATAAAGATGGAATCCTCTACATCTATAGTAGCTATAATTAAATTACGTGCTGGGAGCAGACTTGCATACAGTTTATAGCAATAGAGTTCTGGCTCTTACCTTGTACCTCTCTATAACGACTTAACCAAAATAAAAAAGAGATGTATATTTATAAGTTGGAGAGTATGTACTTTCATTGGATGAATAGGAGATGTATCTCAGATGCTAACCCTATAGGGAGAATCAAGCAGGCAGGTCTTGGGTGCATCCACAGAATAAATTAAGACTAAGTACCAAGGGATGCTTCAAGTGAACCTAATTTCATGTGTTCCCCCTCCAACTTTCCATGCACTCGCTCACACAGTCACACTTCAGTTTGCTCCTCATGAATACATCAACGAGTTCGATATCAGTTCCTTCTCAATTGCTAAAAGTATCCCAGTTTCCCCCACATCCATTCATTGGAATGCAGATCTTGACACTTTCTTACACCTTAAAGAAATGCAAATTTGCAAGTCAAAGGTGCCTACAGTACCTGTTCTTTCAGGGAAAACAGAACTTAATTGGCATTTTGCCCTCCAAAATCACTTGTAGATGTGATCATACAAATAGAATTTCTGTGAAAGCAGCATTCATGTGCGCCGAGCAAGAACAGCCTGCATGTGAAATGAGCAGGGCCAGATCAAGGGGGGGCTGGGGGGGTAGTCTGCCCCTGGCGCCACCAGGGAGGGGGCACCGGGAGCAGCTGCCAGAGGGCGCAGGCAGCAGCACGGGCAGCCTCGCAGCCTCCCACGCTGCTTTCACCTGCCCCACAGGACAGGGGGCGACTGGCTTGCCACACACCCCCTGTCCTGCAGGGCAGGCAAAAGGCAGCACGGGGGGCTGCGCGGCCGCCCACACCATTCGCCTGGCTCGCAGGACAGGGGGTGGCTGGCCACCCCCTGTCCTGCGGGGCAGGCGAATGGCGCAAGTGGCCTCGCTGCCTTTTGCCTGCCCTGCAGGGCAGGGGGTGCGCGGCAAGCCAGCTGCCCCCTGTCCTGCGGGGCAGGCAAAAGCAGCACAGGGGGCTGTGAGGCCACCCATCCCATTCGCCTGTGGGGAGGCGAATGGCGCGGGCGGCTTCCCAGCCCCTCACGCTGCCCCCGCTGTTCTGCCCTGCGTGATGACGTCACCGAAGTGATGTCATCACGCAGCGCGGGGAGCGCACGTGCGCTGCGCATGCACGCGAGGTGATCAGCCTAGGGTTGCCCCGGGTAAGGGCGACCCTAGATCCGGCACTGGAATTGAGGACTACAGTACACATATAATCCTGCATCTGAGCATCTCTAGGTATTTAGTAAGGTGTAATTCCACCCAAAGCTAAATGGGCTTTCAACTATTATTTGGCAGTAAGGACAGTTGATGATTTTCTACCATGATCATTCTTAACAATCCTGTATGCTAAGTTCTTTTATATGATAAATGTATAAATTTAACTGCAAATCTCAAGGGAAAGCTAAGAGCCATCAATGTTTTAATCAATGAGATTTTTGCCCTTAGTAAAACCAAACAAACCTTGTGCCTTTCTACTTCATTCCATTCTATCTTGTTTCCTCTTCTAGTTGTCTGGTAGCTGGAGAAGATTTTATATGTTCATCTCCCCTTTGCTTTTTCAAGAACACCTGTTCAATAACCCCGGGATTTTTGTGCTATGTTAGTGCTCTGGATTAGAGCTGTGACTAAGCCCTTATAGGGGCAGAGTACCATTCCAGTGAGTGCTGTGCATTTGGTCTCTCTTTTAGGAGAGATGGTCTCCTTTTGGGGTGGGCTTTAATCACAGCATGACTCTACTACTCAAATAGAAAATGCCACATAGATTAGAAGCTGAATCATCAAGCTCTAACTGAGCAACCAATACTAAGCTACTACAGAAGAGTATAATTTTTGCTGTTGTGTAGTGCTCTATTAGAGGGAACACAATATCACAAACTGTACATTGTTCACCTTTACCATTAGTAAGGATTAAAGTGCTCCCATTCTCTAAAGTTGTAGCATCTGTTTGGGAATGCAATGAAAGATCACCATCATTCCACTGTTAGCAGAAGAAGAAGGCTGCAGTCCTAAGGACACTTTCCTGGGAAGAACCCCCATTGAATAGCATAGAACTTACTTCTGAGTAAGCCTGTTTAGAATTGCTCAAATGCCCCATTCTCTGGGACTGGAATAACCCAGCTGGTTAAAATGTAGCATTCTCTGAATGTGCTTTACATTAAAATGACTTCAAAACTGTTCCTAGAGTTGCAGACTCTAAGAATGACATTGGCATGACAATCTTTCTATGAACTGCAGGGTAGGGAAGAATTACGTAGAGGGGAATTTCCTGGTCTCTTTTGCTTATATTCATATCACTGGGATAAGGTTTTGTTGTTATATATCATATTCATTTCCATTGACTTCTATGGAAAACATATTTCTGGCTGTATTTTTTCTTTCTATCAATTTGGAACAATTCTCAGGAACTGCAATCCTCTCCCAAGAGATCCTCCCAACCAAATTTCAGACAGCTAGGAGAAAGTGTCCCCATTTCATCTGGAATATTCTCAGTTGTAGAATGAACACTGACAGATGTTTCACAACTCAAGAAAACAGGTGGCGTGAATAATGTAGAATCACAGGAAGGAACCTAATGTATGACTCCCCCTATTCATATCTAAAGAGAGTGGTGGGGCCTGTTTTAAAAGACAAATGGAACATGTAGGGAAGGGGAATCCTGGCCTCTGCTATGCCTTACTTTGCAGTGCTCTGATGCTTGCAGCATTTTTTCTCAGCATGGCTTTGATACCTGAATAGAACCTGGAGAAAAATGCAAACATAAACAAAGCTCAGAGAAGTTAGGCACATGAGTGGGCAGGATTTAACTCTCCTCACGTGTATACTCTATTTTGGCCTTCCCAACTTGTACTTCCTTTACAAGTGAATGGGAGGTTCTTTCTTTTTCATGATCAGGACTATTAACAACTGTAGGGGCAGGGGATATGTTTTGGAGAAAGGGTGCAGGGAAAAGGGGTTAATTTCCCCACTAAAAGTCCTTCCTGTGTCCTGCTTGTAAGGAAATTAAAGATATGTAAGAAGGGAAGAAATTATGGGGTATAAAATAAACTAACCACATGAGACTAAGGTTCTTGTGCTCGGAACTTAAGAAGGTGGGAATGGATTGCTCTCCAGCTGTGTTCCCAGCTGGTGAAGATATAATTAGTTCTGAGTCTTCAAGAAAGCAGGAGAGGGCCAAATTCTGGGCCAGTACTTCTACATTCATTTTCTCAGAGAAAGGGGAAAAGAAGTGACCTTTGATTCAATTCAGGATGGCAATCAAGACATTTCATGGTGCCTTGACCATTGAGTGTTTTATGCACAGGATAGCCATCTTTTCCTTTCTTTCATTTCTAAACTCTGACTCCCCCCACATTTCTCTTCTTACAGTATCGCACTTAAAAGTATGTAACTTCTCTCATTGTCAATATGCCAGTTACTGAACCATGCCCTGCCAGGAAATGCTCCTTGTGAATTGTAGAAGAGGTAACAAGGAATCCTACCCTATCATACATGTTCAAGAAGGTATGGAGCGCACACCTGCTGCTGGAAGAGGCCCTGGATTCCATCCAAGTGGCCCAGTTCCAAGAACTGTCCCTGTCAGTTGGCATTTTTACTAGAGTGCTTTGATGATTCTCCATGGAAACCCTGTGACATTGTGTTTGAGTGCACTAAATTCAGTTCAGCTCTGAGGAGATCCTGATTCAATATCCCTGATAGCTAATGGTCTTGATATGTACAATAATTTTTCTCTTTTCTTCTGTAGGCCTACTTGAGAACGATAGATATCAAGATACTTCAGCAACTAGTGGCTGTGAATGAAGGCATCGAGGCAGTCAAGTGGCTACTAGAAGAGAAAGGAATGCTGACCAGCCATTGCAGCAGCCTCACCAGCAGCCAGTACAGCCTGGTAGAGAGTCAAGAAACATCCCGGCGGGGAAGCTGGAACAGCCTTCAGGACCCCAGTGAGAAGCTGGACAGTATTTCCATTGGCAGCTATTTGGACACACTGGCTGATGATATAGATGAGTATGGACAAGGCTCTACCATAGAGCCCTTAATGTCATCCACACTAGGCAGACCAATGGCCAGAGTTGAAAAGGTTGACCCAGACCAGACCCTTCCTATTAAGACTTTAATCAAAGAGCATGACAGAAGCAAAGAGGATCAGGAGAAGGTTCATAGTTTGGTTAAAAACCAGGGATCCAGTGAGCAAAACAGAGCTACCAGGCAGCCTCCAACAGTAACCAATGGAGTTTGGGGCAGACAAGTTCCAGAGCTGGAGCAGGACACTGAGGCTAAAGTCACCTTAGCAGTTACACCAACCCAAAGTAGTCCAGCAGCAAGGGCCTTCAGAAACAAAAGAGCTGACTTGGAGAATTGCAAGTTGAACAGCAAGTTGCACCTGGAGTATGATGCCCATTGGCAATGGGTTCATTCTCAAGATGATGTGACGTTCTTGTAGTCTCCCAGGTCTTCTGTCTAGATCATCAACTATAGATTCAGGGTGTTTTGCAAAAAGTCTTTTGCACTTTTAACTTGAAGCACTACTTTACTTGTCAGAATGCCAGTTTTTGCTTTTGGGTGGAACACACTGGGTGGCATTGATCTTCTTTGATATTAGCACCAAGAAATGCCAAACAAAGCCACTTATCTAAGGGAGAAGCCCTGAGGTCGGCTGTCTTTACATCCCTTAGCCTTGTACAATAATGGAAGGCTTGCCACTTTCTTTGGGAGCTGTGTGGTGGTCATAAATTGCACATAGCTGCTTGTGGCATGTGTTAAACCTCAAGCATTAGAGGAGCATATTTACCTTTGAGGACATTTGTTCTTGAAATAACATGCTTTCTTTGGGAGAAGTCTTGCTCTTTTTTCTGTTCATGGTAGCTGAGAATTACTCAACACTTTGTTGACAGGCTTTTCATTTTTACCCTTTCCATTATAATTAGTGTTGAAGTGGGATTATATCCATTTGCATTTGGTTTAAGAAAGAATGGAGGAGACCCAGGCTGCACAATTTTGTTCACTTTAGTCAGTGGTGAGTGAGCATCCCTCCCCTCGTTCGTCTGGGAAACTTGTTACGCCCCAGCCCTTCTCCCAAGCTTGGAACTCCAGGATCATCTTTGACCTTTTGCTGCATTTCTTATACACTCTGAGTGCCTCCAGCTCTCAAAATGATATTAGGCAAAGCTATGTTATAGACCTCACACTGTCCTCCCCACCCAGCAGCAGACTCCTGGAGCAGTGCAGACAATTGTGGAGAAACAGAAGTGCACTCAAAAGTTTTGAGAGCCAGAATAAATTGGGTGTGTCAGCCCTGAACAGAGCTGGAAAAAAACCTAAATATATCACATATTGGCTCCAACATCAGTTATCTAGGAATGTAGGAAACTAAGAACCTAGGATTTTTACATCCCCCATGGATCCAAAAAAATTGCTCAGATTTTCTGCCCGTCCAGTTACCATTATAGTAAAAGTACCTGGTACTTTGAATGGGAGTTGCATGGCCAGTTTTGAATCCTGCTTACCTCTTACATTGGAGTAGATTGAAGAAATTCTGGTTCTGATGAAATTAATGATACATTTTGGAGTGTTTATACAGCTTTGAATAAGAAAAAAACAGGTCTAGTTTAGGGCTTTGATTCAAATCCTCTAACTTGTTTGTGGTAAAAAGTGACAATTCAGATTGTATTCATCCTTACCTATAACACCACTGCTACTATTACTTAAGTGTAAACTCTGGAGACTTGCTGTCCATTAAGAACATAAGAAGAGCCCTGTCAGATCAGTCCTGTAATCCATCTAGTCCAGCATCCTGTCTCACACAGTGCCAACAAGTTGCTATGGATGGCCAACAACAGGTTGTAGAGGCTGAGGCCTTCCCCTGAAGTTGCCTCCTGGCACTGGGATTCAGAGGTTCACTGCATCTGAATGAGCAGGTTCCCTTTAGTCACCATGGCTAATTAGCCACCATTAGCCACTATCCTCCATGACTCTGGCTAATCCTTTTTAAAGCTGTCTGTGACTGGCTTTCACTTCATGCTTTGGCAGTGAATTCTACATCTTAATCATTCATAAAAAAGTACTTTCTTTTGTCTGCCCTCAGTCTACTGCACATCAACTTCACTGGATGCCCTCAAGTTCTAGTATTATGGGAGAGGGACTAAAAGTTCTTTCAGTCTGCCCTCTGTACCCCCTGTGTAAATTTATAAACCTCTATAATGTCTCCCATTAGTCAACTATTTTCTAAACTGAAAAGTTCTGGGTTCTTTAGCCTTTCCTCATACAAAAGGTATCTCAACCCCCCCCCCCCAATCATCCTGATTGTCCTCATCAGTATTTTTTCCAGCTCTGCAATGTCATTTTGGACATACAGTGACCAGAACAGTACATACTATTCCAAATGAGATTGCACCAAAAACCTACACAGGGCATTATAATACTGGCCATTTTATTTTCAATCCCTTTCCTAATAATCCCCAGTGCACCAGTGCAGAGTTTGCCTTTTTCACTCCTGCAGCACACTGAATTGACACTTTCATTGAGCTATCCATTATAACCCCAAGGTCTCTTTGCCTTTCAGTCTCAGCAAGTTCAGTCTCCATTAGCAGATACTTGAAGTTTGAATGGTTTGTTCTAGTGTCCATCACCTTTCATTTGCCTACATTGAACTTCATTTACCATATTGTTGCCCACTCACCCAATTTGTGGAGATCCTCCCCAGAGCTCTTCATAGTTGGCTTTGGTTTTCAGCATCCTCAATAGATTCATGCCATCTGCACAGCCACTGGACTATTCACTCCAGTTCCATATAATTTCCAAACAAATTAAATAGCATTCATGCTCAGTACATTAAAATTACAGTACATTAAAATTGCTATGGTCCGACAACAAACATGGTAGTAAAGAATGCCACCATGTTTGTTTTCTTAATAGTTGCAATTTTAATGAATGTTGCCACTGAACTTAATAAATAGCATTTAGGGTGAATATAGAGGTGCTAGTAACTTCTAATATTTCAGCCTTCCTTAACTTTGTAGTGCTTCCACTGAATTAATTGCACACATTCTTCCTGGAAAATTCAAAACAATTTTTAAAGGTGTGAAAGTGCACATTCTGTATTCTCATGATTTTCATTTCAATTCTTTTAATAAAAACCATCCCATTCTGCATTTAGGCAACATATTCTTGCTATATTGTCTTTTAACACCCCCCCTTTTTTTCCAAGTAATTTTATCTATTTCCATGTATTTTGGGGGGTGAAGATCCATTCAGATGTTGCATGTTTGTTGTTTTCCTATCATTCTTCAAGGCTACAGATTCTATGCTGCAAAACAATGTATATCCAATTTGAATGTGCTTGTTCAGTAACTTCTGGGGCTTCCATAATGTAACTTCTGGAAAATATTGTCATGGAATTGAATCTTAATAGAAATCTGGTTCTAAGAAAATAATTGATTAGAAGGGGGTAGCCATTTCAGTCTATTGCAGCAAAATAAAACATAAGCCCAATGGCTCCTTAAAGAGCCAGTGTGGTGAGTGGTTAAGTGTCAGATCTGGGATCTGTCAGATCCGTTAGGATCTGGGAAACCCAGGTTTGAATTCATGGAAACTTGCTGGGTGGCCTTGGGACAGTCACTCTCAGCCTAACACACCTCACACAGTTGTGTGAGGATAAAATGGAGGAGAGGAAAATGATGTAAGCCATTTTGGGTCCCCATTGGGAAGGAAATGAAGGATATAAATAAATACTAACAGCATTTATTTCTACATGAGCTTTCATGAGTCGGAGATCATTTCTTCAAATATATATCTGAATACATACATGAATACTTATCAGCAATACTTTTTGTTTTAAAAAAGGTGCCAATACTCATATGTAGGGTTGCATTGATATCCACCAATTTCCTCCCCTTAGTCCCAGAAGAGCACCCCCCCCCCCAAGATGCTAGTACTCAGTACCAATGAGTACCACTACCACCACCACAAAAAAGCCCTGCAGGTCTAAAGAAGTGAGCTGTGACTCACAAAAGCTCATATAGAAATGAATGTTGTTAGTATTCTAAGGACTCTGAGGAAATAGAATTGAGATTAGAACTATGTCCTTTCGTTTCATTGTAATCCACATCACTTGGGTTTGTCACCAAGAACAGAGAAATAATCAGATTTTTGAGGTTAAATTATACTGTAATTAATTATAGTAGTTTACCTCAGTTCATAAAAAAGCAAGAGTGGAAAAAATATCACAGAACAAAATTAGAGTTGCAACTCAGGAAAGTTAAAGACTTTTTCATGGCCACTAAGGAGATACTTTGATTTCACACACTATTCCAAGAAACTCTAGATTATCATTTCTGAATCCCTCCCCCACCCCCAGCGGTTGTGATTTAGAAACGACACTGTTCACAATCTGTTCTGAAAAGGAGAACAGCTTTGGGGGCTGCCCTCTGGAAAGAGGCCTATATGTTGGTGTTATGCTCTCTATTAAAGCTTTTCCATGAATGTCAAAATATTGGCACCTAGGCTTGAGGGGATGAGCAACCAGCTTCTAGCAAATGTAGACTAGTGCATCACATGATTATGTATAGACTTTCATAAGCAGTGTTGCTTAATGCTTCAGCTTCATTTGCACCTCTCAAATGTCATCTGGTCTAGAGGCTTTCTGAAGGCCTGCAATCTACCTACCTGTACAAATGGCTCAATATACCAAAACAAGACCACCAAAGGCTACAGCAGATAGGTGATGCACAGCAGAAAATACCTATAAGCAAATAGTTGCAGATAGTCAAGCACCCATATATTGCAGCAGAAGGCAAATAAACCCAAACAATTCAAGTTCTCTGGCCAAGAGAAAAAAACTCCAAGCATGACATGACCAAGTTGTCAGGAATCAGGATATAGAATATCATCATTTTGGGACAAATTACAATTGCAGCACAATTCTAAACAGAATTACACCTTTCAAAGCTCATTGATTTGAATAGTCTTAGAAAAGTCAAAAAGAGTCCAGTAGAACCTTTAAGACTAACCAATTTTATTGTAGCATAAGCTTTCGAGAATCAAGTTCTCTTCGTCAGATGCATGATACAAAGACTCTGTATCATGCATCTGACGAAGAGAACTTGATTCTCAAAAGCTTATGCTACAATAAAATTGGTTAGTCTTAAAAGTGCTACTGGACTCTTTTTGATTTTGCTACCACAGACTAACATGGCTAACTCCTCTGCATCTTAGAAAAGTGTAACTCCTCTTCTGATTTGCACTATGAATCACACTTGGCTGTTCGTCTGGCCACAGAACACATCTTTTTGAACATAAAGAGGTTGATCATGTTATGGTCACTCTAATTCTCATGGCAAAATTGAAAGCAGGACTTTCCAGCATTCAAGCCTAAGAGGATTCCTATACTGCTTCTACTTAGCAGAGAGGAAATACATTTTTAATTAATGAAGATCTCTTTTGCTGAGCTTGTAAGGGCAAGTCTGCCCCTTTGACTGTTATTACAGAATTGGCTTCCTGAGGTGGATTCCTTTAAAACCACAAGTACAATTGTTCATAAAAATACAAGAAGTTCCAAAGATAATGCAAATCATATTATCAAATGAAATGTTCCAGTCTGACATCTCTTTGCTTTCATATGTACACGATCGTTTCCATATGGAGTCTAAAATATTAATGCCAGAGAAGTTTCTTTGGGCAGCCACTCCATAAGAAGTGGTACTGAATTGCATGAGATTCAGTTCTTTGAGCAAAAATTGCATTTTGGAGAATGCAAAAACGATGAAGAAAAACCTTTTGCACTGTCATGCATAGCTTCCTGCCTATTTGTCCCCTAATTTGCTGTTGCTTCAGGGCATGAAGATGGAGCACAGCCTGCTGCTCAAACAACTAGGATAACACTCCCTGCTATGCCATGTTTTCCTGATTCTCTCACTGTCTGCTAATGATACTCAGAAAGTATTTAGCCCTAATCTGCTGTAGACTGGAATAGTTATGCATGGCCAGTTGGGGTAGAAGGTGGATGAACACCTGCATATGCATACCATGTAAAGTAATACAGTATGCATGCAATGACTACAACAACGCACCTAGATGTACATACTGTATTTCCACAATATTGTCAATGGGATGTATATACAACAATGTACTCCTAAGCAGAATTCTATCCATTAAGTCATTGAAATCAATAGGGAAGGGGCATAGTTCAGTGGCAGAACATTTGCTTTTCATGCAGGATGTTCAATGTTCAATCCTTGGCATCTCCAGTTAAAGCATCAGATATAGATGATACTTGCATCTAGATTAGGTTACTGCAATGTACTGTATGTGGAGCTGCCCCTGAAAAGTATTCAGAAATTTCAATTTGATGCAGAATGCTGCAGCCAGGATATTGACTGGAGTGAGTTGTAGGGACCATATCACTGTAGTCTTGGACCATACAGACTCCCAGTCTGTTTCCAGTCACAATTCAAGGTGCTAATGTTCACCTTTAAAGCCCTATATAGTTTGAGACCAACATACTTGAAGAACCACATACTCCCTAATGAACCTACCTGATCACTGTGGTCATCTTCTGAGGCCTGCTTCAGTTGTTCCTGCTTTCTGACATTAGGCAGGTAGCAACCAGGGAGGGGGCCTTCTTAGTAGTGGCTCCAAAACTGTGGCATTCTCACCCCAGAGAGACTTGTCTGTTTCTTTCTGTTATCTTCTTTTGCCAGCAGGTCAGGACTTCTTTTTCTGTTTGATGTTTACTCAGTGATCCCTCCTTCTAGCCCAATGTTTTAGTTGTTGTTTTTGTATGAATATTTTAGCTCTGGTTTTAATTGCTTTAATTATATATTTCTGGGCTTTAATGTTTCTTAAGATTTGATTTTATTAAGTATATTTTGATTTGTAAGCTGTCTTGATGGCTCTTATGAGGGCAGAAAGGTGCAAATATAAATTCTGTAAATAAATAAATAGATACGAAATGCTTGGAAGAGTCACTGCAAGTCAGAGTAGTTAATAGTGACATAAATCAACCAATGTTCTGATTCAGTAGAAGGCAACTTCATGTGTTCTTGTATACATCCCATCCATATTCTGCCCAAACCTGTCAACCAAGTGTAATTGATTGGAACTTGCATTGGTGATGAGGAGGTTTTCTCTCCTCTCAACACCAGTCCCTCTTGTGAACAGTTTTGCACCATTTTGCCAAGGGGTATGAAAAAAACTCTTGACTATCGACCCAACTTGCTCTAATTTTTTGTTTATTTGCATGGCCAGAAAATATGACCCAGGATTCTTCAAAATATTGATATAGGAGTGACTGCATCTGGAAGAGTAGAATAAGATTTGGAGTCTAGCACCTTTCTCCTACCTCTTAATTTCTCTGTAACAGCAACAGTAAGGTTTGATAAAACATGACAATGGGGGCAACAAGAATTTACGTGTATGAACTTGCTTATGCCCAGAGTCTAATTTAAAGTGGCTCAAGTTGCTGTGTGTGCAGTGCTGCTATGCCACATTAACACACCCCAAAGAACAATACCGCATAAGGAATGGATTTCTGGCATTCTAAAGCAGTGGAGAGCCTAGTTTAAATGAGATAGTGGTGCATGAAAGATTTCTTCTTACACACCAGTGTCATGTTCAAATAGTCCTTTAGAGATTGTATAAAGACAATATTTACATAAAGACAGGTCCCTCCCAAAGGTGGGGGAAGATGGGGAAGGCTCTTTTCCCTTTCCGGGAAGCAGATGAATTATTACTGGCGTGGGTCTTGTACTTTCATAGGATCCATGCTTTATTACTCTTTGGATCTACAGCAGCTGTCCATTGCATAAAGATTATTACTATGGTTTCTTCATCACTTAGTAGTTAAAACATCACATGATGGACATGCCATTATAGATCAAATGCCAAGATTTTTTTTAAAAAAACCCTTTTCATATTGCCACAGGCATGACTGTTTTCATTGGAAGCTGGTTATACTCAGCTGCTTCTCAAGTGAAGTTTTCCTCTACAGGCATGCTTACAAAAAAGTGCAGGTCTGCCACCAACCTGGGATTGCATGGTTGTACACATGAAATTGCTGTGAATGTGCTGGAACTGGTGCAATTGTGGCAACTTGAGACAGAACCACCACAACTGCACAGATCACAGCAGCTATGCATCCATTCCCCATTTGGAGGCACCTCCACATGATGCCAGCTGAGTTGCCAGCCAGTGGTGGCTCAAGTACATGGAGAGATGGCCATTTGTAGCCTCCAGCCATACAGTGAACAGAACATTGCCCCATGGTTTCAGTCACCTGAAAATCTAGGCTTACTTGTGGTCTTGCAATACTTGGTTCACTCCATGAAGAGGGACTATAACTGGCTCTTTTTCTGTGGCTAATACCATCATAAAAGGATTCATATTAATCAAAGACACACTTTGGAAGTGGTTTTTGTGAATCATATTCTTCAAAAGCAACAGGCATCATCGGGGACAAGTCCAAGCAGCCAGTTCCTTTGATTTTGCCTTGCTTCAATATCCTGAGTTAAAAATAATTCCACCCACACATCCTTAGGGAACGAATGTTCCTTCACAGTTGCACAAACACTGAGGCATCCTATGAGTTTTTTTTATACAGTACATGGACAGGATATTCCTCCCAGTTCCTAAACAGCTGGGGCTTAGATATAGAGGAAAGCATTCTCACAGCTTAGCAGGGTGGAAGAGGCAATGTTTCTTTTGGTCATATAACTTGTCACTTGGATCACAAAAGGAAAAATATGGGCCTCCTTGGCTCTTAGCTCAGAACTTGTGAAATTTTCACTGCAGTGGAGAATGGGAAGATGGAGATAGGGTTAACAACAGACTTTACACTATGACTTGCTGGTGAAAGAACCTAGAAAGAAAAGTAACTTTCTTGTAGTTATAAACTGGACCTTAAGCCCTTTGCAGATGTTACATCAGTGCAAGGGATGAAGGGAGAGTGGGCTCACAAGTGTGACTCGTGTAGATTTGAAAGTCAGGATATGGTCTATGTCCAGTTGTGAACCCTGAAAAATGAGGGTTCCTAATAGGGTGTAGAACCCTAGTTGAACATGCATAGCTTCTATTCAAACCCTCAAAGCAATGCTTGGAGGTTGGGATCTTGACCAGTGTGCACAATCCCCCTCCCTCCCCCATGCATTAAAATAGCATGTGAAGAAGAACCCATCTGTGTGTCAGCATTCTGTCTGCAGTTGCAGCCACCTTGGCATCAAAACAATTAGAAGGAGTTTGTTTCTCCATTAAGGAAAAACGGAAGATACAATTACTAGCTGGGCCAGGTCATCTCCCACCAAGCCTCACAATTCCCCACCCCCCTGCCCCAAGACATGGTCTCATTTGCATGAATGGGCCTAACCCATTGCCAGGGAGTGTAAAAGGGTGTGTGTAAATAGCACAGTTGTCTAGATTATTAATGGAAGTGGCACATTTCAAGTATCTCCTTAACATGCGGACAGTGGGGGCATTAGAATAGCTGCTGTACAGAAGCCCCTTGTCTCTGGTTAATTGGATGAAAAGGAACTGAAAGAACTCCTTTCAGCAAAAGAAAAGCAGAGGCTGGCATACTAAACAATCCACACTGTCCTTCTAACCCCCTTCCACAATATTCTATCCACCTCCCTTCTTCCCCCACTCAAATAATCCAGATCTTTCTTTCTTTCTTTCTTTCTTTCTTTCTTTCTTTCTTTCTTTCTTTCTTTCTTTCTTTCTTTCTTTCTTTCTTTCTTTCTTTCTTTCTTTCTTTCTTTCTTTCCTTCCTTCCTTCCTTCCTTCCTTCCTTCCTTCCTTCCTTCCTTCCTTCCTTCCTTCCTTCCCATTATAGGAAGGATAAAAGCAGAGCTGAGCCACTGTGTATTTTACATACCCACCTACATACCCTCAAATCTACCATTTCTGAGCCTCACCACCTGTCTCATGATTTTAACAGCAGTAGAAGAAAAAGGTACAATTCTGTCTCACTAGAATACATTCCTTCCCCTCTTGGTTAAGCTTCCTTGGACTTTAGTTAGTGGGACAAGCGTGCACATAAGCAGTGTCCTAATAGGCAGGTCAGATAGCAAATGAGGAAAGAGAGTGGCTGGTACACACGCATAAGGTTTTCCTAGAATCAGGTATGAAAGGCACCTTCAGTGGCTGACCCAAAACTGTGGAGCTCTTTTTTGCACAGAGACTCAACAGAGCTTGAGCCATAGCATTTCTCAGTGGTATGAACATTAATATTTGGAATGACTTTTAGGAGTCAGGGACAGGGTTAAGCCAGTATGTAAGTGGACCGATAATTTCAGATATGATCTTAATAAATGAATTTGGGCTAAAATTGTGAGTAAATATGTAAACAGACATATGCTACCAGGGCAAAGTACAGGATTTTGTGTCTTGGCATAAACCACTTCTTGGAATGAGTTTTCTTCCTCCATGTTTGCAAATCAAATGACTAATACTTGAATCTTAATTCATGTCATTTAAATTCATATGAATGTGGAGCTTGGATCAAATATCCATTTCCATTTTGCATATATGTTTGTTGGAGTGAGGGTTCCTACGCATATTTCTTGCTGTGTACTGCTATGTGTTTGCGCCCTTGCACGTGTCAGTTTTTCAACCAATGGCAACCAAATGCAAACCAAACAAAGCACAAACCTGTTCATTGCAGTTGCCAAGGTGCATCATCTTTGCACCAGTTCAGCTTTCTGCTTTAAAAGATTAATCACGATCCTCAATAGATTCAGGAACAAAAGCCAGTCTATACCCTTATATTACCATGGGACATGAGGTATTTCATATACGAAAATCTGCTCTGGATGGAGCTAGAAGGGATCCAAAGGCTTCATGGCCTTATGAGCAACGTGGCCTGATGAACAAAGCTGTTAATCCATGCACTCCTAACGGGGAGTGAGCTGTATGGCAGCTGGTGTGACTTTGGGGCAAAGATAACATCCACATCCATTTAAATAAATTTTAATATACTTGAATCCAGTATTACTTGAATGCAGAAATTCTAGTGTAACTGTGAAAGCAACTCATTATTAACTTGATTTTAGTCCCTGTATTAAACATGACTTTGTTACTATATACACTAAGATTTAATCTAAATGGGAGAAATGAATGCCATAACTATTTTTCTCCAGTGACTAGACCTGTGGGTTCTGTTCTGTCTTGTTGAAATCCTCTAGGCTATCTGGGAGGCCGAAGAATTGCCATATGACTGATGGCTCCTACATCTATTAAAATTACAAACCTTGTACTTCCTAACCAGTAAATGTAATTTATTTCAGAGGAACTTACTTCTGAGTAAATATGCACAGGATCACATAGCAAGAAATGATTATATCTTGTGAGGTGATGCCAATATATTTTTAAAAATGATATACCATGATTGTGTAAATGGTTTGGTCCTTAAGTAGTGCTAATGAATCAACAATACATATTTTATTTTTACATATTTAAAACATTTGTATGCTGCCTTTCTACCCAAATATGGGTTCATATGGAGAAGGCAGTCCCTTAAAGTATGCCAGCCCCAAGTTGTGCAGAGCTTTAAAGGTCAATACCAGCACTTTGAATTGAGCCCAGAAGCCAATTGGGAGCCAGTATAGATGGAACAAGACTGGACTGATACAGTCCCTATCACCCACTGCGGTCAGCATTCTGGACACAGCATTCTGTACCAACTGTAGTTTCGTCTTTAAAGGTAGCCCCACATAAAGTGCATTGCTGTAATCCAATCCAAATGTTACCAGGGCATGTACTACGGTGGCAGGACATTTTTCTTCAGGCCGGTTGGCTACCTTACTTATAGGCCTTAAGGGGCGGATAGCTCAGAGGACTTCAAAGATAGGGCTGTGTCCATTTTATAGAATATATCAAATGTACAGACAGTAACAAATATACTATCACAACAATCCTTATAAAAATCCTTTAACATTGAACAGAATATGATCCCCATATCAGATATAGTGACTTGCTTCAAGGAAATCTCATCTTATCCATGTGCTCACTAGGTTGTTATAAATATGCTAAGTATTGTTATTATCAGAGTGACAGTTCACAGATTTATTTTAAACTGGCAAACCATCTGGATCAGCTCTTTAAAGGTTCATCTACCATTCCAGCACTCACATTCACTCTCACTCTGTGTGTGTGTGTGTGTGTGTGAGAGAGAGAGAGAGAGAGAGAGAGAGAGAGAGAGAGAGAGGAGAGAGAGAATCTCTGCAGGAAGAGAAAAGGAGATATTTATAAAAATTCGACTTGAATTCCCTTTCAGTGAGCTCACAATGGCCTGTAACATTTAATCTCTGACCCACATACACTCTGTCCATCTATCCTAACCAGGATGGATTTGCATGAAGTCTTAGAGCGGGACCACAAGTGACGCCTGACACAGGTTGGACACTTGCCAGCTTCCCTCAAGTTTTGATGGGAAATGTAGGCAGCTTGGCGGAATGTTGGACAAGTGACAGTTGAAAAGTCCATTGGACAGCAGTCGGAGAGTCAAGCTGCAAGACCAGGATGCCTACATTTCCCATCAAAACTTGAGGGAAGCTGACTAGTGTCCAACCTGTGTCAGGCGTCACTTGTGGTCCTGCTCTTAGGTAATAGTAAGAAAGCAGTGACTCTCAAAACAAATAAATCTACCTCCCGATCCTTATGGGCAACAGCATATAATGACTTCATCAGACTATATGGAGAGAAAGGAACTAGCCATTCAGGCCAAATTGGTTTTTTGGGGTGGGGGTGGGGAATGAAAGCTGCCACACAGAGAGTTAACTTATTTTTGAGCTTGGGGCAGTTCTCATGACCATTAAGAATCACCACTTGCCCAGACTCTCTGCCTTAGGTTCTCCTTTATACCCACATTTCATTTGTTTAAATAGAGGATCCATGAACTTGCACTGAAGGTGAGTTTTTCTTTACAGGATACCCCAACCACAAGCAATTTCAATTTCAAGCGTATCCTACCCCTGTAGAATTAGCTTATCCTTGCATCTGTAAGAGGTGGAAACTTTGAAAACTGAGGGCCAAGCTACAAGTGATGAATGACACTTGAACGGCAAGGGTATTTTCCCCTGTTCACTTGCCCTCCACTTGATCCACTTGCCGTTCAAGTGTCATTTGTCACTTGTAGCTTGGCCCTGGGACTTTCAGTGTCCAACAAGTTCTGCCATTGCACAGATTGTGAAATACATGGAGACCTATGTATATTTTTTGCCTTCTGTCTTATCTGCATTGTGATTCTTTAGTTGGTATGGAATACACAGAGCTCAGGGCTGAAGTTGCTCCCTTTTCCCTTCTTGCCTGATGCTTGCTTGACCACCTGCCAGTTCTGCTCAGCTTCCATCATGCTTGCTGGTTGCAAACAGGGAGCTGATTTTTTGATGGACTGTTCATCATTTCTGGCAGTTTTGTAGGTTGCTTTACCATGTTGCTTCCAAATAGTACAGCATAATCAGCTTTTGTCACGTGCACATTCTCATACAGTCCAGTTGAGTTCTATGACCCTTTCCTCTTGCTCCTCTCAGCAGGAAATTGTTTAAATAAACAGATGAATCATTCACAACATATATAAACCAGTCATAAATAAACACCATGTTTTTAAAAATTCCTGCTATTCAGTGTTCATCTAAATAGCCTTAGCAACATTAATCGGTTTGTACTGGCAACATTTTTGTGGATGAGCAAGGTTTGGGGGGGAAGGGCGAGGCACTGATGCAAACCTGTTCAGCGTGTATTTGAGTCATTTGGTGTGAGCAGAAGAGACCAGGTGATTGCTTCAAGCCTGATGGTCACAGCTGAACACATTCACAGTAAAATTTGCAGCATCCCCACTGGAAGCAAGATGAAGCAGACATTTCAAACAGCAAGTTCTAAAGAAGGCATCTTTTCTCCACTTGCAGCCTTAACTACACTCTGTGCATCATATTCTATTTTATTTTTATTTATTAATATATTTCTATCCCACTTTCCTCATGGCACAAGGCAGCTTTCGAATCACAATTAATTACACTGAATAGGAATGACAACAATAACATTCAGTTTATATACCGCCCTTCAGGACAACTTAATGCCTACTCAGAGCGGTTTACAAAGTATGTTATTTTTATCCTCGTGACAATCACCCTGTGAGGCAGGTGGGGCTGAGAGAGCTCTGAGAAGCTGTGCCTGACCCCAGGTCACCCAGCTGGCTTCAAGCGGAGGAGTGGGGAATCAAACACAGTTCTCCAATCAATGTCAATGTCCCACCACTCTTAGCCATTACATGAAACTGGTTCTCGTTACACCAAACCCGCTATGGAAGTGGCATACTTTCAAATATTCATTTCAGATATGAAAATATCTTAGAACAGCATTAGCGATATCCATGCTAAGGAACAAAATGATCTTCGCTGACAAATGGAAGCAATACACTTTGTAAGGGAGTCAAATGTTTGCTTTTGACTTATGTCAGAGAGTTCATTTACAGCCTCACCTTCTAATCCATATTAAGAACTTTAAAGCACAGTTCACATTCTGAAGCAGCCACACAGCTGTGCACATCTGGTGCATAAACAGTTTGAGCATGACTTGATGGTTGTTTATATTAATAGATCCAATGTCTGGAAGCCCAATATCAATTATAGTAACCTTCCTCCTCCTTTAATGTAATTTACCTTATGAGTGTGTTTTCTTTTCTATTTATATTTTAGGGTCAGTTCAAAAGTTAGTGCCCTTGCCCATACAATCAATGTCAAAAAGTGTGTTCCCATACAGAAGCAAACAGAAACAACAATACCAGTTGCTTGGCTTTCCTCAAATGTCTGCAAAATTCCATACTAGCACCATACTTCTATGGAGGCCTTTGACACATGTATTTAGATATTGCATACATTTGTGGGGGAAGAATGCAGTAAGAAACTTTTAGACATTCCCATCAAGAGTGTCAGTGGGAAAGAAATGTTGGTTGGGTTCACATAATGACAGTAGTGCTGCCAGGTAGAGATGGGCACGAACCTAAATACGAACCAAAAACACACACAAACCAGTCCGGTTCGGGGTTCGTAAACCAGGTTTCGTGGAAGCTCGTTTCCATGAACTTCCACGAACTGTACTACTGGTTTGTTTGGTTCGTATTAAAGGGCCAGTTTAAATGGCAATTTCCCTGGGGAAAATGGCCATTTAAACTTTTCCTGCCACTTGCAAGTGGCAGGGCCCTTTAAACTATCAGCTGGCAGGTGGTGGGAGGGATCCCCCCTCACCAACTGCCAGCTGATAGTTTAAAGGGACTTGCCGCTTTCAAGTGGCAGGGCCCTTTAAACGGCCCAACTCCCAGCCCCTACCCCCAAGTCCTCACCCCCCGCCCTCAGCCCCAGCCCCTCACCCCCTCCCAAGCCCCAGCCCCCACTTACCTTCCCTCTGATGCTGGGGTGGTGGAGGCCTCCTCCTCTGCCCTGCAGGCCCACGCAGCAGTGGAGGAGGCCTCCTCAAATGGCAGCCACAGCAGAGGAGAAGGCCGTTTTTGGCCTTCTCCTCTGCTGCGTGGGTCTGCAGGGCAGCGAAGGAGGCCTCCACCACCCTAGCATCAGAGGGAAAATAAGTGGTCGGGCTGGAGCTTGGGGACAGGTGATGGGCTGGGGCTGGAGCTGGGGGCTGGGGGTTGGGGCTGGGGCTGGGGGCTCAGGTTTGGGCTGTTTAAAGGGCCCTGCCTTGCAAGTGGCAGGTTCCTTTAAACTATCAGCTGGCAGGCGGCATGGGGGATCCCCCACCTGCCAGCTGATAGTTTAAAGGGTCCTGCCCCTTGCAAGTGGCAGGAAAGGACCCTTTAAACAATTAAATGCCCCTTTCCCTGCTGGAAAGGGGCATTTAAACCCCACGAGCCACAAACTGGTTAGTAACTGTGCCAGTTTGTGGTTTGTGGTTTGTGGAAACCCCACGAACCACAAACCCCATGGTTCAGTTTTTTTCTGGTTTGTGCCCATGTCTACTGCCAGATCCTCTGGTGGGGGTGGGGGATCCCCCGACACACACCTGGCTAGCAGGAGGGGGGAGACCCTGGGGAATGGGCCCTGGGAGGCAAGAAACCTCCTGGGCCAGTGCGCAGCAGGCTCGCTCCCTGCAGGCACAATAGCATTACTTTCAGAAATGTGCGTGTGCAAAGCACACTCGAGTGAGGATTGTCAAGGAAAGTCCAGGTCTCCCACTTCCCACTAGGAGTTTAAAGAAATCCAGCAACCCTAAATTGCAGTAACTTTTTAAGCATCCCTCAGGTATCATAGGAAGTTGTAGTGCTGGTTTCACTAGCAAAATGCAGCTAAAAGCAGGTGCTGCAACTGAAATTACCAAATGTTGCCCCATCATGATGTTGCCTAGTGCAAGTGTGTGTGTGTGTGAGGGGTGTGTGTGTTGGAGGTGTAATATATCTTTGGGGTTGGTCATTACTGTCCCTGGCCCAGTAACACCAGTGTTACTATACGTAAAGGTTCTACTATTAACTAGTGCATGATTTTAGAAAATAAAGGATGAATCTTTTCTCCTTGCTGCATTCCCTTGTCTATCTGTCAATTTCTCTCTGTCACACAACTATTAATAGCCTCTGTCCACACAAAAAGTGGCAGCAGCATTCCCTCCCCGTCCATCTAGAGGAGGAAAACCCTGGAAAAGGTCAGGAAGGTACCTTTCATTCTGCTGAAGCCTATGTTTTTTCAGTTTTTTCTAGTGGAAAAACTGGACATTCAGGGAGCAGTGAAAAAAGTCCTATAAAATAGGACACGTGAGATTAATGAACTGTTTTTAAAGACAGGGACTTTGGATTCTGCCTAGAGTATTATGTGCACAAGGAGGAGAGTGATTTCTGCCAACCCTCCCCTCACCAGGAGACCTCTGGCTGATCTTCCGAAAACTATTTCTGAATGTTCCTTATTCTCCACAAGCAGGATTTCAGGGGTATTTTGGGCTTCTGCAAGATGGAAGAATGTGTGGAAATTGCTCCCCCCCCCATGCACATGGAAGTTTAGGCAGGATCCAATCAGTGTTTAACTCACTCAAAATGTATAGCATGAAGATTTTTACATAAAAGAATAACAACTGGTGTTCCCAACCTTGCTGAGTCTGGCACTTCTGGAATTCTGAGAAAGGGTAGTGGGTACCACCACAAAAAGGCTGCTATTGGAGCAATTCTAAAATGTTATGAATTTCCAAGCCAACCACCCTGCTATGTTGGAAGCATCCGTTTTCAAATGGGTACTTCCTATGAACAAAAAGTGATGCCCCTTGGGATCATCAGAAGTACCTCCTGCTCCAATGCAGTGGAGGAAGGACTGACTTTTCCCTTGGTGGAAGAAGCAAGTGGGAACCAGGAAACATATCAGTGAGCATCATGGCATGGGCATCATGTTAAAGATCACTGATTTATAGCTTTAGATAGCAGTAATTCCTACATATACTGTATATAATGCATTTTCAAGCATATATCTATTGTTTAAATGTGATTAATTCTGTCCACGATTAATATGCTACAATATGTACAATGATAATACACTACTGAAGGGGTATCAATGTTATGAAGTTTAACTTCAATCAATTCTTAATTTATGGTCATTTGACCAATCATATAACACATTTACAGTGAAAAGATAAAGTTTAACTTGCTATCGAAATATGGTGTGAGTCCTATTGTATGACCATACAAGACTGTTTCAGTCCAAATCATACACTTTCTTTTGTTTACTACAACATTTGTGTTTTCCATTTTTTTCTTACCTTCCAGGTCTCAAAAACTAAGATATATGTAATCGATAAGGCAGCATAGGCTGCATCAGTTTACAGTTCTCACATTCGCTAGTATTGGATAGAGATGTGCACTGAGAAATTTTTTGTTTTGGTTTCAAATCTGGGGTTTTTGAATGAACTGCTTGTCATTATTGATGTTTTCTAGGTGGGATGTTGCTGATTTCTGCTCAGATCTATTTGTTTTTTCAATTATCATGAGTTTCAGCACCATTCTTTGTAATGAGACCTTTGAGGCTTTGGAGGGCAGCTCTTTTTGCAGTTAATGGCACCAATTGCACAGAACACAGTTCTCCCTCTAAATCATCAACCCACTTAGGTTGTGCACACACAACAATGAGGTTCAGTGTTTATGGATTCCAAAAAACATTTGGGGAAAGCATCAAAGTGAGGTGAGTGTTGGCTATGTGCATACACGCTATTCTTTACAAAGTGCATGTGGGGAAGCGAGGCCAGGGCCAGATCGAGGGGGGCAGGGGGTAGTTTGCCCCTGGTGCCACCAGGGAGGGGGCACCAGAAGCAGCTGCCAGCTGCCAGAGGGTGCAGGCAGCAGCGCGGGCAGCCTCACAGCTCCCCGCGCTGCCTTTCGCCTGCCCCGCAGGACAGGGGGTGGCCGACTTGCCAGGAACCCCCTGTCCTGCACGGCAGGCAAAAGGCAGTGTGGGGGGCTGCGAGGCCACCCGCGCCATTCGCCTGCCCCGCAGGACAGGGGGCAGCCGGCCTCCCCCTGTCCTGCAGGGCAGGCGAATGGCGCGGGTGGCTGCGCTGCCTTTTGCCTGCCCTGAAGGACAGGGGGTGCATGGCAAGCCGGCCGCCCCCTGTCCCATGGGGCAGGCAAAAGGCAGCATGGGGTGCTGTGAGGCCGCCCGCGCCATGTGCCTGCCCCGCAGGACAGGGGGTGGCGGGCTGCCCCCTCTCCTGCGGGGCAGGTGAATGACATGGGCGGCCACACTGCCCTTTGCCTGCCCTGCAGGGCAGGGTGTGCATGGCAAGATGGCCGCCCCCTGTCCTGCAGGGCAGGCGAAAGCAGCGCAGGGGGCTGCAAGGCCACCCGCACCATTCGCCTGCAGGGAGGCGAATGGTGTGGGCGGCTTCCCAGCTCTGCACGCTGCCTCCGCCGTTCCACCCTGCGTGATGACGTCACTTCAGTGACGTCATCACGCAGCGTGGGGAGTGCACGCATGCTGCGCACACCCGCGAGGAAGTCAGCCTAGGGTTGCCCTGGGCGCGGGCAACCCTAGATCCGGCACTGAGCGAGGCTCTAGGGCAGCTGTTTGTGTGCTTAACCAAAAACTGCATCAACCATTAGCTGGCCCCCAACCATCGATCCACCAAATTTTTCCTCATGTACATTTTACACACTCACAACAACAGACCCTGAAGAAGATGGCTGTCAGTGGGCACATACACAATGGCAGGAAACTGGCAAAGTTGTAGCAGGTTGGTGGCAGCAGGCCGGGAGTAGAGGGTGGGAGCCTAAGCAGGAGAGTGCTCTGCAATAATTTTTTCTCATTTCTAAGTGATGGTTAGTGCTAATAAAATATTGTCTCTGCATCCTGGTGTTGCCTGTTGCTGCCGTGTTTCCTTGTGCTTTGCACAAAGAATAAGCTCTCCCCAGTGCAAAGAAAAACTTTTGCTGTCTATGAGCCTGTTCCTCTTTGGGTGTGTGTGTGGGAGGACTGCATCTGGGCACTGAGAGGACTTCAATAACAGTCCTGCAGGAGCTGGGGATGAGAGAAAGGCTGTTCCTTTTTCATGTTGGAACATAGTACATTAGGTGGAAATGATCAGTCATTCCATTTCCCCCTTTTTTCTATCATTGCACTGATAGGAGGGAGAAGGTGCTGCTGTGTACATTCTTCTTTGGAGCGATGAAGTTAACCAAGTATTAAACTGGAGATGCACCAGATCTGTTTTCCTGAGATGGAGCTCTTTGAAGAGACCTGGGCTATGAATAATATACCTGCCATTCCAAACCACTGGTCCACCTAAAAAAACGGCAGAATCAAATCAGTCCTTTACTGCTTATACACAAGTTCTACCCAGAACTGGCCAGCCTGTCTGCCATAACAGCATACAGTGGCCAATCTCAGAACATAGTAGAAAGAAGCTGTCGACACAGAATGGAAAATAGCCCCCTACAAAGTTGAGTACCTCTCCCATCAATGTCCATCAATGTTGTTGTATATGGGGGAAATTAAAAAAAAACCTCGAGTGAGTTGTTGGCAATCTTTCACTGTTGGCAATATTGAGGCAGAAGAGCAACTAACAGACATGCAGGATATGGCAACTGCATGCACCCCATCAAGTCAGGCTTGGGCCAGTTTGCTAGGGAAGGGAAAACATGGCCGACTGGAGAGAGGGGTGAGTAGAAGCAGCAGAGTCTGAGGCTGGAGAAGAAGAAGCAGGGGCTGACCAAGGGTCTAAGGCTGGAGCTGCTGTGAGACCCTTCCTCCTGGAGGAGCTTGTGAGGACTTGACTGGCAGGGAGACAATGCTGGTTCCCAGGTAATACCACAAAAAAAGCATGCACTCATGTGCATTGTATACATTCCCTTTCCTGCCAACAGAGTTAAACAAATGTTTCCAAAGCCGATGGGGCGGGGGGCAGGGGTTGGTGCTCCTTCCTTTGTGAAGATCCAATTGGCAGGAAGACAATGCCATTGCCTGGGTAGCACCCCCCCTCAGTACACTCATGCACATTGCACATATCCTCCTCTCCCATCAACGGGGTTAATTAGGTGGTATAACGTAATGTAAGGGCTCTCTCCCATTGGAATCCGATTGGTAGACAATGCTGATAAGGAAAACAAGATGCTGCCACCAGCCCAGTTCCATTGCTGCTGCTGCACAGTAAGAACTGAAACACACAAATGGAGGGTGCCATTATAATTTAGTTTCCTGGATTTGGCTCACTATTATGGAAGCCATTTTAATCAAATGAAGCATGAATTATTGGGTGTATTTCCAACTTGGTTTTTTTTACACCCCTAGTATTGCATATATTTGGAATTTTGTTTACATAAAACTTAAGCATTTACTCTTTAAATTTTATAAATATGCCAAGGAGTGCAATTTTATATAAAATAACCACATTATAAAGGATAGATTTTATGTTGTTAAAGCAGTACATTTAAGTTTAGGTTAGATAAGAAAATAAGTGTGTTTTAGTTGTCTGTAACATTTCTAGTTATTTTTCGGGAAAAAATGGTTTCCCCCCCCATGGGCCTTCAAAATTTCTAGAAATTTTACATCTCTATCCTAACATTCTGGCCCCAAAAGTGAAATAGAATCATAGAGTTGGAAGGGACCTCCTAGGTCATCTGGTAACTTGTAACGTTATCCTTTGTTCTTTCAACCCGCTCCTTTCAAAGAAATCAACATAACTTACTTGCTCCTAGCCCTGTCAAGGGAGAGCAGGGATGTGTTTACACAGAAGGTGTGTTGCATTTCTTCATCAATAAGGCCTGGACTTCAGCTACAACAAGCTCACTAGGTAAAAACAACCAAATGAGCCTGAACTGGTAATAGGGGAAACAGATATGGATACTGCTGGAATCCCTGGCCTCATCTGCTCTTTCCATATTTTGGGCTGCACTGTTGGCAAAGCAGCTGCGTGCCCAACTTGGCACAGTCACCCCAAGTCTTTGGCAAAGGGGAGGACAGCTGGGGAATGAGGCAGCAGAGACAGCTCAAAATCAACTAATTAGCCCAAAAGTCTGGCTTTGTTTACAACAGCCCCAGCTCTTTTCAATGCTTTGCTGCGCCTTCTGCCAAAATTTCTCAGCCTGGCCTGGGAGAATTTCTCGCCTGGGCAAGGAAAGGCTCTGGAAGAGGAAGTCTGCAAATAAAGAAGAGAAAGAAGCATACATTGCTCATGTAATATGATGTCAATACAATGTTAATTGCCTCAAGAGGCTATGTGTTCCCTGAAAGTATCTTTCTTCTGGGACTCTGAGAGATTTTGTGCCTTTCTTTGTAAACTTCATCTTCCCTCATTGCTTTGTGTATTCAGAGCCCAATCCTTTGGTGGGCATCTGGGTAGTAGGAGGGTAGGAAGAAGAGGAGATCTAATTGGGCAGGGATTTATTCATTCATGCTAAGAAAAAAATGAAGCTCCAAATTAATATACTACTGACCTGTGTACAATGCCTTGCAATTGATTCTGAGACAGGCTTCCTGATCAACACAGGGGTGCCCAAGAGATCAAGGAGTTGATGGGTCTTAATCTGAGGCAGAGCTCATGTGGACTTAAATGCAAAATACACTAGATCTCTAGAGAAATAGTACATGAAAAATCCAGCCCTCCTGGCCAGGCAGCCACCAGCTGCTAAAGCTGGGGGTCACCTTTGCCACTCTGGAAGTATGAAGTGACAGCAGGGCCCTTCTCAGGCATATGGGCCTTTGCTTGGGGGTGCAGCTTGTTGCCTTATAAGGTGGCCCCACCCCTCAGGTGGGCAGTTGCAGCCTTGTGCTTGGCCAGGGAAGACCATGTCAGTCGCTCTCCCTATGCTTGCCTAGCACCAAGGCAAAGAGGGGGGCATCAGGCCCATGGCAAGCGGCAGCGCCAGCCATGGAGAACAGGAAGCCAATTTCAGTCAGCTCAAAGTCCACATGAAGTACGGTATTTGCTCAGGGCTGGTCAGCCATCAGTCTTTTCAGGCATCACAGGGCTTTGGCTCCTCACCTTGGCCCCATCTCATCCCTGTGGCAGTGGCCATGGGGATCAGCAGGCCTGTTTTGGCTGGCTTGGAGGCCAATGAGGCACAGTGTATGCCCGGGGCCAGTGGGCCTTTGGACTTTATGGGCGGAGTGGGACTCCCCACTTCAGCTCCATTTTGCTGGCTGATCAGCACTTCCCTTCGGCCCAGTTGGGCCTTAGTAATAGGGACCCAGGGTGGCTGGGAGGGGATGTTGTGGGTGATTGGCAGAGCCAAGCAGGTTGGCATCAATCTACCTGTGGCAGCTTCATTGCCCCTTGGGAGTTTGAAAGGCCAGTTCAGCAGGAAGCAGGGTCTAGTTGTCTTTCTGGGGCTAGGATTTACATCCCCTCACCCCCCCCCCCCCGTGGGTGATCCTTGAGGCCTATTATGACTAGGGCCAAGTAGAGCTCCAATTTGGGTGGCAGCCAATTTTTGCCTCTATCTGGTGGCTGTTTTAGGTTGGGACGCTGGAGTTAGGTATGCCTTCTAAAAAAGGCAGCGGGCCCCCTAAGGGGAAACAGCCTTCTAGGAAGCCTTCTCCCAAGAAGGCTCATCCTGCTCTTTCTTCTGATAAAGATGAGGCTGCCCTAACCCTAACAAATGTAGAATCATTTGAGAAACTCAAACCTATCCAGAGCCTACCTAACAAGATTGTGGTTAAGGCACGTTTCCAAGTATAAATGCAATCAGTGCGCTTGCAGTGCACTCCTATGCAGTTATATATATGTATGTGCTTTTTAAAAAATTAATAGAAATAAAGGCCCATATAAAGGGCATAAAACTAAGAATAAGAAAAAAGTAGACAGTTACAGAATCTGGAACTTAGAAAGAAAAAAGAACAATAATTAGAGGGGGCATGGAATGAAAAAAACCGAACTGCTCGGTTCGTGGTTCATTAATTTCCACAGAACATGGAACATGAACTTAACGAACTCACCCAATTTCCGAACTGGTTCGAGGTTTGGGTTTCAGGGGGGGGGAGGCTAGGATGGGGAGGGGGAGAAAGGAAAAAAGCACCCTTTTCCCAAACACCTCCCCAGTCCCCAGTCAGTAAGAAAAACAAGAAAGCAAGAGAAAAGAGGCTTTTCAGCCCCTTTTCCAGCAGCCAGAAGTGCAGGCCAAAGATCCAAGTTCCAATCCCAATCCCAACACCACATCCAGCCACCAAGCTCTCCTCCCTCTCCCACTCTAGAGAAACTGAAACCAGGAATCACACGGTTTCCCCTATTTATGGAAAAAGCCAAGAGATTGAACAACACAGGAGCACTCTGGTTGGCAGAAAAAATTGCCTAACATGGTTTTGGAAGGAAGAGATTGGTGTTACCATGGCTGCTGAAGGCCCATCTCCTCAGTTGCCTTGGAGATTCTAACCCTCCCCCCTTTTTCCTGGCTGGATAGGCCAGAGTGGGAGCTCTCTAGTTGGCAGGGACAGCTGCCAATCAAGCCTGGAGGCCTCTGATTGGGGGCAAGCTAATGACTGCCACCGTTGCCTGGGCGAGGGACAGAACACGTGGTTCTTTGACTATGAACCAGCTGTTCCATATGGAATTTTGTTCCGTAGTTCGTTTTGTTCCCATCTCTAACAATAATACATTCCATTCTTTTCTACAATACTTATATTATATATATATATATATATATATATATATATATATATTAGCAAAATTACAGTCTCTCTAAAGATTTTCTTTTCCGCTACTGCCTCCCTTCTACTTGTTTTATATTCCCCCATTATCTTCTTAATGATCAAAACCACAAATCATCAAGTCACTATTCCTCATTTTGTGCAGAAAGTCAATAAAGGGTTTCCAGTTAGCCAAAAAGATAGACAAAGTTTTGTCTCTGTTCAAAGCTGTAGGTTTCGCCATCTCCACTAACTCTGTCATTTTCATAGTCCAGTCCTCTATTGAAGGTAGTTCCATGTTTTTCCATTTCTGAGCATACAGCAAGTCCACCAGAGATGATAAAAGGTTCCTTCTTGTTTCTCACATTTCCAACACTTATTTGACATACCGTTACTCATTTTGGCTAATCTATCAAGCGACGTATACCACCGATACATCATTTTATAAAAATTTTCTTTAAGTCTAACGCTCAACGTAAATTTAAGCCCCTTTACCCACATTTTTCCCATTGGTCCATCGTTATATTACGCCCACATTTTTTTGCCCATTTTACCATACAGTCTTTCACTGATTCTTCTTCCATTTCAAATTTTAGTAAAAATGTATACATTTTGGAAATAACTTGTTCATCATTTGAAGAAAGCTTTTTTTCAAACTCTGTCTTTTCCTGTCCAAAGCCCCATAGTTTTTAAACCTAATTTAAATCTTTCTAAAAGCTGAGCATATGAAAACCATTGACATTTATAACCCTTAGCTACTAACACCTCCCTTGCCTTCAGTTTGCAATTTTCTTGTGAAGATTCTATTAAATCTCCATAAGTCAACCATCCCTGTTTGAAAGTCATCTCCCTTCTGTAGAATGTTTCCTGTGTTGAAATCCAAAGTGTTGTCTTCTGTGTTAGTCTCAATTTATATTTATTCCAAATTCTCAAAATAGCTCTCCTAATATAATGATTTTTGAAATCTGCATTGACTTTTACTTTATCATACCACAAATAGGCATGCCATCCAAATCTCAAGTCATATCCTTCCAACGTCAAGAGTCTGTTGTTTCTCAAAAGCTTCCATTCCTTCATCCACGTTAGAGATGCAGAGGCATAATACACTTTCAAGTCCGGTAAACCAAGTCTGCCTCTCTCCTTTGCATCCTGTAGAATTTTATATTTGACCCTTGGTTTTTCCCCTTGCCATATGAATGTTGAAATAGCCTTTTGCCACTTTTTAAATGGTACATCTGAAATTAACACAGGTAATGTCTGGAAGAGGAATAACATTCTAGGTAAAACATTCATCTTGATAACTGATATTCTTCTCAACAAAGATAACTGCACTTCACCTCATCTTAATGTATCTTTTTAATTTCTTTCCATGTCTTAACATAATTGTTTTGGAATAGCATACAGTTCATACCCGTTAGCGTAATACCTAAATATTTTACCTTTTTTTCAACCTTAAAACCTGTTATTTTCATCCATTCTTCCTGATATTTAATATCCATATTTTTGTCAACATTTTTGTTTTCTGATCATTTATTTTAAAACCTGCCAGAGCACCAAACTTTCCGTTTCTCCATCAGTATTTCAATTCCATCTAACGTGTCCTCCAGAAACAAAACTAAGTCATCTGCAAAAACTCTTAATTTATATGACTCTTTTTAAATTTTAACACCCTTTATCTTTTCATCCTGTCTAATATCTCTATTCAAAACCACCAACACCAAAATAAAAAGGAGTGGTGACTAGAGATGGGCACGAACCACATTACGAATTTCAAAAACCCATAAAAATGGCAATCACGCGATCACGATCCGGTGGTTCGTGACTGTCCGCAGCCAAAGAACCAGTGTTCGGGAGAGGCCTGGTTCGGTGAGTTCGGCCGTGGTTTGGGAAGGCAGACAGTCAGGCACCAGCAATCAATTCCCCTGGCAACAGAGCCAGGGGAATGCCTGAACTCTGTCTGCGCTTCTTCTGTCGCCCTGGAAACCCAAATGGAAGCCCAGCTTACCTTGATCGGCAGGACTTCCTTCCAACCACAGAGCTGCAAAGCGGTTACAAGTTGGGAGAAAACACCCAGGGGAGGGAGGGGGAATGTGGTGTTCTGTAGCCATGGGCACTCCAAACTCATCCCTGCAAACCCTGATAGGCAGCTCTGACGGCCAAACACAGACCTTCTGCGATGCTCAGTGGGACCTGTGCTTATAAATAGCTGTGGGCTCCCAGGCTGGGTTTCACTTTCAGTGAGCAGTGGAATGGGACAGAGCTCTTGCTTGCCACTTGCTAGCCTTTGGGGAGAGAGACTGAGAGTATAATTGAGCTTGGATTTTTGTGGGAGTTTCCTGGGGGCCTTGGATTGGAGAGGGTATAACTCCAAGATCCCTTTTGCAATCTTGTCCAAACTTGGGTGATGGCTGTAGGAGAGCTTGCAAAACACTCCCAGGGAATATGGGCTCTCTAAGTGCCACAGGGGCCATTCTGCGCACCGTGAACCGGTTCGGTAACGGAAAATGTTCATTGCGGTTCGCGACCTTGGGATCGTTGTCAGCACCAAACCACGAACCGCTGGTTTGTTAAATTTTTTTGGTTCATGCCCATATCTAGTGGTGACAATGGACAACCTTTACATCTGCCTTCTCGCATGGTTTAGTTAATTCTCCATTTATGATCATTTTGGCGTTCTGTGAAGTATAAATCGATTTCATCCATTTTATAAAGTTCTCCCCAAAATTCATCTTTTCTAAGACTTCAGACAGGAAAACCTAGTTCAAATTGTCAAAGGCCTTTTCAGAATCCAAAAAAATAAGAGCCGCTTGTTTTTCATTATGTTTATCCAGATACTCCACTATATCCAACACAGTTCTGACATTGTCTTTCAACTGTCTTTTGGGTAGAAAGCCACTTTGATCCTTGTGAATAAAGTCTTTAAGTACATACTTAAGTCTTTATGCTAAGATCGAGGTAAATAATTTATAATCATTATTCAGCAGTGATATAGGTCTATAGTTTTTTGCTAATGTCAAATCTTGTCCTTCTTTTGGGATCAACATAATATTTGCATCTTTCTAGGTCTCTGGCATCTTGCCTCCCAATAAAATTGAATTCATTGTATTTAGCAAGGGTATCAAAATCTCAATTTCAAAGCATTTATAATACCGACACGGCAGTCCATCTGTGCCTGGTGTCTTCCCTATTTTCATCTTCTTAATTGCTTCCACCACCTCTTGAATTGTTATTGAACAATTCATCACTTGATTTTGTTCCTCCATGATTTTAGGTAAATTCTGTTTTATTAAATATTCATTTTCTTTGAGGAAACCGCCTGTCTTCTATACAAATTGGAATAGTATTTAAAAAGATTTGGTCCTGTAATTAACAGCAAGGATGGGATTGACAGGACCCTGCGAGCGGTGAGACCCACCATGTGCCTCCTGGACCCATGTCCGTCGTGGCTGGTAAAAGCCAATGCTGATGGAGTACAGAGTAACTTGGAGGCCATTGGCAACTTATCCCTGAGCTCCGGAGTTTTCCCTGGGGTGCTAAAGGAAGCCGTGGTGAGGCCTCTCTTAAAGAAGCCATCTTTGGACCCCACCAACCTGGCCAGTTACCACCCAGTTTCGAATCCCCCGTTCCAGGGTAAGGTGATTGAGCAGGTGGTGGCGGAACAGCTGCAGGGGTTCCTGAATGAAATCTCAGCCCTAGATCCCTTCCAGTCTGGTTTTTGCCTAGGGCATGGGACGGAGACATTGCTGGTTGCCCTCACGGATGATCTCCACAGACACCTGGATCGAGGTAGATCGGCACTACTGATTTTATTCGATTTGTCCTAACCATAACAGAGCTCCACCGGAAAAGATAATTCGCACCAATAGAACCACAAAGGTCTCTGGGGATGGTTATATAACTAATATGATGAATTTAATCCTTTTCAAAGTGCTAAGTGCTAAATATATGCAGTATTAATCAAATAAGCAAACCTTTACATAATCAATTTACACAAATATCACAGTAAGCCACTGAATAGTCATGTGACAGAAATACAGTTAGTCCATATGAAATTTCATAGTAAACAATTCATTCGCAGAAACTCCCAATCCTCTGGTGAGAAGTACTCAGTTTTGTTTGTTCCTTCTTCTATACAGGTATGTGCAAATGTTCATTCATCAAAGTAAATCAATATAAACAAGGTGACCTTTCACACTTCACTTGTAGTGCGAACAAGCACAAAGGCTGAAGAGCACAAATGCTGATAGTTACCTCCAGTATATAGCCAGACGGGTATATTGCCAGCATTATTCCCAATTCCTGTTTCGTGTTGCCACTTGTTCACCGGCCATATTCTTTAAATAAAGGCCATAATAAAACATACTGAATTGTGTGCTCCATCCTCTGATGTTAACCATTTACATATATACCAATAAGAATACTTACAGATCACATGAACTATTGGCCACACACGGTGTAGTTGCTCAAAACCAGATCTGCTTAGACAGAACAATGCCGTGAGTGTCTCTGCATACGTTACTATTTAAACCATTTAATTGCTTAAAGGTGCCACATTCCCAATTAATGATGACATACAATTGCATAATAAATTACAGAAAAATTAATTACAGAAAGCAAAATTATTTATAGAAAACAAGAATCATCCAATTCATTATTCAACCCATTCGGGAACAAGCTGTTGAGTCTAAAGATCCATTGGGACTCCAGTTGTAGAAGTCTCTGTGCAACGTCTGCTTGCGTGTTACTTTCTTTTTTATTTTTAAAATTTTTTATTGGTGAGTACATCATTAATACATACATTCCCCCTCTTACTAAATTTATTTCAACCCCCACCCTTTCCCTCTCCCCTCCTTATAGACTTCCAACAGCTTTCCAACCCTTTACCTATCTTATTGCTTAAACTATTTTCTACTATATTCTTCTAAAACATACATATATTGTATCTCTTAATCTAAGCCTGTTCAAATTCTTTTATATATACTATATTGTCTCCAGTAATGTATCCATTGTCTACATCATTAACTGAACTAAGTATTTTTAAGTCAAACTAATAATATTACTAGCTTAGATTGATTAATAGCCAAGTTTTCCCATTAATGGTAAAGTTACTTCTCTCTTCTATTTCTCAAATCACAATTTAATAGTTCTCAAACTGCCACAGTCCTCCCTTCACATCCCATTTTTTTCCTAAATATTGTTTCAATTTCCCCCAATCTGCAATATATTCTCCTGGATCAAGATCTTTCAGTTTTCTTGTCATTTTGTCCATTTCTGCCATGTACAGCAATTTGTAAATCCAATCTTCTGTAGTTGGTATTTCTTGCACTTTCCATTTCTGCGCATATAAGAGTCTTGCTGCTGTAATCATATAAAATAACAATGTTCTGTACTGCATTGGAACATCTTCCATTCCCAAGTTCAGTAGCAACAATTCTGGGTTCTTATTTATTTGGGTTTGCAAAACCTCATTAATTACTTCAATTATATCTCCCCAGTATTGCTTAGCTACCTCACAAGTCCACCATATGTGATATAATGATCCTTCATGCTTTTTACATTTCCAGCATCTGTCTGACATATTAGCATTTCCTAGCGCAATTTTCTTTGGTGTTAAATACCACCTATACATCATTTTATATACATTCTCTTTAATATTATTAATATTGAAATCTTCAGTGTATTTTTCCACAAATGCTCCCAGGATTCCATTGTTATTTCTTTGTGAAAGTTTATTGCCCATTTCACCATCTGGACTTTAACTGTTTCATCTTCCGTGTGCCATTTTAGAAGTATTTTATAAATTTTCGAGATTTCTTTTTTACCTTCTTGTAAAATCACTTCTTCTAGTTCCGAATTTTTCAACCTTATTCCTCCTTTTAAACAGTCCGAGTTGTAAAGATCTCTGATTTGCCTATATTGAAACCATCCATAATCGGGAGATAACTCTTCTTCCGTTTTTATTTTTAACATTTTATGTTCCATTAATATTATCTCTTTGTAAGTTAAACATTGTTGGTTGTTGTGGGTTTTCCGGGCTGTATTGCCGTGGTCTTGGCATTGTAGTTCCTGACGTTTCGCCAGCAGCTGTGGCTGGCATCTTCAGAGGTGTAGCACCAAAAGACAGGGATCTCTCAGTGTCACAGTGTGGAAAAGATGTTGGCAGGTCATTTATATCTACTCAGGAGGGGTGGGATTGAGCTGAGTCATCCTGTAAGAGTTCCCCCGGGGTGTGGAATGCTAATGGCGGGAGGCTTCACTGTATCCTGAGGAGGTTCTTTTGCATATGGATTGGTGCTTGATGTGCTAATCTTCTCTGCAGGGCTATTGTTGGATGTAGAGTGTTTTGTTAGCCTGGTGTTATTCAGAACTGGAAACCATGCTCTGTTCATTCTTATACATTACATTAAACATTATTGTTCATTATAGACAGCTCTCGGATCTAGTACTTCATATGGTACCACCCATGAGGGGATACCATCTTCCATATAGTCCTTATATTTCTTCCAGATTGTGAAAAGGCTTCTTCTAATGTAGTGATACAAAAACATAGAGCCCGCTTTAACTTTATTGTACCACAAATAGGCATGCCATCCAAACAGTATTTTATATCCTTCAAAAGCCAGCAATTTACGGTCTTTTAACGTTATCCAATCTTTTAACCAAACCAAACAGATTGCTTGGTAATATAATCTTAAATTTGGCAGTTGCAGGCTGCCTCTTTCTTTCGAATCTTGTAACACCTTCATTTTCACACGAGGTTTCTTGCCTGCCCACACAAAGTCTGAAATTTTTCTTTGCCATTTATCAAATTGTTTGTAGTCCTGAATGATTGGAATTGTTTGCAAACATCACACGTGGTAGCACGTTCATCCTCACTGCTGCTATTCTTTCCAACCATTCCATTTTATCAGATCTCTTTCTATTTGTATCCACAATTTCTCATAATTATTTTTAAATAAATCTATATTTTTCGCAGTCAGCTCAATTCCTAAATACTTCACTTTGTTAGCTACTTCATAGTCTGTAATCTCCATCAATTCTTGCTGGTTTTGCTTTGTCATATTCTTACACAATATCTTTGACTTCTTTTTATTCACATAAAATCCAGTCAAATCTCCAAATTCCTTTATTTTGTCCAGTATTTTTGGCATATTGTATATTGTATCCTCCACTATTAACATTACATCATCCGCAAATGCTCTGACTTTGTAGGAAAATTCCTTTATTTTTATGCCTCGAATTGTTTCATCCTCTCGTATTTGAATCAACAACATTTCCAAAATCAGAATAAACAACAATGGAGACAATGGGCAACCCTGTCTCGTACCTTTAGTTATTTTCAGTTTTTTAGTCAAATCGTCATTGACTACAATCGCTGCACACTGGTCTTTATAGATTCCTTTAACTGCTTGTATGAACTTATCTCCCATTTGCGACTTTTCCATAGTGGCAAACATAAAATCCCAGTTCAGATTGTCAAGTGCTTTTTCAGCATCCACGAAAAAGAAACCAACTTCCTTGTCACAATGCTTGTCGTAATATTCAATAGCATTTATCAATAGCATTTATCACTGTCCTTAAATTATCCTTAAAGTACAATAAAGTCCAACAGCCATCCCTTTAGCCTCTCTGCCAAAATTTTCGCAAATATCTTGTAGTCACTGTTCAATAACGAAATTGGGCGGTAATTTTTAACATTGGTCAAATCTTGTCCATCTTTCGGGATCAGCAATATATTGGCTTCATTCCATGAATCAGGGATCTTTTGGCCCTGCAAAATCCCATTCATTACCTCTCTCAGGAAAGGTACCAATTCCTTAACCATCGTTTTGTAGAACGTAGCCATTATTCCATCCGGACCTGGTGCTTTCCCTAATTTAGTTGATTGTATGGCTTCTTTTATTTCCTCTTCTGTCACTTCCCTGTTTAGCTTTTCCTTCCATTCCTCTGAAATTATTGGAAGCTTTATTTTCTTCAGGTATTCCACTATTGATCTCTCTTCACCTCTTTTCTTTGGTACAATTTTGCATAAAATTTAAAAAAGGCTTTACTAATAGCTGATTGGTCCACCCATGTTTTATCATCTTCTCGAATCATAGTTATAGATCTCTTCTCCTTTCTCTTCTTTAATTGCCACGCTAAATATTTCCCAGGTTTATTTGCACCTTCAAACGACTTCTGATTCATTTTTTTCAAATTCCACTCCAATTCTTTATTATTCATTGCCATCAACTGTTCCTGCAGAATTTTTATGTCCTGATAGATTTGCTTCTTCCCTGGTCTTCTCTTAAGTTGTATCTCTTTGGCTTTAATTTTCTCCATAATTTCATGTCTCTTTTCTTCCTTTCTCCTTCTATCCCTTGCATTCAAGTCCATTAATATTCCTCTTACCACAGCTTTATAGGTGTCCCATACCTTGTAGGTTGGTACATCCTTATTCATATTATATTGTATAAAAAATTTGGTCTCTCTCTGTAGCAATGCAATATTTTCTTCTGTCTGCAGCAAATCCTCATTTATCCTCCATCCTCTTCTTTTGTTATTTTCCCCAAATCTCCACATAATCGGGTTATGATCTGAGCCTACCCTAGGTATTATCTCCACATCTTTAGTCCATACCGCCAATTCTTTGGAGGCCCAGATCATGTCAATTCTTGATAATGTAAAATGTCTTGCTGAATAAAATGTATATTGTCTATTTTTAGGGTTTTGTCTCCTCCATACATCTTCCAGACTTTCTTGTTCCTTAATTGCAAAAAAAGATTTTGGCAAAAGTCCTCTTTTTTTATGTGCACTTTTAGATTTCTTGTCTTCTTCCAAGTTTGTAACTCCATTGGAGTCGCCTGCCAGAATTATTTGATCATAGGTCAGTTCATCTAACTGTTTCTGTAAATCCTTGAAAAAATTTTCTTTCGCACCATTAGGCGCATAAATTTCAATCACCAAAGTCTTCTTTGAGTTCCAAATTATTTCCACTGCTATATATCTGGCTTCTGTATCACAAAACACTAATTTGGGCTGCAGCTCTTCCTTTATATACAATACAACTCCTCTCTTCTTTTTGGAAGCCGCTGCAAATTCATTTCCAAGTTTTGCAAGTTTTAAATATTTTACATCCTGCTTTTTGATATGTGTCTCTTGCAAACACACTATATTACATTTTTGTTTTAAAAGCCAGTGGAACATGATCTTACGTTTAGAAGGTGAATTTAGTCCGTTTACATTCCAAGATATAATTTTACACTCCATGATCAAATTTTAGCTCTCTTTGGTAAGTCTTTTGTCTTTAATAAACGTTTCCATCTCCTGACCAGATCTGATATTCCTCCTAACTCCACCAAATTCGAAAGCCAGCCCTTAAGGTATTTCCCATCTGTATCTAATTTTCAAATCTTTTAACATCTAGACCAGCTCCCTATACTTTTTCCTCTCCAACAACACCGATCTGGGCAGCTCTTTCATGATTCTCACCGCTTTCCCGTCAACTTCTAATGGATCCTGGAATTGTTTACTCACAATTGACTCTGCTACTTCTAGTTGTAAATTGCACGATCATATCTCTTGGTAACTTCTTTTGAGCTGCAAATTTTGAATTAATCCTGTATGCCACATCCAGACGAGCTGCTATTTCCACTTCCTCTTTGCCCAGGTAACCTGCCAGAATTTCTGTAATATGCTCTTGGGTTGATTTTTCCAAAACTTCCGGGATCCCACGAAATCTAAGTTGTTTTTCCATTTGTTTACATTCAGCTACGGCCATTCTTCCCCTCTCATCTCCATTCTGTGCACATCCACCAAGGTGTCAGCCGCGTTTTCTACTGTGTTAACTCTCTGCTGTGTGACTTGTAAGTCTTTTTGGAATGATCCATATTCTTAGATAGTTCTGCCATCTCTGATTTAAATGCCTCTTTAAAGTCCTTCAATTTTTTCTCCATCTCTTGCATCATATCTTTAAGCTCTTTATTTCCTTCCATAACTTTTTTCTCCATCTCTTTATTTCCCTCTGTAACTTTTTAATCTAAATTTTCCAGCGCCGTCTGCCAGTTCTTTTTCAACATCATGGGGCTAGCTTTACTTCGCTCTCACAAGTCCGCTCTTTTCCTTAACTCCGTGGCGCAAATTTATTCTTTTATTTTATTTTTAAAAGTCCGAATTTAAATTGTTTTTCCAAAAGTTAGTGTTTACAAAATCCAAAATGCCAGGCGTCTTTTCTCTATGATCTTATTTGAGGCAACCGCCCTTACCCTTGTCCAAGATGTCCTACTTCCGTTTTCCTTCAAGTCAAAACTCTGCCCTTCTTCAAAATGGCGATATTCCACTTCCATTGGTTACAAGCCGCTTCTCGCCCATCTCTTTATGGTTGTGATGCACTTCCTGTTCCTCTCCATTGCACAGCAGCTCTCGCGATACTGAAACTTTCTCACAGTCCACTATCTCCTCCAAGCCGCAGGTATGTAAACAATATTCATTTTTCCGCTCTAACTTCTCTTTTAAAAGTCACTTCTTAGAAATTTGTATGCCGGAACTTTCTCAGTTATATATTAAGTCTATCGCAGTTGCCTAATTCTCTTTATCACTTTGTTTCTTATTGTAATCTGTCCCGTACTGAGAGATAGCAATCTTTACCTTCTTAAGCGTTTCTCTTGGGTTGTAATCACTGCTTCAATTATCCAATTGATTCAAAGTGCTTCTTTGTGTTGCTGAAGCTTGGGCATGAGGGTCTTATGTCAGAAATTGACTCCAGAGCCACTGCAGAGATCTTGGCTGCCTGTCTACGAGTGGGACCTCAAGGGTGGATGGGGGATCGTTGCATAGACCCCCCCTCACACCCGAGATCAACGCACTCTCGAAGTCTTGAGCATACTTGCTTGTTCTCCGCCTGAGAACAGGGGGCTATGGGCAATTTGCACCCCTCCAGCCCCTACAAACAGCGGCACAGACAGCTCAGCTCCCTGAACTGCATTAGACCTTCATGGATCCCAAACCAGAAGTCACGCTTGCGTGTTATTTTCTATTACCCCCAACACTGAAACCTTAAATTCTCTGTTGGAATGCTGTCTCTCTACACAATGTTCCACCAAAGGGGCTTCCATTGTCTTATTTTTAATCCGAGAAATGTGTTCCTGTACCCTTATTTTTAAAGGATGTGCAGTGTTGCCAATATAAATTAATGGGCAGCTGCACTGAATGATGGCAACACAAAACGGGAATTGGGAATAACGTTAGCAATATACTGATCCGGCTATATACTGGAAGTAACTATCAGCATTTGTGCTCTTTAGCCTTTGTGCTTATTCGCACTACAAGCGAAGTGTTGAAGGTCACCTTGTTTATATTGATTTACTTTGATGAATGAACATTTGCACATACCTGTGTAGAAGAAGGAACAAACAAAACTAAGTACTTCTCACCAGAAGATTGAATTGTTTACTATGAAATTTCATATGGACTAACTGTATTTCTGTTACATGACTATTCAGTGGCTTACTGTGATATTTGAGTAAATTGATTATGTAAAGGTTTGCTTATTTGATTAATACTGCATATATTTAGCAGTTAGCACTTTGAAAAGGATTAAATTCATCATATTAGTTATACAACCATCCCCAGAGACCCTTGTGGTTCTATTGGTGCGAGTTTACTGGATTTGTTGGCAGCGTTTAATACAGTCGATCATGAACTTCTGACCCACCGCCTCGCCTAAGTGGGGATACACAAGGTTGCCTTGCAGTGGCTGGTCACCTTTTTCCACGGTCGGGGACAATGGGTGGCACTTGGAAAGAGACTGTCATCCTGCCAACCTATGGCGTGCGGTGTCCCACAGGGGGCAATACTCTCCCCATTGCTGTTTAACATCTATATGCGCCCCCTAGCTCAGTTGGTGTTGTGCTTTGGACTTGGGTGTCATCAATATGCAGATGACACTCAATTATACCTGATGATGGATGGCCAGCCTGGTTCAGCCCCGGATGTCCTGGAGCATGCCTTTGATGCTGTGACTGGTTGGTTGAAACAGGGTCAACTGAAATTAAATCCTACAAAGACGGAGGTCCTGTATTTGAGTTGTGGGGGATTAGGTGCCTGACTCTGACTCCTGACCCTTGATGGGGCGCCACTTATGCCAGTGTTGTCAGTTAGGAGTTTGGGGGTGGAGGCTCAGGTCACAGTGATTGCCAGGTCCTCTTTTTTCTACCTGCGACAGACCAGGCAGCTTGTCCCGTACCTCTCAGTCAGCAACTTAAGTACAGTGATCCAGGCAACAGTCATCTCTAGGCTGGACTACTGTAACTCACTCTACATGGGGCTTCCCTTGAGCCTGACCCAGAAACTGCAGCTGGTTCAAAATGCAGCAGCATGTGTTATTGTAGGAGTGCCAACTGGAGCGCATATAACACCTATATTGCACCAGCTACATTGGCTGCTAATGGAGTACTGGATCAGGTCCAAGGTTTTGGTACTACTAACCTATAAAGCTCTATGCGGACTGGGACCAGTATATCTACGAGATCGCCTCTCCCCATATGTGCCCCAGAGGATGCTCCAATCGGGAGTTAAACATCTATTGGTGGCCCTTGGCCCCAAGGAGACCCACCTGACCTCAAGCAGAGCCAGGGCATTCTTGGTCCTGGCCGAACCCTGGTGGAACTCTCTGTCTACTGAGACCAAGGCCCAGCAGGATGTGTTATCTTTTCACTGGGCCTGTAAGACAGAGATGTTCCGCCAGGCATATGGTTGAGGTCAGGCTTGGCCTCCACCGGCTGAAAAATGGAGAAAAATGGAGAAGAATAAAATCTGAACCCCTCCCTACTAAGGTTGTCCACCACCTTATCGTGTTGAGTTGTGTCTGCTGCTATTGATTGCTGCCATCTGAATATATTATATTATATTATATTATATTATATTATATTATATTATATTATATTATATTATATTATATTATATTATATTATATTATATTATATTATATTATATTATATTATATTATATTATATTATATTATATTATATTATATTATATTATATTATATTATTATGGTTTTAACTGTATAAATTAACTGTAATGTGTTTTAATAGGCTGTAATCCACCCTAAGCCCTTCGTGGGGTGGGTGGAATAGAAATCTAAATAAATAAACTCTTACAGGATTATGGTCTGAGAAAGACTTCAGTAATATCTCTACTTTGGTTATTTTGGTCTCCAAATTTTTTGACACCTAGACCATATCTATATGTGATAAAAATTTGTATCTCTCTGAGTAGAATGTATATTCTCTTGAGTCACCATTTTTTTGTTTCCAAACATCTACCAGACCCATATTATCAGACATGTCAAAACAAACCTTTGGTAATTTACCTTGAGTATCTTTTATATTTTTTATCAGAACATCTATCTATTTGTGGAGAAACAACACCATTCCAATCACCCATAAACCAACAACTTTCATAAGTCAGATCAGCCAATTTTTCCCAAAGGTATTTGTAAAACCTCCCTGTCTCCTCATTTGGTTCATAGATTCCCATCATCAAGATTTTACTCCCATTCAGTGTAACCTCAACCCCCACAGATCTACCCTGGGTATCAGAAATAACAAGTTCTGGTTTCAATACAGGCTTTAAATACAATACTACCCCATTTTTCTTTTTGTTACCTGCAGAGACAAATTTCCCCCCCAAAATTTGTAATACTAATATTTAATGTCTTTTTTCCTGATATGAGTTTCTTGTGAGTTTCTTGTAAGCAAATGATATCCACTCTCAACTTTTTCAGATAATGAAATATTTTCCATCTTTTTTGAGGAGCATTTGCTCCATTTATATTCCACATTATACATTTGTAATCAATGCTTGAAATCTTAGTTATTGTCCAAGTCCATATCATCTTGTTGTTTTGAATCTTCCAGAGATTCTTCTAGGTCTTTCTTGTATCTTTCCATAAATTCTCTTGCCTTTGAGATCGAATTCAGCCTCAATATCTGTTGTTTAAAGGTAAAATTCACTCCTTCCTGCTTGTTCCATCTAAATTGGATTTTCTTCCGTTTCAGCTTTTCAGTTAAAAAGACATAGTCCTTGCATTTCCTCAGAATTCTGAGTAGTATATCCTTTAACACAATGACGGGAGCTTCCTGTCTGTTCAATTTCTTCCTGTAGTGTTGTAAAATTTGAACTTTTATCGACTTTCTGACAAAATGCACCATGATATCCTTTGGGAGTTTATTCTGTGTTGCATATCTGGTGGGAATTCTATACACTTTATCTAGTTCCATCTCTACTTTTGGGATGTCCCATTGCATAAATTCTGCCAAGGCTTCTACCACTCTGTATTGGACATCTTCATCTCATGTCTCCTCCACACCTCTCAAGCGGAGCACATATTCTTTCTCCCTTAATTCCAGTAAAACTGTTGTCTTTGTGCTTCTCTAACTCTTTATCCCACACTGCTGTTTTACAGTTCAAAGTCTGCACCTGATTATTCAGCTCTTTTACCTCCTCAGAGGTTTTCTTAACAACACCTTCTATATTTTTAATTTGCTCAGTTAAGTCTGTTTTGAATTTTGTGAAATCATCTTCCATTTTCTTCTCAAAAGAATCTAGTTTATCACTTAATTGATCAAGAAATTTTTGCATTAAATCTGTGGATGATGATGAAATTTCAATTGAACATTTTCTCATGCCTTGTGACATTGCCCCACTAGATGGCTCTATAAGACCTTTAGTTAAACTGTTATGTCAAGGCTTAAACTGTCATGCAGGCAGCAAGTTCTTTCTTTTTCAGATGGCATTTGTTTTCCTTTTGTTTTCATTTGTTTACATTCCAAGAAGTTTTCAAGGTCATAAATTCAGCCTTAGTTTCTAGTACAGAAATTTTAATCAGTCTAGCAAATATGGCAAATATACTTTCTTCAAATTTCAGTTCACATATTACTGAGACAAACAAAGCTTTTGGATCCCCTTAAATCCATTAAAAACTTTCCTTCTCATATACACTTCAAAGGCTTCCTGCTGGCACTATACTTCCACCACTCAATTCCAAAGAAAGAAAGAAAGAAAGAAAGAAAGAAAGAAAGAAAGAAAGAAAGAAAGAAAGAAAGAAAGAAAGAAAGAAAGAAAGAAAGATAGATAGATAGATAGATAGATAGATAGATAGATAGATAGATAGATAGATAGATAGATCCAGGAAAGCAGTTTATCCTCTCAACACTCAGTGAGTAATTGCATCGTAGAGCTAATTAGTTCTTTTAAAGTAAACAGAAGATTAAGATTTGAGAGTTGCTTGCCAATCGGGGCTGATCGGCACTGCTGATTTTTTGGATCTGTCAGCAGCATTCGATATGATCTTTTGACCCACCGCCTCACCGATGTGGGGATACAAGAGACAGCGTTGCAGTGGCTAGTCTCCTTTCTCCATGATCGGGGACAGAAGGTGGCGCTAGGGGAGAGGTTATCATCCCATAGGCCACTAGTATGTGGTGTGCCGTTGTCAGAATATAAACTCACTTGCACATGTGTAGAGGCTGTTGTGCCCTTTAACATAGGGTGAGTCAGCAGTTTTTCTGACAGGTTCACACCTGGTCAATTAAGCTGGTGTTGCAGCAAGATTGCATCAGCCTTGTGCTGATTGGCTGACTCCAGTTCACCCTATAGGCTAGTGGACAATTAAAGGTCCAGCCAAAGGTCTGTACTTTGCTGATCTGCTCAGCTTGGTGCCTGGTGCAAACCTTTGTCACTCTATACGAACTTGGATACCTCTGGATATTGACCTAAGGACTGGACTCTGGTTTTTGCTCTCTCATTCTGTTTATATGTATGCTGAGCACTTTTTGCACCTGTAATATATGGACTTGTAAATACACCATCTGCACTTTATCACAACGTCTTGGCTCCAGTGTTTTTGTTGTTGGGCAAAGCGGGTCGCTTGGAAGCACTAATTACAGACGGCTATTCCGTCAGCTGCAGGGAGCGATACTCTACCAATTATTATTTAATATCTACATGTGCCCCCCGCCCAGTTGGTGCAGTGTTTCAGGCTTGGGTGTCACTAATATGTGGATGACATCCAGCTTTATCTGTTGTTGGACAGCTGGCCTGGATCAGCCCTGGGTGTCCTGGAGAGTGCTTTTGAAGTTGTGGCTGGATGGTTGAGACAAAGTCGGCTGAAACTGAACCCTACAAAGACAGAGATCATGTACTTGAGTCGTGGAAGTATGGTTGCGGGACCCCTGCTTCCTACACTTGATGGGGCAGTGCTTACACTGGCTCCAAGAGTTAGGAGCCTGGGGGTGATTCTTGATCCCTCCCTGAAGATGGAGGATCAGATCACTGCGGTTGCCAGGTCTTCTTTTTACTATCTTCGACAACCAGGCAAATTGCCCCCATCTATCATCCCGCCACTTGACTACAGCGGTCCAAGCAATGGTCACCTCTAGGTTGGACTACTGTAACACACTCTATGCTGGGCTTGCCCTGAACTTGATCCGGTGGTTACAGCTGGTACAGAATGCAGTGGCGCGGGTCAACGCCGGAACATTGATATGGGGGCATATTACACCGGTATTGCTCCAGCTGCATTGGTTGCCGGTGGAGTACTGAATCAGGTTCAAGGTTTTGGTACTAACTTATAAAGCCCTATGCGGACTGGGACCAACATATCTGCGGGACCGTCTCTCCCCATATGAGCCCCAGAGGACTCTTCGTTTGTGTGATAAACATCTGTTAAAGATCCCTGGCCCTAGGGAGGCCTGCCTGGAGTCGACCAGGGCCAGGGCTTTTTCGGTCCTGGCCCCAGCCTGGTGGAACATTCTGTCTCATGAGACCAGGGCCCGGTAAGACTTGTTAGCATTTCTCTGGGCCTGTAAGACGGAGTTGTTCCGCCAGACATATGGTTGATGCTAGGCAGTGCCCCCCCAACTAGGCAGTGCCCCTCCCAATAAACCATATGCCCTCCCATTCAATGTCGCTGTCCACCTTTCACATGTTGTTCTGGGAAAAACTGCTTTATGGAGTGTCTAAATTATGTGCTGCTATGTTTCCTTGTTTATTTATATATTTATATATAAATTATTTAATGATAATATGTAGCATTTTATAATTTTAATGATAGTTGAATGTGTTTTAAGTTGTGTTGTGATCCGCCCTGAACCCGCTGATGTGGGGAGGGCAGAGTATAAATCCAATAAATTAAATTAATTAAATTAAACCCAACACAGCCAAAGAGCCGATGGAAATTTCCATTTTTCCATGCAACCCTAAACTTCCAGCTGCTACTCAGATAAAAATCTGCATAGTAAAACTGTCAGTAAGCATGCTAGATGAAGTCCATGTGGATAAATTCACAATCTCTCTTTTCTCCAGAGTGATTTATCAACTGGGTGCTTTCCTGGTCAAAATTAAAGCTGCATTGCCTCTCCCCCGTCGGGGTAACTTCAGGCAGCCATGCCCTCAGGTCATGTGTACGTGCTTTCAAGTGGCAACCAACTTCTGGCAACCCCAACAAGGGGCTTTCAAGGCAAGTGGTAAATTGAGGTGGTTTGCCATTGCCTTCCTCTGCAGAGCCTTCCTTGGTGGTCATCTATGCAAGTACTGACCCTGCTTAGCTTCCAAGATCTTATAAGATCAGTCTATACCAAACTATTCCAAATCCTTCTATGCAGAGTTACATCCTTTTGAATCTATTGAAGTTAGTGGACTTTAAGGAGGTTTAACTCCAGAACTTCAGGCTAGATGTTACCACCATCACCCCACACCCACAAGAAGGAGAAGAAGAAGAAGAAGAAGAAGAAGAAGAAGAAGAAGAAGAAGAAGAAGAAGAAGAAGAAGAAGAAGAAGAAGAAGGACACTAGGCTATGATGTAAAGTCCTACTGTAATCTCAGTGTGCGTAGGTGTTAGATGCAAAGCTGATGCTGGTATTCACAGAAACCCAGCTTTTTTATGAGCAAGAGGCCATAAAATGGTTACATTCCACAGAAAACTAACAATAACATCAAATGGCCTCAACATCCCTCTGCCTGAGAAGGAGCACAGAAAGCACTAGATATTATGAGTGGTGTGGTGGGTTTGGGTTCTTCCATTAGTTTGCTTGCTTGCATATATGTGTATCATTAGTTGTGGGAAAATAAATTTATAAACAAAACTGCTTCCAGATTCTTGGAACAGTGATAGCTGCTTGGGGAGTTCCCAATGAAAGTCCTACTTTCGGGTATCTCTCCTCTGTATTCCATTAGCTTGGCTCAGTTACAGCAAGAAGCAAGAAGTGTATTTATAAGCAAATTGTATCCAGCAGGGAGGTCAAGCCCCTTGGGTGTCAGCTCTCCAGACTGACAACAGAAGGTACATCTTTCATATGGAAATCATTTTCATCTGGTAGCCAGAAGGGGGATTTTTATCTTTTGTTGGACTTGTATGCAAGGTCTCTGAGCATCCTAGTATCTCTTTCTTTCCAAAATGACAGGGGCCCCTGGAATCTTGTTCCATTTGTTCTGTCCCAGCCCTGCAAGTAAAGATGTAGTTCCTGCACATCCCACCCTGTAGTCCTCATTATGTTTATGTAAAAGTGGGCAAGATCAGGGAGAAAACCAAAGCCCGGTTACATCGATTGCCTGTGATAGAGATGACTTGCTCCAGTGTGATGGTGGACATAATCAGACCCCTCCCCAGAGCAATGAGAAAGGGAAATAAATATGCCCTAACTATATGGAATTTTACCACAAGATATGCAGAGTAGGAATGTGTGATGGACATGATTAGTTCCAGTTCCAGCTACACCACTCCCAGGGAACAAGCCAATGAGAGGTGGCAGAATTCTGGGGCTTGAGACAGTTGACAGTAACAGGCAGTTACTGAGAGGGAGAACACAGTTTTGGGAGCTGTTAATAATAATAGCTGGTTGTAGACATGTGTTCTGATATATTTTAAACATCCACTTATTCCTATTCTTGTTTTCACCTTGGCTGGCTTGAAGTTGTTTGCTGAAGGTAAATAAATGAAGAGAAAATTAACAAACCTTCTGAGGAGCTATCTTTGCTGGCTCTGTAGAGAGGGGAAATTGACAACGCCTTCCGATCTGTCTTTTAATACTCAGCTTCCTGGCTAACATTACGACTCCCTTCACGTGTGTGTTCTCATGTAATTCGTCTCTTGTAGTTTAGCTGGGAGAGAGAAGACTCTGTGTATCTGGGTCAGGGCTCTCTGCCTTTTAAATAGAGGTTAGGCAGGTTGCATATTGTGACTGCCCTTAACTGCCTGCAAAGCCTCAGATTCTGTGAGGTCCATGGTGAGTGACCATGCGTAAGGAGGTCACAGGGTTTGCACTGAGAAATTTTTTGTTATAATTTTGGATCTGGGATTTGTTGGGGGAGGGGATATTTACCATAATTGCTACTTTTCAGGTAGAACATTACCAGTTTGGGATTAAAATCTGTTTTTTCCCAGGTTCTGGAATTTCAGGATCATTATTTTCAAAGGGGAACTAATTTGAAAGTCTGGGGCAGCTGTTTTTATGGCTCCAAATTTGCACAGAACATAGTCCTCCATCTAAATGAATAATCAAGCAGAACAAACAAAAGGGTTTGATTTTACAGATCCTCCCCACAAAGCAGGTGCCTTCGTGTATAGGTGCACTCCTCTCCACTGATTCTTATGTGGGGGGGGGGGGGAGGATACGGTGCAGCCACCAGCATTAAAAAAATTCCTGTTTGCATTCATTTTTTTCAATGTAATCTTACAATGACTAACAATAACACATTTTTATCTTTCTACTGAAAATGCTGCATTTGCCGTCCTTCATTGTTGTGGTCCATTGTTTACTTTCACAAAATAAAGGCTTCCTTTGAAGAAAACCTCCCCCCTGTCCCATCCATCTAATCTTTGAAAATAATTTTCTTTTTCTTGAAAAAAATAGACCATGTATGTGATTGCATGTGATGAAACAATAATTCAATTGTTATGAGACATATGTCTTCACACTGGGCATCCACTTATGGGTACCTTAATTAGTAATTAGTGCTATTATTATTTAAGGAATTCCTAGAGGAGGAGGAAGCAGCAGTAGGGGCAGGGGTGGAATCTGAGGGTTAAGTTACATTATATGTTTATTTACAAGTTGGGGCTCACTGCTTTGATCAGACTGACACATCAGTGCCAAGAACTTTGTTTCAAAGCCAGAGATTATGGTTTTGTTGATGTGGATAGAGATAGATGGATAGAGAAGGGGGCTCTCACTCCCACCCCCTGATTTTTCCTGATCCTAAAGATCCCCTAGTGGGAAACTATTTGCATAAATTTGGAGCTGTACATAGTCTGAGCACTCACAGCTTGGCACAGACTCCTCCACAGAAATCCCTACTCAGAGATTTGTCTCCAAAGCTGATTGGCAGTGAGCACTCAATTACTGATCCCTTGCAAGGATCTGATTAGAGGGGAGAAATGTCTGGGAAATGTAGAGAATCAATGAAAAACAAGATGCCTGCTGCAGTGCTGACAGTATGCACCTGAACAAGAAAAACAACACGGATTTTTCAGGGAGTGTTTTTTGCAATGCCTAAGAATCTCAGATTTGTGTTACCACTCTGGAAAATCATGGTGATGACCTGAAACTGATTTTTGTGTATATTTTTGACTAGATAATTTTGTAATTTACACTAGAATCGAGAGGCCATTCTCTGCAATATAGAGGCAAACATAGTTGCAGACACCCTCTTACATACCTTTTCCAGAGTTGGATTCCCCTCAGAAATCCTAACAAAATTGGGAAGCAATTTTATGTCAGTGTTGATGCATAGACTGTGGTAGGTGTGTGGCATTAAACATCTGACAACCACTCCATACCATGCAGAAACAAATGGCCTCACTGAAAGATTCAGTGCAATACTGGGGAGAACAATGAAGACGTGTGGTGGCGCAATCTAATGACTGACTGGAACACTCATTTCCATTACCTCTTACTTTGGAAATGATGGTGGCAGGGAAGCTCAGCTCATTGTTCTTCAAGTGCGCTCTTTCTTTCATCTTTGAGAGGAATTAGCCCACTTCTCATGGCACTAACTTGACGCTGCAGTAATCCCAGATTGTTGAAATATAATGATAAGATTAGATTGCTGACCCAGGAGGATTTAAGCAGATGAACAGCAGGGACATTACAAACCCCATTAGCAGAGACCAAAAAAGGAAGCTAGGCTGCCTGGTTTATGCTTTTCTACTAGATTGTCTAATTAATGGTGTGTGTTGGCATAATGCTAGTTTATTTCAGTAAATCAAAGGATGAGACTTTGATCTTTTTTTGGCCTGCATGATGCTCCCCACCATGCAGCCAAGCATAGGTGCAAAAGTGTTAAATGCAACTCATTTTGGTTTACTATTAATGTCACAACAACGAACGAACAAACGAACAAACGATCGAACGAACGAACGAACGAACGAACAAACAAACAAACAAACAAACAAGTGAGTGAATGAATGAATCTAGAATTGGATACCCAGAGCACTACTAGAAACAAAGTTGGCAATGTGGCAGAAATACAGATTGCTTACAATTTTCATAATAATTTGGCCCTCTTGTGCTTCTAGAGAAGGAATCCAAGTAAGTCTTTATGTAACCCCGTTTTCAGTTTCACTATTGCCTGTCACTAAACTGTCCTATTTCTTTTCCTGGCCTCTAATGGCCAATTCAAATATGAAAAAATTCCTTTCTGGAAAGCCATTGATGTAGAAATGTATGTAGCCTGAATATATTTGTACACTAATACATACATGCCAGGAAGTTGCAATCAATCATGGTTAACAAGTTAGTGTAAGGAAAAGGGGTTAAAAATAGTTTAAATTCAGAGTTGCAATGGTATTTAGCTATATAGCTGTGGTCATGGACTATTTGTTATATCAGCACTGAGCACTTTTGGGTCTTGTCACAAAGATTGTATGTATTAATATAACTTTGCATTGTGAATGGATTTTGAATATTGTATGAATTGCATGTAATCTGGCAAATTGTAATTGTATTGAATATGTGAGTGTTCACTTTTGAAGTGGGTGTCACTAGGTGGTCCTGAATTCTTTTGTTAACTTACTCTGTCAGGACTCTACAGTTTCTGTTACCAAGCAGCTGTTTAAAGCATAGGAGCATCATCGGAAAAAAAATAATTTACTAAATATATACCTTGCCTTTCTCCCCAGTGAGGACCTAAAGCAGCTTAAATTATTCTCCTGTCCTCCTTTTTATATGCGTGAACACCCTGCAAGGTAGGTTAGGCTGAGAATACATGATTGGCCCAAGGTCATCCAGTGAGCTTCCATGACAGAGTCAAGATTCAGACCTGGGTGTCTCAGAGTCTCTCTGCACAGGATATCTCACACGGAATGCTCAAGTGAAAGATATTACACTTGCTCTCCCATTATGGATACACATGCACTGCTAGGGAGACAGAGTACACTTGAATATAAGGCTGCACAGAAAGTAAGTAACTTGAATGTCCTGGTGTAAGACGCCTTGTGTAGAGAGACTCTCAGATCCTAGTCCAACACTCTAATCATTGTACCACAGGGGCAATCCCACAGGACATGCCCTAAGTGGTAGGCAATTGGGATGTACTGTTTCAAAAGTCAGTTTTGATCAGAGAACTATTTTGAAATATTGTATGAAAAGAAGAAATTGCAGGAAGAGGCATTACGCTTTGGCCATTTTGTATTCAGTGCAGACTCAGGGCATGACAAACACAGCAGGAAATCAACAAACAGCCTAGTCTTGGGGCATGGTGATTTACTCTCTGTTTCTAATATTATTTAGTTACCTTTTTCACGTCAAACAGCTAGAGCAGTTACGGGGCTTTTAAGGTCATTTATGACAATTCATTAAGTGTTCATAATTCTGAGTGTTTTGCTCTGCAGAAGACATGACAAATAATTTACAAGAAACCATTTTGTAATAAAAATCCAAAATTTGCATCTTCACCACAAATCTGTAATCCTTACAAGTAGAATAAATTAAACAAATTTGCATAGGGTGGTTGCTGCTGCATACATCAACGCAACTGCACTGCCTGGGATTTTGCAGAGTTTTGGATCCTGTTTAAAACATGGCTTCAGGAATATCAGGAGCCCAGGCAATGTATATAAATGGGGCAGATGAGAAGGACAAAGAATTATGCAGAGGGGAGAAATCCTTACTTTGGATGACTGAGACTTCTCTACCCAGAGACTAACTCCCATCCCCCATGAGAGTCAGTATTTGGCATAAGCTCAGACAATCATGGCCACTATTAAGTACCATAAACATTATTAAAAATATAATACTTTTCATCTTGTTTTAAACACTTGCTATCTTCCATTTCTAAACTCCCTTTTTTAAAAAGTTCTTCCATTGTAACTAGTTATGCAATTTTGTTATTTAGGAAATGGACCTTGTCTGGGCAATCTAGCAACTGTTTACAGATAACATATCAATTACCCATCCCCAGATGTGCTACTGTGGCTGAGGGCCAAACAGTCCAAAATGTCTGAGCTACTGGATAGCTTCCAGAGAGACAGTCTCACTATCCTTCCTTCTGCTTCTGAGTATAAAGATTCCCTGTAGGATTTAAAATATTGAAGCATCTGTACTGGTAGGTAATATCCACTAAATACTTTGTCAGCTCTTCAGTCTGCTGTGATTTGCATCAATGCTTTAACCTTCACATTGGCATGACAGTTGACACATTCACTGTTCTGTCATCTCCATGGAGTGGTGATACTGGCAGGTGATGTACACCTGATTTTAAGTGTTTCACTCAACCTTTCCATCAGTTTCCTGTTGCAAGGGAGCATCAGCAAGGTCTGTAGCCAGTATCAATCTGTGGACATCTGTGTATATCATTAGCTGCGTATCTTCGGGACTGCCTCTCCCCATATGTGCCTCAGAGGATGCTTCAGTCTAGTGATAAACAGCTACTAGTGATCCCTGGCCCAAGGGAGGCCCTCCTAGTGTTGACCAGAGCCAGGGCCTTTTTGGACCTGGCTCCAACCTGGTGGAATGCTCTGTCTAATGAGACCAGGGCCCAGCGGGATTTGTTATCATGCCGCTGAGCCTGTAAGACAGAGCTGTTCCGCCAGGCAATTGGTTGATCTGGGTAAGGCCCCCGCCGGCTGAAATAGGGTAGAATGGGGCCCTCCCTATTAGAACATCCACCTCCAGAAAGGAAGTTTCCTTCTTTTTAAATGATCTCTCAATGATGGTTGGAAATGGATTAATGAACTGTTTGTGCCACTTGTGGTTGTTTTAAATATTTTATATCGTATTCATTATGTTTTAAACTGTGGCTGTAATTTTAATGTATATAAATGTGATCCGCCCTGAGCCTGCCGGTGCGGGGAGAGCAGAATACAAATCTAAACAAATAAATACATACATTTTTTAGCTGTCACAAAACTGTGCTCATCATGAACTAGGGTTGCCAGCCTCCAGGTAGTGGCTGGAGATCTCCTGGAATTACAACTCATCTCCAGGCCACAGAGATCAGTTCACCTGGAGAAAATGGCTACTTTGGTGAGTGGAATCTATGGAATTATGCCATGCTGAGGTCCTTTCCCTCCCCAAACCCCACTTTATCCAGGTTTCTCCAGGTTTCACCCCCCAGATCTCCAGGAATTTCTCAACTTGGAGCTGGCAACCCTATCATGAACTCCTGATGGAGACATGAGAAGAGTTCATGGGGAAACAGATCCCCATTGCTAACACTATGATTTTTATAACACCAGCATGAAGACCCTGTTTTGAGCTAATCATCTGATCCATCCCTGAGCTGTGAATCTGTCACCTACTGTCAGATAACATCATTGGTTGAAGGTAATTATTGTTCAAGTCCTGAAATTTTCACTTCATTAGAGAAGTCTAGTGAAGCTAGATGAGTTCCTTGTAGCTACACAGCAGCTTTAGGGAGTAGCTGTTAAAAATAAAATGAGCCTAAATGGCTTCAGAATGTCTCCACAGGGGGAGGAGGGGCTCCTCCCTCTCCCCTCAAGCCATTCCCACCCCCACCCCCGTGTCAAAATAGCAGGGGAGAGAGGTTTTCTCCCTTTTTTTCCCTGCTCCACATGGAGTATTCTGTGCATGTGGAGGAGTAAAAACAGGGGAGAAAAACTCCTCTTGTGCTATTGTGACATGGAGAAATGGCTTGAGGGGTGAGGGAGGAGCCCCTCCTTCCCCCATAGTGGCGTTCTGAGGCTATTTGGGCTCTATTTTATTTTTTAACAGCCATTTACTTTTTAACTGCTGTATGGCTGCAGAAATCTGATTGAGTCTGGGGAACCCAAATCCAACTCTTTAAAAACCTGCACATCTAGCTTGGCTCTAAGTTAACATTCACTAGCTTCCCAGTTAAATTCCAAGTTTGAGTGAATCCCTGGGTTCCGTTTCCCATAGGCCCAGATCAAAGGTTTGGGAATTAGAATGGCTTTGAATTGTTCTCTTTTTCATGTGCTTTGTGAGAAACATAACTTTTAAGGATGCCAAATGTGTCCCACTGATCGGCCTCTTGTGGCTATGCACCTCAATAAACAGTAAGCACAGAGGCACACTCCATGGAAAGTACATGGTGATGTGATAGGAAGACAGGAAGATAGATACAATGTAAATAATCTTAGGGCAAGTAGGTATTTACACAGAGGTAGGCCTCTTACTTTCTTAGGCTTCTCAATGCAAAGCTCACCAAAATCCCCTCCCCTAGCATACAGTCATGATCTTGGGATGAAAATGGAATTTTATCTCCATTGCCCACTTCAGTTATAATTTCCCTGTTTACTTGTCATGGGTAGTTCAGTGCCTTTGGGATTTAGAAGCAGGAAGCTATCAGAGCAGTGAATCTGGATTAAGCGGTTAAAAATAACCCTGCATTTCTCTCCCACATTCCTGTAAGATGCTTAGGACAAGAAAAGCAGACTTAGAAACCAATCTCTGGTATTTAATAACTGCTGGATGGAGACGGAGCAGTGGTGAGAGATGGTTTGTGACTTTGACAGCAAAAGTCCCTCTTGATCTTGATTTGTTTTGTTAATTATTATTTTGTTTACAATATTGTTTTGATCCTGCTTTTTAACATGGGCTTCTATGACAGCTAATATTCATAGGAGAAAGCCATTAATTAAACACACAAACACTAAAAGAGTCACAACCATAATAAAACAGCAATAAAACTCCCAGCTGAGGCAGGAGTAAAATACATCCTCAGTTATATGCTTGGGAGAATAATATTGTGCTCACCTAAAAAGCTAACTAATTAGGTTCCAACCAGGTCTTCCTGGGAAGAGTATTCCACAACTGACGTGCCAGCACAGAGAAGGCCCTCTTATTGTATACTGAGATTAACAGCTCTTTATTATGATAAACATTGAAAACTGGAAGCAGACAGACTGAAGTCTCAGGCTTAACAGTAACCAATTTATACTTGTAGAAACCACACCTATTTGTACAACAACCAATACAATGTAAGCAGCTAGAATTCTACATTTGCATGAACTATATACAAGTATCTATTTTTTCAGCACATCGATTGGCTACAAGGCAACAGTTCTGACTGGCCGTGCTGGCACTCAAACACCAATAGCTTTGTAGGCCTTAGGAGCCTTGGTTCTACTCAAGCAATACATAACACCTCTCCTCAGTCATCACTTCCCTACCCTCTCGAGACATGAGCATTGACAGCACAGCCTCTCTGTTACACATTTTAAAGAAGGGAGAAGTTCACATTGGAGCAGGCAGTCTTCAGATATCATGATCCCCAAACTCTGTAGGTTGAAACTGGCACCTTGAATTGTGCCCAGAAACAAATTAGAGGCAAGTGAAATATTTTTAGTATTGGCCAGTTCAAGTCCACAATCTGCTTGTCATGTCCTGGATGAACGGAAGTTTTTGAATAAACTTCATAGTCAGCCCCATTTGCCACACACAGACACCATCAGGTCTGGAGGACATGAATAACAGTATGGCAACATTATCAGATCCCAATGAACCTTTTTAAATCTTGCTTCTGTGTGCTCAATGGTCTTAGGTTCGATTGTAAAGATGTGGCCAGGCAAAAGAAGGCAGTTTTATGACATCAGTCCACAAAATCTTGAGATAAGGATTGGGAAGTCTGAATCAGACATATCATTTCTATTGTCCCATTTGGAAATCTGCACTTGTCCTTCTGGTTTGTCATAGCCTAGCTTTACTGCAAGCTAGATGTGAAGATCAGATGTGTTCACAACTTGCTCTCTGAAGCTCCACATGCTGGCATTCTGATTACTATTTTTACCCTATTCCTAGCATTTAAAATTTGTTCTGATAAAGGTAGTTGCTGTTAATGATTGGTGGGAATGGGGTAGAGGTGACAAGCTTCGTGAGAGTATTGCCTCACTGAAGTAAAAATGCTAGGATAAGCCATTTAAAATGCTTCATTTTTTACACCTTTGGAATTAGATCATTTTATTCCAGCATTTTTTTAAAAAAAGAGTGACCATTGTGTGTGAATGTCATAGAACAGGTTTCCAAAGATCACATCTGGCCATCTTCCAAAATGCGCATTTGTCAGGGGTGTGGGGGTATGTATGAATTCGCTACTTGTCTAGGACGGCTCAGAATTCACACAAATGACCACCATGCTTTAAAAATAAACATTCACTTCACTAGTTCGTCAGAATCCTGCCTGAACTTTGTCTTTGTTCAGAGACAGTCCTGGCATAGATGGCCCCCAGTGTAGCAGTGTAGCAATACATTACAAACAAGGAAATCAGGCCAAAGATTTAGCCCTCTTGCCATATACATAGTTTCATCATCTAGAGTTGACAGAGAGACTTGTATGTAATCCTGTTGCATCCTCTCTGCCCACTCTTAAAGCTATAGAAAGATGAACTTTGTCTGAGGTAGAAAACGGATTCCTAATGCACGCCTGCCCCCTCCTGGAAAATATTAGACTTGTTAATTTCTTCTTATCACATTTATGCTTCACAGTCAGACTGACCCACAATGCAACCTTTCAACATCCCAAGAAAGCCATCTATGTGAAAATCTCCCTAAGCTTCCTTGCCTTTGCTGGAAATATAGTGTGTACAGGGAAGGCAGAAGACACAGAATACTTGCAGGGGGCAGCAGGTCTGACAGATAAATAATAGGATGGGATCCTTCTTTCTTCTTCTCTTCTGTCCTTCTTGCGTGTCTCCAGATTGGTATTCTTTCCCAGAAGATTTTTTCTTTATTTAAACTATAAAAGCTATAGACAATAAACACAGAAGATTAAAAAATACAACCTTCTAAAAGAAAAAAGACACAATAACAATACATAAATAAGTAAAAGAAAAAAACGAAAACTAAACTACGAATTGAGTTCAGATTTTCTCTGCAACAAATATAAATCATTTTCAAATTCTAAGTTAAACATAAGAGCCCTCTTTTTTTCTGTTGTCCATAATTCCAGATTGGTATTCTTAGGCTTCTTCCTGCTTCTTCCGGGAAGTCTCTCTCTCTCTCTCTCTCCCCCCCCCCAGTTTAGTAAATTAGTTAGTATCTATTCTATTTCTCTGCTTTCTATCAAAGTTGTAGTTCCTAAATAAACTCTCGTCATTCACTTCTTAATCAGACTCAGGATCATTCCCAAGAGATACTAGAGCCTACAGCCTTATGGTCAATGCTGTTCTAAGTACACCCACTCTAGACTTGCAATACATGGAAGTACATTCAGCTCTGGAGTCTGGAAAGGAACACACTCTAGTAAGCAATGCATGGATTTCTGCCCTCCAGCTCTTTCCCTTCTGTCATTGAGCACCGACCACTTTGCATCCCTGCAAGTCTGTTGTTGACTGACTGTAGGTAGACTCAGGGCCCCAAAACGTGGTTTATTTTTAGGATTATTTCTTTTTTAATTTGAGCATTGCAGAGCACAATACATTGCATCTGTAGAAATGCAGAAGCCCCCACAGATAGCACATCCACCACAGTTGTGTTGCCATGTTGAATATGAGTACACAAGGGTTACAGGGCCAAGTATGGAAGTAACATGTTTCCTGCACATCAAAAATCCAAACTCTTTGCCAAGTAAAGATGAATTCTGTATCTTGTTTTGGTGTGACAACAACTGGTTTCATGTGCTTATTTAGCACAGTCTGTTCTGGTTCTGATAGAAAGGGGAACAGGCAAAGGACCACATAGGGCACTGAAGCCTGATTCCATTACAGTTTATAGTTCTGCTCATCCCATGTTTTGGCTTTCAGTATTTCAGTAGGTGTTGCCTGAACACCCTCAAGCCTTCCTTCATAGCACTGACTAGATTGATTCTCAAAAGTTGGATTCTGTCATTCATTGTTTCCCATCCTGTGGGTTGGGACCCAAAAGTGGGTCTCAAAGCCTCTGAAATTGGATCACAGGGTGAATCACCCTTCTCATTCTCACCTCTTCTTCCTTTCCAGCTTCTCACTGTCTTGCCTTGCCCTCCCCCTTTGCGACTATAATGAAGGGGAAAATGCTACTTGGACACTAGTAATGTTAGGATAGTACCTGGAAGAAGGGGGTGGGGTGGAGGCTGGAGAGTAGATGGGAGCTGTTCAGTACATGAAACATGAGAGGAGGAGAGAAAGGTGTGTGTGAGCGCATGTTGTGTTTTGGGACAGCTCCTTCAGCAGCCCAAGCTCTTGCCCACTCCCCTGAAGTGCCTTATTGCCCTCTCCCTGTTGAGGGAGATGTACTGCACTGAGCCCCCTGCCACCCACCTCTTTGCTGACATATGTCCTCTTCCCACATCTCCTCAACTCAGTATGTCACACACACACACACACACACACCCCTTCTCACTCTCATGGGTCACCATATGAAGTAAATTTGAACTTATGGGTCACCATACTAAAAAGGCTGGGAACCACTGATATGGTTAGTATCAATTTGTACACTTGTGCTATATGCTTACAAAGTTGTAGAGTACATACAGGCCTTTTTACTGACTATCCTCTTTGTCATTTTTAATGACATTTTTAATGATGCTGATAGTAAACCACCTTTTTAAAAAAGCGTTTAAAATTCCTTGGTGGCCAAATGGTACTATGATATACAATCTCGGACACAGGATGCCAACACATTTCTTCAAAAAACTGGTGAGCAAGAGCAGAGCTGCCTTCTCCTGCCATTTTGTGGACCATTTCTTTTAGTTTTAGTTAGTTAAAAAGGAGTTCTCCAGATGCAGTATCCTAACTCCTATGCTGGAGTGTGGGTTAAAAAATTATGAAAAAGGTAGAATGTGACTGGGGTGCACAGAACTGATTGTGCAGAACAGTCCCCAGCATGAAGCAATGACTCAGCATTGCTGGTCCAGGGAATGGATGTTCGCTGGTTCTTAGTGGCAGCTGCAACCTTGAACATGATCTCTGGATGCATCAAAAATCCAGCCATCTTTGTCTCCTCTGTCTGACAACTGGCAGCAGCAAAAGAGAACTGATTCATATTAAGGCACATTACATGTAATTAACACATTCCTTAGCCCACATTTCTGCTAAAACATCTCCCGAGTAATATACAAATTCAGTTAAAACAGACTACCAACAGATATTTAAACACAACATACCAATATTACAAGAGAAAGCAAAACTAGAGCTAAATAACATTAAGAAGCAGATTTAAAACCAATGAAAGGTTATATTATTAAAAGTGTGGGCAAACAGGATGGACTTCACTGGATATCTAAGCCAGAGAAACTTGGATGGGGAGTGAATTCCACAGCCCTGGTGCCATCTTCAAATAGCATCATGCGCATTGAAATCGACATGTGTAGAGCAGGAGAGGATACATGTGTCTCGGCCCACCCCTCTGTAGTGCTATCGTGAAAGAACTCCAGAGGAGGATCAGGAAATGGTCTTGACAGGTGATCCAATACCGGCTTCAAGCATACTGGCACTAGAGACACAAACCCATAAGTAGGTGCAGCATTACCTCCTCTTTGTGATCTTCTAAGGAAGGGTTAAAGAAGCTACCAGATTGACAGGTGCAGATAGTAGCCCCAGGCAGGCATGACCTAACAGATTGTAAAGTGTTGCTGGTCCTGGAAGCTGCACCTTGTAAGCAGAAGCCTAGTATATAGCAGCAGGAGAAAGATAGCTGGCTGAGCTGGCTGCAGTGGAGCTTGCTTGCATGAGGACGTGCCTGCATTGGAGCTACTTAGGGGGTATGCTGAGTGCTGTAATTTAAGGGACTGCTGAACTGATTGAGTCCTTTGTCCACGCCTCACTCAGACCTTTGGAAGATATCCTGGTAGACAAGGTGATGCCTCAAGAATGGAAATGGAAATTAAGGGCAGGTGTACCATCTGGATGTCTGTTAAGGGTCTGTTTCCATTCTATAAGTCTGGAGATGAAATGGGAGATAAGTCCTTTAAAGTAGGTGCCCCCAAAGTAACCCATTGAGAAATGGGACAGATACAGGGAAAAGGGGGGGAACAGACTCCTTCTGCATTCTGAAAAACTGGTAATGGTTTGATGGGGAGGGACAAAACTATGAAAAAAATTAATGATCAGGTTTTGCAATCAGGAATGGCCAGCCTTTGGGACAGGCTGGCGCATGGAGGGGGGACATTTGATAAGGAAACTGTGTTTGCTAGGAAGGTAATTGATGAAGGGCATTGGGACAGGAACTGTACATTGATGGATGGCAATAAGCTTTGCAGAAATGTTCTTACTGGTTAAAGGCTTGTCAGTGTTTCAATATTTTTATCAATGATCTGGATGAAGGAGTGGAAGGGCTGCTCATTAAATTTGCTGATGATACCAAATTGGGAGCGGTAGCAAACACCCAAGAAGATAGAATTAAAATTCAACAAGACCTGAATACTCTGGAGAAGTGGGCGACTGTGAATAGGATGCAATTCAACAAAGACAAGTGCACAGTATTACATCTGGGCCACAAAAATGGGAAGCACAAATACTGGATGAGGGATACACTTCTGGGCAGTAGTATATGTGAAAGGGATCTTGGGGTAAGAGTGGACTGTAAACTGAATATGAGCAGTCAGTGTGATGCGGTGGCAAAAAAGGCTAATTCAATCCTGGGTTGTATCAAAGGGGCCATAGCATCAAAATCGCAGGAGGTCATAGCCCCTCTATATACTGCCTTGGTCAGGCCACACCTGGAGTATTGTGTGCAGTTCTGGAGGCCTCACTTCAAAAAGGATGTGGACAAAATCGAGAGGGTGCAGAGGAGAGTGACAAGAATGATCAGGGGTCTGGAGACTGAGCCCTACGAGGAAAGGATGAGGGCCTTGGGAATGTTTAGTTTGGAGAAGAGGAGGTTGAGAGGGGACATGATTGCTCTCTTTAAATATTTGAAAGGCTGTCATTTGGAGGAGGGCAAAGAGCTGTTCCAGTTGGCAGCAGAGAGTAGGATGTGAAGCAATGGGCTAAAACTACATGCAGAAAGGTACCGGCTGGATATTAGGAAAAACTTTTTCACGGTCAGAGTAGTTCAAAAGTGGAATCAGCTGCCTAGGGAGGTGGTGAGCTCCCCTTCACTGGCAGTTTTCAAGAAGAGGCTGGATGAATACTTGTCAGAGATGCTTTAGGCTGATCCTGCACTGGGCAGGGGGTTGGACTAGATGGTCTGTATGGCTCCTTCCAACTCTATGATTCTATGAGTGTTGCTCAGTCATGATTGCAAAAGCAGAGAGCTGGAAAAGAAAGAAAGTTTCAGAGCAGGGAGAGGAAAGTCTGAGTCCCCACTAGCCCTTTAACTACCCTAGACCCCTTCAACCTCTGGGACCACCTCCCCCAGGACTAAATCCAGACCCATCCCTCTGGGACTTGTGCTTTGTCACTGGCTCCTGTTTTATTAACCCCTACGGCCTTTGCAATGGCAGCTTCCCCTAATTCAACATCTGGAGCAATGGGAGATTCCTCGGAACCCCCTCCCCAAGCTATGAAATGAGATGTTTGGCACCAAACTTTTCCCAAGGGAGTGAACAGCACTTCTGTACCCCAAGACCACAGAACTTAATTCCCCTCCAAGAAACCCCCTCTCTTCAGCTGAAGGTCATGGGGGGGGGGACCAACATCTACTTTAGTCTACCTTCCATTTACCATGTATGATTTGTTTAACTGGCAAAACAGTGGTCCAGCCTATAAGGAAGATCCTGAAAAGATGCACCAGCTATTCTCATCCATTTGTGCCAGTCACATGTCCACATGGACAGATATGCAGACACTTCTAGACACCCTTCTCTCTCCTGAGGAAAAGAGACTAGTGGATAAAAAAGCAAGGGCTTTAGTCAGTAAAGAGCAAAAGGAAAACAGAGGACCTCTCCTGATACCGTGGTTCCTCTAATAGTTCTGTCCAAGAATCACAAAATGGAGGCAGGGGAAGCCTCCTTAACAGCTTACAGATCAGTTACGTTAAAAACATGAAATCAGGCACCCCCAGGGCTCTCTAAACAATCTGAGATTCTCTCTCCAAACAATATGAGATTCACTAGCAAATGGGAGAAAACCCCTCCAGTTTCCTACAGAGACTCATGCTCACATTTCGACAGCCTAGTGAAATAAACCCAGATAATGCCAAGATGTTAAATATGATTATTTCTCAATCTACCATAGACATCAGGAAAACGTTGTGTAAAACTGGGGCGGGCAGGCAGGGAATCCCATTTCAGAGCTGGTTGAGATTGCTTATGGGGTGTTTGTGAACAGAGACTTGAAAAAGAAAGTGGAGGAGGAGAGGTGAGAGAAGAGAAGATTACAGATGCAAGTCTCCTTAGTTGCGCGTGGCTATTGCTCAGCTGGCAGAAAGAGGGGTTTGATCTACAGCCAGATCAGACCCCTAGGAAGATATGTGTGCATATTGCAAGGAACAAAGGCACTAGAAGCAAGAGTGTAAAGAGGCCAGGGAAACAGGGAAAGCAAATGTTGGAAGTTCATATGAGTGAAGACTGAAAAAAGGAATGGTTTATATGACTGCTGCAGTAAATAACTTGTTGTTGTGCACTCTCTTGTGAGAAGAAATTGTATAAGCAACAATAGTTTTGTTAAACTTCCTGCAGGAAAGAGTGTTCAGACTGGACCCAAAATTTATGATCTTTTAGAGGCTCTTGCACTTCCCCATGAGGTTTCCATTATGCGTTGTCCAGCTGGTTTAAATCGTAAATCAAGTTCTCCAAGCTACCCATGTAGATGGAACTGCCTTAGCTGATAAGTCGCTGAGACATATTGTGGCACCTGAACTATACTTCGAAACTGCTAAGGCTGCGGCACATTGCCCAACTTGTTTAAAGACAACTGCCAAACAGAAAAGAGCTCCCTCTCCAGAAGCTCGGCCATGAGTCTACACTCCATTCCAACGGTTACAGATTGACTTTTCAGACCTACCCTCTGAGCAAGGATACAAACACTTACTGATCACAGTGGACCAACTAACTGGAGGGGTAAAAGCCTTTCCAACAGGAACAATTACAGCAAAAACAGCTACAAAAATATTTCTGAAAGAAATAATTCCTTGTTTTCTGTTACCAACTACCACTGAATCTGACCAGGGCTCACATTTCATTTAAAAAACCATTTGCTCTACCCTTCAATCACCTGGAAGTTCCATACATCATGGAGGCCACAAGTATTGCCCATTGCCCTGACTCACATACGATACCTGCCCAGGGAAGGATGAGGCCTCAGTACTTTTGAACTGTTATTTGGCAGATCACCGGTCTTGCTCCATGATAGGGCAACCCCCTGTCTTATTATTGGTGAAAAATTGTTGTGTGACTATGTTACTGCTTTGCAATCTTGTCTTTACTCTCTCTCTAGGTTTGCTGTTCCATACCAGAGGTTTCCACTTGATGAGTCAGTCCAAACAATCCAACCTGGCAATTACATGCTGGTAAAGACCTGGAAAGAGGATCCCCTCAAGAAGCAGAAGGGACTCCAGCCCACTAGGTTCTTTTGCCAAGTCACACCACCTTGAAACCAGAGGGCTCCAAGAGGTGGGAGCATCACACTAGGGTGAAGAAAGTACCATCTCCAGAGAGCTCTGAGGAAGGAAACATGAGTGGAGAAACCTGGACTGTAGACCCACTTACAGACTTAAAACTTCTGTTTAGAAAAACTGGAGACATTGACAAAGCTTGCACTTGAGGCCTCATAATTGAAATCTTAATTGTCTTATTTGGGTCACTGGGATTTAAAATTTTGGAAAAACATTCTGTTCTGGATGTAAAAGACCCACCAAAGCCATATAACACCATGGGACTTAATATATAAGTTCCCTTCTGGCTGTTATCACCATGTTTGGCCTGGGGCTCACAGTTACACCAAACTTCTATGAAGTAAAACACTACAATTTTTCTGCCACCTTTAATTTCAGCAACTGTTGGATCGGTGGACTGGTGCCCTGACATAGTGAGGGTGGATACCACTTTGTGTCCAGGCCATGGAACTGGTCTTATTACTGCATACATGGGAAGTGAGCTTTCTTTAATTTGAGTGAAATCGCTGGGTTTGAAAATCTTATAACCTATCAAAATTGTACAACTGAATTAGAATGGTCATGGTTGAGTGACTCTACTTGGCTGCCAAAAAAAAAATCTCCCTCAGATACACCCTAACCAATCAATTTACGAATGCCCCCCTGAGGACTGTTATGTATCCAGTTTAATACCTCTGATCTAAATATTTCCAACCCAAACATCTCTTTGGTTTGCAGGAAATAGAAAATTTACTTAGTACTGTGGTTTGACAAATACTTCTATCCCTGCTTTTCATGGTTCTGAAAATGCATCCTTTTAAGTGTATCTTAACCCAACAAGGATGCCCTGCTTGAAAACTGGCTGCAATGGGGAGGTTGAAAATGGTGATGAATGGTGGATTTGTGACAGGAAAGACTATAAGTGGCTGCCCCACAGGTGGTATGGGTCATGCTACAAGGGATTTCTCTTACCACCATTCAGGATTACCTATCAACTCCCACAACAAAGACCAAGGCATCAGAGATATTATACTTTCATGCCTGAGGGCAGATATGGACCCCATAATACTCGTGTTAACTTGGAAGGAGATAGGTTTGTGGTACCACAATATGGTGCCACAAATATAGCAACACTATTTAATACTCTCAGCCTTTTTACTGAAAGATTTGCAAACTGTTAACTGGAGAAGTCACTCAAATATGAATGGTAGTATTGCAAAACTGATTGGGCTTAGATTATCTACTAGCTGCCCAAGGGGGTTGTGTGCTTTAATAGAAAAAGAATGCTGTACTTATCCCTGATAATCAGCTGAGATAAACCACCATGTTTTATCAGCTGAAAAAGTGGTACAGGACTGGAAGGCGACAAAGAAACAGCTTTCCAATCTGTGGTGGGACTCCCTTTTCTCATGGACATAGGGAGCTCCTCTTTAAGTTGCCGTTGGGAATCATCTTGGAATCTCTGTTCTTTCAATCTGTCTATGTTGTTATATACAATGTAACCTCAACCTCTGGAGCCTATGCTCCTCTTGGTTAGCTTAGGACCCATCTGCACATGCCCATCTACTGGTTACCAAGCTTTGCTTAAGTCTCAGACAGTTCAATCTTATGCCCAGCATAGAATTTGTTTTAACACTTCAGCTTAGTTTCTAAGAGGGGAATTGTGAGCAAAATGAGCCAGAACTCTGCCATATTACCAGCATGCAATTCAGAAGTAGCTTAGCTCTTCTGGCCTTGAATGTGTAACTGTGCAGAACATAGCTGAGACAGCAAGGGAACAGAGTTGTAAAAAAAAGCTGGTTCAAACCAGCTAGATAAGAAGGAAAGTTTCACATAGAGTTCTTAACTCGGGTGGGCTCAGAGTGTTTCACTTGCTTGAAACTCTGTACCTTTTTATTTATAAAATATTTTCCTCTTCAGTGTTCTCTGGTCTGGTATAGTTATTTGGGCAAACTGTACCAGGTCACACAGATGTTGCAAATTTTTGCCAAAGTAGTATAACTGAAGTTAAACTTAACTGTGCAGATATAAGGGAGCAGCAATGGGAGGGGCTGAGGGTGTGCCAAGGGAATGACCAGCTTAGTTCTGATCATATGCTTTCACTGGCCCAAGCTACAAGTGACGAAAGACACAGGTTGGACACTTGTTAGCTTCCCTCAAGTTTTGATGGGAAATGTAGGCATCCTGGTCTTGCAGCTTGGCTCTCCGACTGCTGTCCAATGGACTTTTCAACTGTCACTTGTCCAACATTCCGCCGAGCTGCCTACATTGCCCATCAAAACTTGAGGGAAGCTGACAAGTGTCCAACCTGTGTCGGTCGTCACTTATAGTTTGGCCCTCAGACAAGGTCTTGCCTCCCCCATCTGGGCAAAGTGATGTTAGCAAAATAAAAAAAGCTATCCTAAGGATATTCATACTCACTGAATTCAATGTAAATGCAAAAACAATTGCTCCGCGATCACTTCCTATCTTGCCTATATGGCTACAGTACAGCACAGGATACTGATCAAGTCTTCTGTCAATCACAGTACACAAACAGCAGTATGTACCCATTCTCATCAATATTTACAGGAGGCCATTGAATGAGTGGGCTTTGGTGTTCAATGTTATCAATATATAATCCATATCTATATTTCATTATCTGTGTCTCTAGATGGATCCTTCTTGGCTCTGAAACAGTGCTTTGAGGTCATGGCCAGGTGGCTAAGGCCGAAAGTGAATCCAGACAAGAAAGAAGTGGTGTTGGTCAGGAAGGCAGATGTTTTAGAGGCTCTGGATCCATTTGTGGAAGATTGGGAGGAGCTGGCATCTAAAGATGAGATTAAGAGCTTGGGTGTACTTATGGATCCAGCATTGCTGTTTGAGAAGCAGATTGGTGTGGTGGTGGAGTCCCTTCTATCTGCTGCATATGCTTCACCAACTCTCTCCTTTCCTAGACTCTGCTGATCTGACCATGATGATCCATGCTTCTGTAACTTCAGGGTTAGATTACTGTAATGCTCTCCACATTGGCCTGCCCCTGAAGGCAACACAGAAAATCCCATAGGTTCAGAATGAGGCAGCCCAGTTATAGTCAGGAGCTAGCCAACAGGAACATATCTCACCAATTCTAAAACAGCTACACTGGTTGCCAGTTTGTTTCCAAGTTCAATTCAAGGTGCTGCTGATTTTGACCTTTAAATCTCTTCATGGCATAAGACCCACATATCTAAAAGATTGCCTTTCCTCATATGTCCTTATTAGCCAGTTGCAATCCTAGTTGTTTTCCTGCTCAGGGTGACCTACCTGACATCAACTGGAACCCATGCCTTTCCATCACAGCTCCCACTCTATGGAACAAACTCCCTGAGATGGTGGGGAGAGTTATTGAGATGCTGCACGACGCTCTATTTTCTAGGGCTTTTAATGAGATGTAGATAGCAGGCATTTTTTTAGGAGGAAGTGGGGTTCTTTGGAGTTTTACTGTATTATATATGTTTTTAATTTGAATTTATAAGCAGCCTTGAGCAATGGGAAAGATAGGGTATACATATCTTAATAACAAAACCCCTGACAGGTTCCCCATATCTCAGATGACAGGGTGCAGATGTGGCATATACTGTAGGGCTATAGCATGTTGGTTCCTGCATAACTGCTCCACTCAGCTGGCAATTGTTGAAATGGATCACACAAATCAAATAAATTTGTCACCAATAAATTCTATGCTTAAAAAAATCGTACCCTTTAGTGTTCATCTCAGTAGTCTTTTAGTGTTGCTAATAGCTTCCAATCAATTTGAATTGTCTTTGCACATGCTCAGTTTTGGAGAAACCCTATGCAAACCAGTTCAGCATGCATTTGCAGCTGCACAGCATGAACTGAGTGACTGGCTCACTTTTCATCACCACCTTTGAACATGGTAAGTTCAACAGTTGAATGAGTTCTCATGGAAATTTGTGGCATCCCTACTGTGGAAGTGGTCTTTGTCAGTTCTACATGAACTCTTATTTCTACTTGTACTATTGCTCTTTTGATATTGCTGCTGAGTAAATATATAGGATACTGATCAGTAATGTTGATGCAAGCTCAGGTGTAGCAATGGCCATATTAGGATGGGCTGTAGAATTGTTCAGACTCCATTTGTTTCAAAATCTACACTTGCTTTTATGCTTATCTTGGAAAAATGTACATCCCCTTCCCCCCCCCCCCCCAAAAATTCTGCACAATTTAACAAATCACTGTTGCTTGATTCAATCAATTCATTAATCATAGATGATTTTTAGAAACATGCCAGTTTGATTTCAAGAAATGTATTTATGTGGAAATGAACATATGTACCCTTTCCCCACAATGTTCAACAGAGAACTAAAACTTGATTAGAGAACTGTATGATTCACCAGAAAAGTTGATCTGCTCAAAAATGTCATTTAATTTGTTTTGAGCACAATCCTCTGGGAAATTCTCCTACATGACCATGATTGCAATGCAAATGATTATATTAAATCTTGCCTGGGACCCATTAATTTCAACAAGGCATATATGTGCTGCTGGAGTGTGCCCCCCATCTCTCTTCTAGCCTAGATCCATCAGAGCAAGAAAGTCTAGAGTATGAAGAAACCAGGGTGCTGGTCCCCAAGAATAATGCCCATCCTTCCTTTTACTATAAGGCATAAGGCACTTGCTCTGATCTTTGCTTCGCCTGTATCCCATAGCTAGAGGTGCCAAAGTGCAGGATAAAAGCAAAACAATGAATGAATGTGTAAGATGTTGACCTTAAAATGGTAGTTTTGTCACCTAGCTGATTAAGAGGAAAAATACAGAGTAGTTTCTCAAGGCTCTTTAATGATATAAAAACTATAAACTTACTCCCCTCCACAAGTTTCTAAAATGAAAAAGACCTGATCATTTGTTTCAGTTCAGAAACCTGTATGTGTCTCTGCTCTGAGTTGCCTGCGGTGTAAACACAGCTATCTGATTTTTACCTATCAGACTCCAGCTGCTTTGTGGGGCAATGATTAATGTGTCATGCTTGAACATTAATGGTAGTGCTTCCCAATCTTATTTGAAGAGTTTTGCATCTCATCTTGCAGTAATTATGAGAAGATCAGTTTTAAGGACAACAGCATCTGAGTTCTATGCTTGTCGCAGCTGTGACTGACCAATGCGGAATACGTTTGGGATTTGATCGCATATGAAATACATTCCAATGGATATTTGTCATCTCAGCTTTATATCAGAGATTATTTCAGAATTTGGTCAACAAATACTAAATGACATACTTGTTAATTAGTCAGTATGATACATTACTCTGAGTTGGGATTACGGTTTCCAAACTTGCTCTTCCCTCCCCCTGGATTCTTCCCTGTTTTATTATTTGATTTGTGACTTGCCTTCTCTCTTGCTCCCTCCTGAGACTACTGGCTCTTTGGAGCCCAACTTCTGTATGGGTTGAAATTTGGGGCTGGGATGACAGCATGGCCATGAGTTTGAAGATAACACAGGAGAATTTTGACTCTGCCTCAGGGTACTCCAGCAGCCTTGTTGTGGGCCAAAATAGCTTTGCCTGTATCCCATATTTTATCTACTCAATAGTAGATAAAATAGTCTCTCTCATCTCTGATGGAAACCTACATGTTATTATATGATGTCTTCGTATGTGCTGGCTATTAAGAAAACCCACACATTTTTGTTTAACATTTAATACACTGCAATTTTGATTCCACTTGATTTAACTGCTCCAATTTAGTTGCTTGAATATTTGTGTAATATGAAAGACAATGGAACCAGCATAGCTCCTTCAGTGGGAATCTGTTGATTTGGACTTGTCCAAGGGGAAAAGAATATTTGCCAAATGAAGAAGCTGGGGGATGATGCCCTACTAATCATGGAATGGAAGTAATAGCAAATTTGTGCTTTCTAATCTCTTGATGTGAACCCAGGTTCTCAAACCATTGACTATAGTGAAAGGACTCCTCAGAAATACTTCCCACTTGCATTTCCTTCTCCTGAGTCTCCATCCTGTTGTAATACAGGACACAAATCTGGCTCTTTTTAGAGCTAACCCAATGGGGCTTGTGTTGGCTCATTGCCTCTCTATCAGCCTGGAACATGCTGTTCCACAATTAACTGCAAACTGTAGCAGAGCACCAGTGGGGAGAAATTAAATTTTGAAATGGTAACTTGCATAAACAAATGCTTGCCAGTAGAAAAGTTATATAGCTGGGAGAAAAGGGATTAAAACTCTCTGACTGGTCATTTTTTCCTTGCAAGGAATGTCTTACATGGGGGAGGCAATCCCCAACTGCAGCCATTCTTCAACCTCAGGCTCATATCACCTCATTCTGCTGCATGATAAGGCCAGGACTTTGGTATGTGAATATTCTTCACACAGAAGGGATGCCATTGATCCAGTGTAAAGCAGATCTGAGGTCCCCATAAATTGCTTTGTGAAATTTTTCATTAGCTGCTAAAACCTCTATTCCTTCCAGTAGTATGTCAGGGGAAAGCTTAACAATGAAAGTATTAATGGATGAGTTCTGGCAGTGACACTCCTCGTCTTGCCACTCTGTAGTGATGTACTCAATAAAACTGGCACAGTACAGCATGTAAGGAAAGTAGGATTAGCAACATCCAGGTGGGAGGCTGGATAGGGTTGCAACTTGCCAGCCCCCTGAGAGTGGGGGCAAGGGATCCCTGCTCCTAGTTGGCATTTCTTGGCACTGCTCAGGGAGGGAGTGGGAAAAAATAAAACTAAAAAAAGGACTATTAGCCAATAGTATGATGTCACTTCCAGGTTTTCCTGCAAAATCATAATTTTTTTGGCAATTTCTAGAGAGGACTATTGTCATTTTTGGGTATTCCCCAGAAGTGGCATCAACCATCTCTAGGAATCATCAAAACTTAATGGTTTTGCCATAGCATTTCAGCAAATTCCTAGAGAGGTGTAACATCATGTCTGAGTTTCTCTAGAAATGACATTGCACTATCAGCTGATGTCTCTGTCCCCCTCCCCCCAGCTAGTAGCCTAAGCCTTAGATAGTCTTGTCTTTGAAACATGTGGGAATTGAACCAAAGCACTGCTAAAATCCTGATGGATTGTGCTGTTATCTTTAACCAATAATAGGGAATTAGTACTTTTGCAGGGCAATCCTAAGAAGAGTTACCCCAGTCTAAGCCTATTGGTTTCAATGGGCTTAGACTGGAGTAACTCTTCTTAGGATTGCACTGTTGGAGTCTAGAAAACAGATTTGTAGGTATGGGAGGAGTCACTGATGTCAGATGTTGTTTTAAGTGCCACACTAAACCCTAGCCTAGGTTTAGTTCAGTTCCTTTCCTGTAGTCATATTGGAATTTAATATTAATTTTTCTCTTCTGTGGAATAAATTCCTTGGCCTGTGAGAGGCGCTGGGCCCAAATATAGCTGGAAGATGTTTTGATTTAGATACTCTTTTTTGTTGTTGTTGCTAATTTTGTGCAAAAAACAGAGTGAGAGAGAACAAAAAATGCTGAACCAATCTGGTTCCCAAATGTGTCAGAGGAGTAGAACATAAAAGATTTCTCACAGGGAAGAATCAATGGTTGTCAATCCTAACATAAAACACAGCGGGAGCAAAGAATGCCGATAATAGTTTATTTTAGAATTTTATATATTAATAGCTAAGTGGCCCTGATCTGAGGATACTTAAGTCCAGAGCTTGGAGCCATTAAATGACAAGACAGATCTTGAAAAATGCCTCAGATTTGCAGAAAAAATTGAAATCTAAAAAAATAAATAAAAATTTTTGGTTTTTTTTTTAAAAACCCAAAATTATTAAAAGAGCTCCTGTAGCTTAAACCAGATGCCCTCAGTGGCTGTTGCTAGGCAACCAAGTAACAGTACTAATAAATATTAGTAGTAAATATAGATGAAGATAGGGGACAGATAGGTTGTTTAATGTGTTTGAAGAAGAGAGGGGCATAGGGAAAGGTGAACATATGGGGGCTGCCCAGAGGAAGGAAAAAGGAAATCGTGTGGGGAAGGGGATACAAGGAAAAGTGAAGTACCCAACACAAGTCCTTGCAGGTTCCCCACCATGCAACTGGGCCTAGCTCAGCCAGGACTATACAACTGGGCCATAGGAAAGAGGCTGCCTGGGTGGAAAGGGGAAAGGTGTTGTCTAATGTCAGTCCTAGAACTGATTATGTTCTGTTTCAGTATTTCTTCTACTTTGTATTGGATTCTTGCTAATGTTATGTCTTTTTAAACTTGTGCCCTATGGCATTGTTTATGGAAATGTTCTTGATACTGTATGTAAATGTACTTGATACTGATTGTACTAATCTCATCTTGAGTAATCCACCTTGAGTCTGTGAGAAAGGTGGGCTATAAATAAATAAATAAAAATGTACTGTACTTGATGGAGGAACTGGATTCCTGAAATGGGATTTATACCAGAAGCCAGTTGTGTACTAGCTATTTGTATTTGGCATATCTGTACCAATATACTGAAGTGTTAATAGGCAAGCTGTTGTAGATACCACATACACATTCACACTTACTAGTGTGATTGTTACTGAATCAATTACAGGTTACTGCCACATGGCGGCTCTATTGTGTTGCCTATATTACACTGTGGTCCTTTGTTTTTATTACTCGCATTGATCAGGCAGGTCATGGGCCTGTGGCCCTCCCCCTCAGGCACTGTCGAGGGCATCACTGTCGAGACTCCTGGTTGCTGGACTCTACCTGCATGGGTGGGGACCATTTCCTTGGCCACATTGCCCATGGCCTCGTGATGACCTTCCGTACCAGCATCGCACATCTCACTGGACAGGGCCAGCCTTCCCCACCAGGCTGTGTACATGTGAGTGCAAAGGTAGTGGCCTGCTCACCACCTCAGTTGCTGCAAAGGATCTCTCTATGTAGATAAGGAGGGCATCCTAGTGAAACCCCTCTTGGGGGTACCCTGCCAGGGAGGTGTTTATATTAATCTCACTCTGGCGGTTACCACAACTTCCCTGTGTCCTCGTGCAGCTGTTGAGCATCCTTTCCACACTGGGATGAAAGGGCCATTTGCTGTGACTGAAAGGACCATCCAGAGATGGTGGGTGGGAAGACCAGACATGGGAGGCTCATCCAGCCTTTGGGCTACCTGAACCAATCTGATTAGGAGTATTAATTCAGTGAGTACTGCAAGAGAGCTGGTGCATGCTCGCACCACCAAGAGCATGCTCTAATCTCTCTGGATCAGTATCCCACATGGAAGCACGAATCTGGGGCGGTCATACCCCTCCGTTCACTGCTTCTTTTGGGGGGGGGGGTAATCTCTGGTTATTGGTTCCAGTCAGAACGGGGGAATGGCAGGCAGCCATCTTTCCAGACCCCCCCTTTCACTGATGAAGAGAACCCCATGGTGGCTGCCACCTTCCGAGGTTCCCCTGGGGACAGGGGGGGTCTCCCTCTAAGCATGTGTGCATGCAACTTGGGGACCAGCCACCCCCAGATCATCCCACGCTTCCCAGATGCAACAGCCATTTGCCTGGAATCTCAGGACCCAGCAGCACAGAGGGAGGGTGACAGCTCTCCCTCTGGATATGGGTGAGATCCCACATCCTACACAGTTTGCTGCATCACCATGTGAGGGGAGAGCTAGAGTTAGATAGAGGCAGTGCGCAGCAGTGCCCCCCATGGAATCAATGGGCCCCTGCTCTGTTCTGGGGCCGAACAACCCAGAAGGGAAGAAGCACGTGATGGGTCCTTGGTGCCGCCTCTTCTCTTGCAGCCCAAAGCCGGGGACCATCCCCGGGATGAGCTGTGGGGCTGCCTCAGGGGAATGGGGGTGGGGGAACTACTGTCAGCTATAGGAGAGCAAAGACGCAGGGAGTGAGTAGCTGTTCAACACCGATTTTATTGAACTGCCAAAAGTAGAAAGAATGTTTGGCCTCATGTTGCCAACTTCCGTCAGCCAGGATGGGAGCTGCACCTGATTGTGCAGCAGTCAGAGCCACAAGAGACATTCCTCATGCTGCCATCTCAGGAGAGGGGTTGAGTCATGAGGGGCCCAGAGAAACCTCCATGGGCTGAGATCAAATGGCAGTTGAAAAGGATCACTGGGGGCTAGAACAGCCATGCTCCTTGCCCTCCCTGATGAATCGCAATCTGCCTGAAAGAGAAACAGACACATTTGTGGTGAGGGGCTGGAGCTTGTACGAGCCACTGCCAGGTTTGCCACATCCTGGGAGAGTGTCCATGGCCAGAGTTAGCAGCAGTAGCTCCATCATCATTGGTGCTGCTGCTAACCAGATGATGGATGCCCCTCCTTATCTGCATCTGGCTGTTCTGCTCCCATGACTGCTTAGAGCTCTGATCCTGTGAGGGAGACAGTCAAGGAGCTGTGTTCCTACTATCACGGGAGAGTTGCCAGAGTGAGTACCCGGTCATTCCAGCCCACTGCTGTAATCTGTCCTCTGCCTGGGGGCGGGGGGGGGGGGAGGGAGCCCGGCCAATGAAGTCTGAATGGAGTCTGGGCATGGGCTGCTAGGGGAGCCCTCCCCCTGAAACAGCTGCATCAAGCATGGCTTCCTGGGCAACTGCCTCTTTGGCAGGCATGGGCTGTGCCCCCACCACTGAACCTCAGCCACAAAGGCCACCATTGGGAGGGTGCCAGTGAGGGAGAGGGTAGGCCATTGTAAATAAGCAAGGCAGGGCAGCTGGCTCTTCTGCTTCTTCTTACCTGTTGGTGCGCTCTTCCCCTCCCCAAGCCAGGACTTGGGAGCCAGGTAACCTGTAAGGAAACTTGGGGGGTGGTTATTAGTCAGACATTCTGGACTTAGCTCTCCCTTGTGTGAGCGCAAGGTGCTGTGCAAAGGCAGGAACTTTGCCTTTTTCTGCAAAGTTCCTCCAGCACTCTCTTACCCTGCCACCATGTACCCTCTCTTTTTTTCTCATGCTCTCACGGCAAAGGGCTCTTGGGAAGAGCCTCTGGCTGTATCCCTACTTACCTGGGTTCATGGACACCCCAGCCAAAGGTTATGTAGGGTGGATGGAGGACTGATTGGCTGCTGCGGGGGGGGGACAGCCACCATGAGGGGGGGGATGGCGGCAAGCGGATTGATCACCGTGGTAGTTGGCATCCTATGTTCCTCTGGGCCACTTGGGTGGGGCCAGGAATGGGGGGGGGGAGGCAAGTTTCCTCCCACAGTGGGCACCATCATTATTTTGGGCATAACTTTCAGCTGCAGCAGGGGGCCTTCCCATGCTCAAAATGGTTTATGAAGTGGACTAACTCACACTCTGTTTCCCTGGCCCACCCCCAGTCTGCTGGCACAGGGACTTACGCCCTGGTTATGCCTGTGCCTAGCTGCTGAGGCTGGGCTCCAGTGGAGGACCTGTGCAGGGCCCCACTGGGCCACTGGGCCATCATAGGAAGGGTTATGACTAGAGATGGGCACGAACCAGAAAAAACCCAAACCATGTTGTTCGTGGTTCATCATATTTCACGAACCATGAACCACAAACTTTCATGAACCTGCCCCTGGTTTGCGAACCAGTTCATTTGGTTCATGAAAACACCACATCCAGGTCAGAAAATCATCACTTCCAGGTCAGCAGAAGGTCACTTCCGGGCCAGCAGATGGTCTGCAGGAAGTCCATCCCCTGTTGCCTAGGAAACTGATTGATTGGCACCAGGCTGTCTGCAGTGATGAACCAAAAAACAAACCAAACGAACCAGCCTAAAGTTAATCAGAAATGGGATCTGATGAACCGTGGTTCGCGAATCACGAACCGGCCTGGTTCATGCTTAATTTTGGTTCATATTTTGGTTCGTGCCCATCTCTAGTTATGATAGTAGGGATGTGCGTTTCGGCATTCAGAATGCCGAAAGAATGCCGAAACAAAAGTGTTTCGGCTTCTTTCGGGGAATGCCGAAACGTTTCGGGGAATGCCGAAACGTTTCGGGTAGCCGAAAGAAAAAAGCCGAAACGTTTCGGGATTCTTTCGGCTTTTCAATGGGAAAATGCCTCCGTCTTCCCGGACGTCTGGGGGAGGCATTTTCCCACCGAATAAGCCCAAAATTGGTGGGGACCTTCCTCTAACCCTTCTCTAACAACCACCCAAGTTTCAGACAGATTGGACTTTGGGGGGCCATGTTATGGCCCCCCAAAGCAGGTCCCCCCATCCTCCCATAAGAAAGCGAAGGAGCAGCATATTGTTAGCATGCTGCTGCTCATCTTCTTCATTATTTCCTATGGGGAAAAAATGAAGAGGCAGGCTTCCTTTGCCAGGGGTGGCATTTTGCATGCAAAATGCCCCCTCACCCTCAGGGGCCCTTCTCCCACCCCTCCTCCCACCCCCCACCAAGGCTCAGCCTGCTCCCACTTGGGGGGGCCATTTCATGGCCTCCCCAAGTAGGTGCTCTAATCTCTACCACTGACAGCTGGGGGAGGCTTGTGTTGCCAGGGGTGGCATTTTGCATGCAAAATGCCCCCAAGCCCTCAGGGGCCCTTCTCCCACCCTTCCCCCCACCCCCCACCCAGGCTCAGACTGCTCCCACTTGGGGGGGCCATTTCATGGCCTCCCCAAGTAGGTGCTCTGCTCTCATCTCTACCACTGACAGCTGGGGGAGGCTTGTCTTGCCAGGGGTGGCATTTTGCATGCAAAATGCCCCCCAGCCCTCTGGGGCCCTTCTCCCATCCTTCCTCCCACCCCCCACCAAGGCTCAGACTGCTCCCACTTGGGGGGGGCATTTCATGGCCTCCCCAAGTAGGTCCTCTCAGCCCCTAAAGTCCACCCCTTACAGGCCCACACAAACCCAATTCCCCCCCAGCTACCACACACAGACCCAAATCCCCACATTAGCCCCTCACAGACCCAAATCCACCCCCACCTGCCCCACACCCATAACCCCAGGAACAGGCTGGCAAAGGCCAGCCCTCTCCCTTTGTTCCCTATGCTGGGAACTTCTAAACTCTCTTTCCCTGGGCAATTCTGCACAGCCCAGGGGTGCCACAATGGTGGGCACACTTCTGAGTGCCAGCTGGTCCCTGTGAAAGAGCACCTGAACCTCAGACACCCTCCCTCAAATTCCCCCACCACCTACAGAGATGGCTGGCCAGCCAGCCCCATTGTTCCCTATGATGGGAACCAACTGCACAACAAAGAATAAAACAAGAACAACACAAAATAAAGTTTTAAATTTTTTTTCTCCCTTCCAAAGTACAAGTAGGCAAAGCATTATGACACATTACACCAGCAGTCCCCCACACAGAAAAATAACACAACTCACTTAACATCAGAGAATCACAAAGCATGATTCCTGTCAAAAACACTTTATTTCTTGAACAGCTTTAGGTTACACAGCAGGGGGGAACACCAAAGGGCATGGCAGCACTATCTTACACAAAAATAACACAACTCACTTAACATCAGAGAATCACAAAGCACAATTCCTGTCAAGAACACTTTATTTCTTGAACAGCTTTAGGTTACACAGCAGGGGGGAACACCAAAGGGCATGGCAGCACTATCTTACGCAAAAATAACACAACTCACTTAACATCAGAGAAACACAAAAACACAATTCCTGGCAAAAACACTTTATTTCTTGAACAGCTTTAGGTTACACAGCAGGGGGGAACACCAAAGGGCATGGCAGCACTATCTTACGCAAAAATAACACAACTCACTTAACATCAGAGAAACACAAAAACACAATTCCTGGCAAAAACACTTTATTTCTTGAACAGCTTTAGGTTACACAGTAGGAGGGCACAACAGGGCATGATAGCAATGTACTACAAAAAATAATACAACCCACTTCACCGTTTTTGACAGCAATTGTGTTTGTGTGATTCTCTGATGTGGAGTTGTGTTATTTTTGTGTAGTACACTGCTTTCCTGCTCTGTGGTGCCTTCCTACTGTGTAACCTAAAGCAGTTACAGAAATAAAGTGCTTTTGACAGCAATTTTTTGGGGTGATTCTTTAATGTGAAGTGAGTTGTGTTATTTTTGTGTAAGATACTGCTTCCATGCCCTTTGGTGTTCCCCCCCTGCTGTGTAGCCTAAAGCTGTTCAAGAAATAAAGTGTTTTTGACAGGAATTGTGCTTTTGTGATTCTCTGATGTTAAGTGAGTTGTGTTATTTTTGTGTAAGATAGTGCTGCCATGCCCTTTGGTGTTCCCCCCTGCTGTGTAACCTAAAGCTGTTCAAGAAATAAAGTGTTTTTGACAGGAATCATGCTTTGTGATTCTCTGATGTTAAGTGAGTTTTGTTTTAATTTTTCTGTGTGGGGGACTGCTGGTGTAATGTGTCATAATGCTTTGCCTACTTGTACTTTGGAAGGGAGAAAATATTTTTTTTAAAACTTTATTTTGTGTTGTTCTTGTTTTATTCTTTGTTGTGCAGTTGGTTCCCATCATAGGGAACAATGGGGCTGGCTGGCCAGACATCTCTGTAGGTGGTGGGGGAATTTGAGGGAGGGTGTCTGTGGTTCAGGTGCTCTTTCACAGGGACCAGCTGGCACTCAGAAGTGTGCCCACCATTGTGGCACCCCTGGGCTGTGCAGAATTGCCCAGGGAAAGAGAGTTTAGAAGTTCCCAGCATAGGGAACAAAGGGAGAGGGCTGGCCTTTGCCAGCCTGTTCCTGGGGTTATGGGTGTGGGGCAGGTGGGGGTGGATTTGGGTCTGTGAGGGGCTAATGTGGGGATTTGGGTCTGTGTGTGGCAGCTGGGGGGGAATTGGGTTTGTGTGGGCCTGTAAGGGGTGGACTTTAGGGGCTGAGAGGACCTACTTGGGGAGGCCATGAAATGCCCCCCCCCAGTGGGAGCAGTCTGAGCCTTGGTGGGGGGTGGGAGGAAGGGTGGGAGAAGGGCCCCAGAGGGCTGGGGGGCATTTTGCATGCAAAATGCCACCCCTGGCAAGACAAGCCTCCCCCAGCTGTCAGTGGTAGAGATGAGAGCAGAGCACCTACTTGGGGAGGCCATGAAATGCCCCCCCCAAGTGGGAGCAGGCTGAGCCTTGGTGGGGGGTGGGAGGAGGGGTGGGAGAAGGGCCCCAGAGGGTTGGGGGGCATTTTGCATGCAAAATGCCACCCCTGGCAACACAAGCCTCCCCCAGCTGTCAGTGGTAGAGATTAGAGCACCTACTTGGGGAGGCCATGAAATGGCCCCCCCAAGTGGGAGCAGGCTGAGCCTTGGTGGGGGGTGGGAGGAGGGGTGGGAGAAGGGCCCCTGAGGGTAAGGGGGCATTTTGCATGCAAAATGCCACCCCTGGCAAAGGAAGCCTGCCTCTTCATTTTTTCCCCATAGGAAATAATGAAGAAAGATGAGCAGCAGCATGCTAACAATATGCTGCTCCTTCGCTTTCTTATGGGAGGATGGGGGGACCTGCTTTGGGGGGCCATAACATGGCCCCCCAAAGTTCAATCTGTCTGAAACTTGGGTGGTTGTTAGAGAAGGGTTAGAGGAAGGTCCCCACCAATTTTGGGCTTATTCGGTGGGAAAATGCCTCCTCCAGGCGTCCTGGAAGACGGAGGCATTTTCCCATAGAAAAAAGCCGAAAGAATGCCGAAATAATGCCGAAAGAATCCCGAAAGCTGAAAGCCGAAAGAGATTCTTGTTTCGGCTTTCGGCTTTAACGATAGAGAATCTTCTTTCGGCTTTCTACTTTCGGCTATAGCCGAAAATTTTTGTCTTGCACACCCCTATATGATAGCATAAGGCTGGGATATGCCAATGCAACTCCTTTCACGGTGCTTTGCCCCTGCACCTCCCCAGGATTGCTCTGCCCAGTTTTTTAGAAATCAAAGCTAAATTTCAATTAAAGTTCGAGCAAAATGGCTGCTATGATTTCTTTGCAAATAAGTTTGTCACATTATTTCAATTTGATAGAGTTTATGTGTTCATAGGCTACTGCTTACATTTTTTCTTCTGCAGCTATACTTTGTTTTCTGGATCAGGGGAGTGGAATGGTTCTCCTTTCCTTAGCAATATCCTCAGGAACTACTATTAGGGCTGGCCTAACCATTATGTTAAGTTCTAGAGAACAGGCTAGAGCTGCTCATGTTCAGTTTTCTCTGTCCCAGTTTGAAAAGGATTTGCTGTTTGGTCCATGCATACTAGGCTTCTAAAAAAGCTTTAAAAGCTTTTAAAATGATGACCATATCCTTATGACAAAATGGAGACGTGAGTGCCAGGAGAAGAAAAATTAGAAGATGGTAGCTTGGAACTCAATCTATAGTGTTGTAGAGAAGTTGAGTGATATGTTAAGACAGAAATAAGATAGGACCCATGAAGAGTAGAAGGCAAACAAACACTTTTAGCTACCACTTGAAGAAAAAATATAGCTCATGGAGCACCATTGTGTGAGTCAGCAGCACTCAGCATAGGGGCCATGAGGCTTTTTCATCTGTGTCTGATCACTACTACAATTTATAACAAATAAGATGGGAAGGGAATTCAGCTGTTGAATAATCTCCAGGGCTGCCGAGAGGGAGAGATGGGGTGGAGAAATTCCAGGACTCAATGTGTATCAGGTTTTCTCAACTCCTGGCATTTATATTTTTAAAAAGTAAATCTCTAGAGCTTTCCATTAAGGAAATAAGTTTTCCCCCTTCTATCTCCTCTACGGATGTAAGCCTAGAAAGCCAGTTTGGTGTAGTGGTTAAGAGCGTGGAACTCTAATCTGGAGAACCGGGTTTGATTCCTCACTCCTCCACTTGAAGCCAGCTGGGTGACCTTGGGTCAGTCACAGCTTCTAGGAGCTCTCTCAGCCTCACCCACCTCACAGGGTGTTTGTTGTTGTGGGGATAATAATAACATACATTGTAAACCACTCTGAGTGGGTGTTGAGTCATCCTGAAAGGCAGTATATAAATCAAATGTTGTTGTTGTTGTTGTTGTTGTTAAAAAAAAGAAAAAAAGCTGGGAATTCAGAGAATTTGGCATACATATTGTTATAACATTATATGGACATAATACAATATTCTAATGATGCCAATTAAGAAATATTGGCAGGGGGAAGAAATGGCAGCCATGGGAACAACCTCAGGAAAAATCTGGGAGACTCAACTAATTTGCCTTCTCTCTATAGAGAATATGACCATTGTATTGTCGAAGGCTTTCACGGCCGGAGAACGATGGTTGTTGGGGGTTTTCCGGGCTGTATTGCCGTGGTCTTGGCATTGTAGTTCCTGACGTTTCACCAGCAGCTGTGGCTGGCATCTTCAGAGGTGTAGCACCAAAATCAGTTCTCTGAAACTCAATCCACAAGACATAGTTGTCAGTTTTGATGTTGTATCCCTGTTTACCAAGGTTCCAGTAAAAGACACTATTGCACTGATTAATCAGATTTTCCCAGAGGATGTAACAGCCTTATTCCATCATTGTCTGACAACCAGTTACTTCCAATGGGACAACGAATTCTATGAACAGATGGATGGGGTGGCCATGGGGAGCCCACTCAGCCCAGTTATAGCAAACTTCTACATGGAACATTTTGAAAAAACAGCTCTAGAATCAGCACCCCACAAACCCAGTGTATGGTTCCGGTTTGTGGATGATACATTCATCATTTGGAGCCATGGGGAGGAAGAATTGATGGAGTTTTTGAATCATCTCAACAACATCCACCTGAACATACAATTCACAATGGAGAAAGAAAGTGAGGGAAAACTCTCATTCCTGGATACCTTGGTCATCCGCAAAGCAAACTTTCAGTTAGGTCACAAGGTCTACAGGAAACCAACTCACACTGATCGGTACTTACACAAAAACTCCAATCACCACCCCCGACAGAAAAGAGGCATAATGAAAACATTAGTGGATCGTGCAAGACGGATATGTGAGCCGCGCTTTCTCAATGAGGAAATTAATCATCTAAACCATGCACTTCAGGCAAATGGCTACTCCAGAAATGAAATCCGAAGAGCAATCAAACCCAGGATGAATCAAACAACCAAAGAAAAACAGTCTCCCACAGGAAAAGTGTTTTTGCCATATATCAAAGGAATTACTGATCAGATGGGAAAGCTTATGAAAAAGCATAACCTTCAAGCAGTATTCAGACCAACCCGAAAAATACAACAGATGCTACGATCAGCAAAAGACAGCAGAGACCCCCTCACCTCTGCAGGAGTATACCGTATACCCTGCAGCTGTGGACAAGTTTACATCGGGACCACAAAGCGTAGCATCCAGACAAGAATAAAAGAACATGAAAGACACTGCAGACTTGGACAGCCTGAAAAATCAGCAGTGGCTGAACATAGCCTAACTCAAACAGGGCACAGTATCTTATTCCAGGACACCAAAATACTGGACAACACTTCCAACTACTTTGTCAGACTGCACAGGGAAGCCATTGAAATTCACAAGCATAAGCAAAACTTCAACAGGAAAGAAGAAACCTTAAGCATGAACAGAGCATGGGCTCCAGTTCTGAAAAACACCAGGCCAACAAAACACTCCACACCCGACAATAGCCCTGCAGAGAAGATTAGCACATCAAGCACCAATCCATATGCAAAAGAACCTCCTCAGGATACAGTGAAGCCTCCCGCCATTAGCATTCCACACCCTGGGAAACTCTTACAGAATGACTCAGCTCAACCCCACCCCTCCTGAGTAGATACAAATGACCTACATCTTTTCCACACTGTGACACTGAGAGATCTCTGTCTTTTGGTGCTACACCTCTGAAGATGCCAGCCACAGCTGCTGGTGAAACGTCAGGAACTACAATGCCAGGACCACGGCAATATGACCATTGTTCACATCTCCACAATCTTCCTTCCCCATTAAGCATCTTTATGTTATTGTGAGCTTGGGTTTTTTGGGGGGATGAGTGGAAATATTTTAAAGTATTTTTTCTTGAATGCTCTTTGAGAAAGATTGGTGTCTCTCATTCCCAGGTAATTTGTGGCTCATCAGTGTATTTATATTTATAATGCAGTTCAGTATTTTGGCTTAGTCCCTCGGCTGGGGAGTCTTTCTGATTCTACTGGGTCCTTTTCTTTTTTCCTTTTTCACATTGTATCATACAGCAATCTGCACAGTTTAAACCATAAGTTAAGTAAATCTATTCTTTAATAACCCTTCCCCTTTTCTTTACTGTTTCTTACCTAATGAACAATTACAATTCTGTTTATGATATTAGGAAGCTGAGTGATTTTTTAAAAAAAATCTTCATCCAGGGGCCTGTGCTGTAGGCAGCCCTGATTCTGTTGAATACTTTGCAGGACAAATCATTACGAACTCTTCTCCAGTCTCCTGTAGGATAAGAAAGGCCACAGAGCAGCACAAAGAGAGTTTGCAATATTTCCATTGTCTCCTGGAGGTAAGGAAGAATCGGGAAACACAATCCATGCCCTTCCTTTATCTATGACCATGGCCTCTTCTGTTCCCATCAAGTGACTCTAGGGGGAAGCATTGGGAGCAGATGCCCTGCCCCTGCCCAGGCATCCCCAGTGCATGTACCAACTTTTGTGCTTCAGAAAACACAAATATTGGGACAACACAGGGAGGAAACAGCAATGGCTGAAAATGGAAGGAGGAATGTTTTAAAACAGCAACAAAAAACCATCCACCTCTGAGAGCAAGCTCTTTTAAAAATCTTGTATTTACCTTTGTACCAGGGGTCATTTTGTAGAAAAAGAGCTGGAGGAACTAATTAGCATAACTCATTAGCCTAACTCATTAGCATATGCCACACCCCTCGCCATCACCAGAAGTGTGTCATTGGCATAACTGACATCACCTATCCTGGCTGTTTTGGACCCAATCCTGGCCATTCAGGGCCAAAATTGAGCCCAAAATGGCAAAAGGGAGCTGAAAATGGCCAAAAAGGGGCCCAAAATGGTCAGGATCGGGCAGCTGCTGAGTGGGAGAGTGATTCACCACCAGTCAGAAGCCAGATCCAGGCCGTTTTGACCCCAATCCAAGCTGAAACAGGCCCCAAATGGCTGAGAGTCAGGTGGGCGGGCTGACACGTGACCTCTTTGGGGAATTGCTGGAACTGCATTCCTGCTCGTTCCCCCTTGAAATGAGCCCTGCTTTGTACTATAAAAAGAAGAGGAAACAGACTGTAAATCAATAAGGATAATGTAATTTCACATAGAAAACTGTGGGAAGGTGTGCATGAGTGCATACTCACACACACATGCACATGGATGCAATTTAACTGAAAAAACTTTAACCAAAAGGAGGACTAATAGTAGAAATTAGGAATGTGGTGCATCCACTGTTCTCTTGCATTTTGGGTGCCCCACTTGAAATTGGCTGTACCTTCTAATTGCTCATCTTCTGCCTAGTAACAGAATCCATATTTTAAAGCAACTGTGCTTATTTCCTTCCAAGCTTCTCAATGTAGAGGATTAGCAACTCCAGACCCAAAGCAGCTTCTGTGTTTTTAAGAGCTGTGCAGCAGCAAAAAGTTTAGCCAGTGCAGCAGGTCTTCTCATCACAATGTCGCAGGAGAAATTGCACCTCTCAAACACCTTTCTGTTAAATCTGCATGATATCTTCCAGTTTGTCAGGGCTTGCAGTGGCTGCTGCTGGGCGGGGTGCCAGTCCGTCCGGCCCTGACATCAAAGGGGTGTCAGGGATGCTGCAGGACCCTGCTCTGTGGAAGGAGGGGTGGTATACCTCACCCAGACTCCCTCTCAGTCCACTCACTGGCCCGCTCAACCTGCCCCGCTCAACCTGCCCCACCGCCGCCGCCGCGCCGCCGCCGCCGCCGTGCCGCCGCCGCTCCTCCTCCTCCTCCTCCTCCTCCCTCCGCTTTCCCCCTCACCTCTCACTCTGCTCCACTCCATCACTCTTACTCAACCCACCACAAACATTCTCCTGAGTCAGCTTTTATAGGGTTCCCTTTAGCTGCTTCCGCCCTTCCTTCCAAGCTCGTTCCCTCTCCTGATGCTGCCCAGCTGTGTCTTCTCTCAGGTGTTCCTTCTCTTTCACTAATCCCTCCTGGCCTCCCTGGCCTCTCTAGCAGGGTGGGGTTGAATGTAAATGCATCCCAGCTGAGGCTTCCTCCTTTTCTTCCTCCCCCCTTCTCCTTCAGTCTTTCCTGCAGGACAGGGCTGGCAGGGCCTTTCCAGGTGATGCACCTTGGCCATCTCTGCCTCTGCTCATGAGGTGCCACCCCAACTGGCATCTTGGCTGCCTGTCCATTGTGGCTGGGCGTGGCTGTGCTTCCCTGGCCTTGCTCCTGAGGTGCCACCCCGGCCGGTATCTGGGCTGCCTGTCCATTGATGCTGGGCGTGGCTGAGCTTCCCTGGCCTTGCTCATGAGGTGCCACCTCGGCCGGCATCTGGGCTGCCTGTCCCTTGATGCTGGGCATGGCTGCCCTTCTCTGGCTGGCTTCCCCCTCTGGCTCTTCCCCTTCCACACTTGCTGCTGGCTGTGTTGTCTTCTCTGGAGCCTCTGGGCCCCCTGACCCTACTGCTGGGGTGCCGTGACTGCTCCACCCCTTACAACTGCCTGTTGCCGCTGCTGGGAGGTCGTCTCCTGGGGGTCTCCCATCCTTCTCTCCAGGTAAGTCCAGGGGCTGGGCTGTGGACCCCGGACACAGTTCATAAAAATGCCACATGTGAAGAGACAACAGTTTATATGATGTTTTATTATCAAAGAATCTGTGTGATGCCTTGCAGATTCACTTCTGTTTATGTCTTGCCCAGAATGATATGCATGGACAGACATGCAAAGCTGCAATCTTACATACATCACATTGTTTACTAGGATAGAACTTGTAGAGGGTGGCTGCTTAGCAGTAGCTCTATACGCTGCTGGGTGGATGTACTCAAAAGAAGACCAGTATTAATTCAAGGTTCCCCACAATATAGAAAGTAGCCCTCATCAAAAATTGCAAAAATCAATTGAGGAAAAAAGCTTTCTTAAAAAGATAGCCCATTCTGTTTTTGACCTCTGCCTTTTCCCCCATGGTGCTTTCTCTATAGCCAAGGATGAACTTGATCATGTCTGCTGGGGCAGATAGCAAGAAGTTTCATGGATGGAAATAATTACATCTTGATGGTGGTGTTCTTGGTGATGCCGCATCTCATGAATTTCACCCATCTCATTGACATTATTGCTAATGCAGTTCATGTCACTCTTGTCGCTGTTGTTATCAGGGTTGGGGCCAAACATCCAGTCTGCAAGCATAACAAAGAGAGGTGCGCATTATATAGACATGGAAAAAGGAGCAAAAATCCTTTCTTTGGTTGGTCCCTGAAACGTGATGAGACAGTGCTTGTTTATCTAGAAGAATTAATCAGGCCAGGATGCAGAGAATTTGAATCTGCACCCACACATCTAGTCTGTGGGCCAGACCAGATATCAGTGTCAGATAAGACAACAAAACTTCTTGTTTTTTAAAGAAGTGTATGTCTATGTTTTGAAGTGATAACCAGTTCTGATTGGTAGCCTAAGCATTTTATGGCCAATTTCCCCTACCTTTTAAAATGTAAGCTTTAACTTATGAAACAAGTGACCAAGTTCAAATTTTAAAGCACTGTTAGAAAACTGATAGATTCCTCTACAAATAACTACTACTAATAATGCCTCTATCCATTACTATTTTTGCAATATAAGCCACAAAGAAAAAGTCAAAATTTCCTACATTTTTATATAGTTTGCAGCATATGCTGCGTTATCTAATCCAAATATTCACCTAAAGTGTATTAGACAATTGTTGCAAGTCAATATTAGCTATTTGCCCATAATAAATTCTCTCGCAGCAGAAATGCCAACTCTTTAGCAGGGCCTAAACGAGTCTATCAACATCATCCACTCTCTGCAATTGTCCAGAACTGTGTATGTTTGATCAGATACGTTATGCAAAAGCTGTAGAAATTGTATAGATGCATCCAGAAAAATGTAAACATGATGCTCCTGAAAACAGCACGGCTGTAAGGAAGCTAAGGCAGAGGAAAAACCATTCTGGAAAAGCCTAACAATGACATACCATTTCCTATTTTGCATTAGCTGCAATACCCCCTCTTGCTTATTGATAAAGCAATGTTTATGTAACCAATGAACAGAAACATCAGCAGCAGCACCCATTAGCTAAGTGGTATCATACTTGGTTACTACATAGCCAAGTACTCTGGGCTCACCTATCCTCTCTCTCACTTACTGTATTAGAGGGCTTTACAATTGCTGCAATCTCACAGTGCAAGAATGCACTAGTATCTCTTCCCTAATTAAACTTGCATGTAAGCCTAATAGCCAGAGTAGTGAATCTTGCCAGATCTTGGAAGCTAAGCAGAGTTGGCCACAGTCAGTACTTGAATGGCAAACCACCTCTGCTCATCTCTTGACTTGAAAAGTCCATTGAGGGGCCACCGTGAGTTGGTTGCAACTCTGCACACAAAATTAAACATCCTCAGGGATGTTGAATCCTCAGATCCCTCGGCACCTTCTATCACTTTGCATTTATTCAGCCTGCAAGCTCTGAGACACCTCTCAGCTTTACTAGGAAAAGTCTTCAGCCTCAGAAGAACTGACTGTATAATGCAAATTAAATCGAACTGTTATTCCCATTGAGAAATATAAACCAAATTAAGCCTGTCAGAAGAGACTTGTTGCTACCACTCCAAGTATTCTTTGCCAGAAAGTGGCCTAATATTTTTGCAGTGCTAGAAAGCAACAGCTGTTCTTCTTTGCAGCCACAGAGTGATCAAGCATTCCACAGAGTGAGCATGTACCCAGTTCTGCCACAAGCAAAAATAATTCATGCTGTAAACACAGTCATGGACATATGTTTTAAATTTAATTTGCTAGGCGTCCGTCATATTGGTACACAGGCAAAATTAGGTAACCATCTGGAATACCAACATTCCAGGGTGCATCTGCCTCGGGTATAAAATGTCTTTTGGAGGGTCTGTGCCTTCATTTTGGGAGAAAGCCATAAAGGGAGTTTTCCAGATATTCAGTTTCAGGGGCACAACTGAGAACCTTCTGTTCACCATCAGCTGCCCAGATCACAGACCTGTTTGCAAAGGAAAGCAAGTATCCCAGTTAACTCTTATTGAATGTTCACCTTATAAAACATAGTGGGGGAAGGAGTGATTTAAATTTGCATGGGACAAAAAAAAAGAACTTGGGATGACCATACTGGAAATATGAGGAGGATCAAGAGGAAAAGGTGTGTGTGTGTGGTGGGGAGTATAGACCCCAACTCAGTGCTTTTACCACTCACTTCTTTCTACATATAACTGGCCATACAGTCAGACTCTGTTGTAAAAGCTTGTTGGGTGACCTTGGACCATTCAGCTTAACATACCTCACAGGGGTGTTGTAGTGATGAGGAAATGGTATTGTAAGATGCTTTGGGGCCCATTGAAAGAAAAATGGAGTATAAATAGCTACACAAGTGAATGTGCACTTTCATTTCCATGTTGAATCAGTAGGATGGTTGAGATAGGGGGCTGTACTTAACTACCATTCCTGCAAATGGGAGAACAGGATTTTATACAGAGCTCTATGCAAGAGTCCCAATGAAATTACTTTGTACTAGGTTGTGACGACTAAGTTTAGAATCAGGCTGCTTTAAAGCTGGACATGATATACACAAATCAAGAAGCCAATCAGAATTCCTGGAGAGAACAGATTTTTCAAATTTGCAATGTGGCTTTTAGACAGTCTATGAGATGCCCCCATTGTGGCTTATTAATTTTCAGTCAGCTGGCTCGAAATACTACCATGGAACTGTTATCAGCTCAGATGCTAATGTTCTCAGGAAAAGTGCACACATGAAAATAGCTATGGCAAATGAATCACATTTCTGGTAGTGTTGCAGGATGCAAAGTAGGCAAGTGCTGAGGGTGCCATCGTCCCAGAGACACATTTCTCAGGAACAGGAGCCACTGCTGGCACTGTTAGAGGAGAGCCACAGAAGCAGCAAAGTGATTCATTAGCCTGAGAGAATCCCCCCTGCCTGTCTGCATTCCAGGCAATATGATCAAAAGCATTCTGATTTCTGTTGGCTGTTCAGGGGGTAGATATGAGAGAAATTTAAAAGTGAAAGATATAAGACTTAAAATTATATTCTGCTCAGGTTTTGATCTGTTAATGTGCTACTGTTATTCTGCTCAGAATGGAATATGGCACCAGGAACGAGGGCAGGATTTTAATTTGTCAAAGGAAACAAGGATCCTTGGGCCTATGAAAAGTTCCCTTCAGACATGTCAAAAGGAATTAATGATGCAAAGGGAAGTATTGATAAGGATGAGAAGTAGCACTAGTCCTGTAAGGGTAATTCCTTTGGATCTTCTAAGTTTTCACTTAAGATACCTGAGACAATCAATTCCAAAATCCTACCTATCTTTCATGGTTCTTCCTCTGAACCAATCCTGACCTCATGTCAATCCCAGAGATTGTGATACAGTCTACCAGATAGGGGAGGGGGTAAGCTAGCCTCCATTTAAGAAGGGAAAAGAGAATCTTTTTCCTTCATAAGGGGATTTTCATGGCTGTGGGTAGTAGTGTAATCTTAGACAGGCTTATATATGGGTTTTTAATTAGAATTTGGGGTCTAGTTAGGGAACGAAACTTGTTTTTAGTGAAATAAGTAAGCACTCTATGAAAGGTGCATCAAATCTAGCTTTTTGTGTACAGGTTCTATGAGCAGGTTCTCTATGAGGTAAAGAAGCGACTTGGAATCTGAGTAGTAAGCCTGTCCACTGTGGTAAAAAGGTGAGAGTTAAACCTTGAATTCTGAGGAGCCCTATCTGAAGAAAAAAGAAAATAAATCTCCCCTCAGTGTTTGTGGCTGTTTAACTAAGGCTCAGTACAACATATTAGCTCACAGTGAGGAAAACATATAACTTCTGGGGAGTGAAAGCCAGTTGTACATTCCAGACTGATTATTCCACACTAAACCTAAACTGGGCTTCATCTTATTCTCAGTAGATAAATGTTGCTCATTTCTATTTGCATCTTGTTTGTCAAGTCAAAATAGCGAAAGAGGTTATACTTACCTAACAATTAAATATCATATTATTTTAGTAGAGTCACAACAGACCCTACTAACATGCTACCATTCAGTTAAATAAAGCTTTTTACCCCTTTTTTTTACTGATTGTAGACAGCTGAGGGGGTTTACACAAATAAAAGTAGAAGCCAGAGTTTAAGATTTGGACAGCTGTAAGTCCAGAGGGCAGTTACCTCAGAAGTCTCCCTCATCTCTCACTCTTCTCCCACTATGCGATGCTGCCACAGAATCGCATTCCTTTCTAGAGAAAGGCTGAAATCTGAAGAAAGCCAGCCTACCACAGGTATGTGTACAAACAACACTATTAAAAGCCATCCTGCAACTCTCCACCAAGTGCAAAATATGGATAAAACTTTGCCACAGTCAGATACCAGGAAAGAGAGCCCATCTGAAGGGACATACATAGTTATGTATTCCTATTGTACAGCTTTGTTCTGTCAATCTCCAGAAGTCAGAGGAATGAGGTACTCCTAGATGAGCAAATGTCTTAATGCATTTCTGTGTAGGGGAAGTAGAAGACTGGAGGACAGAAAAAACCCCAAAAGGTCAGGTGAGAAGAAGGGATGGGAACAATGCTAGTTATCTAATTCCTTTTGGACTGGAGAATATGGGGGGGGGATACTTCTATGTGCTGAGAAGGGTGGTGGTTACCAATGAAGAACCATTCTTCCATCAGTGATGTGAAATGACAAAGCCCCAAGGCTGGAGTCTCGCTGTCTGCTCACTGCATATTCAGAGAAGTGGTTCCCAAGATGCGTACATTTAGTCTTGGTAATAAATTCTAAGTGACAAGATGCACATTCACAGAATGCTTCTGAGTCACAAGGACAAACACACATTATGGACTCCGCATTCATCTGCACTTCAGCCACTTTCTCATGTCTGTATTAAGGCTTGAATTGTTGTCTGTTGTTCAGCATGTAGGTGCAATTCAGGGACACTTTACAGAGAGACCTTGATACCATAGAAGAAATGCCCAGACACATGAGGATTGGTGTGTGGGGGTCAAAAGTTCATTAGACTTACAAGGTGTCCCTCTGGTAATATTAGAGGAACTCTTCCAGTTACCTTCCCTGGGAATGATGACAGACACCAAAGGTGAATAGAAGTTTAGCAAAGCAAAAAGCCCAAATGTGAACAAGAAGGCTATGATGCTAGAAAGAAAAGGAAGTCAGAGCCAAACTACAAGTGATACCTTACACAGGTTGGACACTTGTCAGCTTCCCTCAAGTTTTGATGGGAAATGTAGGCGCCCTGGTTTTACAGCTTGGCTCTCCATTACAGCTGCAAGACCAGGATGCCTACATTTCCCATCAAAACTTGAGGGAAGCCGACTAGTGTCCAACCTGTGTAAGACGTCACTTGTAGTTTGGCTCTCAAACACAACAAGAAAGATTTCATCAAGAAGGAAGTTGGACTTGGGAGTCATGGTCTTCAGCTGTACTTTGGCATCAGTGTGCAAAAGGCAATGGGGTCAGCTTGGACTTCAATTATCTCTCAGGTTAAGGTGTGTGTTTCCCTAATCTTGAAGGCTTCTGCCTTCTTTCAAAACTCAAATTGTTTTACAAAATAAGAGCCATCAACAGACCAGATTGTGTGCTGGACATTTCTAGTGCCTCCAGTATATTACAACCAGCATACAAACTGGAATGTAGTTAAGTATTTTCTCAGTAAAAAAAAAAAGCTTTATACAAATGTCACAACTAGAGATGGGCAAGATCCGCATTACGATTGAAAAAAACCCATGATAATGGCAATCACGTGATCATGACCTGGAGGATCGTGATCGGCCACAGCCAATGATCCAGCGATCGGGAGAGGCCTGGATTGGGGTGATCGGGCTTGGATCGTAGATCCAGACACTCAGGTGCTATTCCCCTGGCAACGAAGCCAGGGGAATGCCTGAGCTCTTTTTGCCCTCCTTCTGTCGCCTTGGGAACCTGAATGGAAGCCCAGCTTTCCTTGATCAGTAGGGCTTTCTTCCAACCATGCAGCAGCAAAGCAGTCACGAGTTGGGAGAAGACACCCAGGGGAGGGAGGGGGAAGGGGGTGTTCTGTAGCCATGGGCACTCCAATCTCATCCCTGCAAACCCTGATAGGCAGCTCTGACGGCCAAACACAGACCTCCTATGTTGCTGAATGGGACCCATACCATGGGCTCCCAGGCTGGGTTTCACTTTCTGCGAGCAGTGGAGTGGGACAGAGCTCTTGCTTGCTACTTGCTAGCCTTTGGAGAGAGAGACTGAGAGAGTCGGCCGCTGCCACAACCCACCTTCCCACATAGCTGGGAATACCAGCGTGCCCCGCTTTGGCATCCACGATCCACGATCCACGGTTCGGGAATGGGAGATGATCGGTGTGGATCATTAATTCAGGATCGTCGCTGGCGCCGATCCATGATCAGCTGGATCGTTAATTTTTTTTGGATCATGCCCATCTCTAGTCACAACTAATAGTATCAAGATTGAAGGATCAAATTCTCAAAGAAGGCAGCAGGCTGAGAGCCAAAACACAATATGAACTATTAATATCTGGAGACTTGTTGCATCTTTTGGGGAAGATTTACAAAATATTGCTGTAATACCATAAAGAAATAGAGCAAGTCAAAATGGATGCAAAATTTTGGGGAGACTATTCCAATGGATTTATTGGAAAATTTATGGATTAAGGACATAAAATTTACAGGTTGCCAGTTATTGAGAGAAAATTGGTATAAAATGTTCTTTAGATGATACATTAGTCCCAAAGATATTGCAAGGGTTAGTAAGGGTTACAGTGGACATTGTTGGAAATGTCAGAATATGGATGCAACATTTTACCATATGTGGTGGACTTGTAAGGAATCACGAAAATACTGGATAAAAATACATGAAGAGATGCAAAAGATCCTCAAACTCAGATCTGAATTAAATCCAAAAAGTATGCTCTTAAATATTTTACCAACTAATGTGAGAAAAGAGCAAAGAGACCTCTTCTGTTATATGGTGAGGGCAGCGAGAGTATTATTTGCAGGAAAATGGGGAAACGATGCCTGTCCTGGTCTTCCAGAGTGGAGAGAGAAGATTCACGAATATGCTTCAATGACCAAATTCACCACCTACTTACAAAATAGACCGATAACCGAGTTCTGGAAAAAATGGAAGGATTTCTTTGATTACTTAGGGTAAACTAATTGACACAGAAGCTTAGAGGGAGGGAGGGAAGGAGAGAGGAGAAATATTATGTATTTAGGCTTAGGGAAAACAAATACATCATGTTTCGTTTATCAGGGTAAGGAAACTTAAATGTATTGCTTGTTTTACTTTCAAAACTATTATAATTGTATTGTTTATATGCTTATTGGTTGTATAAGATTGTATAATTTTTAATTTAGTGCCTAATTTAGAATCTGAATAACTTTTATACTATGCACTTACTTTATTTTATTTTCTTTAATAAAATTCTTTTTTTAAAAAAACCAAATGTCACACTCACAACTAATCATAAGTTCCTGAAAATTTAAATACTCAGACTTTGGAGTCAAGAAGTGCCAAAATATTTTAAAGGACTGAGCTGGGTGCAAACTTGTTGATACAATGATAGCAGAGAAGTAAGATTTCTTTGATGCTTTCCCCACCATGTAAAGTCTACCAATGAACACTATAGCACAATTTCTCAGTTTCATTTTGAGTTTTCTGCCAATGGTGTTTTAGACATTTATTAATCTTAAACCAAAGTGCTAGATTCTGCTTTTAGGGTAGGGGAAGCTGATGGGGGGGGGGGGTTGCCAACAGATTCCAGGACAAACCCTGCTATCTACTGTGTTCCAGTTTGTAGATCCTTTTAATTTGCCCCATGGAACTCAGTGAGAGCCACTGAGAACTGAGCCATACCATATTTACACACACAAACTTTTTTTTTTGTCTGAGTGAGTCTCGACTGTGGTGGAAATTTAGAAATTGATGTGATGAACATGGAGCTATTGAAGAAAAGAAGAGCTATATATTATAAATGAGCATTTCCCAGCATGGCAATAAGTGATGGGACAAATTACCCTGCTAAATTTCCATCAGCAGGCTACTGTTGAAAGCTCAATTTACACCTCTAGGTGGTGGTGCTGACTAATTCCAGGACAACTTTTAATGGTTCTATTTTGTGCCTCCAATTAAAAATGAAAAACAGGGGTGGGGTGGGGGGGAGAGAACACCTCTGGTACTACCTCCTGCCCTTGATTGCCTTTTTGTGCCTGCCATGGTGACCATAGCAATGGCGAAAATCAGTTTGAAACTTGAGAGGAAGCTTCAAAAAAAGGAGATCACATCCAAGGAAATCCCATAAATTATTCAGCCCTAACAGTATTTGCTATCAGTGGCAATGCTTGACTCATTTGAGGCTGTACAATGGTAATAATAAATTACCAAATGCCTTAAAAATAATTTCAACTCCAATCACGTATGTTAAAGTTACTATGGTTTTAAAGATTGCCCCTTTTGATACTCCATAGTTTTGTAGAAATATGTTCAAAGCAGGCCAGCTGGAAATAATCTAACAGGGAATAGTGGTTCTATATTATGGCAATGGAGCCATGATTAATAAGATATCCAGGCATTCCAGGGCCATTTGTATTGCACTGTTAGCAATGAAATTCTGCAAATAGCTTCGGATAAACCAAAGCAAAACCATATGCCAAGAATACTTTCATCAGACAAGAATGAAAGATGAAGGTGATCAGTAAGAAGCTTCCATTTAAAGCCCCCTCCTGCCCCCAGGCCCTACTTAAATATGCTAGTGGGGCATTTGCACTACCCCACCTCCACCACTATTTCCTCCTGCCATAATAAATGGGAATTGAGTGCTGTATATTGCAAAAGAGATGTGCAAAACAAAACAAACGAGCCAGAAATACACAGAGATATTGATGTTTCATTTCATTAAAGCAGCTTCTAGAACAGTGAACCAAATTCAGGTAACCAAGTTATAATGACACCTTCCAACCAAAAAGTTTGTGTGCTTTGTTTCAGTTCTTACTGCAGAGTGGCAATAGCAGGCAGTCAGGCATTGGACCAGCAGCATCTTGTTTTTCTTACTGGCATTGTCTACCAATTGGATCCCAAGGAGACAGATCCCTTACATTATGTTATACCACCTAATTAATTCTGTTGGCAGGAAGGGGAATATGCACAATTCGCATGAGTGCATTTTTTGGCATTACCCAGGCAATAGCATTATCTACCCGACAACTGGGTCCTTGCAAGGGGAGGAGTGCCAACCCGTCCCTGCCTATTAGCTTCAGAAACATTTAACTCCATTGTGGGGGGGAGGGAGGAATGTGCATCTCTGGGGGGAAATGTCCCGGGCACTGACATTGACTCTCTATTGCTGTTGCAAAAGGCAACAGCAGGATGCAAAGGTAATAATTTATTGGCACCATCATTATTTAGAAAGAAAAAAAGTGAACAAAAAGCAGAGTATCACTTCGTTGCACTGGTTGGAGCACTGTCCTGCTTGGCCTCCACTGCTTTGCCAGTTTCCCACCATAGCGAGCAACCACTGACAGTCGCCTTCTTCATGATGTGCTGTATGTGTGTAGTTGAGGAAAAACTTGGTGGATCAATGGTTTATAGGGAAGAATATGGTCTGTGTGATTTTGGTGCCATTAAGTATGAAAACAGCTGCCCCAGAGCCCAGTTTCCCCAACCCCCTGCTGAACACTGTGCTTGTGCATAGCCAACACTCACCTTCCCCAACCCTGTTGTTGTGTGTACTCAAATTCAGTGGGTTGATGATTTAGAGGAATGACTGTGTTCTGTGAGATTTTGGTGTAGTTACGTGCAAAAATAGCTGCCCCAGAGACCCTCAAAGGCTACATTGCAAAGAACAGGTCCAAAATTCATGATAACAAAAAAAGCAAAATGATTTGAGCTGAACTGGCAGGGTCCCACCCAGAAAACATTAATAACTGTAAATAGTTTGTTTGGAAACCTCAGATTTGAAACTGAAATGAAAATTTTCTCAGCGCATACACCCAGAATTGCAAGTGTAAGCTACATGGCATTTTATCAACTGCCTGGAGAAAAAATATCCTGTCCCTTTAACAGAGGCTTAATGGGGTGTTATTTACTAGGTGATATTATTTATCTCCTTGCCATGAAAAGCTTCAGCTGCCCATTTCCACACCTTAAGCTTCAATTAAAGGGACAGGGCACTTTGCTCTGCATCAGTTGGCAACCCTAAGAATGTTGTCTGGGGCGGAGGTGGGGAGTTGAGCAGAGCTCACATTTTAAAACCAAATGCTGTATTTGCATAACTATTGAAATGGAGGGGGATTACTGTGGCAGAGAAGGTACTAGTAAAAAAATCTCACTTGGTAGGTAAATGAAGCAAACAAATGCTAGAATTGTACTTCAGTGGTTGGGAGGAAAGCACATATAGATGCACAAATGTTCAGAAAGAGTGGGGAATTACTGTGAAAAAGAAAATTCCCTACTGGCATGGCATTTCCTAATTTTATTTTTATTTTAAAAGAAAGTGTTGATTTTTCATTAAAGCAATGGAGCTGGACAGTTCTTTTTCAACAATTAAAACCTCATGAAATGATTTTCTATTTTATATAGAAATGAGAAGTTGCTATGGCACTATTCAACTGATGGCACTATTCAACCAATGCTCCTGTCTGCTGTGCAGCTACATTACCTACCACTCAGCTGCAGCATGTATGCAAAACTTAAAATTCTGTAATGACTGGAAGCAGATGGAGAGACAGGCAGATTCTAATGTAGCAGCAACAATCAGGACAAAGAGTTCTACTGCAGGGAATCAGAGCCATGTAGTGTTGCAAGAATATGAAAGGTTGTTGGTGTTTGATTTACTGAACATGCCTCGTCATAATTCAAAACTTCAGCTTACAAGATCTCAATACTTATCCATACTCTGTCCCATAGGCTTAGATGTTTGCAAAAGAGCCGATGGGTAAGGCAGCTTTACGAGTGCTCATTAAAACACCTTCAGATGGATTCACAGTTCCAGTTATCAATGTGCATGTTTAATAGACCCATAGTACCTTGTGGTTATAAAAATGAATAGCATGGCAGATAAGCAAGATCACAGTTAATTAAATAAAACCTAGATTGCTCCTGTGCTGCCCTCCACAATGGGGCTCACCTGTTTTACGAAGATATTGTTGCTAGACAATTTTTTAGAAATCATCTTAATTACATTATAGTGATGGATAGAACAGAGCTGGCAGTATATTTATAGTGGGGCTCTTGTCCCTTTAATGGGGAAGAGACCAGAAGAAATTTAGCAGGTAAGGTTTTTCCAGCAAGAGGATAAAGTTATGACAAATACTTCATCTACTACATTTCTTCTTCTAATACAACTATTTTAAACACAGTTTCCTTCCTATAAAAACTTGAACAACTTATTTTCCACTGACTTCTGCTCCCCAAATCTGAACAGAATATTTGCTTCTAAACAAGATCATTTCCCCCCTATACCATCAAAGAACAATGGCAATAATGATTTTGTCGTACTTTTCAGAAACATTTTCTTTTCATGGAACAAGCTCAAAAACCTGCTTTAGCTGCAGTGGCTCAAGGATTTGCATTACTGTTGCAAGTAAATTGTATGAAGATAGAGCAAAGGGCCTCACTCATTTGAAGAAACATAGTGCTTTATCATTCTTGTCTTGATGGCTGGTTGCTGAAGCATTGTAGTGAGGGGTTCCACGCTATGTCTCTGCTTTGAACTTGTGAGGAACACTGCATCTCAGTTTCCAAATGAAATCTCTGTTTTAAAAGATCTCAGAAGCAAAACTGAGAAAGGCCTGACCTGAGCCCTCAGATATCTGCTGCCATTCAGAGCAGACAGCATTAACCTCATTGGACCAATATCCTTTATAACCTAATAACCACTTGCTGACAGCATCAGTTAAAGGGAAGGGAAATCATCTGTCGTATGAAGTGCCAAAGTTTTGGCTCCTGATTTCATCATTCTTCCTTATTCATAAATTCCCTTACCCACTATCAGAGTGACAGAAATGTGGATTTCCCTTTCCCCTGCTCTTTCAATTCCTGCTGTGCACTGAGTGATTATAATCTGAGTCATGTGTGAGAGAGAACATGTATAGTGTGAACAGAACTTGAAATTATTTGGATTGAATTTTTTTGAATTAATCTAGGGTAGGAGAATGTGATCTGTAGAATGAGTCCTTGATGCAAATTGGAATGGCTCTCTCTGTGCCTGTAACATGACTGACCTCATTTTGCTCATTGCACAGGATTAAAAAGCTTCTTGTGTCTGGAAAGGATCCAGGATGAAGCACGGGGTGTGACTGCCTTGCCTGTTGTTTTCAGCACACTTCAAAAGAGATTGCTGTGGCACTGGGCCAATCATTTAAGCAAGATACTGTCATGTCTTCCTGTGATGTTCTCTTAGTACTGACTATAAGACACTAGAGCTGCATTCTGAACACAATTCTTTGGTAGTAAGTCCCACTGAACTCAAGCTTCCTTTCAGCATACACATGCTTAGGATCATACTTGTACAAGCAGGGCTGATTTTGTTTATAAGGCAAATTCAGGAATGATGGCTAATTGGGAAAGCATTGTAAGGGGACTTGCATTAAGCCATAGCAGTTCATCTATTAGAACTAGGGTTGCCAAGCAGCCAGGAGAAAAATGTCCTATGTCTTTAAAAAGGTTTAAAGTGTAGAAATAAGCAGTTGTTGCTTTTTATGGCATGGAGGTATAAAACATCACCTGATATTTAATGTACATGAAACTGATATTAAAGGGACTAGAGGGACCAATTAAAAGTTGGCATCCACTGAGTAGAACTACACTATCTCAGAATGTAACAAGACAGACTAATGCAGTTGTCGTGCTCTGTTTACTGATTCCTGAGCTTTTTTAGAACATGCTTTTCTTTTCAGTCATAGGAGCTAGAATATTTGCTGGCTTTGGGTATGGTCTTACTAAATTGATGAACAACAACAGCATGTACAGATGCAGTGTTTGTCTATAGCATATATTTTTCCTTTTGGGTTCTTCTGATCTTTTGTGCCTCCCTGTTTCTTTCCTCCAATAGGAACAGGAAGTAAGGTGTGAGGATGGGTTCCGATAATGAGATTATAGATACTATTAACACTAATTGACGTCAGTTCTTAAAGATCACCGGAAGCCAGTGGGATATACAATGATAGGAGACAATTCATGACTTCTGAAGATATGAGGATGAGGCCCAAAGGAGTACAATAATTGAAGAAAGATTTTGGACTTAGGACAAGAGGAAAATTCTTAACATAGCAACACTAGTATTCTGAATGAGGATATTCTAAGGGTGAAGGTGTTAGGGAAACTCACATTGTACCAAGCTTTTGAAGTCTGTGGGCTTAAACAGTCAAGCAAAAATTCAGACAATTTAAAACTTTTTTTAAAAAATATAAGATTGACAATTTTTTGCTGAAGCCATACGCTCAACCTTAGGATCTCACAAGTGTTCATGATGGAAACATATTATGGTTGGAGATCAGAAACATTGCTTAATGTCAAAGGTTATTGTATGAATTTGCATAGCATTTGCACAAGAAAGTAGCTGGCAGAGTATGGTAGATAAACCTGATATGCTTTTACTGTGATTGTCTAATTCTGAAACTGTTCACAAGTGAAAAGACATGTTTCACAAGTGAAAAGACAACATATCGAAAAGACTTATATTAGTGCCTTAGAGAAGAAAAGGTTTGGGTTCCCATTACCTTGCTTGACTGCTCAGTGTATCCTGCATTATCCAAATAGACACATAAGCTTTAGTATTTGCTTATGCTGATGGTTTTCAGCTCAATTTGGGTATGTTTTCAGGTAAACACTGCATCATAATGGCATGGAAGGAAGTTATATAACAGCAGCCTAGTCTAATTCCTACATAAATAACAGGATGGCTTATTCCTTCAGAGGTTAATCCACAAGATGGTTTCCGTGAGGATTATTTTGGGACCTTCTGGATTTAATAAGCTAGTTATCTTGCAGGGAGAGTTAATTAGGATGTTGTAAGTATCTAAGAAAATGCCAGAAGTGTTTTTATTTATGAGCAAAGAGGGGAGCAACAGAGCTATTAGGATGGGCACAGTGCTATGGTCTTACTTTGCAGATCAGGAAAGCTATTATTCTGAGGAGGGAGCGTTTATTTTTAATGCTACTTTTTATTGTTACTGGTTTTTAAGGTTCTGTCTCACTTTTCCTTTGTTACAGATTATTAAAATTTCAGCTGAACAATAGCTGACAAGAACCAAGTGAACCAAAAAACAGCTGTTCTAAATCAGTTTGATTTGTATTAAGCTTCTAAGTTAGGATAGATCTAGCTATTGATTGAAAAGTAACCCCTCAAAGTTGCAAAATTAAATTCTGAGAGACTGGGAAATGTTCATGTATTTGTTGAGTTTTGAATATAGTGGGAAACTATTCCCTATTTTGGTAGGGAAACATGATAAAAAGCTATGGTTGTTGTGGGTTTTCCGGGCGGTATTGCCGTGGTCTTGGCATTGTAGTTCCTGACGTTTCGCCAGCAGCTGTGGCTGGCATCTTCAGAGGTGTAGCACCAAAAGACAGAGATCTCTCAGTGTCAGCACTGAGAGATCTCTGTCTTTTGGTGCTACACCTCTGAAGATGCCAGCCACAGCTGCTAGCGAAACGTCAGGAACTACAATGCCAAGACCACGGCAATACAGCCCGGAAAACCCACAACAACCATCGTTCTCTGGCCGTGAAAGCCTTCGACAATACATGATAAGAAGCTGTAGGCTAGTGGGGGAAAGATACATGGTTTGATAGCAAGTGTTGTATTCTATCCATGAAACCAAGAATATTGACTTGCTATGTCTATACATGCTATCTCATAGGAATAATGAACTTTTTGATGCGTGGGCAGGGCTTTTTTTCAGCTGGAACGTGGTGGAACAGAGTTCTGGCACCTCTAGAAAATAGTCGCATGGCCGGTGGCCCCGCCCCCTGATCTCCAGACAGAGGGGAGTTTAGATTGCCCTTTGCGCTGAGGACAATCTAAACCCCCCTCTGTCTGGAGATCAGGGGGTGGGGCCACCGGCCATGTGACCATTTTCGACAAGGGCGATTTAAACTTTTAAAAACTCCCCCCTTGTTCCAGCTGACCCAAAGTGACATCATTGTGCGGTCCTGAGTTCCACCACCTCTTTTCCCAGAAAAAAAACCCTGTGCGTGGGGTTCTGGAGTCTGTGAATCCAATTCCTGAGCATAGCTGAAAGGAGCAGGGGAACTTGAGCTGTAGTCACACAAGTAGAGCACCAAGGGGCCTAATTCTAGCTTTGCCAGTGGCTTGACACATTATGTCAGGCAAGTTAATTCACACCTTTTCTCACCAGCCTGATTTACAGTGCAATCCTAAGCATGTTTATGCAGACATAAAGCCCATTGAGTTCAGTGTGGCTTACTTCCTGGTAAGTATGTTTAGGATTGCAACATAGGTGACACAATATTCTGTGAAACACCAACGCCACTTCAAGGAACATACAATTAACTGAATAATTCACAAACATTTGCAAAAGGGCAGAGCCTATTCCATCTTCTTTTTCCATAGCTGCCAATTTGCTTCATACCCTGGTGGTTCAATAGAGAAAGACAGCAATGGCCCATGAGGGCCCTCAGAATCCTACAAGGGAGAGCAGGGTGGGCAGAGAAAAAAAGCCATTTAATAGATTTTCGGTCTGATAGGATTCAGAGGTCTCTTGGACAGTCTAGGGATCTAGCTGTATTTCCAGTCTCTTTGAGAGAAAGAAGAGTGTTTCATGTAGTAACCTGGAATGGCCACACTGATTTAAAGTTCTCCTACATAGTATTTCTGGTATATTTGAAAGCTAAGGGGCAGACTGAGGCCTGCACTTAAAAGGCTCTACTCTAATTCTAAAAAGTTAGGAAACTTAACAACTTTAACTTTCAAAAGAAGTTTGACAGTTACTGATGTTCTCACCTTTCTGAAACAGGGCTGTTTGTCCCCAAGTACATGGGAGATCCCCTGTCACCAGCCAGCACTTCCCACCAGCGTGCAGCTGGCTGGCAGGGAAGAAAAGGTGGGAAACTGGGGGAAGGACAGGCTGATATCACTTTCTGTGTGCCCAAAAGTGATGTCAATGCATCACCAGGGAATGCTTGGAATGCTTTGGTATTTGAGCAAAACCATAGAATTTTGGCCAAATACTAGAGCATCCCTTGCATGCGCTGGTGACATGCCGACATCACTTCCGGGCACACGGAAAGTGATATCAGCACATCATTAGTGAGACAATGATGTAGCTGGCAAGCCTTTTGTAAAGAAATTGTATCTTTCTATATCACTTTGTCATGAAGTTACATTTGTATAAAGTTGACCATCCATAAATTATTTTTTCCTTTCTAGTAAAATAAACCTGTTTTTATTGTTGTTTTTAAAAATCTCTTTTCTTTCTTGGTAAATGTAGGGCAGACAAGGTTAACTAGGAATTTTACCAAGAAAGGTGCAGAGCATGTGGCATAGAAGAAGATCCATCAAGGTTTACCTCAGGGGTGACTAATTGTAAATAATGACAAGTACTGGCTGGCTAGTAAATAAATATTTCTTTGGCTGTGCTTGGTGGTGTGATTGGATAGCATGCAAAGTGGTCAGTTAATCCCAAAATTAATACATGTTGCCATTGAGAGGGTTATGGCTGTTTCCATCGAAAAATATATTAGTGCCCACTCATGCCAAACACCAACAGCCATGCAGAAATTCTCACAGCGGGGGAGGGGGAGAGATCTATCTATCTATCTATCTATCTGTCTGTCTGTCTGTCTGTCTGTCTGTCTGTCTGTCTGTCCGTCCGTCCGTCCGTCCGTCCGTCCGTCCGTCCGTCTGTCTGTCTCCACCATCCTGCCAAACAGATCTCTATGTCAAATGAGTGACAAAACCATGAAATATTGAATGGAAACAATGAACTGTATTGATTGCTGGGTCTGAACAAGCTGAGAACTCTCAGCAAACCAATTAAAGGAAGAAAAGTCTGCATCAGGTTGGGAGCTGGGATGTGATCAATGCAGTTAAATTTAGTAAGGAGTGTGATTACAGAAATTTAGGGAAGGATGGAGGATGAAGGGTGAACTAGGAGACACATGCAATACTGTCTCTAGCAAATTACAATGGCTGTCTCTTGAATGTGATGTTTCTGGAGGCTTTTGTGATTCAGGGACAGTAGCTCCTAAGGAGCTTCTGTGGGCTTCTGTGTAAAAGGGAAACTGTAAAGTGTTGTTTATCTTTTGTCCTGAACTTTTGTCTGGCTATTTTTACTCTCCAGACTACGGTTGAGGTGAATACAGAATTGATTTGTTGTGTTTGAAACTTGAATGATATTTCAAGAGAGCATAGAATCTAATGCTTATGTTTTCCTTAAGATTCCAACCTTCCAAATTTTGCATTTTAAAAAAGGGTGAAATATTTGATAGTTCTCATATAGCATTTTAAATTTCAGACACTGAGGTCTTTAATGCACAAGATTAAGCAAATTACTCAAGGGTTTCCAGAATTTTCCCAGTGTGGAAAAGCTAAAGGTGCTGGTGCTTTTTTATCTTCAAAAATAACAGTGTCCTGGACTGGGATTAAAATAAATCTATAAAATTATGACCTATGTGAACAAAAAAGTAGCTTATACTAAGATGAAGAATATATGTTTGAAAGCAAGGAATTGTGGAGAAGCGGAATAGCAAAAAGTACTCTTTCAAAACACTAAAACTTGCCACCGTTGATTTAAATTGATTAAAAGGGAGTTAAGACATTATTTCCCCTTTTCCCCACATTCCTAGGGGCTACTATCACTGCATTACAATTGACCCATAGAAATAACTGCCACAAACTTAAAATCCCCTTTTAAGAAAGAATTGAACTACTTTATGTAGGATAGTTCTGCCAATGGCACCAGGCTGCAACTATTGCTTAGAAGGAATCTCCAAAGGCAAAACAGAATGCCTTTGATTTGTACCAGATGCTAGTGGAGGGCGGGGGGCAAACAAGAGGGCATTTTTCTGGCCATCTTTAGATACAAAATGCTGGTCAATGAACCTTTGGCCTGATCCCAGAAAATCTTACTTTCTTGATATGAGTGTTCTAACAAGTCTGCTTTCAGACAGTAGTTGTCTTATTTGCCTTTAGTAGTTATCCCATAGAAAACAGGAAGCTTCAGCATGGAACATATCCGTATCTTTGGCATATTTCCATCTGCTCTTTGGTAAATCTACCTACACTATGTTTATCTGCATAGTTTTTTTTAAAGCACACATGTAAAGCAACCTCCCCCCCCCCCACTTGACCTTAAACCCTCTAGGAGCCTCAGCCAATCACTTTCAAATGGTAGATTGGAATGTTGGGGAGGGAAGTTTGGCAGTTTAACTGCTGGCCAACAGACAGAGTTGGGGGTTGCTGGATTTTGCAGGGAGAAGGAATAGGAGGTCTGCTAGTTGGGCCTTTAAGGACTTTAGGTATTTTGAAGATCAGAAGGAGTCTGAATGCTGTTCTTAATAAAAATAATTAAAAGATAAAAGCCCTTCAATTCCATGTTATAAGTCTGAATGAGTCAAACAAGAAACTTGCTTTGTAACTGTCATACTTGCTTAAGCCCCAGCTCTCCAGTAATTTACAGCACAATCCTGAGGGGGGACAAAAGTGCAAAGGGAGCTGACTAGGAGTTCCGCCAGCGTATGTGGTTGAAGGGTCTTAAATTTACATTAAGTTCTAGTTTGAAAGAGAATTTTTATAAAATAATGTATCGGTGGCATATGGCACCAGATAAATTAGCTAAAATGTATAAAATGTTTCAAATGGATATTTGAAATGTGAACAGCATGAAGGGATAATCTGTCACCTATTTGCAAGATTGTAAAGATTAATACTGGAGGCTTTTTTGCTAGGACTAATGGACATACAGTTAGAAACCACTCATGGAACTTTGTATTTGTATATGACAACTGCAGCAAGACTGTTATATGCTCAAAAATGGGGAAAATGACATTATCTACAACAGAGGAATGGTTGGTGAAGATGATGGAGATTGCAGAGATGGCCAAATTTACTTATTTGATTAAGGAAAAAACATTATCTAAATTCAATGCTATTTGGAAATCCCTTATAGACATTTTGTGCGAAATGGAAAAAAATGCACTGATAATTTGTGCTTTTGAAGATTAAGAGGCAAAAAAAGAAAATTATAGGAAAAGGAGATGCATTTTGCTTATGGTAGTCTACATAGTGTATAGTATACAATGTATATGTATCTGTCACAGAGAAAATCAGAGGTTATTCCTTTTTATTACTTTATAATTGTATTATTTTTTCTTTTTAATTTTTTGAGTCTTTTTTATTCTTTTCAAAAATTCTTAATAAAATTCATGGAAAAAAGTATTTTATAAATGAGAGAAGGAGAAGAAGATTATGATTGTAGGGCATCAAATTTAAGTCCTAGTTTCTAAGTCTGAAGCTAGTCTGGAAATGAAACATGAGATGGAAAACTTAATGGCTATATGGGAGACAGGTACGATTGCCAACACTGGCTTGGAAAATTCCTAGATATTTGGGGGTGGTGCCATCAATCTAAGATTTCCTTTTTTCCCTAGATTCTGTGATATACCATAGATTCTGTCTCTGAAGCTGCTATTTATTCCAGGGAACTTGATCCCAGTAGTCTGGAGATCAACTGTAATTCTGGGAGAACTCTAGGTTCCAAAGAGGTTATTACCTCTTGGGTTATTAACCATAGAGACAGGTGGATTGCTCCAGGCGTGATTCTGTAACTGAATCAGTGAGTGATTCTATGAAATGGCCCAAGCAAAGAATTTTCACAAACTTGTAGATGTTTTGAGTCCAGCTAAGTAATCCCACTTTAAAGAATCAGTGAAGAAATGTATCATTTTGAGAAATCCTTATTTTGCTACTTTTAATGCTATGTGTTGTAATGATTTTTCTCCTCTGTAATAAATACATTATTTCCTAAAGAAATCCATTTGCAGAAGCATTTTATTTAAGCTTGCTTGGTTGCATGCTTTTCTGAAAATGACCAGAAATGGCTCCCTTATATTACTAAAAAATAGGCCGCTAGTGGTGGCATTTTCCAGCCAGTTAAGATGTTGTGTAGCCTTGGAATATGTGATTTTACGCTTCTATACAAAAATACTGGGAAGTTTAAAGGGAGTTTTAAAGTAGGTAAAGTTACTACACATGTTAATCCTTAATCCTCTTGGAATCAAACACCTGAGAAGACTCTGTTTTTGTTATGGTATAAAGCAGTGTATTATGATTCCAGTGGTGATATGCCTTTAGACTCTTAAACCTTTGGTTGTCCTTGGAAGAAGAGGACTTACTTTCTGCAACAGGCAACAAACCAAGACATACTTGAACTCACTACAGAAATTAAGGTCAGACTGATTTAGATCAAACAGAAATCTTACAATTTACATTCCATTTCAGTTCCTCCATTTCAGATAAAAGTGGTGAGCCTGACAACTTGCATCACCCCTTATATTCTGAAAAAACCTAATGCATAATTACGTTGCATCTGGCAAATAACAATATCTGAATATGTACATATCATGCCATGGAAGCATGACATGTGAACACAGGATGATTTGCTTCCACTTTGCATAATTAGAGGCTTCCTACCACTCAAAATGCTTGTGACTGAAGCAGACAAGAGTAAAACAGGGGAAAGGAATTATTATTATTTCTATGGATTGCAAAGAGCTGGAACCACGGTAAGGAAATTAAATAATGCAGAGTTCAATCAGGCATTTGAAATAAAGTTTTAGTATCCTGCTAACCAGATATGGGGGGGAAAGTCAATTAGATGCCGTTTTTACACTTGTTATTTTGAAATGAATAATGTTCATTTAGGAAATAATTGATTATTTGTGAGATCCCAACCACAGAATTTATGCAACATGACACTAGTTTGCTGTGTGTTGGAAAGAAGACTGTGTTTCATTGAATCAAACAGAATGGCTGTTGTGGCTGTGGTTTATCAAGCAATTTTGCTGAGGATGAGGCCCAAAGCTATGTCATTTAAGAGGTCTCATATGAGAAAAATAATACTTTTATTCGTCTCGCAGAAAGGACACTGAAAATATAAACATGAAAATACTTGGTGTTGCAGTCAGTCCTCTGAGTTTGTATGGTAGATGATGAATGCAGCCTTAGGCTGCAGTAGGGTTGCCAACTCCAGGTTAGGAAATTCCTGGAGATTTGAATGTAGAGTCTGGGGAGGACAGGAATTGGGGAGGGGAGGGAACTCAACAGGGTATAATGCCATAGTCTTACCCCCCCAAAACAGCCATTTTCTCTGTTGTCTGGTGGTCAGTTGTAATTCTGGGAGATCATCGGGCCCAATCTGGAAGATGGCAATCCTAGGCTGGAAATTATTGTTGCATTATTTAGAGGACCCTTATATTATGAGTCCCTAAATTGTAGTTCACCTAGCACATCCCTCCGTCTGGATCAGGTCCTGGAAGTCTTTCTTCCTGACCCTTAGTAAGCAGGGGCTGAAAATGACAACTTGGTGAGGGAACAGTTTTCTACAAATCCTTGAAAGCACTTTTCCTTGAGCTGAGCCCTGGCATTGAAAACTATCCTATTGGTCTAAGTCTTGCTGAGTGCTGCTTTAATTCAGCCCTGGATAAGTGTTGTACACATCTAACAATGCAATCCTATCCAAAGTTACTCCAGTCCAACTATTGAAATCAATGGGAATCAATTCAACAGGAGTAACTCTGCATAGGATTGCACTGTGATGGACAGCTTATATTGCTGGCTGGGTGAAGGTGAGGTAACCGTAATCATTCCTTAAATTCCATAATATGATAACAGCATGCTGTACTTTGTCCATTTTATGCCTTCAGTCCTTTCATTAATGACTTGAAACTGAAGACGGTTGCCCCTTATCCTCTTGAAGAGCAAATATTCTCAATTAGCTCAGACAGTTTGTGTGGGAAATGTCCTGTGGAGGAGTAATGTCAGGAGCCTTGTAATGGTTTTAACAAACAACTTTAGCCAAGTGACAGATAAGTACAGAAATCTCCTATCAAGAAGGCATAGAGTACTTGGGCTGTTCAATCATCGTGGGACCTAGTTTAATGCTCATGGGACCTATTTTAATGCTTATGCTCAGCTCTTCAAGTGGAGTGCTAATGAAAAGGAGAGTGCTTATGAGTGTAAGTGGAGTATATTTCTCTCCTACCAAATAACTGAAGCAATCTATCTATGTTTGCAGAAGGAATGAACACAAATCTTAAAGTCTGATTACAGTATGTAGATAGTGGATGCCAGACTTAGAAACATTCCATAAAAATGTATTGGAGACTTTCCTCCACTTTCTGGTTGGTCCAAGGATAATTTATACCATTTGGATGCTAAAGTTCTCTGGGGTGGTTTCATTGTGTATTTTGGTGTGAACAAAAGAGAATCCCTTTCTCTGTCTAATCTTGTGCCACTGGCACTGGCTGTTCAAGGAAATCCATATTTGAATCACTATAAAGGTTTGAAGATTCTAAATAAAGGTCATTCATTCACACTCCAGTTAAATGGAGAGTTATCAGCCAGTTTCAGAAGTTCTGTATTCACTCCCAATTTCACTCATTTAAAGGCAAAGTTTCTTATGAAAAAAGAATCCTGAAATGTGGTGTGTGGAGATAAGGTTTTAAAAAGGAGAAAAACACAATAAGCAAGACAGGAGGACAAGGAGAAGTAGGATTTTATTATGACAGGTTGTTTGGATCTTATTTTCTTATAATTTATTAAGTTTACCTGGTGTAAATGTATACAAAAGATGTATATTGGCTGGAAGTTTAATCAAGAAGGGAGTTTCTGGTATCAGTTAGCTTTCCAGGAATGGCTGCACCTTTGCTTATTACACATTCTCTGTGTTTAATTCAATTAGACAGCATTTCCTGCACGTTCTCTCTCTCCTTTGTAAATATATCCCCCCAGAAGAGTTGTATTGTTATTGAAACCCACTCTTCCAAATCAAAATTCTCTAATCTGCTGGAGCAGAGACAGACTCCCTAAAGCTTTGTCATGTGTTAGAGGTGTAAGACTATGCTCTGAAACACTCCTTTCTTCCTGTTTCCAAAAGTGCTGGAATAAAGTTTTATAGATACACCATTGCCTGGATTTCTTAAACATACAGAAAGCTCATCTGGTCTGAATGTTTTTAGTCAAAGTCAATTAATAGACGCAACTCTCGCTAAGACCCCCAACCACCAAAAGATTTACAGACAGTTCAAAACTGCTTTTGAAAGAACAGAGACATTAAGAGTTTGTATGGAGTGTCAACAAAGTGTGTGAATACCTCCCTGTGCTTACTTAGGCCTTGCAAGGTCAACAAACATAACATAGAGCCCAAGCACAGGTATTCAGAGGTTTATTGCCTCTGGACATGGAAGGCCCCTTTAATCACCATGGCTAGTAGTCAGTGATGAACCTGGCCTCCATGAATCTGTCTAACCCCCTTTTAAAGTCATCTGTACTTGTGGCCATTACTACATCAACTGGCAATTTAATTATTCATTGCAATATTTCTTTCTATTCATTGGTTCCTGCTATTTAACCAATTTCAAATTCTTAAGAGGATCTGTCATCACATGTCTGCTAAGTTTACTCCAGGGTCTTTGGTGGAGACCCTCTTAAAATTGTTTGTTGGAAGTGCAAGTCTATAATGTCTACCAAATTATTCTTATCCCTGTGCTTGTTTATCATCTCAAATAACTCCAAAAGACTGGTGAAGAAGCCATACTGATTTTCCCTCAGCAGGCCCTATATGTACTTAATAAGTCTGTCTTTAATAACTGCTTCTGCTAACTTACCAAGAACAGATAAACTTTCCTGTAAATTCTGGGATAACTTCTGGACCCTTTTAAAAACAGTGTTATATTTACTACTTCTAGTTTTCCAGGAGGAGGCTGATTTTAGTGACAAGTTACATATTGACGGAGTTCTTCAAGAACCCTTAGTTGTATGCCATCTGGATGCAGAGACTTATTTATTTTTACTTAGTCCATTAGCCCTAAAACTTGATCTCATCCTAGAATTTGATCTCATCACCTCTAGTTGACTCATGCACTTTTCTCAAAAACAACTCTGGCATAGGGTTCCCAGCCTCCAGGTGGTAGCTGGAGATCTCCCGGAATTACAACCAATCTCCAGGCAATAGAGACCAGTTCCCCTGGAGAAAATGGCTTCTCTGAAGGGTGAACTCTATGGCATCATATCCTACTGAGGCCCCTCCCCAAACCCCGCCCTCTCCAGGCTCCCCCCACCCCAATATCCAGATATTTCCCAACTTGGACCTGGCAACCATATGTATGGTATGAGTATCTGTTCTACATTTTCCCAAGTGAAAACAGATGCCAAGAATTTATTGAGTTTCTCTGCCATCACTCATAATTCCTTAAACTATTTTTTCACACATTTGTCATCCAACTGTCAATTGTACTTACAAAGAAGTTTATAGACTTAAGGAAGGGCGTCAAACTAAGCTCTAACAGCCATAATTTTCATATATTGGTTATTGTAATATTTCTGTATACTGAGATAGGCTGTCTTTGATGGCTGTTCAGAGATTATAGCTGGTATAGTATGCAACCTTTTTTCACCTGACTAGAATGGACTCGGGCAAGTGATGTTGTTGGCTTGCAAAGTTAGATCAGTCATTCTGCTATATCCATATGCTAATTTTGATGGAGGTCATTAAAACAGTGGCATGTTTGTTCTGTGCCAGGATCTAGAAGCCTTTGAGGAGAGCCAGTGCAGCTCTGGGACCCTATTCAGATTCATTCCAGACACAGACCCCAGACAAACTAGAGTCTGATCTGGAATAAATCCATGAGAAGTAGACTGTCTAATTCTGGTATATCAGTGCTTGCTAGCAACTCTACACTTGTCAAGCTATTTTCAGATTTTTGAAATATGTTGAATAAGAAGTTTTGATGTCTTTTAATGAGAGATATTCCACCATCTTGTATATTATCAGTATTCTTTTGTTTTTAAACCATCTTACTACATTTCCTTCCCCTAAGGCAAGGCTTCACATGCCCTCACTCCCTCCTTCCCTGTGTTCCTTTTCAAAAGGTCACTGATAAATGAATTGAGTCTTCACTTTCTAATCCAAAATAATTTTTCCTGTGGAAAAAAGTCACTTTAGTTCCCCTTAGATTTCCAAGATGAAGAATAGAGAATATACACATAAATTTGTTTTCAAAGACCTTTCTTTGAAAAAGAAAGAACAATGTGTACTAAGTGGCAAATTTAGATTAACAAATTTAGATTTCTTTGAAATCATGGTTGCCTGACTTGCCTACAGTTATTTGGAAAGGAGGCAAACTGAATAAATCTAATGTTGCATGTTGAATCCTGTGATATTCATGCATTAATTTCAAAAACAGGCCATCACCCTGTAGATATTGCAACATGTTTTTTGCACACAACTTATATACAGTATGAGATGAAAACTGCAGATGGGGAAAGATGACATGGCTAACAAGGGTATTTAAAAGAATTCAAAGAGAACTGGGGATTATTTAGCCCTTCCTTTTCCCCTTATGTTTGATCCCAGAAGTCATTCAAATAATAAACTCCTCTTAAGATGACTCACCTGACAGTGTTAACAAACACAATCTCAGCCTCTCTCCTTGGAAAATACAATAATTTGGAGTGTATAAATATAAGTAAGACATGTGTAGCCTGCTAAGAAGGTGTGAGCTAAAGCTTTCACTCCCCTTTGGCAGGCTTGAGGTGCCCCTAAAACTCATTTCCATTTCCATTTGCATGAAGTGAAAACATGTATATATTCTTGTTCTGATTGTAAAAGAAAGATTGCATGTTCCAAACCACACACTTTAGCTCAGCTATTATTTCTTATGAAAGATACTACACCATTAGACCTTTGAAATAAATCAAATATGAAGAACAATTTGTCATCTCCCAGAACTGAGGGAGAATCAGAGGATAACCAGGAATCATTGCATATAGCATGATGCATTTTCTGAAATAAAGAAATTGAAACCTTTGAGAGGTCAATTGGAGGTCAAGATGAATTTATAAAGATTTTTCCTTTAAAGGGATATAGGGCACATTTTGTTAAAATACACATGCTACATCGTGGGCCTGAGCAGTGTTAATATTGGTACAGAGCTTTTGTATAGCACTGAATGCAAAAGAACAGTGTGAAAAATTATCTTTCTGTTTAATTGAAAGGAAGGATCAAAAGCATTTCATCAAGGTCAGACAATGTCAACAGCCTCCTGAGTCTCCAGTGGGATAAGAGACCCTCACATTGTCCCCATTCTAGCAGATGGTTATTCTGAATCAGTCTTATAATGTGAAGTGACCATATCAGATATACAGAATATAAATGCCTACCTTAAGGTAGTTTTTTTTAAAAAAAAATAAGGTATTGCATAGTAATGTGGCATGGAATAGTAATAGCTGTATGCAGCTATTTTGGTTGATTTAGCAGGTTTATACTTTGGTAAGGATCCACACAAAAATGTGAAAAGAAAGCATGTTTCTTGATTCACACCAGGTAAACTAAAAAAGATGTACAAATTCGGGATAAGTGACCTGAGATACTCAGGGAGCTTTAAAGGGAGACAGCACCAATGGACATATTGGAAACCCTTCCATTGAAAACAGGATTTGGGCTTGTTTGTTTGTTTGTTTGTTTACTCTCCTGTCTCCCCACCTATAGCTGTAACATTAATAATCCTTTCTGGTGCTTACAATGCAACCCTAACTTCAGGGGATATTGAAGGGTGTAACTCTACATAAGGACTGCACTGTTAACCACTGAGAATCAACTGTTACTGGAACGATTGTTCATATGAACAGTTAGCATGTAGTTTACCTCTCAAATAAGCTGACTAATGTCTAAGAATACCAAAATCCACTAATTAAGAGCATAATCCTATATTTTGCACTTGGTGAAAGAAATACAAATACATCTTCAGGGTACTAAAATATTACATGAACAGATATTAAAATAATTGCTGTTATGAAAGTCACACCTGATCTGCTATGGTACTCAACCCTGGTACAAAGGCATACGAATTTAGCCTAGTCAAACTGACATTAAGACCAAAACTTGTCTCTCATCAGTAACATATCTCTAAAAATAATGGAGGATCCTTCATGCTTCTACAAATGTAACAATTTATCTTCCTCATTATTAAAAATGTGCATGTTACTATTTATATCTGATCTTCAGGGCATCTAGAACATCTGCTCAATCCAAAATTGTATGCTTTTAATATGTTGATGATTGTAAGGACATTTGAGCCAAATTCAATAAAATAACTGGAGCAACAGCAAAAATAATAAATATTGCAATAAATGGGATAGGTATATTGATATATATTGTTATGGGACTGCCTGCTGGGATATGAAGATTCATAACAGTTTGGATAACAGGGGATTCTTCTTTTGTGACCTGGGAATACTATTTCTAAATTATTAGAAAGCTATGCACTCCATCAACTTTACACTGGCATATTCTGAACCAAAACTAAACAAAACCAAAGAAGAAACAGAGCACTGGTCTGAATTAGATAACTTTTCTAGGGTTTTCACACATGACATCCAAAATACTTTTTTGTATCTTTCATAATATTAGTGCATGTATGTGCTTACTGTTAAGATGAGACAGAATGGTTTTATATTAGAAATTCCTTTGGAAGGATCTGTCATATTTGTTATATCTCACAAGAAAGCACCATGTACTTTGATGGCATTGTGTAAACAAACAACAGCAATAAAACTCAATGGACATATCCCAGTTGCAGCATTAATTGTGGAAACAGCCATATTTAGTTATTATCACTGCACACAGTGTAAGAAGAATGCGTATGACTCTAGCACTCACCTATCAAGTCATGAATGAGATCCTTGATGAGATGCCCAACAATGGCATACACCACTGCCACCACCACAAGTGCAGCCATAAGGAGGTAGAGCACCGCCTTGGGCAAAGGGATGGCATCTCGGGGAGGAGGTTTGTACTCCTTGTAAAGTTGGTCATTGTCTGAATATGAATACTGAAACAGATGGTCTAGTCCAGTGGTAAAGTTACTGGAATTCATGGACTGGTTGTTGGACAAGTAGCTGTCTTGCTCAGGATTCTGCAAAACACTCACCACAGAGCTGGTGGTGGCTTCCACTTGCTGAACCAAGTTGAGAGTCTTGTTGATGCTGGGGAAGATCTGAGAGAGGAACATGCTCCAATCTTTAATTGCACTGATGTTGCAAATGATCATAATGGCAAAAGAGGAAAAGGAATCCCCACGAATCCAAGAGATTTAAAACAGCAGAATATCAATGTACTTTCCCCGCTTCCTATACACCATCCATACAGATAGCATCAATTCAAACTGAAGAGTCTGTCCAAGCAAGGTTTGCTATTCAAATTTCACATGATTATGTATGCAGACCCAGTAGTTTTACATTATTCTTTAAGTGTGAAATATATAAAGCCAAATTCTAAAATAAGAAGCAGGTCCTGGAAAAGGAACTGATTTGCCCTTTCCACTTGTCATTGGTATTTTCTAGCTTTCCCTTGCTGATGCTAAATAGGAAATGATGAAAAGAGAAAAGTTGGCTGTTGGCTTCAGTCATTTGGACATGTGATAGGTATCCTTCTTTCTCCAGTTTCTGTGGATAATCCTTCAAGAGAATGGAGAAAAACACAAATGAACCAAGCTGTTAAATTGAGCTTGTCTTTCAACTGCTTGCTTCTTAGTTAACCTTAGGGGAGAATCCAAAGCAGATCTACTCAGAAGTAAGCTGCATTTTATTCAATGGGTCTCATTCCCGAGAAAGTGTTCTTAGGATTGCAGCCTCAGTGTGCTAGATCCTGTATATAAAGACCGAAGGATGGGCACAGACATTCTGCAGACAAACTGTACACAAAAGCAGCTGGAATGAAATCACAAAGCTAAATCACTAGATTTACAAAACCAACAGCAAACATCGATCTCTTCTCTAACCGTAAGCTTGTTTTCATTCAAGAAAAGAAAGCCCTCCAGTAACTTCTTGAGAGCTGGGAATTCCCCTTCTTCGCCCTTACAAAATGCAACCACAGGACACCAGCATATGAAATTAACAAACCTACCGTATGGTCCAAGATCTCCACAAGAGAGCTGTATCTCGAGGTTTGCTTGGGGAAAAAAATAAACTTAACGCTCTGCTTTCCTACTGCTTTTATTTCTCTCCCCTGACTCTGCTTTTATTTCTCTCCCCTGACTCCGAGACTGCTCCAAGCTCAGTCGATCTAGCGGTGCTGTCTAGAGAGCGTCTGACTCTGCACGCGTCTGTCTGTCTCTTCACAAGTCTTGTAGTTTCTCTTGTTGCCTACTAACATTAGGCGGTTCCTACCAGTGGTGGAGCTGTCCGAGGTTCTGAATGATTTCCCGAGATTAGCAGAGCGCCTAGGGTGATTTGATGATGTCGACAGATTTAAACTCCGCCGTTATACTTAAACCAGAGGATAAAAATCAGACAGTGACATATGATCAGTTTCCTCCTCCTCTCTCTGCCTGTGCTGATCCCTCCCCTTTCTTCTAGTCCCTGCATAAACTCTTTCTATGCCAAGACATATCACTATATATGCAATTACAACTAGAAGTTGGATCTTACCTTGAAGATCAGCTGATTGTTAATGAAGGGTATTTTGGGCAGGAAAAATACCTAGGACCAGAGATTACCTTTCAGCAGAGCAAAACCCATTTCTTCACTGAGAGAGAGAGAGAGAGAGAGAGAGAGAGAGAGAGAGAGAGAGAGAGAGAGAGATTTCCAGTCCCACAGTCCTCATCTATTGACTACAAACTTGTGGGAAGAGGACCTGGGCTCGCAGGAGGAATATATATATATATATATATATATATATATATATATATATATATGTTTTATTGCATTGCTTATTATTTATTATTTGCATTTTAGTGATCTTTATTGTTTTTATAATTCTGTAATCTGCCTTGAGTGTCAATGAGACACTTGCAAGTAAACAAAAATTTACTTGCAAAAGTAAGCCCCAATGAACTCAATTTGGCTTTCTTCTGATTCCTATAAAGAAAAAGATGACTAATAAGCATTTATATTCTGCTTTAGAGTAATCAAAGTACTTAATATTATTTTGTGAATCAATTCACAATTGCTCTGTGAGTGTAGTCAATATGATTATATCTGTATTACAGAGTTGGTGTATATATGCTGGAACAAAGACATTATCTTGCCTAAGGCTACCTACTTAGTGAGTTCAAAGTTGAGGCAAAATGTGTAAAAGAGAGTGTCCTGGTTCCTTCTCTCTATACTTAGCACGTAATCTAAACTAGCTGTCAGTCAGTTGCCTAGGACTGTAAGGGGAAGAACACTCTGAGGTCCATCACTGGTCAGAGGTCCAAGGGCAGGACTTTGTAATTGTATTTAATATGTTACATATGTGTTTAATAAAAAGCCATAATGAGAATCATCTGATCAGAAGCTCACAGAATTACTTCTGAGGATGGAAATCTATAGGGTGATTTTATTTTTACTGTCCTGGCTTTGGACACATTTCCAATGAATGCTGTACTTTGAGTAATTCAGAATGAATGAATAGAGGCTTTGCTTAGGGTTTTTTTGGAGTGCATCAGTGTTTTGCAGATCTATCAGTGTTAAGTGAAGAGGTGCTGCTGAGTCTTACCCAGCTTTCAAGCTACACAGCAGGGCTGGCTTGAAGTAACCTCAGACAATGGTCAAGCCAGGATCATCTGAGTCCTAACTCAACTGTTCTGAAACAACTTACATATATAGTTGTCTCTTTGGAGCCCGTTGTAATTTATATCACATCAGAGTTTTCACAAGGTTGCTCTAAAACAGTTTACTTAAAATAAGGTCTTTTTACTATGTGGAAAAGGTTTATATAAACAATTAGCTTTTGTTTCTGAGGCACATTGATACAGATAACTGAATACACACATCTTTTACAGAGAGCCCTAACAGCAGCTCTAGACCTAACTATTTCTCTCCCAAACCCCTCAAAACTAGTATAGCATCTGACTTCAGGCAGATTCCTTGGGCTGATTCTTAAATTACACTTGGCATATTTTTGGCCATCTAATAGCTCCCATGAGAGGCTTACTTGCATGGTCAGTGTAACACATGAGAAGAAAATCTCACTGAGCACTGTACCAGTGACTTGTAGTACCAGGGGTTATTTAAAAATGGACATTCCAGGACACAGAAGATGCTACTGCAATATTGTGCAAGACTCTCCTTGCATGAGCAAGTATGCAAAAAGTGGCCAAATTAAATAGTCTCCTTGACACATTATACCCTGCTTCCTAGGAAAATAATTTCAAAAGCTTTCTCTAAGGTGCTCTAGCAGTTGGCTGGGGGAGGGAAGTGTAAAGAGTACAGGATGTATGGAGGTACTCATGACGGGGATGCACTCCAGGTAGCTACAAATCTGAATGAAGGATTTCTGCTCAGCACATCCTTACTGGATGCTCAAGAGTTCCAAGACAGAGCTTCTAAAGAAGATGGCCAGTTAAGAGAGAAAAGAGTGTTTGAACAGCTAATCACTGGAGACTCAAAACACCTATTAGGAAAAGTATGCAATATGATATGGAATCAGAGCAAGTTAAAAAAAAAAGTATGATAAAATGGATGCAAAACTTTGGAGAAAATATATCTATGAACCAGTGGGAAAATTTATGGACTAAAATCAAATTTACAGATTGTCAAATATTAAGGGGAAATTGGTATAAAATGTTTTTAGATGGTATATTACTCCTAAGGACACCGCAAAAGCTAATAATTATAGTAGAAAGTGTTGGAAATGTCAACATACAGATGCAACATTCTGTCATGTGTGGTGGACATACTGGATAAAAATACACAAAGTGATGCAAAAGCTATTAAAGAGTCACTTTGTGTTGGACCCGAAAAATATGTTATTAAATATTTTAACAAGTAATATGACAAAAATAAATAGTAAACTTTTTAAATATATGGTAACAGCAGCAAGAGTTGTATATGAAACAAAATGGAAGGCAGAATCCTGTCCAGATTTGAGAGAACGGGCAAATAAACTACATGAATATGCATCAATGGCAAAATTAACATCTTATATATACAATAGATCAGTCCTAGAATTTCAGAAAAAATGGAAAGTTTTCTTTGGTTATGTAGCTGAAAAGTCAGCAAAATGGATTAATTATAAAATTTGTAATTTAATATAATGTTTTCTAATATAAGAAAATAAGGAGCTGGATGGGGAAAATATTTTGTAGTTTGTATATTCTGTTATTTATCTTTGATCTATATAACTATGTTATAGAATCTTTTCTTTTTAATATCTTTTCTTATCACTGTTTTTTATTATTGGCTTTTCAAACAAAATATATTATAAAGCAAAAAAGAGTTCCAAAAGAGAGCGGCATAAAAATAGAAATAAAGTATCTTCTTATCATATAACATGCAGCTGTGCATATGTGTGAAAAGTCATAATCCACTCAAGATATCATGTGTAAAGTTTTTGCTCAGCTGGACATACGAAATGCTGAGCCCCATGAGCCAGTAATATTGTATGCATTACTGTTCCAGGGACATTAAGCAGGTACTAAAGTGTATTTTATGGGTTGACTTGGTCATCAGGAAGGAGTGCCCATATCTTTCAAGAGGGTAAGAATCATTGCCATTTAGCATTTTTTGGATACAAACCAAGCCATTTCCATGGAATTTAATACAGTCCTGTTTACATCCTCAATTCCACTTTTTGAAAATAGTCTTGGAGCTATCCATCCATTTCAAATCTAATGAGACAAACATGTTAGTTTGAGATCAAATCCCCATCATCATCATCATCATCATCATCATCATCATTATTTTGTAATTAATGATAATTAAGCTACTGTTTCATTCAGCTATTTTCTGCTACATGGTATGTGATGATTCTGAATCAATCAGTGAGAAAGGATTAAGAAAGATAATTAATAATGCCATCCTAAGCAATATGACACCATTCTAAGCCCATCAACTTCAAATGGCTTAGAAGAGTGTAACTCTGTTTAAGATTGCACTGTAAATACTTACTGAGGAAATACAGCTCTATATGAATTACCAAAAAGAATAGCTAAGGTCCTCTGTTCCTTACAAGGTCCTCCTGATTTGCTCGAAGTTCACAATCCATTAAAAACATTTCAGATTGTCCTATGTTCAGCCACTGCTGAATTTTCAGGTTGGCCAAGTCTGCAGCGTCTTTCATGTTCTTTTATTCTTGTCTGGATGCTACACTGTGTGGTCCCTTACAATAGCCCTACAGATAAGATTAGCATATCAACCACCTCCTCAGGATACAATGAAGCTTCCCCCCATTAGCATTCCACACCCTAGGAAACTCTTACAGGATGACTCAGCCCAAACCCACCTTCCTGAGTAGATATAAATTACCTGCTAACATCTTCTCCACACATTGACACTAAGAGATCTCTGTCTTTTGGTGTTACACCTCTGAAGATGCCAGTTACAGCTGCTGGCGAAACGTCAGGAACTACAATGCCAAGACCACGGCCATACAGCCCAGAAAATCTACAACAACTAATGTTCTCCAGCCATGAAAGCCTTCGACAATGTAATACTTGGGTCTAGCTTATTGTAATTCTTAACTTACCATGATTAGGAAAGAATTTCTTGTATGTTGAAATCCCACATTATTGTACTGGTGCTCAGAATGACTTGCTCATGACTTTAACTAATATTAGGTAGGTAGCTTGGCTTTATGTATCTCCAAAACAGGAAAAAAATACTGCTTTTATCATGCAGAAGAATTAAGTGAGTTAGTCTAATTCAATGTTTATCATGTAAATAAGAAGTATCTAATTGTCCTTTGCACACGCCTTTCTCCATCTCCTGCATTAAGCCCAAAACTTTTCTGGGGCAAGCGGTGTGGTGGTATAGGAAGAAAAGGATTTGTTTTAGTAAAACTTCTTTTGATTCCCCAAAAACCTGGTTTGAGTTTTTATTTAGCTAAGGAGAAAATTAAAAGGACAGCAGGTTCTATTCCAGAAACATTGTTAATGATTTTGATAAATCACTTTAAATAAAAATCATCTCAACAATTCCTCCTGAATGCCTCTTGGTTGATTATGGAGGAAAAAAGATGTTCTGTATTAGCTGCTTCTCCTAAGGCAAATGGACAATCTAGGTTCAGGAAGCTACCCATGGAAGATGAAGCTAATATTTCATCATGGAGGTTTGATCTCAGCCTACAGAAATAAAGTGGTAAGGATTGTATAAATATGGGTCCAGTACCTCTTGTACTTTCCCTCATACATCTAGGACCATTTCAAAACCAGGCATTCCTAACTGTCATCCCTGTGCTGCAGCCTCTCTTCCATGTAAGTATAGTTGCCACAGATGCTGTGGAAGTATATCGGGGATGTCTGACATCTTAAGCCTGGGGATCCATATGCCTTAGCACCTAATTGCCTGGGATTTAATTTCAAGACTCACAAGAAAGTGAATGGCCATGGTCAGGCACAGAGGTCTGACACCAAGTTGATTAGTGCTACATGGGCAGAAATGTGGGAAAGTATGCCACCTTGTGGTCTTTGGAGGAAAGGTGGAATAAAAGTATTAGCAAAAATTGTACATTTTAAATTTTAAAAACCACATTTGTAGAATGCTGAACATGATGCTGAGAGGGGCACGCAATTGATGTTTTGTAAGGCTTTAGGTCACAGACTTGTGTGGGAGTTTTGCCTGCCTGTCTATCACATTTATATTCCACCTTTCCACACAAGGAGCCCAGTGCTTGTTACATGGTTCACCACTCATCTATTTTGCCCTCAAGTACCTCCACTGACCTGGTCCATTGACCTGGTCAGTGCCATCCTTGCTTCACACATCAACTGCTACACCACAGTGGATCTCCTTTATCCTGCAAGGAAGTCCAATGCCTAAATTTTAAAAGTGACAGGAGACGTTGCAGTTGCTTAGTGGTGAAAGAAATGTACCCTGCACATGCACCAAGGTAACTTTATTATATGATGTTACTTGATAGTTTCTTGTAAATAGAGACATTGTTGTAGGCAAATTCAGAAGTACAAGAATGGAAAATAAAAATAGTATGCTCATGTAGACTGAACAAACATGAGGTGAGTTTACTTGTATGCCTTTTGCATTCACATGGGATTTAAGTTGCAATGGGGAAGTGATGCATTTAGCTCTGACTGGCATATGCATTTGAGTTGCCATTTGCCCGCTTAAAGCTCCCCCAGTGTTTTCTCCCCCCTACTAGCACTCAGTGGAGCAGCAGGGAAAAATAGGGGGAGATGCTGTGCAACATGGTGATGTCACTTGCAGCATTTTGCCAGTTTTTACTCCCCCCTAAATGCTTCCACCACTGTTAGAGCTGGGCTGTCAACCCTAGTAGGACTTAATCTGTGCCCTTAAGCTTTAACAGGACGGGGGCACTCACTTAACTTTGCTTGGATCGCATGCAGCATATCTTAACATTTTGGTTATCATTTAGTCTCTCTGTATAGAACTCTTCCTTAACTGTATATAAACATACATATACATCTGTAGGCTTCAGCCTATGAACGCCTTTCTTTCTTTCTTTCTTTCTTTCTTTCTTTCTTTCTTTCTTTCTTTCTTTCTTTCTTTCTTTCTTTCTTTCTTTCTTTCTTTCTTTCTTTCTTTCTTTCTTTTATTTCAATGATCTTCGGTTGCCACCTTTTCCATGGGTTTGAGGTAATTCACAGGAGCTGTGTATCACCAGCATACTAATGGTATTGGACTCCAAATCTCCCAGAAACCCTCCACCACAGTCTGCTGTACTTAACCAACCCACATACTTAAACACAAAGTACACAGTCCAACTAAAACTAAAATGAACACCACATTAATAAACAAATGTTACCCCATCCAAAAAACCCAAAAAACTAAAAGGGAGGTGGCACCCTTATATTCATATAGTTCTAAAGTGGTGATGAGTCTCAGGGTTCCGGGGCCAGCTCGAGGGCTAGGGATGCAGTGGAAAGGTAACAAAATAGGCATGAGGCAAGGCTGGAGCAGAAAAGGCCTCAACTTTTATCGGTTACAGTGACAGAAGCATTGGCTTAGCATAGAGAGCAGATCCCAGCATCCCACATGCCAGCCGATGATCCCCTCACCCCTTCAGCCTGCCTGCTGTAGGGGGAACAGCGAGATCATAGAATCAAAGGGTTGGAAGGGACCTCTAGGGTCATTTAGTCCAACTCCCTGCATAATGCAGGAAATTCACAAATACCCCTCCGCCCAACACACACACTCACAGTGACCCTTACTCCATTCCCAGAAGATGGCAAAACACTGTCAGGATCCCTAATCAAACTAGTGTGGGGAAAATTGCTACCAGACCCCAAGTTGGCAATTGGCCTTACCCTGGGCATGTAAGAAGGGGCCACGAGAACTAAGTACTGATGTAACCTTTCCTGCCCTCCCTCCACTGCCCCAGAAGGTCAGACCAGAACCAATGGGTTGATTTAATTTCAACCCATTGATTCTGGGCTGACCTTCTGGGGCAGTGGAAAACAACGCCATGCCATCCTCTATATGAAAGTTCTTCAAGTACTTGAAGATGGTTATCATATCACCTCTCATTCGTCTCCTCTCTAGGCTAAACCTACTGAGCTCCTTCAACCTTTCCTCATAGGACTCGGTCTCCAGACCCCTCATCATCTTCATTGCCCTCCTCCGGACATGCTCCAGCTTGTCTATATCCTTCTTAAATTGTGGTGCCCCAAACTGAACACAATACTCTAGGTGAGGTCAAACCAGAGCAGAGTAGAGCAATACCATCACTTCATGTGATCTGGACACTATGTTTCTGTTGATACAGTCCAAAATTGCATTTGCCTTTTTAGCAACTGCATCACACTGCTGACTTCTGTTCAGTGTATGGTCTACTAAGACTCCTAGATCCTTTTCACACATACTACTACCAAGACAAGTCTCCCCCATCTTAGATGTCAAGCTAACGGGTCAGTAGTTACCAGGATCCTCCTTTTTCCCCTTCTTGAATATGGGGACAACATTTGCCCGCCTCCAATCTTCTTGCACCTCACCTGTTCTCCAAGAATTCTCAAAAATAATGGACAGAGGCTAAGAAATTACATCCATAAGTTCTTTTAGTACCCTTGGATGCCATTCATCTGGCCCTGAGAACTTAGTTTCATTTAAAGAAACTAGGAGTTTATGTACTACCTCTATGCCAGTCCTAAGCTGTAATTTCCTTCCCCCATCATGTCTTCTCTTATTGCCATATTGAGGACCATTTCTCTTGCAGGAGAAGACTGAGGAAAAGTCGGAATTGAGCAGTTTTTCCCTCTCTTCATTGCCTGTTACAATTAGACATGGGCATGAACAGCATTATGAACGCAAAAAAGCCACGAACAGCCCATTCATCGGTTCACGAACAAACTATTTGTGAGACCCTATTCTAGACAAACAAGTAGTCATCGCAAGCCTCATTTGTTGTGTTCGTCCGCTGTTCATGAAGCCAGACAGGCACCTTCAATCAATTCCCTTGGCAACGGACGCGGGGACTGCCTGAACTCTGTCTGCACTCCTTTTGTCGCCCTGGAAACCCCAATCTAAGCCCAACTTAGCTTGATGTGGAGCTCCAAATTGGTTACAATTGGTTACATGGGACTAGAGACCAGGGGGGAGGGAGGGGTGTTCTGTGGCCATAGGAACTCCAATCTCATCCCTGCAAACCCTGTTAGGCAGTTCTGACTGCCAACCACAGACCTCCTGTGTTGCTCTATGGGACCTCTGGTTATAAAAGGAAGCGTGCTCCAAGCTCTAGCTTTAAGTTTCAGCAGGCAGTGGAGTGGGAGAGAGCTGTTGCTAGCCTTTTGGGAGAGAGACAGAGAGAGTACATTGGAGCTGGGATTTTTTGTGTGTGGTGGGATAGGGATCTATTCCCTCTGGTTCCAGGGCTGCTGCCTGGCTCTGGGGCCAAGCTCAGTGGGCACCTCGGCTGAGGGCTCACACAGATTATGAGTGCCTGATCTGGTCAGGTTTCTGTGAGTTCTGAGCTAGGGCTCTACCCCCTCCCTCTGGTTCCAGGGCTGCTGCCAGGCCCTGGGGCCAAGCTCAGTGGGTGCCTCGGCTGAGGACTCACATTGTTCTCTCCCTTTCTTTCTTGCTTAATTCTTGTTTGCTGGCACAATGAGGCTTTGGGGGGGGCAAGGGTGGTCGTGGGGGGAAGTGCAAAGATTGTCCCGGTTGCCCCATGGGAAGCAGTGCTGGGCATGGCTCTGGGGCAGCAGAGACTCCTGCTCCCCAAAAATCACCTGTGGGGGCTGTGCTACCGGGAGGAAAGGAACTCTTTAAACTGTTTGAGGAGGAGGAGGGCGAGGGATCCGTGGAGGGATGGTTGGGGTTCGATGAAACATCTATCCCATCCCCATCCCAAACTCCTGGTGCTCTCCCTGCCTGCAGTCCACCCCTCACTCCATCTTCTGTTGCCAGCTCTATGGTGCAGCCAGTAACCTTTCATCCTCCTTTCCCTGAAACAGTTAGTGGGCCACGATTCAAACTCTCTGTATGGAGGCATTTTCGGGCTCTTCTGAATGACCCCCATGTGGTGCGGTGCTGTGTCTGTGATGGCCTGGTGCACAGGGGCAATGACCTAAAGCACCTGTCATCGACGGTCCTGACTAGGCACTTGAAGATGCACCACCCGAGCCTGTGGTCTCCGTCCTCGGCCAGCGAAACATCCGGTGGTGGGAGACAGAGGGCTACCAGCTCCTCTGAGCCAGGATCTTTGGGAGGGTCACCGGAATCCACTCCAAGCAAGAAGTCTTGCCCCAAGGGTGCTGCTGGTGGGAGCAGAATGGTCAGGCAGGCCGCCCTTGGGGAGTTTGTTCCATCGGGGTTGGAGATAGTGCCATTGAAAAGGGTGAGGTCAAGGGCTCAGGAGGCGGGCATTCGTGTCATGGCAGAGACGATTGCCCTGCAAGGATTCCTCCATCCATCATGGAGGGCGTGGGCTTCCAAAGGCTGCTTCAGCACTTCGCCCCACGGTTCTCCATGCCATCACGGTGCACTGTTGGGTGTCGAGTCCTGCCTGCCCTCTACCAGTCTATGTGAGACATGGTGCTCAGGGAGCTGTTGGCCAACAAAGGCCATACGGTACACTTCACAGCCAACCTCTGGAGTGGCTGCCATCATGGGTACCTTGCCATCACTGCCCACTGGTGGCAACCAGAGGACCTCCGCCACCCCAGGCCAAGAATTGGCACCCGGGAAAAGGTGACATGCTTGACACCATGCTACAGCATAGTTCTCCAGGCCTGGGGGATAAATGATGTCCATATTGGGAAGAACATTGCCGCCACCGTAAAAGCAGCACTGATGGAGTGGACGGTGGGGGCGGAAGGGTTTGTCTGTGGCTCCATGGAATGGAGAGTCCTTGCCCAGATGTCCTGCATGCTGAAACCCTTTAAGGAGGCAACCAAGCTCTTGTGCTCGTACGAGGCCAGCCTAGGTTAGGTCATCCCCCTGATCCACGGGATCGACCACTTCCTGGCCAAGGAGCTCGAGTACGAGAAAGAGCTGCTCCCCAGGGTCTGGGACTTTGTGAGGAGGATGCAGGCATGCATGGCTGAGCTCTTGCATCCTCTGTGCCACGAGGTGCCGTATCAAATGGCCTCCCTCTGTGACCCCCAGATCAAGGGCAGCATCACCATGTGGGCAGGTCAGATGCAGTGCTGGAAAAAGGAGCTCCGCACAGCAGTGCTCCGTTTCCAGAAAGAGAAGGCAGGATGGAGGGAACCAGGCAGGGGTGAGGGACAGGCGGTGGAGAAGGAGGAGGAGGAGGTGGGAAGAGAGCCACACCAGGAGAGACTCACCCAAACGGCACCACTTGATCTCTGGGCCTCATTGGTGGGCTGTGTGGTTGGCCACAGCACAGTCTCTCACAGTGGAGAACTTGGCGGGGACTATGGTGCGAGACTACCTCACTGAGTCCACCAAGCCCCCTATTCCAAGCTGTTGGAGTATTGGGTGAGTAAATCTGCCGTATGGCCGGACCTATCCATCGTGGCAACCATCATCCTGTCCTGCCTTCCCACCAGCGTGCAGAGTGAGTGGGTGTTCTCCCACCTGGAGAACACCCACTCCAGACCTGGTGGACATGTTGACTTTTGTCAAGGTCAACATCAACCTACTTGGGTATCCCTCCATGGATCTGGACCTACCTGGGCTCTGAGCCACTCCAAGTCTACTGTGGTTCTAGGCCAAGCTCCTCTGCAGCAAGCTCTAGCCCCCCTCAGTTCTCATGGCTGCTTCCACGGCTCTCCCAGACAAGTTACCATTCCCTCTTTCAACCTCTCCCTCTCTGGATGGAACCAATATGAGTACAACCCTTCCCCACAACTTTTCCTGCCCATCGCGTCCTCTCCCTGACAAGTTCCCAGACGGTCCCTCTTTCATCCTCGCCCTCTGTGGATGGAACCAATATGACCCTTTCCAATGACCTCTCCTGTCCTTTCCATCCAATTCTTTCCGTGAAAGCAGGAAGGTGGGTCATGTCAGCTTCCGCTGCCTTTGGACATGAGGGACTACCACAGCACTACCACTGCCTTTGAGCCTTCCCAGTCCCACTCCACAATGCAGCTGTAACAACCCTTTGTCCTCCTCTCCCTGACAATGTCCTGGACATTCCCTCTTTCAACCTCTCCCCCACTGAATGGAACCAATACGACCCTTCCCAACGACCTCTGCTGTCCTGTTCATCCCGTCCTTTCCGCGAAGGCAGGAAGGTGAGTGATGCTGGCAACAGCCTCCACTAAGACACAGGAAGGGCGACAAGCCTGTCCTGGAGCAGTCTGTGTAATCCTTCACGGTGGATTTTGGGGTCTTCTTTCCTGGTCCTTCTCTGCAACGCAGCTGGTAACCCTTCGTCCTCCTCTCCCTGTCAAGCTCCCAGTCCCTTTTTGGACCTCTCCCTCTCTGGAACCACTCAGACCCTTCCCAACGGCCTCTCCTGTCCATCCCATCCTTTCCACAAAGGCAGGAAGGTGGGTGATGTCAGCTGCGGCAGCTTCTGGGTGTGAGGAACAGCTCACCTGCTGTTGCACATGCAATTGTGCGGTACTGTGGCTCTGTCAATGGCACCGGCTGTCCCCTCTGGGCAGGGGGAATGGGTTCCGCCACAACCAGTTACATCCTTTCCATGAAGGCAAGAAGGTGGGTAATGTTAGCTGCCACCGCTGACAAAATCAGTGGGTTTCTTGGCTCATGGCTCGCAATTGTTGGGGGCTTCCCGGTCCTGCGGTGCAATGTGGTCAGGAAGCCTTTGTCATCGTCTCCCTGACAAGTTCCCTAACAGTCCCTCTTTCATCCTTTCCCTCTCTGGAACCTCTCAGACCCCTACCAACGACCTCTCCTGTCCTGTCTGTCCCATCCTTTCCGCAAAGGCAGGAGTCCTCCTCTCCCTGACAAGTTCCCAGTCCCTCTTTCAACTGCTCCCTCTCTGGAACCACTCAGATGCCTCCCAATGACCTCTCCTGTCCTGCCCATCCCGTCCTTTCTGCGAAGGCAGGAAAGTGGGTCATGTCAGCTGCCACTGCTGCCCCGTAACTCAGTGTCCTCTCTGAGCAGGGGGGAAAGGGTCCCTCCCACCCTTTCCACTAAGGCAGGAAGGTGGATGCTGTCTGCTGCTGCCACTTTTGGGCACAAGGGGCAGCTCAGGAGCTGTTGCACATGTGGTTGTTCTGCACAGTGCCCCCTATCAACAGCACCAGCTGCCCCCTCTGAGCAGGGGGGGAAATGGGTCCTGCGACTCCCACCCTTTCCATGAGGCCCAGGAGGTGTGTGCTGTCTGATGCTGCTGCTTTGGGGCATGAAGGCCAGCTCAGCTGCTGCTGTGCATATAGTTGTACAGCATGGGCCCCCCTATCCATGGGCACCTGTTGTCCCCTCTGAGCAGGGGGAAATGGGTCCCGGCCACAACACCCATCATTTCCATGAAGGCAGGAAGGTGGGTGATGCTGGTGGCAGCCTGCCTGTACTGCCTGCACAGGTAACCTGTCTCTGAGTGGTGCGGATTCTGTGGAACTGCCATCTTCTGTAGGGTGTGCTGAATAGACTGCAATGTCTGTGATGACAGGCCTGTGGGTGATGCGGGGGGAAGCCCAAATGGGTAATTTGGTTATGTGGTGGCTGACGACATGACCCACCATTATACCTTGGTGGAAAGTAGCCTCTGGGATGCCTGGCGGGCTCTTTTTCTCACTTTGAACATAAGCAAAGAATCTTTTTTTGTTGTTTTTAACATCTCTTGCTAGTCTAAGCTCATATTGAGCTTTAGCTTTTCTAATAAGAACATAAGCAAAGCCATGTTGGATCAGGCCAGTGGCCCATCCAGTCCAACATTCTGTCACACACAGTGGCTAGAAATCCAGTGCCATCTAAAGGACTGTCAGTGAGGCCAGGACACCAGAAGCCCTCCCACTGCCTTCCTTCCAGCACCAAGACAACAGAGCACCACCTCCCCACAAAGAGAATACCATCTATCTCCTGTGGCTAATAGCCACTGATGGACCTCTGCTCCATATATTTGTCCAGTCCCCTCTTGAAGCTGGCAATGCTTGTAGCTGCCACCACCTCCTGTGGCAACGAATTCCATGTGTTTATCACCCTTTGTGTAAAGTAGTATTTTCTTCTATCTGTTCTAACCCGACTGCTCAATAATTTCATAGAGTGCCCACGAGTTCTTGTATTGTGAGAAAGGGAGAAAAACACATCTTTCTCTACCTTCTCTAACCCGTGCATTATCTTGTAAACCTCTATCATGTCTCCCCTCAGTCGTCTTTTCTCCAGGCTAAAGAGCCCCAAGCGCCTCAATCTTTCCTCATAGGGAAAGTGTTCCAACCCTTTAATCATTTTAGTTGCCCTTCTCTGTACTTTTTCCAGTGCTATGATATCTTTTTTAAGGTGTGGCGACCAGAACTGTACACAGTACTCCAAATGAGGCCTCACCATCGATTTATACAGAGGCATTATGATACAGAGGCATTATGATGCTCTCCCTACAAGCACTGGTTATTTGTTTATATTCATCCTTGGTTATAAGGCCCTCATTCCATTTCCTAAATGAGTCTTCTTTATTTCTCAATTCATTAGAAAGCAGTCTATGGAGCCACCTTGGCTTTTTTAGGCTCCTCCTGTTTTTCCTTCTCTTACGAATTGTTTGTGATTGTGCCTTCACTATTTTGCCTTTAAGAAATGCTCACTCCTCTTGAACTCCCTTCTCCTTAAGTATTTCTGACCATGGAATTATACCCAGCATAACTTTCAGTTTTGCTTTCCTGAAGTCCAGCCTGTATGTCTGACTACATACAGCTTTTCCCTTCCCCAAGACTGTAAATTCCAAAGTTACATGTTCACTGCTACCCAGAGTGCCCACTACTTTCACCTTATCAACCAGTTCTTCCCTGTTGGTGAGAATCAGTTCCAAGATAGCAGAGCCCCTTGTTTCCTTCTACCCTTGTTTCCAGTGTCATTCCACCAAGTTTCAATAATGCCTAGTATGTCATAGTCCTCTTCCTGTATTAGAACTTCAAGTTCCTCCTCCTTGTTTCCCATACTCTGCACATTAGTGTAGAGACATCATAATCCATGAGTTATATGCCCTGAGGTTTTTGTTTCTGAGTTTACCTACAAGTTAATGTTTTTAGCATGCCTTCCACTCCCCGCAAATCTTCAATGTTGTCATCTCCAGTTATAGGCTTTGAATTTTTGTTTCTCCCCCCGCCCCCCATTGGATTTAGTTTAGTTTAAAGCGCTCCTTATCATGTTTGCAAGGCTCTTACCAAACACATTGTTTCCTACCCTCGTGAGGTGCAAACCATCTCTCAATAGAAGAGCTTCATCATGAAAATGTAAGCTATGATCCAAAAACCCAAACCTTTCCTGATCACAACATCTATCTAGCCAGTCATTTATTTGCCATATTCTTCTTTCCCTTTCTAAACCCTTCGACAGGAAGAACTGACCAAAACACAACCTGTGCTCCCAGGTCCTTAACCTTTTTATCCAGAGCCACATAGTCTCTTTTAATGTGTTCTTGAGTGTGCTGGGCAATATCATTTGTCCCCATATGGATTAGCAAGAATGGATAATAATCTATGGGCTTGATGAGTCTTCCTAAACTTTCTGTCACATCCTGGATGCGTGCACCTGGTAGGCAGCATACCTCTTGAGATGACATATCCAATCAGCGCACTTTGCTCTCTATTGCTCTCAGTAGGGAATCCCCAGTTACCAGCACACACCTTCTCCTATATTGGGGAACAGAAGCTCGAGTCCTCTCATCCACAGGGGCCTGAGAAATTTCCTTCAAGGTTCGAGGAGGCTGAGGAAGTAGCCCTTGATCCAGAGGTCCAGAATCAATAGCTATGGGAAGATCCTGTAACCAATTGCCTGGCATCAGAGGCTCAGAATATCTCCTGATTTTCCTGCTCCTATGGAAGCTCCTATGGTCACTTTCTTCCACACGCCCACCTCCTCCAAATCCTGAGATACCTTTCCTTCCTACTCCTCCTGATCTCTGGAAAGTGCTTCATGCATTCTGTCCATGAACTCTTCATCTTCCCTTATGAAATGGAGTGTGGACAAGAGTACCTCAGGTCCCTGTATCTTCTCCTCCAGTAGGGCTACCAACTTACACTTGCTGCAAGTGTAATTGCTGTTATCCTCAGGTAAGAATACAAACATGCCACAGACATTGCATGTCACTTCCTCAGCTTTCTCAATAGCCACACTGCTGCAATCCATTTCAGAAGTAGTTAAAGCCTAACACCTATAGGATGTAAGAGATACTCAGCTTCTAACAGGAAGGACCCATAGGCTAAGAGCCACAGGGCAAAAGCCTCTGATGAGGAGGATCCTAATTCAATTCAGAGCTCACCCAGCAGAGGGCAGGGCCAGCAGTCAGCCCCAGACAAAACAGACCCTCTCCAATTAGCTACAACCCAGGCAAAAGAGATAAACAGAAACAACACTTACTCCAGCAAGCACCACTTTTCAGCAGGCTGTATAAATTCACACACACCCAAACATTGTCCTCCCACACAGTATCCTCAGCTAATTCTCCCCAGCAGTTAAGGAAGGCAACAGAAAAACACTCACCACCACTTCAACAGCTCTCTTGCCTGCTCCTTCTCAGAGCCCAGTAGGGATGAAAGTTAATGGGCTCCACATGGACAGAGGGCTCTGCGTGGATCCCGTCACCTGGAAGCAGGCTAGAAGTCTCAGAAGCTCCTCCCTCCCATATTTAAAAAAGTGTACTTGATTCATAGCCTACTATGGAAGGGAAAGTCTCAATTGCTGGAGAAGACATAGCAAATAGAGGTGGTGATGGTAGAATTTCCTCTTTTCTTTTGCCTATAGTTGGTTCTTAAATTATCTCCTTGAGGGGAGGAAAGCCCATTTGCAGCTGGTAAAGCAACATCACACACAATAATTCACAGGTTTTTAAGATTTCTCAGAAACCTTTGATAGTATCAGAACTAATTCTAGAACAGACACTTTGTACAGTCATAGTAAATATACAGGCCAGACCACAACTCGATGTATGAAATTTCCCCAGTAAATGTTGTGGGCTTTCTGAAATCCTGTTTGCTGGACTTGCCATTTGTCACTTATTTTGCCTTAGAAGAAACCTCTACATCAGGGGTCCTCAAACTTTTTGAACCTGTCGGAATCTTAGGAATTCTGGCACAGACTGGTAGGTACAACCACAAAATGGCTTCCATAAGAGGTGGAGCTAACCACAAAATATCAGGGATGGAGGTTTTGCATAATTCTAATAGTAACTCATCAACTTTTAAGGCAAAAGCTCTGCTTAACAGGATGCCTTTTAAAATGAAAGGCTTGTATAAGAATATTTTCTTGAATAGGTAAGAATATTCTTCTTGAAGCTTACCTTCAAGATGGGTAGACGTATTAGTCTGTCTGTAGCAGTAGAAAAGAGCAAGAGTCCAGTAGCACCTATAGTCTCACTTCAGAAGAAATGAGCTGTGACTCAGGAAAGCTCATACCCTACCACAAATTTTGTTGTATAGGTGCTACTGGACTCTTGTTCTTTTCTACAGCTTGCCTTCATAGAATCATAGGGTTGGAAGGGATCTCTAGGGTAATCTAGTCCACCATCCCCATCCCCACACACAATGCAGGAAATTCACAACTACTCTCAATTTCCCCATAGAATCATAGGGCTGGAAGGGACCTTTAGATCCTTGCACTGTGGTTGTAGTTGCCACCAAAGCAACATTTTTGAAGATATGCTCTGTCAATCAGATCTTCTATGGCCAATTAGAATCCCTGCTGGGTAAAATCCATTCTATCTTTACTGCAGATTGATGTGACACACCCTCTTACATTGGAAAGCAAGCCTCAGAGTACAACAATAAATGAAGAGCATTGTGTGAATGCAGTATTGGGTCTACTGCAATATTTGCATTTTATCACACAATACTAGAGCTCTAGATAAAACACTGGGAGCATTTCATGATTGGTTTTCATATGTGTGGGTGTGTTTGATTATAAATTGTTTACAATTGACCAGTGAGGAAGGCCTTAGAGCTGAAATGTGTCTGGTTGGTTTTTTACTGTACCTTGGTCTATTTGTGTTGGTCATTGCACTGTACCATCATCTGTACCTTGTGATGTTTTAGCAAGTTTTAGCATGTACATGTAGCCTGCCATTCAGGCCTTATGTTCTAAACTTGTTTTTAATCTACACTTGTGCACATCTATGATAAATGCTTTCCATATATATTTTTAGGTTGTTGTTACTTGACCCCATTTCTGTTCCCCTAAAATCCCATCTGGTCTTGCCCGCTTTCTAAAGGAACTTGGCATAGGGTTCCCATTCCCCCACTTGGGGCAGGGGTTCCCCCGATCCCACCCTCCCCCCGCGCCCACTTACCTGGCTGGTGGGGCAGTGTGCTCCCTGGGGCTCCCCCTTACTGGGTGGCATGGTGTGCCCCTGAGTGTAGGGCGCACTCCCGCACCACAAGAGCAGACGGCAGTGGCAGAGAGAAAGCAGGCGGTGGTTGCAAGAGCACGTCGCTCTCACCGCTGCCGCTGTGGCTGCTGCGTGCCACTCTCTCGCTGCAGCCGCCAGCATCCCTGTGCAGCCAGCACTGGCAGAGACAAGGGGTGAGGCGGTGGCGGCGGTGCGAGAGTTAGCTGCAGTGGCCACAGCCTGCTCTCCCTCTCGCTGCCACTGCTGCCACGCCCCTTGTCCCTGTCAGTGCTGGCTACACAGGGGCAGCCGCAGCCATGGCGAGAGAGAGAGAGAGCAGGTCATGGCCACCGCAGCTCGCTCTCTCACCATGGCTGCCACTGCCCCTGTGCTGCCCGCGCCAGCAGGGACAAGGGGTGCTGTGGTGGCAGCAGCGGCGAGAGAGAGCTGCCCACTCTCTCCGCCCTCCCTGGCGCATGTGACATCATCATGCGGGTGCCTTTGACCCTGCATGATGACGTCATTCCCGGAAGTGACATCATCACGCATACCGGGAGCACACGTGCGCTTGCATGTGTGTGTGTTAACTACAGCAAGAGGACCAAGGAGGTAGGAGCCAGCATCCCAGTCTCCATTCTAGATTCAATTTTAATTCTGTATTAGGCACTCTAATCTTACACAACAAATTAGAGTTTATGGACTACTACCCCCCCCCCCCCAGCCGCCTTGAGAATCACTGCTTCACTTTTCCTCTAGTCCCCGTAGTCCTTTTTCCTGGACATTCATTATTATAATAATTCTTTTTAGCATATGCATATAAAAGCAAAAGCTTCATGGTATCCCAGTGGCAATAATAGTGAATTCCTTGCAGGTTAAAGGAGAGGTACCTTGTAAGCACCATAAAGGGTTCTTGTAATACACTATATGCTCACTGTATCATTCGATGGATGATTTTATCTCCATAATCAGGAATGTGAGTATTGTTCCATGAAATGCAAATTCTCCTCTATCACTGTGAATATAGGTATCTAATTCCTAGGCCCCTTGATTCTGGACAATAAACACTGCTAAGAAGAATCTGAGGTACAAGCATCAATAGCTTTCCTTTCTTACACTTGCAATTTTGTTTCGAGATAGGTATCGGCCCACACAGGAGAAAGCTATCCTTTCACTAGGAGTGTTTATTTCTGTTTGTACATGCTCTTTTTCAATGCCATCTGCTCTGGCCAGTCAACCTTCATCTGAAAAGGTTTCCTTTGCCTGTTATATCATTCAATTGTATGCTAGGATGAGATAAGCTTTAGGACTGGCCAAGGTGAAATTGATATTGGAGACCTCATTGTTGTTGCTTTGATTTTAATTATGGGAGGCAGCAGCTCCACACAGTGAATTGGAAAGAACTGCATTTCCTCTATACCTCAAAGTTTTGGCTTAACAGGAAACACCTGGAGGGAGAGCAGGGTTGCCATTTTTAATGACAAGGCTCCTAGGTCTGTAACAGGTTTGGGATGGGCAGAAATTTGACAGTATCCTCCCCCGCCCCTGTGAATGGAGATCCCTAAAGTGGAAGGCTTCACATAAAGCTGTTTTTGCTTTTTATTACCAAGAGGCCTGGGGGAAAAATGTCCTGTCCCTTTAATAAAGGCTTAAAGTGTGGAAATGGGCAGCCAAAGCTTTTGAAGGTAAATAACTACAATTAGTAAATATAGGTTCATTAAGCATCTATTAAGGAGACAGGAAACTCCCCCCCCCCAGCAATAAGAAGCCCTATTTGTCATGCAGCTGGCAGTTCTATCTCTAACTCTGACTCAGAGATCTTATAACATTTTTGAAAAATGTTCTGGTTGTTCCAGGAGGAGTGGCCAGGCCACTGTGAAACCCTTTCAATGTGTTAGGATTACCAATGTGGGGGGAGAGAGAAAATGTCCTGTCCTTTTAAAAGAGGCTTAATGTATGGGTAGCTGAAGCTTTTGAAAATAAATAACTTCATCTGGTAAATAACGCCCAATTAAGCCTTTGTTAAAGGAACAGCACTTTTTTTCTGCAGTCAGCTAGCAAATCATAGAGATCTTCTCTACCACCACCATGCCACAAAAAGATATTTCAATACAATAAGTCTCTCTTGAAAGGACAGAGCATTTTTCTCTAGTCCTGTTGGTACCCCTATAATTCATCTTTGTTATACAAACATGGTGCATGCCTGGTACTATTAATGGCTCTTTAGTTTCCCTTCGTTGTTGCAGCGGCACACACATTGTAAGAGCAGTCATGGTGTAGTGGATAGAGTGTCAGGCTAGGATCTGGATGACCTAGATTTGAATCCCCAGTCAGCCATACAAGCTTGCTTGGTGACTTTAAGCTAGTCACACTCTCAGCCTAACCTACTTCAAAGGGTTATTGTGAGGATAAAACAGAATGTTATAAGCCATTTTGAATCCTCATTGGGAGAAAAAGTGGGATATAAACGAAGTAAATAAAAATCATCCTAAGACATAAAAGGCAAACTGTGTTGCTGACAACTCACTTCTTAACCCGCACATGCACAGAATGCGGGGATAAGAAGTGAGTGGGGGGAAATGGTTTGCCTCCCCACTGCACGGCTGCTGGAAGGCCTGGCACCATGGCTCCAGGCCTTCCAGCTGCCTCGGGGCTTCTCAGCTGGGCAGGGAGAAGGCTTTCTCCCTGCCCAGCTAATCCATGGGCGAGGGGGGCAGCAGCAGTGGCGTGTCTACCCGCCCACCACTCAGCTGGGCAGGGAGAAAGCTGGCCAGCAGCCCACTGCAGCACAGGGCTGCCCAGCCCACTGTGGTGTGGCGCTTGTTGCCAACCTCCCCCTTCAGAATCATGGACTATGTTACCTGTGCCTGTCTCCTGCCTTCAGAACCATGGACTATGTTATCTGTGCCTGTCCCCCGCCTCCCTGGATTATGGGCTCTCTCTCTCTCTTACTTGCCCTGAGACCCACTGCATCTCTTGTGCTGGGCATGAACTGTATCTTGGGACAAGAACCTGGTAGTTAGCAGTGACATGCAAGAAGGAAGGGTTCTCCATGAAATGGACTAGGCACCCCCTGGCCCACCTTCCATGGGGAAGCCACCGCAGAACAGTCCTGGGCTCGCCATAATGCCCAGAGAAGCATGCTAGTGAGCCCATGAACGCACAGAAGCAAACCAGAGGGCAGCCATGTTCTCGGGCAACAGGCAGTTACTACGGACGGTTCTCCCTGAGTCCACCATTTCACCGCAAGGCTCCTGTCACGTCCGAAGCTATGCCTCGCCCTAATATGCAGATCACTTGCAGCAGCCCAGGGACGGGAGCGATGTGCCGACTGTACAGGGCGGATAATAGACGCTTATCAATACGCCCATCGAACATCAACATTCCAAGCCGATCCCATCAAGTGCCACCTGGCTTCCTGTCAAATCTAATCAACCCGCCCGGCATACCTTCCCTTCCCCTTTTGTCCCATCCCCAAGGGTGTCGCTATCACACAATTAGATTCTAAAGTGGCCCATCAAATTCCTAACATTAACCCATCATACCTTTTGTTAAAACATCCTGAGAACCAGTCCAAGGCAGCCCCGAAGGGCTCCGCCTCAGGACACCTTTTTTGGCTATTTAAGCAGGCTCTGCCTGAGATTAGGTGCACGGTGCTCGGCACCATGCCCAGTGCCCGGTGCCATGCTCGGCTGGGCGCCGTGCACTATCCCTGACCCAGATGGACCCTCTGCGTGTATGGTACTGGCATTATACACTGCACACCCCTCCATCCCCGCTGCTGGAATCTCTGCTTCTCGCCATGATCAGGTAACGTATTGCCTCTCTCTGCCATCGATCTCAAGTGGGAACCTGCTAATGCAAATGTCTCTATAACTCTTTCCAACCTTTATTTCTGAGTGTTTGTATGTTTGCTGTATGTAAGTACTATGTCAGGCATAGGCAACACTTTTAGTAAACATTATTTATTTGAATATCAGCCTCCTCTTTCTTGTCTGAGTAATCCAGAAGACTAACTATGGTATACATTGGTTAAGGATCCGCGCTAGCTCAAGCCAAACTGCTTGCTAATTTCCCCTATAGAAGTGCAGTTCTGGTAACAGGCTGCCTGGGTCGCTGCGGTGTGGGGTTGCCCAGTCTGCTGCGGCCCATGGCAGTCTGGCCTGGTCTCCACTGTTAGAGCTTGTATTCTTTCACAACAGGTTCTGCCACTACTTTAAAAATAAAATAAAATTTAAGATATGCCTTATTTTGATTTCATTCAGAATTTGGACCAAGAATCTCATTTTAGTACTATGATCAAGAATCATAACAGACTGCCTTTGTGCTTGAGCTGTGTGACTTTCTCTCACCACTGAGTCATCACAGCCAGCATCTGGGATTAGTTGGATGGCTTCCAGGTCACAGAGTCTTCTTGAGCCCCTTAAACCTCTCTATTCCATGGAATCTCTTCATGGTGAAAAATAAGCAACTCCCTTCATCTTACATTGGCTGACATTTCCCATAGTTAGAGTAATCTTCCTTGGATCAATTCACCTCAAAGTGACACACAGAAGGCAAAGGGGGTGGGTGGGTGGGGATGTTATAGTTCAGGCACAATGAATTTTCTGGTTGATTTCATACAAGACATTGAAGTGAATCATGAAACCCTTTGGAGTGATAGAGCTAGGACTCCTAAATATTGTTATATAGCATTACAAGATGTGACTGTTTTCCTCTATTTGAAGAGAAAGTGAATTTATTCTGGTCTAACATGTATAAGAAAATTGGGAATCTTTCTGTTTGAAAGGAGTACCAAAATGGCAACTTGCAGCTGGATTTCTCTTTTTTTGTCTCTGCTTTTCGGGACTGAAAATAACAAAAATTAATAAAGATCAAATCTGGGGGGAAAAGCAGTGGGCATTTTTCTCTCTTACTCAACTTCTCTTTGCTGCTATGTCTCTCATATTTTCACAGGAAAGAAGCATGAAGTCTAGATTATAATAATAAATGCACTCATCATAACACATTCGTTTGTAATGGAGCAGAAGACTGAAAGAGCTCCTTTTTGGTCACCATCACTTTCCCCTAAAGATGGTCCACAAATTAGTTGACAGACGGTGGATTTGTCTCTCATAGTAGAGGGGGGAAATCACATGGGATCTCCCAAATCTTGTTAATCACTGTATACTCTGGTCTCCCCAGACTAGTATTTGTCATGCTCAGGGCTAGGGAAGCCGAAGAGGCCCACAGGTGGTCTCACAGAGGACTGGTAAGCGATAGTCTGAAAGCAAAATCGAGGTCAAGAGCCAAGAGATCAGTCCAACAGAGGGGCAGGCAAGTGGGAGTAAGAAATGAAGCTGAGGTCAGAATCCAAGAGTTCAATCCAGGGGAGGGCAAGGTACAAGGCAGGATCACAAGCTTCCAGGCACAGAGCTGCTGGTCACAGGGAGTGGTGAACAAAGTTGTTCTTCCTTTTATGCTCAGGTTTGGGTAAGAGAGTTAGGGGCAGGTGTTTCCTCTTCACCTGATTGTTGTTGGGGAAAAAATAGGTTAAAACAGTTTAAAATCAGAGGAACAGTGGATATTGAATCAATAGTGAGTCAAACGTCTGTTTGCTTTTTAAAAACATTTACTTCTAAAGGAAAAAGGTGCACAGGGTTCCTACAAAATAAAAAATCCTATGAGCTACGTCTTGCTGACCATGAGAACAAAGAGAACAAAGATGAGAGAAAATCACCTGACCTATTGACCAATAAAAGTTTACAAATACATCTCAGTTTCCCAGGCTTCCAGGCTCTTGGCTCTGTGCCAGGTTCTCTTTCTGGTCAATATAAACAATAGCACAGTGAGTAAATACATTAACCGCATAATAACTGAATGTCAGACCTTGCAACGTATATTCCAACACCCCTTCTAACATGGAAGTCATTATGCATCCATATTCAACAAACATTATTCATCTTTTATCTCAGCATTGGGATCAAACATATTTAACATTTCACGGATATATTCAAACTTTGTTTTAGACAGTGGCTTAGTCAGGATATCAGCCACCATTTCTTCTGTGTGGCAGTGTGGCAATCTCAATTAGTCCCTTCTGGTACATATCTTTCACAAGTTCACATTTAAGTCAAATAGATCTGCTTCTTGCTTTGGTACTTTCTCCTTTGCATATAGCGATAAACGCTTGATTGTCCTCAAACATAACTACAGGTATAGATTCATTTATTCCACTGACACACATCCAGCTTCTGCTGTAGATTGTGCTACAATAGTTTGCTTCCTACTAGTCCTGTCTCAGTCCATCTCCATAAAAGAATAGGTATCCGCTGGTAGATTTGTAGTTACTCAATCCTTCTCCCCAATATCCAACCAATCTTGGTTTTCAGATGGCTAAATTCTCAGTTTTAAGTCCGCTGTTCCTTTCAGGTATCTTGCTAGTTTCTTTATCGCATTCCAATTATGATGATTAGGAGAACTTACATTTCTGCATAAGATGCCAACAGCTGCTGTAATATCAGGTCTTGTAGTTTTGCTCAAGTACAGAAATTTTCCAACTACTTCTCTGTATTCACCATCATTCCTAAGTGGTTGTCCATCCCTTTCTTTCAGGTAATCAGGTTCAAGTGGTACACTTGACACATTGCAGTTTTTCATGCCAACAGATTCTATAAAGTCCAGTATTTTTCTTTTCTGGCTTAAAAGAAAAGTTCCATCTTCAAGTCTTTCAAGCTGTATTCCAAAATAGTGTTTTGCATCTCAGAGTTGCTTCACTTCCACCTCTTTGTTCAGTTCATCAACTATTTTTTTAATGTCCCATCTGTTTTGACAAGATATGATCAAATCATCAACAGAAAACAAGAATGTACTGGTATTGTCCATTTTTAACTCTGGTATACAGATAGGGTTCTGCCTTTCCTTGCTTAAATCCTTGCTTTTGTAGTAACTCTGATATTTTGTCATACCAGGCTTTTGCTGCTTGCTTTAGGCTTGCTTGCTTTGTTGAGCTTGCATACATGATCTTCTAGTCCTCTGATCTGGAAACCTTCAGGTTGCTCCATATATATTTTCTCAGATAATTCTCCATTGAGAAAAGCTGTTTTTATATCCAGATGCTCCACTATCAAGTTTCTTGATGCAGCAACACTAAGTAGTGTCCTGAACATTGCATGGTTAATAACTGGTACAAAAGTTTCAAAGTAGTCACTTCCATATTCCTGTGAGAATCCTTTGGCTACTAGACATGCCTTGTATTTTTCAACAGTTCCATCAGCATTATATTTGATTTTGAACACCCATTTGCATCCAACAGGTTTTCTGTCTGGAGGAAGATTTGTAAGAGTCCATACTTATTTTGTATTTATGGATTGTAGTCTTCTTCCATTTCTTCAATCCATTTATCTCTTTCTTCTGCAGGTAGTTTACATATGTCTTTCCAGTTCTTAGGCTCTTTTATAAGTTGCACAGTTTCATAAAATCCATATTTCTTTGGTGGGTTTCCTTTATTGCTTCTTTCTGATAGTCTCACAGTGAATCCTCTGGTCCAGTCCCTGCTTCCCCTTCTATTTGGGTAGTCTCTTGAGAAGGTGGACTTGCAAGTTCCCCGAGTGTCACTGCAGGTAACCAATTGACCAGTTCTTCAGGAGCAGTTTCTGTATCTCTTGGATCAGTTGTCACTGTGGATTCAGTTGTGTTAGAAGTATGTGGCAAATGGTTCTCATCCACATATACTACATTGTGTTCCCTCACTTTGTATTGTTGAGGCTTGTAAATTCTGTATCCTTTTCAACCAGTAGGATATCCCACAATTAGTCCAACTTCAGGTGGAGGATCAAGCTTTCCTCTCTTCTCCTTTGGTTATGTGAGCATAGGCTTTGGAACCAAAAGCTTTGATATGCTTCAGAACTGGCTTCTTGCCAAACCAGGCTTCAAAAGGAGTGATGCCCATCACCTTTGAAGGTGCGATGTTGTGTAAGTAAACTGCTGTGTTCACAGCTTCAGACCATAATCCATTGGGTAATCCAGAATGTATAAGCATAGATCTGCACATTTCCTGTATAGTCCTATTCAATCTCTCAGAAAATCCATTTTGTTGTGGTGACTGAGTAATAGTTACTTTATGCTCAATGCCTTCAAGTCCCAAAATCTCTTAAATTCTGCATTGCAATATTCTCCACCACCATCAGTACATAGACTTTGAGGTGTTTTGCCAAACTTATTCTTAACTGTGGTAACAAAGCATTTGAATTTCTCAAGTGTTTCATCTTTGCTCTTCATCAGGTATACAAAGCTGTATTTTGTTTTGCTTTCAGTAAAAGTTGCAAAATACTTGTTCCCGCCAAAAGATGGTGCTAGTGGGCCAACAAGGTCAGAGTATATAGTCTCTAGAAATTCCTGATTATGGGTAGTGGACTTCCCTGTGTAGCTTGGGCCAGTCCCCTTTTCTTTAAGACATGTCACATCTTTCATTTGCCTTGTCACAAACAGGAACAGAGATTCCACAGTCCTTTAACAACTTCTCAACACTTTGCACACTGTGGTTTCCTAATTTCACATGCCATGAATACAGACATCTGCGGTAATCACAAACACCTTGACTAGTTTGACAAATTTGCACTTCACCATCATCAACAACTTCTGAGCCTTCACTAACATCCACAAGATAATGAAATCCATCTCTCTCTTCCACCACAAATTCAATGCCAGATTTCTCACCAACAATCCCACTTTCACCCAATTTGTTCTTGAGAATCACCATGTGATTATTTTCTACAACTCTCTCAGTTGAAATCAAATTCTCTGCTGCTTCAGGAATCAGTGACGCATTCTGTAATTTAACAGCCACTATATCTCCAGTAGTTGTAAGCATCTTAATTGGCACTGTTCCAATCCCTTCCACATGAAGTGGTTTTTTATTTGCTTGTAAAAGTCTGGGTCTAGTCTCAGTATCAAGTTCACAAAAGGATTCATGGTATTTGCATACATGTATACATGATCCACTATCTAACACGAACAATTTCTTATTTTCAACATCCTCATTATCACAAATTCTTAGCATATAATTATTCTCAGCATTCCTCTGAGCATATCTGCCATTGCCTCTGGTTTGAGGTCTGAAATTCCTTCTGTTGTTAAAATTTCCTCTGCTGTTATAATTTCCTCTGCCAGCAGGTGGCGTTCTTTCATAGTGAGCATGTGAGCCAGTAGCCATAGCATTTTGGCCATGTGCCCTGTTTGATTTACAATCTCTGGAGAAATGATTTCCCCCACATGAGAAATAATTATTTTTTCTGCGTCTACATCCATGTCTCAAACTAAAAACAGTCATTCCATCAGACACAATCTCTAGACCATCAACTTGTCTTACTTCTGTTTCCTCTTTCAAAACTGACAACAAATCCTCTAGTGATAAAATCTTCTGGTGTCTCAGATAAAGCACAAGACTTTTGTAACTAGGGGGTAAGCCTTTCAGAATTGCTGCAATAACATCCTCATCTTCAGGCACTTTCCTCAAATCTTTCAATTGACCATAGATCACCATGAGCCTTTTAAATTAGACAGGCAATGAATCACCTTCTCTCATTTTGAAATCATACAGTTGGCTCTTTAGGTACAGGATTTTACTGGACATTTGTCCTTCACAGTTTTTCTTTAAAAGTTCAAGCATAGCCTTTGCAGTTTCCAAGGTATGCAGGCTAGGCACTTCATGGTGAGTTACTGAGTTCATAATCAAGGTTTTTGCCAAGCCATCTTGCGCTTGGCAAGATGGCAATTTTCTCTTCCTGATCTGCTGGGACATCTTTGATTAATGCATCAGTAGCTCTGTACATCTGCAGCTGATTTCTTAGTGCAGTAAGCCACCAGCTATAATTATTCTGGTTTAGGTAAGGCATACTAAACCCTCCTGGGCTAGGTTCAATGGGTTTGCATGTACTCATGTTTCTTTGATTTGACGAACTAGGACTGCTCATCTTGGAGTTTAGAAGGTATTCTTTCAGGCAGGCTGAGATCAGGCACATGCAGGGTTAAAGGTTTTCTTCTAGGCTTTGGGTGCAGGCTTCTCTCCGCCCAGCTGGCTTGTAGGAGCTCCAAACAAAGGGAAAAAAACTTCAAAAGAAATGGTCCTCAGCTGCAGTTCCTCAATGCAAATCAGTTCCTAGGCAAAACTCTCAGACAGCATGATCTGAGGTTTCCTTTCCTGGGCTGATTCCAGACGGCCCTCCCCATCACGAAACGTCGCGCATCGTCGCGCAGAAAATGCAAAATATCGCGTTTTCTCGCGAGAGTTTTGTGCGATGTCGCGCAAAACTCGCGCGAGAAAACGCGATATTTCACATTTTCTGCGCGACGATGCGCAACGTTTCGCGATGGGGAGGGCCGTCTGGAATCGGCCTTGGTTACAATTGAGTACAGGAGAGTGCAGGGGGCAAAAAAGTTGTTTTTTAAAAAATCCAAGCCTCTCTGCCTAATTAGCTTAGCCTCTCTCCTTAAAGATCCATTGAGACATTAAAAAAAATCATTTGCTTGTACTGCAAACATCCCAACAACCGTCGCTCTGCTACCGATTTTGTTAGGGGAAAATGGGTTAAAACAGTTTAAAAACAAAGGTACAATGGATCTTGAATCAATAGAGAGTCAAACGTCTGTTTGCTTTTTAAAAATATTTACTTCTAAAGGAAAACGGTACACAGTGCTCCTATAAAATAAGAAAATCCTATGAGCTACATCTTGCTGACCACGAGAACAAAGAAAAGGTAACAATGGGGATTCTTCCTGTGTCTTCTTGACCCTGAGAGAAAATCACCTTACCTATTGACCAATAACAGTTTACAAACACATCTCAGTTTCCTGGGCTTCCAGGCTCTTGGCTCTGTGCCAGGTTCTCTTCCTGGTCGATATAAACAATAGCACAATGAGTAAATACAGTAACCCCATAATGACTGAATGTTAGACCTTGCGACATATATTCCAACAATTGTGATGCCTTGATCTGTGAGATCAACTCCATCAGACGCTGAGCCTGCAAGCACACACTCCTCCTCCTTTCCCACACAGCCTCCCTGACAGTTCCTCCACCTTGCAGCTGGCTTGGGAGGCTCAGATCTCCTGGGTGCCAGTTCCTGCTCCTCTCTGCATGCACCCTCATCCCTAACAGCTTCTCCAGAGGGCATGGGCTGCATTGCCTGCTGCTCCATCAAAGGCTCCTGTGGCACCACGGCTGGCTCTGCTGCTGGTTCTTCTGGTTCCTCCAGCCCCTTGTCTTCTGGGGAGGACTCACCGGTGGGTGGTAAGGAGCCAGGCCAAGGCTGGCCCACAGCAATATTCCATGTGGAAGCACAATCCAGGGGGTCCATAGCCCTCCTATTATCTCTTTACCTGTCACTGGTGAAGAGAAGAACCCCACGGTGACTGCTCCCCTTTGAGGGTCCCTTGGTGAAGTTGGGTTTCCCCCCCGCCCAGCATTTGTGTTCCTGCAGCACAGAGGCCATCTGGCCCCAATGGATCACCCCCATCCCCTTGATGTGACAGCCATCTGCCTGGCATCTCAGGCCCCAGCGGTGCAGGAGGGTGACAGCCTTCTCCCCAGATACAGGCAAGACTCCAAGTCCCACATCATTTGCCATGTGTCTTGTGAAGGGGGGTGGGCAGGACAGAGGCATTGTGTACTAGCAGCCCCCACAGGATCGACAGGCCCCCGCTCTGTTTGGGGGCTGAGCCACCCAACAGGGCAGAAGCCCTTGGTGGATCCTTATAGCAGCGGCTGCCAGCAAGCATTTAATGGATTCCCCTCAGGCAGGAAAGTGCTCCTTGTCTGCATCTGGCTGTTCTGTTTCCTGGTTGTTTGGAGCTCTGATCCTGCGAGGGAGAAAGTCAAGGGGTCATGCACCCACCATCACAGAGGAGTTGCAAGAGCAAGTACCCATTCATCCTGACCCGTGCTTGTGATCGCTCCTTTGTCCAAGGGGTGGGGGGAGCCAGGCCAAGGGAGTATGGATGGAGCCCTAGCATGGGCTGCTTCCCTGAAACAGCTGCGCCAAGCAGAGCTCCCTGGGCAACTGCATCTTTGGCAGGTATGGGTCACATCCCCCCTCCCCAGAGAACTTCAACCACAGAGGCCACTGTTGGTGGAGCACCAATGAGGGAGAAGGGGAGACTGGTGTGAATGAGCACACCAGGACAGGCAGCTCCTCAGCTCCTTCTTACTTGTTGGTGAGCCCTTGTCCCTCCTTGAGCCAGGAGTCAGGACCTGGGTAACCTGGGTGATAGTTGTTAGTCAGACATTCTGGACTTAGCTATCCTCCCATTTGTTTTTTTTTAATTATTTTTTAATATCTAACACAGAAAACTACAAAAACTACAAAAGTACAAGGGATAGAAAGATGGGGAAAAGAAAAGAAAAAGGGAAGGAGGGCTGGGAAAAAGGGGAAGGCAACATACAGACAATAAACACTACACTGCAATGCTTTCCCTTCATACTGCCATAATTAAAAATTAAACCTTTATAAAATATTGATGGAGTGGTTGACCTTACAAAATACAGATCACAATCCAACTTAAGTCTTCTTCCCCGCCCTAGGCCTCGGACGCAGTTCTCTCTGAGCAGCAATAGCCGCAGCGCTCGTTGCCTCCCCCCCCCTTCAGACTTCGAATCTTCTTCTTTTTGCTTGGTGTCTTGCCCAAATTCTTGATTTTTGGCCTCAAAATCCCTTAGCTGATCTTCTGAATTTATCTTGTAAGCTCGATCTTTATAACTGAACCAAATTCATTCCGGAAATAGCCATTTATACTTTATCCCACGTTCCCTCAGGAGAGCAGCAAGCCTTTTATACTTAAATCTTCTTTTCCGAACTAGAAATGGAATGTCCTTCAGTATCTTAACCTTATTTCCCAGAAAGTCCAAGTCCGCATTATATGAGTTGTATAGGATAGTGTCCCGGACCCTCCTAGATGAGAATTCGATAAAAATCTCGCGAGGCAGCTACCGCTTCGTTGCATATTTTGAAGAAGCCCGACAGACTTCCAAAATGGCGCTTTTTACCTCTTCTTTAGTTGCCCTCGCGGGTGCCGCCAATAATTCCGAGGCAAGATCCCATAAATCCTGGTTTTCCTCCTCTTTCACATTCTGGAGACGCAAAATAGTCTGTGTTCGTTCCACTTGCAGCCCGATCAGCTGGTTTTCCACCAGCTTTAGCTCCTTGTTCGTTGCTCTCATGAGTGACGCATTTTCCCGAGCAGACTTCTCTGCCCCCCCCCGCTACTTCCTTGATGGCTTTCACATCGCTCTCAATTAAGCCCACCCTTTGATCTGTTTCATTCAGTTTGTCAACAAAGGGTTTTATGGCTTCGATAACTGACCTTTTCACCAACTCCTCGAGCGATTCCCCTTTTCCCTGCAGGGCAGCCGAAATTGACTTGCCCAAAGCAGGACTCTGCTTTTTCGCTGCCATTTTAGGGGGGGGGGGACCGCCGACCTTCTGAAACTCAGCGAGGGGGAAGAAATCCAAGTCTTCTTAACTTCAGATCCCACCACTCCTTCGCATACGCTTGTAATAACAGAAGGGATTCGCTTACTTACAGGCTTCCGCCTAGTCCTGTTCTTTGCCGTTTTCCATGGCCTGGCAGCACGCAGGGTGCCGCGCACGTCTGCCGGCCTCCATAGGGACAAACGGGCAATTTACCCCCTGCATCGATTTCCAGGGGGCTCTTCCCGCCGTGTCCCGGACCCTGACTCCCTCCCTGGGAGTCCTGGGGGCTAATCTTCGCAGATCAGCCGCCTGGTCAGGCTGCTTGGACGCTTCCTCTCAGACCTGCAGAGAGGAGTGTCCGACATGGCCGAGAAAACGAAACCGAAATCGCTATCCTCCCATTTGTGAGTGCAAGATAACCCCGTTTTTTACAACGTTCCCCCAGTGCACTCTTGCTTTCTCACCCTGTGCACTCTCTCTAGCCACATGCTCTAAGTCCTCGTGCAGAGGGCTCTCAAGCAGAGGCTCTAGCCATGTCTTTACTTACTTGGATTCATGGGTGCGCCACCTGAATGTTATGTAGGATGGGCAGGAGACTGATTGGCTGCTGGGGAGGGTGTGCAGATTGGTCCTGTGGTAGTCGACATCCTATACTCCACTGGGCCACTTGGGCAGGGCTGGGCAAGGAGAGGAGGTGAGTTTTCCCCTACAATGGGTACCTACGGCTATGCCGTTATTTTTCATAGCATAACTTTCTGCTGCTGCTGCAAAGGGTGTTTATATGCTCCAAATGGCTTAGGGAGTGGACTCACTTATGCCCTGTCCCTGGCCCACCCTCCGTCCTGCTGGCACAGGGACTTATGCCCCGGTTATGCCTGCAGCCATCTGCCATGGCCAGGCACCAACCGAAGATCCAGGCAGAGTGGTGCTGGGCCGTCGTTGGGTATGTTCAATGGCATAAGTCCAGGATATGCCAAAGTAACTCCTAGTCGGCTTCCAGGGTGCTTTCACTCCCCACCCCCAAGGATTGTGCTGTTAATGTAACATTGAGGTCTAATTTTGTTCCAGACACCAAAATGGGTTTAAATTATTTATTTATTCACTTTATAGTGTTTTTTTTGTTGAGCCTCAAGGCTGTTTATTTATTTAAAAGAATTGTTTTTACAGAATCAAGAAAAGCTTTTCTTCCATTTGATGGTAGTAGCTAGAATAATATTTCCTAGATATTTTATAACTAAGAACTTTGAGATACCTGTTTCAGGAAGGTAGCTAAGTTGGTCTGCAGTAGAACAACAGGATCTGAGTACAGTGGCACCTTAGAGAACAACAGGATTTTCAGGGTATAAGCTTCCGAGAATCAAGCTCCCTTCTTCAAATATCTTCTTCAGTTTCTGAAGGAGGGAGCTTTGACTCTCAAAAGCTTATACCCTGAAAATCTTATTGGTCTGTAAGGTGCCACTGCACTCAAACCCTGCCATTCTAAGATAATAGTGGTATGTCAAACTTTGGGAACTGGCATTTATGAACAAAGTTGCATCTTGTATTCAAGTCAAAGAAAGTTGACAAAAGAATGAGGAATTGGCTTGAATTTTATACATTTTTTAATAGTAAATGAATGTTAGCAGGAACCATTTTCTTCTTTATGACAGAAACATGATTTTTTTCCCCCTGTCTATACATCTTTCTGCTGTATTTGTTTAATGGATCTTTTTCTTTCTTTTTAAATGTATTAGTTGATGTTTTAATTCTTGACTTCTTAAATTTCATATCCAGTTTTTGAATTTTAGTCTTTGATTTTTAATTTCAAAAAACCCAAAGAACTATTGGGGAAAACAACCTCCAGGAATTGATAGGCTGATGATAAATTGAGGGGGTGGGTGAGCTGGTCCATCATAATTTGGGCTGTATTTTTCTAATTATTTTATACCGCATGTCTAAATTTTGTGCAAAAAAAGGGGAAGAGGTGCCTCCACACTACTAAACCAAGCAAAATAGAGGGTAACACCACATGTGGAGGTCAAAAAGAAAAAAAGAACTTTTTGATCTGTGCCTGTGGTGTTTTACTTTCTTTAAATTTGGGCAAACGTGGAAACCATGTGCATCCAGGGTGATTCCAAACCACTCAAATGTGACACAACTACAAAAATTTGTACAGTTATAACAATGGTCCTAGATGTTGTAATAAATCTCCAGGACTTTCTCCTTTATCCAGGAGCCTATTTGTTATGTGTGTGTGTGTTTGCTGCTGCTTCTTGTGTGAAACAGGAGCATGATCTGTAGTTGGGGGAAGTTGTGCTATTCTCTTATAATCAGCATAATTTCTCACTTCATTTGCAACATTCCAGCAGTACAGTAACAGCTGCCTCGCTCACCATTTAAAAATGTTTATTGGTGCTATAACAATTTTTAAGAATTAGCACCATTTCTCACTGTGTGGCCTCCAAGTAGATTGAATACAGGAGGAGGGATTTTCTAGATAGAATTAGCTGCAAATTAGTGCAGCCTTATTGGGAGGTGGGCTATACATATTGGCCCTTGGGAAATAGGTGCCAGGGCTAGAGGATTTGCTGCTTAGTAGCAGTATGACGCATGGTGCCAAGCAGTATATCCCAATACTGCTATGAGCTCAGGTGGTCTTGGGTAAGCCACTCAGCCCCAACACCCCAGCTGTACTGTGGGGATAATACACTGACTTTGTTCACTGCTCTGAGTGTGACACTCATCTGTCTAGAAAAGTGATATATTAGCACAGTTGTTTTTATATTTTTCCATAATGGAGGCTGGAGTAGGAAACATCTGATATGGTAAATGGTGGGAAGGGGCAAAGCAGAACCAGGTGATGATGGATTTCAATGGTGCAATGGGCACCATCATGTGGATTCTCAGTTGTAATTCTACATGCCAATAAATATGGAAAAGAAATGACTGAGCAGGGCAAAAAGGTTGTCGTCTGGAACGGTCTAGATCTCTAGTCTCTTCTGTCTAAATTTTTACATCCAGTGATTTGCAAATATCCCTATGCCTAAAGTGCAGTTCGATTGCCAATTGCAAGCAGCACTCTTAAACATTAGAGGGGAAAGTATTACTTTTTATTGAGTGTTATGAATTTTATTGCAAATGTTTTGTGCTGGTACATTCTCCTACTGTTGGCCATGCCTCTCCTCTTCCCTATCTGCCCATCCCACCCAACAGAAAAAGAAAACTTACACATAAGGAACTTGAATTGTTGCATTGATACTTCTTTGTGAAGGAAGGACAGCGATATTCATAGCGTTCTGGCTAGTGGGCTAATAGCAGCTGGTGGGGTTCAGGCAATTCAGACTGGGAAAGCAGTGTTCATGAGAAAAGACTAACTCCCCTCCTTTCCTTTTGGTGGTAAAAATTGGAGCTCCCCAGGGCTGCTTTAAAGTCTGTCTGTCTGTCTGTCTGTCTGTCTGTCTGTCTGTCTGTCTGTCTGTCGATTTAGTGTCCTCTTGCTTCATGGTTGCTTTAGTCCATAATGCAGTCATACTCTAATGGTAGGTGAAAGCTTTATTTACATGGTCTGAAGGGTAGAAATTATGAGGAGAAAAATGCATATGGAATGCAGCTCTCTTCTGTGTTTGGGCAAAATGACAAAGCTGCCAGGGGAGAGCGTTTGTGCCCTCAATCTCTCTCGCTCCCTCCAGTATAAAAATTGTATGTTGATGAATGCCATAAATTAGATCCCAATCAACTATGTATTCTCCTGGGATCCAGCCTGTGTTAATGAGTGAAGTGGGATTTGTTTGAAACATTAAATAACTTTTAGAGAACCTACCAGCACATTCGCTTCTCACCAGAATTAATAAATGAAGATATGAAAAGGAAGAAATTAGGTGTAAGTGGATTTTATCCGAGTCAATGGCAAATGTATTTTTTAATCTCTAATTAGCAGAGCTGCTTGCTGGAAATGTTATTTACAGGAAATTCATTCCTTTATTTGGATGTCAGTGGAAAGTTCCTTTTTCTCATTTTGTTCTACCATAGCTCCCTAATCCCCCACAGTGTATAGATAACTCTATTTACTGGTGAATGGAGTGGGCATAATTCAGATAAACCAAGGGACTCTAGTAATAGGAGATACCATCAAGGCTTGCAAAAATAATAATGGTCAACTAACTACCCTTCTTCCCAAATCCTTCCCCAAATTGCCTTGATCAATGCATGTGTACAGTCCTCAACTTATTGGACCAGTGGCTGTGCATTAAATAATCAAGAATGGACAACAACTGCTCTTAGGTATTATTAGAGTATTGATGGCTTAAAGAGCCTTCCTCCTGGTGGTCTTCCCCTCCCCTCACTCATATTTCTATGGTTTCTTCTTCAGTTAACATCTCCTGCCTTCACTCGTCTTTTCCCTGCCATACAAGCTTGCCTTCTTCTTTCTTGTCCAGTGATATCACTTGTTAGGTTTCCTAGAATGGCAGCTTTAGAGAGAGAGAGCAAGCACTCTAGGAAAAATGCTCAGCAGCACTATCTTGAAGACTTCACCAGCTGGAAAACGACTAATGGGCAGTAGGTTCAAGAATGAGACTGGGAGTGGTAGTGAGATGAGCTCATGAAGCAATAAGGAATATGTAGGTTGGGGTTCTAAAGCTTAGCCTTGAGCAAAGTATTTGGTGTGAAACAAATGGGTTGGCATTGGTAGGAAGCAGCTGTGTGTCGTGCAGAAGCCAGCTTGGATCAGGCCATTGGATCCAGGCCACTGGATATTAATATATAAGCCCAGTTCTGATTATTGTGATAGCTCCAAAATTGGGAACTGGTTTGTATATTATGTCATATTATATTTTCTAGGAATGAATTTTTTTTCTTTTTCTCAAGCTTTTGTAGGGTTCTGCCTGGTAGATCTCAATGACTTCAACATGAGTCCAGAACTGCATGAGTTAAAACTTTATTGATTATCTACTAGTTCAGCAATCCAATCGTTGCCAGAAATGAAGTTCTGTACCAAGCCCCAAGCCTATATTGAATTCTAAGTATAGCCTAGTTCCCACCCACTCCTAGCTGCCATCCTAGCCTGTGTTCCCACTTCCCATCCCCCAATAGCTATGGTATATGTGTAAGGTAAAAAGCAAAGCAAAACAAAGCAACTAGGAATGTAAGCGAAGAGGATGTTTTAGAAATTCACAGTTCCAAAGTTATGTATCCACGACAATGGTTCTTCTTCTCAGGCTGAAAGTTGGAGACTGGCAGATAAGCTCAGGAGGGCCCCCCCCCTCCTCTGCATGCTTTCACAGGACAGAGACAGAAGAGACAGCCACAGCTCCTATCATCAGAGTTCTAACATAGGAGCACAATGTCCATTAGAGTCTAGACTTTTTCCCAGGCTCTTCCCAATCAGGTCAGGGGTTGTCAAGCCCCTGAAGTATGGCAGGGGATATCAAGACCCTGACAGCTTTTTCCAAGTTGGATCATCTTGTTTATTTACGTATGTATTTTGTCCTGCTATCCTGCAGCATGATGTGGCTTACATATTAACAAAACACATCCACATTTAATAAAACCATGATTAAAATATACAAAACTAAAAACCAAAGACAATAACACAGTAAAAAAATCCAGTATATAAACACAGACCATAAGTTATTTCTGAAGTTTAAGCTTACAATTTACCTCTTCCTTTGCCTCATAGTTCTAAAGAACCTCATAGTTCATTAAAACACCACCATGCAAATAATCATACTCCAGAAAGTACATTATCATCAGATAAATTACATGCATCTACCAGATGTTATATACCAAAGATCCATTAGAACAATGATGCCTCACATAACAACCTAAACAGGGGCCATTTCGTAGAAAAAGAGCTGCAGGAATTCATTAGTATAACTCATTAGCATAACTCATTAGTATATGCCACACCCCTTGACATCACCGGAAGTGTGTCATTAGCATAACTGGTTTGTGTATGCCACACCCCCTGACATCACCTATCTTGGCTGTTTTGGCCCCAATCCAGGCTGCAATGGGCCCCAAATGGCTTATAATCAAGTGGGTGGGGACACCTGACATGTGACCTCTTTGGAGAACTACCGGAACTGTGTTCCTATGTGTTCCCCCTTAAAATGAGCCCTGAACCTAAATCTTGTCAGAGAAGGTGCTCAGTGCTTATCCTCTGGTAAGGCATTCCACAAAGTAGGGGTAATATCCAAGAAGGCTGAAACCCTAACAGAGAACAAATAAATCTTCCAAAAAGAAAGAATCATAAGAAGTTGGCATTGTGCTGATCTAAATAGATATAATGGGAGAGCCATTCCTTCAAGTTGGACCCGGGTAGGGAAATGCTTTGTCATAGTAGAAGATTACAAGGTATTGTGTGATTCATCAAGAGGGAAAAATAACTAGGTATAATCCTGGGAAGGTCTTTTCTCATGTCCCCCTTACCAATGCCAACATGTACTTTGAATAGCCTCCTGTAGTGTGGAAATGGAATGGCACTTATTCTTCCAATAGTATCTTATTCCCTGATACCCCATTGTATCTCTATATAAGCAGATATAAAATGGAGGGGAAAACATGGGAACAATGGTCAGCAAACAATACTGTGTGCAAAGGAGGGGGAAACCCAATGCAGTTAAGAAACAGAGATGCCACAAAGACTCAGTGCAGAAAAGCCCTCAAATGGCTGCCCCTCACGAATTATGGTAGAACATACTCCATGACAACCCACATCATAGCTCCTTAGACCTTTAGTTCTAACTCATGCTGAGACATACTTGTATGGTGTTTGGCCTTGCATTCATTTCTGCATTTGCCATTTGCCATCCATCCGCATAAAGCATAAGGCATTGTGCTGCCCAAAATTACACAAGACGTAACTTACACCGTCTTCCAGTCAAGGGTGGAACTCTGCCCCATTGTCCACTTGGGGGAGATGGAAGGTAGGGTGGGAAAGAGAGAGAGAGAGAGAGAGAGAGAGAGAGAGAGAGAGAGAGAGAGAGAAATAGTTGGAAGTGCCCACTGTCCATTATCAAGCTACTGTTCTAACATAAAAAACCAGCAGGAAAAAGATTAAGCAAATTATTGATGTGTGGAATGAAAAGGACTAATGATTGGTTTGCAGTAAGTTGTCATTTCTAGCTGTATAGTCTCACTTTGAGCTAGGCATGCAAACAGGCAACTTTGATGAAGCTGTACACACTTAAAAGCCACAAAGCACAGTTTGAGCACTATGAGGAAGGGAAGCAACAGTGTTTGATACACTAACACACAAAGGGTGTTCCATTAGCAGACAGAACAGCACTGGCATAAATGGAAATATGACAATTTCATTAAAGGAGAGGGGAAGGGAGGGAGCAAAACTGAAAAACTGCTTCTGGCACACTTCCCAACAACTTTGGGCTGGGGTTTTACAATGGGGATTCCAGCTTGGGGGGCTATTAGCCCCAGCCTTGCAGATGAATGCTGAGTTATCCTCTGGTGGTACAAAATGTCTTTTACCAAATTTGATTGGTATACTTGTTGTGCCCTTCTTGGAAAAACGTAGCCTGGGCACATCACTCTGGTAATATCCAGATTATATTATTTATTGTAATATGTTCTATCCAGAACTGCTTAAGCAAACTGTTCCGAAACTAGGTGGTTCAGAACACAGCTGGTGACTGTTAACCAGAACATCTAGAAATAAGCACGTTTTGCCTATTCTTCCAGGGCTTTTTCCCCAGGAAAAATTCTAAGTGTTCATTTTAATGTATATAACCCCAACCAATAGTAATACTCACCCCCTACATAATGGTTTGTTTTAGTTTTAGTTGATTAGGTTTTAAAATCTTGTTTTTACTGATTCAGTTCATTTTTCTGTATTGTATTATGTTTTGATTGCTTTCAGTGAGAAAGACATTTTGATTTTAACTCCACCTTCCTATCCAATTGGAATGAAATTCTCTTTCCTAAGGGATCTTCCTTGTCAAATTTCAGGTAGGTTGGAAAAAATATTGCCATTTATAGGAAGAGCAAGTATAAAGAAACATTTGGCAAATCAAGAAATTAAAAATGTCCAATAATATGTGCATGTAGCCCATATGTAGCCAGCATCAGGGGTCAACCACACAAAGGTCTTAGGTGCGATGGAACTGGGAACAGCTTAAGAAACCCAAGGCTGGGGACTGTATAGAGCACAAAAACTTCCTCTTACAGCTTAATGTGCTGTATTCACTGGGAGTGTCTGTGTGTCTAGCCACACCAAGTGCAAATCCCTGCAGAGCTTATTTCAAGGGTCGGATGCACTGTTGAGCCACATTCAGTCTATGCACACCAAGGTACAAATGTGCAGTTAGCAGGAGCAGCCTATTCCGCAGCCTTGTGAGAAGACCAATGGAACCTGTTGACATTCCCTCTTTAGTGCAGCAGTTGAAGTTTAATTCTGGAGGATGGCTTTCCCTGCCACAGAGCATCATTATTATCAAGTTTAACTGCAACCGAGTGGGGTTTCCTCAACAATCCAGCTAATTTAAAACAATCTGCATCACTGATGAGGTACATTTCCATAAGCACTGAAGGTGATTTGTTGCTTTTATTTGATAGTGCTGCTGAATATTCAAACAGAAGATTAACTCTACTGCTGTAATATAACCAGGGGTCATTTTTTAGAAAAAGAGCTCCTGGAACTCATTAGCATAACTCATTAGCACAACTTATTTGCATATGCCATGCCCCTTACCATCACCGGAAGTGTGTCATTAGCATAACTGATTTGCATATGTCCCACCCCCTGACATCACCTATCCTGGCTGTTTTGGACCCAATCCTGGCCATTCAGGGCCGAAATTGGGCCCAAAATGGCAAAAAGGGGTTGAAAATGGCTGAAAAGGGGCCCAAAATGGTCAGAATTGGGCTGCTGATGAGTGGGAGAGTGATCCACCACCCATCAGAGGCCTGGCTGTTTCAGGACCAATCCTGGCTGTTTTGGGCCTGATCCTGGCCATTTTGGGCCCGAATTGGGCAAAACGGGCCCAAAATGGCCAAAATCAGGTGGACGGGGCCACTTGACATGTGACCTATTTGGAGAACTACCAAAACGGAGTTCCTGTGCATTCCCCCTCAAAACCTATTTGGAGAACTACCGGAACGGAGTTCCTGTGCGTTCCCCCTCAAAATGAGCCCTGAAAATAACCAGTCCAAGATGTTGTTGTTGTTTATTTATAGTCCATCTTGCCCACTGAGATCCAAGGGTTATAATATGTGGTTCTGCTGTAAAAAATCTTGGACCCAAGCCGTAATTTTTTTCCAAACAATCCATATTTATGGTTTTTACAGAATTTGGAATTTTGTGTTTATTGGTGTGTAGAGGGAGATAAAAAATAACTATTGGAAAAATGTGGGGTCAAGGAGAGGCATAAATCTGTAAAATGACACTGGAAAATTGTGATTTGTTAAGGACACCGAGCTGGGGGAGATATCACATCAAGGAAATTTTACACCCACTCAGAATACTGGATCTACCTAGAAAGCCACTGTGGTGTAATGGTTAAAGCATGACTCATTTGGAGGCAGAACGTGCCGGAATGGCATTCCGGTAGATCTGAAAAGAGGTCACGTGGGTTTTGGCCCACCCACGTGATTCTTTTTCCTCCTGGCTATCCTTGTCTTTAGCAGCAGGCAGTGGCACCTCCTGGTTTCCCTGGTAGGAACCGGGGGGGTGGGGGCATGGGCCATCCTTGAGGCCTGTAAGCAGTGGGGGCTCTCCGAAGGAACGTAAGCTGCTTAGAATTCATTCTTCTCTGCTGCTTTATTTTCAATTGTGACTCATGAGTAGACATGGGCACTAAAAGTATTACGTGCCCATGTCTACTCGTGAGAGAGAGAAAATGAGTGAGTGAGTGCAAGCCGGGTGGGGCTGGACTCCAAAGGAGGGTAAGCTGCTTTGAATTCATTCTGTTGCTTTATTTTCATTTGTGACTTGTGAAAGTGAGTGAGTGCGTGTGTGCATGGGTGCAAGCAGGGCTGGCTCTCCAGAGAAGGGTAAGCTGCTTTGAGTTCATTCTGCTTTAAGGAAATACCTGGAGATTTGGGGGGAAAGGGGCCTGAGGGGTGGATGTTGCCTTCTGACACACTTCCAGTGATGTCAGGGGGTGTGGCATATGCTAATGAGATATGCTAATGAGTTATGCTAATGAGTTCCTGCAGTTCTTTTTCTAGGAAATAACCCCTGGGTTAAAGTGTTGGACTGTGATCTGGGAAACCAAGTTCAGATCTCTACTCTGATGGGTGACCTTGCTCTCTGCCTAGTCTACCTCATAGATTGCTAGGGGAAGGTAAAATGGAGGAAGGGAAACTGATGTACACTGCCCTGAACTCTTTGGAAGAAGAGTGAGGTAAAGAGATACTAAATAAATATGTAAATAAGAGAGCAAGCAGACAGCTCTCAGCCTGTATTGGAGCCACACAGGTTCCTCTGAGGGTAAAAAGAATCCCTTACCACAAAAGAAGCAAGAAATTAGGAGTTTGCTTAAACATTAAGAGATCCAGATCTGCAAGACCTGCTGGCCAGGCTTCTGCTCTTGAAGAGAGACAAGCGAGGGACGCAAAAGGACTTGCAGGGGGATCTCATGTTTCCCTCCAGCACCATGTCCTCTTTCCCTTCCCTGCCCCACATAACTTCTCTCCTTTTCCTTCCTTCTCTCATTCCCACCCACGTTTTTCTGCCCCCATCTTCACCTCCTCCCCCACCGGCAGTCTCTTCACTATGGCCAAGTTGTGTGGTGCTGGCTGAGCCAAGCTCAGTTACATGGTAGAGAATCTGCAAGACTTGAGGGTGGTTCTTCACTTTGCTCTGAATCCCCTTTACCACACTGTTTCCTCTTTCCCTTCTCCTGGCAGGCTCCCTATGCTCACCTTTCCATATGACATCCTCTCTTTCAAACCCACTAAACAGCTTATATTTTATCTGCCTCCCATCTTCATCTATATTTATTAATTTGCTTCGTTACATACTGCCTTTCTCCACAATGGGGACACAATGCAGCTTATATCATTTTCCTTGCCTCCATACCTCACAACAACCCTGAGAGGTAGGTTAGGCTGAGAGTGTGTGAGTCATGCATGCCATTTGGTATCAAGTCATCAGGTGGTTGCTTCTGGGCTTGACCCCAGTGAGTCCTCCCTCAAAGGCTCAAACAGCACTGAAAAGGGCCCTGCCTCCTCCTTCTGCCTTTTGCCGACAGAAACCAAGCCTGGACTATTGTTATGGTTGCCTAGCAACAGCCACTGAGGGCATCTGATTCTTAAAGCTACAGGGGCTTCTTTTATCATTTTTGGGGTTTTTAACCCCTCCCCCATATATTTTTTTGGGGTTGCAGATTTTTATGCAAACCTGGAGCATTTTCCAGGTGTGTAGGAAGATGTCTCTTCTTGACCATTCATGGCTCCAGTCTCCAGATTTAAGCATCCACAGATCAGGGACACTTGGTTATTAGTATATAAGATGGGCTCCCACACAGTGACCATCTTTTGGGACCTGGGGTGCTGACTGCTGGGAGTGGATCTAGCTCTTCTTCAGAGAAAGTGCTTGGAATTAGGACTCTGAGAAAGGTTTAGTGCTGGGGAACCTGAGGAAGGAAATATACCTCTTAATCAAGCTGTGTTAAGCAGCCATGGACTAATCAAGGCTAATCAGAGAGAATTCCAGGCATAGACAGAAGCACTGATTACAACAGAGACTTGAGTTTGGATTCAACTGCTTAGAGAAATACATGAGCAGAGAAAATGGCACTTCACATATAAAGCACCCACTCTTTGTGGTAAAGGACTGTCACAGGCAACAATGCAAAAATCCTTTTTTAAAAAAGATGAAAGCTCTCAGGTTTACAATAAAACTCCCCAAGTAGTCTTTGATGTAGAATATTAGGGTAGCACATTATCTTGCAAAGGCATGAACCAAGGTCACATTTATCAGGATAATGTAAATTTAGGAGTGTGGGATGTAATTTCTAGGGGATATGTGATGTGTCTTTTCACATACACAGGCTCCTTTATCCTCTTGTAAGATGGGATTGCTTCTAGGGTTCTCAACAGTCCAGAGAAAAAGTGTTCTGTCTCTTTAACAGAGGCTTAATGAGATATTGTTTACCAATTAATGTTAATTACCTCCTTGCCAAGAAAAGCATCATCTGCCCATTTCTACACATTAACACTCTTTTAAAGGGACAGAGCATTTTTTCCTCCTGTGGGTACAGGGAAGCATATGGCAAACCCAGAAGGCAGGCAGAAGAAGGGCAGAGTAGGCACTAGCAGGGATTTGGGCCTCCAAGAATGCAGACACTAATAGCTCAATCTTATGAAGGTTTGCTCACAAGAAAATTCCACCATATTCAGTAGGGCTTCCTTCCAGGATTACACTGTAAATTTCATACTCTCTCACGTAACAATTGCAAAGCAATAGCAATGAAAGCCAAGCATCAGAGAACCTACAAATGTACAGTCTCTCTGAGAAAGTACACATTTACAGGGAAACAGTGATACTGCTTTTATATGGGACCCAACAAAAAGTTCCTGATTGTGAAATGATTGGCTTCTGCCAATCATTGCAGTCCTGTTTGGTAATACAAGATCAATATATACTTTGCTCGTCATTTAGAGTATCTGTTGATTTTTCTTGCCCCCCTTCTCCTCCTACTATCTCCATTGGACTGAAACAGTCAATGCTAATAAGGCACCAAAACACCATAAAGCACCAAAACAAAATTCAGTTCAGAGTAGTCAAAATAACCGAATTATAGAAAGGGATATATTTGGTTCATTGTTTTTCATTAGTTAATGTCCAAACATACATCACAGAGCTCAAACGGCAACATGATACCAGGTTAGCCCTCATTAACTCTCAACTCTCTGTCTGTGGAAACCCGGGCCCAGCAGAAATTATCGTCTTTCTGCCCGGCCTGTAAGACAGAGATGTTCTGCCAGGCATATGATGGTTGAGGTGCAAGGGGGCATGAAACCAGTCTCCTGCAATGGGGGGGGAGGGGTTACCCCCTGTTCTGTTAACAACTAATAGTTGGCCATTCAGTCCAAAGGATTGCTGTTTAGGTTGTGCAATATATGTGCTGCTGTCTTTTAGAAATTGTATTGTTATATTTATTGACATTTTAATCTGGTTTTAAATTAACGTGTTTATGTATTTTATATATGTTGTATTCCGCTCTGAGCCCATTCACAAGGAAAGTGGATTAGAAAGAAAGAAAGAAAGAAAGAAAGAAAGAAAGAAAGAAAGAAAGAAAGAAAGAAAGAAAGAAAGAAAGAAAGAAAGAAAGAAAGAAAGAAAGAAAGAAAGAAAGAAAGAAAGAAAGAAAGAAAGGCTGATCTCATGTTATATCTGTTTTATCAAGATTGTATACATTTTGTAACATATAACTAGCAGTGGGGTCTATGTATATATGCTGGGAAATGGATACATGGACATAATGTATAAATGGATACATGGAGCCAGTTTGGTATTGTGGTTAAGAGTGTGGGACTCTAATCTGGAGAGCCGGGTTTGATTCTCTGCTCCTCCACTTGAAGCCAGCTGGGTGACCTTGGGCTAGTCACAGTTCACTGGAGCTCTCTCAGCCCCTCCCACCTCACAGGGTGTTTTGTTGTGGGGATAATGAATAATAATGATATACTTTGTAAACCGCTCTGAGGGAGGAATACATGTGAGTCTGTTCACTTGCCATTCAAGTGTCATTCATCACTTGTAGCTTGGCCCTGTGTGGGCATTAAGTTGTTCTGAAGGGCGGTATATAAATCGAATGTTGTTGTTGTTGTTGTTGTTGTTATAAAAACATGAAAAGATGTACTGGCACAGTTATTACCCTATTAAATAAAATTTCAAGTATATATGTGTATGAGAACTATTTGGGGATCACTCTTGTCAGATCGATGCCCCCTTAAAAAAAAAATCACATATTTCAATGCCATCTTAAGCAGATCTAATCTGAAACCTTCTTGGATCCATTCAATGAGGTTTGCTCCCCAGAATGTGTTGCTGGATTGTACTGCTCGACCTCCAGATTACAACTTTTAAAAGTAAGAGATATGATGGTGCCTTGTCTACAGGGAGAAGGGGTTTTCTGAAACCAAGTACAGTCCATAGATTTTGAGAAGCCTGGGCAATCTAAGTATATTCTCTTAAAACATCTAGAGATCTTACTGATAATGCACTGTACCTGCTGGCTTTTTGGCATGCCAAAAATGTCCTTGAATATGTTATGAGCAGCGTGCTTCTTCTGGGTACATTTGTTTAACTTTATGACACATTTCTTGAAGGCTTACATTAAGAAAATAGATGGAAGGAAATGACATGGTACCATATGCACCAGTAAGGAGCAATTAATTATCCCTCAGCCCTGAATCAGAGAAGGTGAAAGGGATCGACCCAGAGGGATAAAGCACAACTTTAAATTGAAGGAACGAAGAGCAACAGAGGGGGTAGAATGTTGATTAGTACTGTGAAGAAACATTATCTTATGAATCCCTGTTTGTGTCTGAAGTGTGTGAACCATACCTAAAATACAACATACCCCAGGTATTTCGGGAGGAGAAGGGGAAATTTCGCTCAAGATTTAAAACGTCTCACAACCAATTTACATAACTATAATGTGATATACTCAATAGATCCAGTCTGGGAATTCACCATTTGTCCCTTAATTTGGAACTAGGTCTAATAATCTGAAAGGAAAAAGGAAGGGCTCATGGTAGAGATTCTCTAAGTGTGTACTGGGATTGCACATGAATTGTGTGACTCTGTCATAGGTTGGTCATGAGTAGACATGGGCACGATCCAAAAAAAATACCAATCAAGCTGATCATGGATCTGCGCTGGTGACGACCCCAGATCACCGATTCACTCTGATCAAGTCCCGTTTCCGATCCCTGCCTCTCCAAATATATAGAGAGAGAGACACCCCATCAACAAGTTTCAGTCAGCTTTTTAAAAATAGCAGGGATAGAATCCTCCATTCCTCCCCACCTGATTTTAAAAGCAAGCAGCCAGTCTTCCAAAAGCATATTTTAAACAGGAAGAAAGTAAAACCAGGATCCACACGGATCCTCGCAGATCCTATGGTTTTTTAAATAAGAAAAATACAAATGAAACATCAAATCACATATCACAGCCAGGTCCACAGACTGAAATATGAAAAACACAGATCCAAAAATATTTGGCGCTGCCACGGTAAAAAAACATGAATCTGAGACACGGATCCTCATGAATTCGTATGATTTTTACACTGAAACAAAACAAAAAGGTTGTCATATTTTAGATCTTTTGGTCCTATTTGTGGCATTGGACATGATCTGGGACAGTATACACTCCCGCTCAGCTCCTCTGAGCCCTCTATTTACCATAGACCCACTAGGCTGAGAAGCCAGGAGGAGAGAGATATCTCTTTTCAGTGTTAACTCTTTCAATGCACTGAATGAACTCAGGACGGAGTGCAAAACAGCTTCAGTTGATAGCTGCTCTCAAAGCCAGGGTTTTTTGTTTTTTCTCTCTCTTAACTCCTTCCTCTCCCAATCACTTTGCTTATATTTTTCTCAGGAAGCCACCTTTTCACTCACAACTGTTTGCTTTTCCTCGCTAGGGGAAATATTATCAAGTTTCAAACAGAGCTCAGGCATTCCCCTGCCTCCGTTGCCAGGGGAATAGATTGTTGGTGCCTGAATATCTAGCTTCCCGATCCTATCACGATTGCCCCGTCCAGCCCCCTCCCGACCGCTGGATCGTTTGCCATGGAAGACAACAATCCACCAGGTCCCAATTGCGCGAATGCCATTATTGTGGGTTTTTTTTTATCGTAATTCAGATCGTGCCCATCTCTAGTCATGGGGCCAGGAAGGCGGCTGAGGAGTGAGGACCAAATGAATGAGGGAAGGAGGCACTAGACGGTTCAATGTAAAACTTGGGCTTGTCTTTACATAATGTGCAAAATGGCCAGGAAGAAATATTGCCTTTTTCTCTATTTATAAATGCTAAAAATGAAAAATAAAACCCAAGCTGGTTTTAATTTGAGGTTCTTTCATTTTATGCCAGGGAGGACGAAAATAGAGTTATTTTTCAAGTACTTTTCAATGTTACAGTAAATTTAAAGGGAGGGGCAACAAAACTTTGAGGACCACTGAATCATCGGGTTTCTTATTTCCCTAACTAGGCTTACCAATTGGGAAAGTGGCATCTTAGCAGCAGACTTCGAAGGAAGAGTGGAAAAGCAGTTTTCAAGGCCCATGACTGCAGCTGTTTCTAGAGAGCATTCAAAGTGCCAGGTTCTGCTCCTTCCCCTGCGTTATAACCTGCTAAAATGAATAAGTGAGTAAGACTAACTAGTCACATCCTGAGCCTTGCCCTCTCTCATTTCTCTCCCTCTCCCATGGGATTTCATCCTGCTTTCTACTTTACAATATCTCCCATACCAGATCTTCAAGTCCCTGATTTTAATCTTTTTTGTTTCCTTATTTTATCATCTTCAGCATCTTTCCTGTTCTCTTTCATCCCCTTTGGGATATTAAGACACAACACATCCTAATGTTTCGCCTATATCACATTGTACTTGACAAAACAGAGAAGCAGGTACCTAAATACCCCAGAGGCAACCCATAAAACAAGACAAAATATGAATGCCACATGTTCAGTCCAGCCTTCCAGACAGGAATGATTGAAACATGATGACTTCTCCACAATCCTACATTTAGTGCAAGCCTGAGGCAACTTAGCAATGAACACTGATGCCTTGTGGGGAAGAGTTATGATCAATGGCAATGTGAGGACTATTTTCTTTGATGTTAGGCCCCAGTGCTCAATTGTGTTCCTTCTCCGCTGTATTCCTTCCTGTGTGCCTCTTCTCTTTCAGGTAATCTGTCAGTGCTAGAGATTATCTTTTCCCAAACCACCTCCACTTGTGATCTGCCTGTCACTCTGTCATCAAGAAAGGTCAGAATGTTGCAGAAAACTAGAATAAGTGTATCTGTCTGTCTTCTAGAGGTTGCCAGGCTCCCAGAATCCAAACCGGGGGACTGAGGGGTTGGGGAGCATGTATTGGGAGTATTTACCTTGCATGTGCTTTGCGTTCCTGAACACTTCCTTGTCTTGCTGGGAATGACATCATTCCCGGTACAATAAGGGAGTGCTCCACAGTGTGCTTTTGGGTCCATTCTTAGCACCTTTTCCTCTGCTGGCCAGGTGAGTGATGGAGGGGGCAAAGGCTGGAAATGGGGGATCCCCCGCACCAGGGGAATGGGATCCATATCTAGGCCTTATCATAAGGTATTTCCTGAGCCAAATGTGATAAAGAAAAAAGGAACTTCCTTGGAGATAATATATAAGAAACTGGGGAGCGGGACAGACCTACACACTGCATTGCCTGGTCCAGTACCTGAAAGGGTTTAAGTACCTTCAAGGCTGAAATCTCATGTGCACTTATTATGTGCACTTGCACTGAGTCTCCACTGAAGTCAGTGGAATTTATTTCCGAATGACATGCCAGTATCATGATGTAAAAGTTGGATATAATAGAAATATTACACCTGGTGTGGCTTTTCCAAACATAGTTCTATAGTCAAACCTTCTCCTGGCTGAAAGTCTGGTTGAAACTCTCCTCTGATGTGCATAGTATGGATGTATTAGAAGCTAATTTGGAAGTGGCATTAACAGTCATGGCTTCCCCCATGGCAGTGGCTATTTGATGATGATGATTATGCTAAGCATCCTTTACTAGAGATCCCTGGCCTTGTCGCCAAATGAGTGCACAGATTTTCTCGGATGAGAGTCATGATGACCATTAAAACAGATTTGAAACTCATCTAAATGTGTAGTTTAGATAGAACTAAAGAGCTGCAGGAGCCCTCTCAGAGAACCTGGAAACAACAACATAGTTAAACCAATCATGCACTGGGCTACCATTTAGGAAATGTTCAACCTGCATGGTTGTTACTGCTATTGTTTTTTCCTGCCTGTTTTTTTTTCCTTTTAACTTTAGTCTTTGGGACATGGAGGGTCTGGATTTATATAGCCTCTCACCACATATTCAAACTAATATTTTAGACCTGTGACCTCCTAACACATCTGTTCCAAGTCTGACAAAGTCAGAAGTAGCTGGTTTTACTTGGGAAAAAGCTTACCAGATGCTGTAAATTGCAGGCTGCATGAAATACACAGGATCCAATTATCCCTTTAATCCAAGGTAGTTGAAGAGAAATTACTCTTGCTATTCTTGCAAAAGCCTCCCTTCTGTCCAGTAACTTGTAAAAGTATAAGTGGAACAATTTTTTGGAAAACCAGTGCCCTTAGAAGTACCTGCTGATACGATTGATCAACACTGTAGAAAAAGATGCCTATCTTTTGTTTTAATTTAAAGATGATTTGCAGCTCGATCCTATGGGGAGGGGGGGAGTGCATAGGAAGCCAACTGCCCCTCATGTCAGTGTATCCACCCACTACACCAGTGTAAATCCCACTTATGTTGGCAGTTCTCTCCGGCACTGCTGCACCTGAGTTCCCCATCGGCACCTAGCTGTGGCTGTGCGTGGCTGGATCTGTGGCGTAAATCCTTGCACCAGCAGGCCAGGGGATGGGGCAGGGCAAGAGTCTGTTCCCTAAGCTGTTTTGGACATGGGAACACTCCCTGCAGTGGCAAAAAAAATTACGCCACAAAAAATAGTGTAGCTCATAGGCGCCTGTTGTAGGAGAAAAGTTGCCTCCCCCTTCACCCAGCTCTGCCTAAGCAGCCCAGTGGAACATGGGATGCTGACAACCACAGTGACCAATCTGCTTGCACCCCTGTGGAAGCTGAGTCCCCTCCCCAGTGCCCAATCAGTCCCCTGCTCACCCTACATAACCTCCAGCCCAGATGCCCACGAACCCAGGTAAGTAGGAGCATGGCTGGAGGCTCTGCCCAAGGGCCCTCTGCCGCAGGAACTTAGAGTACAAGGCAGGAAAGAGTGCACATGGTGGTGGAGCAGGAGTGGTGGGGCAAGAGTGCACATAGTGGTGAGAAAACCTTACACCTTATACTCACACATGGGAGAAGAGCTAAGTCCAGAATGTCTAACAACTCCCACTGAAGTCCCTTACAGGTAACCTGTCCTGAGTCCTGGCTTGGGGAGGGGCCAACTGGTAAGAAGAAGCTGAGGAGCCAGCTGTCAAAAATAAAGGCAAGCCCAAACAGCCTCAGAATGCTCCTCCCTCCAAAATAATGAGCCGGGGGAGGGGAATGCTGGTCCATGTGGAGTATCCGGAATATCCTGCACATGCAGAGCAGTAAAAACAGGGAAATATCCTCCCCTGTGCTATTTTGACAGAGGAAAATGACTTGGTGGGGAGGCAGGAGCTCTTCTTTCCTCTGTAGTGTTGTTCTTAGGCTGTTTGGGCTCTTCTTTATTTTTTAAAAGTCATTCCCCACAGCTGCTGTATGGCTGCAGAGAACCCAAGTTGGATCTGGGGAACCTGCACATCTAGTTTGACCTACAATCTTGCTGTTTCTTGTCACCTTCTTCTCCATCTGCCCTAGCAAGTTTCACAGATCCCTTAACCCTTGTGCCTTTCTGATTCAGAACAGATCCCTCATGGAAAAGATGGCCTGTTTATTCAGCTTTTTGAAGCAGTAGTTAACCAAAATGAATGGGGACTCTTTTTCCCTATAACCAAGACTGAGAGACAGAAAATCACCTCTGTGAAGGTGAAGTTTGAGCTTTTTTATGCAGGAGCAGATACATAGGAAACCTCCCAGCAAATGGTTCCGTAGTCAATGCCAACTGCTCATCAAAATGGGATTGCTTCTGCATAGCTCCTTTCATCACCACCCAGAAATTTGCCATTTAAAAGGGAGCAGCAGCAGAGTTAACCCTCTGCGGCGCCATGTGCAGTGCCATGTCCTAGTTTGCCCCCATTGCATTTCAGCTCAGCACTGATTAATTACTCTGTCATGACACTGTCTCATATTGTTAATAAAATCCTGGTTAGCTCATTTGGGACTTTGTCATCTGAGATGTGCTTTGTTTAGTAGATTGATTGATTAATTATCTCAGAAAAAACAGGAGGAAAGACCTAGAGTCAGAGGAGGAGGACAGATGATTAGAAGGGCCAGACTAGATGTAATGATGGCAGATCTGCACCCACCACAATTACTCAGAAAGGACAGGGGTTGTTTAAGAAGTTAAAGAAGTGTGGGGTTGTGGAGATGACATCTTGTCCTTTACTCCCACTCTCTCTAAGGCAGGCTCACTGAGGGGAAGTAATGGTGAAGGGCAGGTTGTGCCATGCTCGCAGGCACTCCTCTCACCTTTGTGCTGCTTTTGCTGTTATGGGCTGGCTGATAAAGTGCAGTTTACATAGATCATATCTGGGAGTGGTACTTAACTGGGATCAGAGAGGAACCCATAACTCCCATAAGAATTAAATACATAGTGGAAAAATCCACAATCTGTATGAACTGTAACATGTGAATCGGCTCCAAGTCTTAGGGTGGCAGATTTGGATTTAAATTCATGAATCTGCTGCGGTCACATCTATTTTGGCCCTGTCATGATACTGGGTCTGTAAGCCTCAAGGAAGCCTGAAGCCTTACAGTAGATTTTCCAATAGGCCTGGCTGTAGGGATAACAGGTCCCCTGGGTTTGAAATCAAGGGACGGGAAGGGTTGGAGGGGGTGTGCGCTGAGAGGGTTCACCTTGTGCATGAGCTCCAGAGCACTTCCTCATCCTGCTGGGAATAATGTCATTCCTGGCACGATGTGGAAGCGATGGGTCCCATGTGGGGCTAATTTGATAAAAATTGATAAAAATCATCCCCAAACAGTAGACTGGGAGCCAATTTTTATCAAATTGGCCCCACAAAGGACCAGTCATTTCTATGTTGCACTGGGAATGATGTCATTCCTGGAGCAACATGGAAGTGCTTCAAAGTGAGTGGGAGCATGCTGCAAGGCTCCTGGGTCAGTTCCCATGCCTTTTACCCTCACCATCCAGGTAAGAGGTGGAGAGGCAGAGGCTGGGAACAGAGGATCCCGCCCCCCCAACCAGGGGAATGGGATCCCTACCTGTCTGCCAGTTCTTCCGCAGGCCTACATTTCCTGGGCCTGCAAGCAAAATACAGAACTCAGCCAATTTGGCATACTTTGCAGCCGCCATTTAGATTTTCATCTATATTAAATTAGTTTCAGTCTTATTTAATTCTCATGCTTGCCCACCAAGGGGCAAAGAAGTCTTGGCACCAGGGCCGGCGCCAGAGGTTTTAGCGCCTGCGGTGGCGGGCGCACACGCGCCCCACGGGAGGCGTGATGACGTCATCGCAGACGTCATCACGCACCACAGGGGGGCTGGGCTGCGCGCGGACCGCCGAGCGCAGGAGCTGCGGGCTGCTGCTGGAGCAGCGCGTGGAGGCTGCTCCGTGCGCTGCCCCAGCAGCAGATCACACCTTCTGCGCTCGGCTGGGGCGGAGGAGCGCACAGCTGAGCTAGCGTGGCTGGCTGCAGCAGTAGCTGTAGCCAGCCAGGCAGCCCCGTGCCACCGCCGCCACATGCCCCAGCCGAGTGCAGAAGCTGCGGGTTGCTGCTGTAGCGGCGCGCGGAGGCTGCTCTGTGCGCCACCCCAGCAGCAGCTCACGGCTTCTGCGCCCGGCTGGGGCGGAGGAGCGCGCAGCTGAGCTGGCGTGGCTGGCTACAGCTGCTGCTGCAGCCAGCCAGCCAGCTCCGTGCTGCCGCCGCCGCGCGCCCCAGCTGGGCGCAGAAGCCGCAAGCCGCTGCTCGAGCGGCGCACAGAGGCTGCGCCCGGCTGAGGTGTGTGGCGGCGGCAGCGGCGGCAGCAAGGGGCTGGCTGGCTGGCTGGCTGCAGCAGTAGCTACAGGCGGCCCTGTCATGCCAGCTTCGCTGCGCGCGCCTCTGCCCCCAACACCCCCTCCAGCGCCCCTCCAGTGCCCGCGCGCCCGAGGCCACCGCCTACCTGGCCTCCATGGGCGCGCCGGCCCTGCTTGGCACCCTCAAAAAAACCACTTCCCAAAGTTCTTTTATGTAACCTATGACAGTGATACAGGCTTCAAAGTGGTTTAAATTAGTAATGCAGCACTGGTCTTGGTAAAAGAAGATCCAGAAGCAGTTCTTTGAACCACCTATTTCCGTCCTGTTTCCAAGTTAAAGTGTATACTAATCGAATGAGGTGTTCACTCAGATATGTCACTGGAGAAGCTAGTGGTGCTGATCACACCAAACCCTTGTTAGAATCTTGGTTTGGATGTAATAAAATGAGCTTTGTATTGCAGAGGAACTCTGTCCCCTGAAGTGACTTGGCAGACATTTTGAGAACATTGCAGGTTGGAAACAGTGCTTACAACTGAGTAGATTCGTGGTCAGCAAGAGCTTCAACTAGCTGCTTGAAATAGTGAACTTCCCTGTTAGCCATCAGGTGCAGACTTGTTGGCTGGAAGGAATTGTAGACCAGAATCACTGTATAGCAGTGGTCTTCATCTGTTTCAGATTTGGGACCCGTTTTTAATCCCCAGTGGACACCATGCATTCCACTGAACTGCAAGTATGTGACAGGAAATTATATGGCAGGAAGAAGGTGCAGAGGCTAGAGACCAAGAATCAAGGACCAGGAAACACAAACTGAGCACCAAGAGCTATCCATAATTAGGAACAAGCCAAGGTAACATTCTTTATGAATAATTTTCTTGATCCAGGATGCAGTACAACATAAGATAAACTTTTATTAGCTATTTACATAACACAGAAAGCAACAATAGAAAGAGAACAAGTAACTTGCTAGCCCAGCCAAATTTCTTGGCTCCCTGTTGCAAAGCCCTCTGGGATGTATAGAACCTGCTAAGCACCACCCACTTAAAGTTATAATGTCCTCAGGTCTTTCCATAAAAGAAAATAATACATAACTCAACAATTCTCTATATGTCTCTCGCTTGTCTTCCTCAGCCTTATAGATCTACAGGACATTACCAGCATTTCAGTCTCTGCTTTCTTTTAGTAATTTCTGTCCATGTTTGTTGTCTGATGCACCTGATCACTGCCAAGCTTTCCTGATTCAGATCTTGCTCTATCTGAAGCCAATTATTTTTTTCTCCTTCTCTTTAGAAGTCAGTTGTAGATCTCTCCTGTTTCTCCCGGAGATTTCTCCATCAACAGATATCACCTCATAGTATTGAAGTGTGTTACTGTATGCTGATGATGCAGTGCTCTTATCTAGAACCCCAGTTGGCTTAAGGAGAGCCCTTGGGAAAATGGCTATGTTTTGTGAAACTGAGCTCCTGGATATCAATTATCAGAAGACCAAAATCATAGCATTTGGGAGTAGATCGAAACAAAGACATTGGGCTATCAATGGCCATCAGATTGAACAAGTAGATAGCTTTAAATACTTGGGAGTGATTGTACCAGCAAATGGCTCAAGGGTTAAGCACAGCCAATATGTTGCTCAACAAGAGGAAAGATCGGCAAATGCCATATTAAAAATTTTTCGTACCCAGGGCGGCTATTTTGTTCCAGCAGTGTTAAAGCTGTATAAGGCCAAGTCTTTAGCACAGATGCTATATGGAACATTTTTAGGTCCTCCCTCCTCTTGTTTCAATCCGCAAGAAAGAGCACAGTCCAGATTTTTGAGAGCTGTGCTACAAGTTCCCAAGGGTGTATCAAACGCCTGGATTCGGCTGGAGTCTGGAAACCTGTTTGAAGCTAGGGTGGGCATCCAATCCATTCATATGTGGCTGAAAGCTTTTTTCTATCCTCAAGGTTTGCTCCCTCTGATTCTCCATGACGAATTTAAATCCAGCTGGCTTAAGGTGGTGTATAGGTATATTACAAAAATAGGTCTCTCTCCTCAGGTGCTCCTAACTCAGGGGGCTGAACGAGCCAAAGGGTTAATTAAACAAAGAATAGAAGACATAGAGCGCCAATCTGACATCTCTAGTGCATCTAAAATGGGGGTACTAATAAATGATAAAGGTAAGAACATAAGAACATAAGCAAAGCCATGTTGGATCAGGCCAGTGGCCCATCCAGTCCAACATTCTGTCACACACAGTGGCTAGAAATCCAGTGCCATCTAAAGGACTGTCAGTGAGGCCAGGACACCAGAAGCCCTCCCACTGCCTTCCTTCCAGCACCAAGACAACAGAGCACCACCTCCCCACAAAGAGAATACCATCTATCTCCTGTGGCTAATAGCCACTGATGGACCTCTGCTCCATATATTTGTCCAGTCCCCTCTTGAAGCTGGCAATGCTTGTAGCTGCCACCACCTCCTGTGGCAACGAATTCCATGTGTTTATCACCCTTTGTGTAAAGTAGTATTTTCTTCTATCTGTTCTAACCCGACTGCTCACGGTACATCAAGGTACTATTGAGCCAGCCCAAGTATCTGGCCTCTGTGGAAGTAAATAATTTCAGAAGGGCATTTTCTTTGGCCAGGTGTTCTGCTTTTCCATCAGCAGTTGTTGAGGGTAGGTACAACAAAATCCCCTATGCAGAAAGGCTATGTCTATGCCCTTTGGGAGAGGTAGAGTCTGCAGAGCACATGTTCTTCAGTTGCCCATTCTATGGAGAGGTTCGTTTAAAAATTATTACTCCACTATTAGACAGGATTCCCAGTCATATAACTACAAGTAAAGCAAAGCTCTATAAAGCCGATAAAACCACATGATCACATGGCAAGTAGCCAGATTCTGTACATTAATTTTTAAACAGCGTGAAATGTATTTTAAAAGTTTTTAAAAAACTGATGGTTTTTCTTTTTATTGATAAGTGGTTTGGTAACATAATTTTTGTATATTGGTCTTGGTACTGTAATAAAAATGATGATGAAATCCACACATACACACACACACACAAAGGAGGGAGCCTCTAAAAATCCAAAACCTATCTCACAAATCTAAATTCTAACAGATTCCCTCTACCAGTGTAGAAAAAGAAATCCAAAATTCTTTCTCAAAATTCCACAGAGTCTGAAATTCCTAATCTAATGAATATTGAATTTTCAAATTTTCAGGGAGGGTTTTGCTTTACTGGAGCAATTCAAAATTAGATACTCAACTTTAGCTGCATTAGATTTATACTTAGTTTAAAATGGCTTTTTTGTTGCCTGCCAACTCTACCTTACTAATGCCTAAGCCGTTGTGACATTGTGAAATGCTCATAAATATTCCAATGTCCCAGACGAACAATATTCATTAAAACTTCCTTAACACTCATATGTCAACTGCAATTTCAGTGATGTTAATCAGCTGAAGGTGGAGAGAACCATTTGAGTTGCAGCTATTAGGACATAAGAACACCTATATGCTGATGAATATATTGATGAAAGCCTTCTGTGACTTGGACACAGCTATCCATTCCTAGCATAAACCTGGAATAACCATAACATATTTTAACTAATACAAATAACCGAAACTGATATATTTAACTAACACAGAACGTATCTGCATTCAAAAGCTGTGGGAACCATAACAATGTCAACTTCGGTCAGCAAAAGAATGAAAGCTACACACACACACACGTACAGCCCCACCCACCCCCATTAAAAGAAAGCAGAATGAACTCAAAGCAGCGCACACACACACAGCCCTACCCCCCTGAAATGAACTCAAAGCAGCACACATACACACAGCCCCACCCACCTACTCCCCCAATGAAAATAAAACAGAATGAACTCAAAGCAGCTTACCCTCCTCTGCAGAGCTTGTGCCAGGCCCAAGCAGCATCTGCTTGCACTCGCTCGCTCTCTCACTCAAGAAAGCAGAACGAACTCAAAGTAGCTTAACCTCCTCTGCAAAGTCCACAGAACCAAAGGAGGAAGGAATAATGTGGGCAGATTCTAGAGCTTCCAGAATGGTGTTCCAGTGTGTTTCCCCTCAAAAAAAGCCCTAGTGGGGACAATAACATGAGTTTGGCAGGAAAAAAGAGCCAAGCTGAAAAAGAATGAACACATGCTGCTTCATTGCTCCAAATTCCTTCTTCCTGATCTACTCCAGCCTTCATCTTCTATATTAGACATGGGGCAACTTTTTAAAGATTACTTTGCAAACTGACTAGCATGGGAACACACACTTGGAATGCAACTTTGGCTGAACTACCGGGCCTGAACCAGCAATGTTTTATTTTTATATTTATGAGCCAAAATTGTTATATGTGTATGTAACAACACTGAGGAAGGCCCAGAGGCTGAAATGCATTTGGTATCTGTAACTGTGCAATCAATTTTGTGACTTGATTCTTGTATTTGTACCCATCATTTCATGACTCTTTGTAACTGCTGTTACTAGGTATCTAGGTTTTTAACTTTATTCCATAGTTTTTAATAATTTATGCATGTGCAATAAATAATCATAATTCTTTTATGTTTATATTTGCTTGACCACTCAACCTTGTTGGTTCCTGAGCCTAGGAAGGATCGAAAGTTTTGGGGAATAGAGAGTTACTATTGAATATCCTTCTTTCCATCAATCCTTGTGTTCTGGTTCATATGCCTTCTTGTACTGAAATTACTGGAAAAGAATGCACCTGACATTGTTTTCTGGTAAGATCAAGGTACAGACTAGGATGGGAGAGAGATTAACTGTCACCACCCTGACAACTGCCTGAGGTTCCTTAAAGAAGACTGCCTGATAGTGAACCATACCACAATAACTATGCTTGCCTGGGAGGAATTTTATCACTCTTGCTTAGTACAGGATGTACTATAGTGGGGTTGATCACCATGGACTTTGTGGGGCCACTTCTGTGGATGCCTCGTGGATTCCATTACATATTCATGCTCATGGACTATGCCACTTAATATGCTGAGGCCATCTCACTGCGGACTATGCAAGTGGCTGGGGTCTTACGTGCCCTAATGTGCCTCTTCAGGCACGTGGGGCTGCCCCATGAAATACTTATAGATTGTGGGACCCCCTTTACAGCCTTGCTCACGAAGCAGCTCTGCTGCCCACTGGGTATCGGTCAGCTGTTTAGGACTATCATCTATCATCCACAAACAAAACACTAAAATCTATGCTCAGGAAACTCGCCTACAAGAAGCTGAGCCAGTGGGGCTTCTTCCTGGATCCACTGCTGTTCACAGTATGGGAGACGTTGCAGCCTTCCACTGAGTATGCATCCTTTGAGCTACTGATTGGTTGTAAACCCTAGGGCATCGTAGACATCATGGAAGGCCACTGGGTGCTCCAAGGACCAGCAGCCAAAGTGCCCACTCCAAAGTATGTCCAGCAACTCCAGGAATGACTTGACCAAGCCAACCAAAAGGCCCAACAGAATTTATGGGAGGCTGAAGAGGTGCAATTGGCTGGGTACAACCGGGGAACCCAAGTCCATACTCTTAAGGAAGGCAAAAAGGTACTGGTGAGCCAGTGAGTCTTGGGACCAGGAACAAGGGATGCCTGGCAGGGACCCTTCACCATCACCAGGGTCTTGAGGCCCCTGTCCTATGAGGTGCCATGTGGCTTCCACTAAAAAAAAAGATACACGTGAACAACCTCAGGGAGTGGCAGGAGCATCCTGAGCATGCTTGCCACCTAACAGAAGACGCTGCAGAATTGCACAACAGTGAGCTCCCCTGGAAAATGACACCAGCTGGGGAACAAGCGCTACTCACCCCGGACCCCAACTTAAGCACAGAACACTGGCGGCAGGTCCTAACTCTGCTACAGGAACATCTTGGCGCCTTCTCAAAATGTCCAGGCCAGACCACAGTGATATCATACGCCATCCCAACAGCCCCAGGTCAGGTAGCACACTCAGTTGGGTGGCCCATTCCGTGGAAACAGTGGGACATTGTGGTCTGCAAAGTGGAGGAAATGTGCCACTTGTGGGTCATCGAGCCTTTGTGCAGTGCCTGGCGAAGCCATGTGGTACTGGTGCCCAAGCCGGATGGCAGCACTCAGTTCTGTATTGATTACTGAGGGGTAAACAAGGTGGCCCAAGTTGACACCTACCCTATACCTCGAGCCAAGCAGCTCATGGGGCAGCTAGGGGTGACCTGCTATTTATTGGCCCTGGACCTCACAAAAGGTTATTGGCAGGTGCCAATGATCCCAGCTGACAAGGAAACAACCGCCTTTGCTACCCTTCAGGGGCTGTTCCAGTTTAATGTTATGCCCTTCAGCTTTCACAGAGCAGCAGCCTCCTTCCTATGCCTGGTGGACACTGTGCTCTCACAAGTCCAGGGATTTGCCCTAGCCTACATCAATGACCTTATAGCCCAGACTGAGCCTCACATCTCCAACACCTGGAGACTGTCTTACAGGCCCTCAAGGATGCCGGTCTATGGGCCAATCCTGGGAAGAGTTCTAAGAACTAAAATACCTAGGATTTCTAGTGCGCTGAGGGCAGCTGAAACCCTTACCTGAAAAGGTCATCTCCCTGGAACAAAGCTCCCAGCCCCAAACCAAGAGACAAATGCAACAGTTCCTTGGCTTTGTAGGGTACTACAGCAAGTTTATCCCGCACTTTGCCGGACAGGCCAGCTGTCTCTCCGATTGTCTCCATAAAGACCAGCCAGTGGATATCCAGTGAACCCCTGAGCGTACACAATCCTTTCACACCATCCAGACCACCCTATCTCGACACCCATTCCTAGCGAACTTGGATTTCAACTGCCCTTTCATACTGCACACAGACACGTAGGGATCTGGATTAGGCTTGGTGCTATCTCGAGAGTTGGAGGGGCAAGATAATAATATATATTAAAATTCAATTTATATACTGCCCTTCAGGATGACACCCACTCAGAGCACTTTACAAAGTATGTTATTATTATCCCCACACAAACACCCTATGAGGTGGGTGGGGCTGAGAGAGCTCCTAGAAGCTGTGACACACTCAAGGTCACCCAGCTGGCTTCAAGTGGAGGAGTGGGGAATCAAACCCAGTTCTCCAGATCAGAGTCCAATGCTCTTAACCACTACACCAAACTGGCCAATTCTATTCCTCAGTTTCAAGCTCCAATCAGCGGAGACTAAATACACCATGAGAGAAAAGGAAGCGCTAGCCATCAAGTGGGCAGTGGGCGCCTTGCAGTTCTACCTGACCAATAACCCTTCCTCCTGGACATGGACCATGCCCCTCTTCTGTGGATGAACCCTCCCAAGGGCCACACATCCTGAAGACAAGGGTCATGCCCCCCCGAATTGCCCTGCCACCCTTAGCACTCACCTGGCAACAATGGGACAGGCAATGGAGGCACTGGCAATGGCCAGAGACATGGAGGAAGCAACGGCTGCAGGAAGCCCAGGCCAGGCCTCAGCAGCAAAGGTGGGTTGAGCAGCAGCCCTGGGTCCTACCAACCACCAGCTTCCCAGCCATGGCTCCAGGGCAGCTCCTCACCTCAACCTGTGGGAAACTCAACAGCCCCACCCAAGGAAGATGGCACAGGAGCAGGGGCAACCGGCCAGCACCATTGCAAGCAGCTGGTCAACAGCTACAAAGGCAGAACCAGGGAACACCTCAGTAAAGAGGAAGGCAGAGGAAAGGTAGCAGCACAGCAAACCAGCAGGCAGGGTAGAGGGGGTCGGAAGTAGCCAGGAGAGTCTGACAGCAGAGCAGCCACAAGTGTGGCTACCTAAGGCAGCCAGGACAGTGGCTAGATTACTCGGGGCGGGACTGGAAGGTGGAGACTGGGAATGGTGAAGGGATAAAAGGGAAGTCCACCCACAAGCTGAGGTGGAGATGAAGGAGTTTTGAAGAGAGCACAGAGACCACAGCCTACCCAAGAGAGCAGAGAGGGATGCCTGGGCAACGTTAGCTCACCCCACACTCTTTTCTTGAGATCTAGGTCATCCAGCTGGGACCCACCCAGTCAGCAATGCTACAGACGAATCAGCTAAGGCAGATCCAGAGCAGGGGGGAGCCTCCCAACCACATTTTGTGGTATTTAATTTTGTAAATTATGCACTGTATGAAAAAGTGCTTCTTTTTAACTGTCATAATTCTATTGCCAATAATTTAATTGGATGGCCTTGAGTTCTAGCACTCTGGAAGAAACATTTCTCTATGTCACCTTTTATGATGTTTATATCTGTCATGTCATATGACTATTGTTGATTGCAAGCAATATCATTACATTACTGGAAAGGTGCCCCCACCACCACACTGACTAGTATCCCACCCGTTGCCCTCATGCTGGCAATCCTATTTATGGGTTTTGCTAGAGCATTGCCTGAATGAGACATTCTGGGGTCAGACGCTATTTTCTGTTACCTTTTTCCCCACCACAACCTTCAGTGGTCAAGGGCAGTTGGCAAGTCTGTGTACAGCTGTGATCCAATTTAGGTAAATTTAGACTCTTAACTTAATGGTCCGATGCCCTCCTTCCTTTAGATGTTCATACATGAAGCTGCCTTATCAAGGTCAATATTGTCTACTTGATTCTAATTGTGGCTGTGATGTGTGGCTGCATGGTGCACACGCCTTCCTCCTCATACTGTTTTCCCAACCTGTTTCCTGGGGAGCTGTTATTTGCCGCATTGGAAAAAATTATGCACTGGATATTGTATAAGGCAATTGTATGTATAAGTACACAACAGAGCAAATAGCAGTTCCTCAGGGATGTTCCAAATTGGGAGAACAGCATGGGGAGGGAGCCTAATAACATCACAAGGAAGTCTGTTTTGATTGGCAAAACTGCACAGATGGGGGAATAATTAAATTTCCTCTGTCTCTATTGTCCTGATCTGAATTGTGTCCTGCCTAATTGCTATTAGCATTTTTAAAATGCTGGGAGAATCTAATGTAGGGGTGCCAGCTCCAAGTTGGGAAATTCTTGGAGATTTGGGGGGGGGGGTGAAGCGTGGAGAAGGCAGGACATGGGGAGGGAAAGCATCTTAGCATGGAATAATTCCATACAGTCCACTCTCCAGGTGAACTGATTTCCGTGGCCTGGAGATCAGTTGTAATTCTGGAAGATCTCCACCCACTACCTAGAGGCTAAACAAACTTAGAGAGTTACGGTCAAGCACTGAAAAACACATAGAAAATTCCCACTGTAACAAGCTCATTGATGAGAATATGCAAAAAAACCCCAAAACCATTGACATTAAAGAGTCCTTTAAGTCAAGTGTGAAGTACACACATATAATAACAAATAAAGACATTTTGATGTACAACTGAAGAAGATACACAATCGGCATCAAAACAAGTCATACTGGGGACCTTGTCTTTTTTGTACTATGTTGATATTTATGTACTTTTTGTTGTTCTCTATTTCTGTCTATAAATGTTGATTTTTTTTCTCATTCATTGTTTATGCGGCATTAATTTTATTATTTATTTTGTAATTATACTGGATAGTTTTGTTTTGCACATATTCATTATTGTGGTATTTATGTTGTTACAAAATTGTATGGATATGTGTATGGATACACACACACATACATATATATGCACACACACATATACATAAACATATCTATATATAATATTTATAATTCTATAAATATAAAAATATAAATATACAATATAATTCTTGATATAAAATGTATTTAATAACTTTTATACATATATTTTATAAATATAGCTATAAATTAAACACACACAATTACTCCTTTTGTGTTTGCTTCCATTCAGTTTAGAGGTCCTTCTTTCTTTTTTTCTTTGTTGGAGGTTGCAAAGTGTGATAGACAAATCCACTGTAGACCTGATTGTAAACTGATTGTTGCTAGAATATGAACAACAGCATACTGGGTGGCAGGGCAGTTTTAACTTCTGAATAGTTTAATCTTGTGTAAATGGTTTCCTTTTCTTTTCTTTTTTAAAAAAATACTTATTATTATAGAGGTTGGAAAAACACAGAATTGTGTGTGGGGAAAATGGATGGTGCTTTTAATGTACTAATGTTCCAGGATGGTATATGAACATTTTAAAAAAAGAATTATTTTAATATTTCTGTCTTTAGTATTTATAGTTTTGTACTAGCTTTATCCTCGCTATATTCATAAATAAATAGAAATGGTAAATTTGAATAAAATAATAAAAGAATTTTGCTTGGTTGGTAAAAGGAAAAGTGGACCAGGTAGAAAAGAAGGGTCCCTTGGTACTGATGAGACAGGTGTTGAAAGAATTTCCCCAACCCTCCCTTTCAGAATGAATGGATACATGAGAAATCAGTGTTTTTTGCAATGAACATTAACATCCACCACATAATCTACCGTTGTCTACCGTTGTTGTCACCAACCAACAGTTGAACGGATACAAATTGGCCAGAGGACAGCTTGTCATCAGCTTAGTCACAGCTGTCCCTGCAGGACTGATGGAGGTAATGGAGGCTTGTCTCAACTCAGTGATTTTCTAGAGAAAACACTTTAATTTTTTTAAAAAAATAGATTTTATTGGATGAGGTGATATAAAATAGTTGGTTAATACATACATCTTATCCAAATTAAACCTTTCTAAATATATGACCCCAACCCCTCCCCTCCCCCTATTCTCTGTTGACTTCCAACAACACTCGAACCCCCCGTTTATTCATAGAGATTATTATTACACTATATTGCAATTATATTATATTAACTATGGTAAAGATCTTAATATATATTCCCTTCGTTAAAATCTTATTTAATAAAGTTTAAAATCCCTCCAAAGACCACAGTTGTCCTTTAACATCTCATTTCTTTTCCAAATATTTCTTAAACTTCTTCCAAGCTTCCAAGAAAGTTTCTGGGTCTTGCTCTTTCAGATTTCTAGTTAATTTGTCCATTTCGGCCATGTACAACAGCTTCCTTGTCCATTCTTCAGTATTTGGTACTTCTTCTTTTTTCTGATATTGAGCATATAAAATTCTTGCTGCTACTATCATATAATATAACAATGTCTTATCATTTCTATTGACTTCATCTAAATGTAAAGATAGTAATAACATTTCTGGATTTTTAGCAAAATTATATTGAAATATCAACGACATTTCAGCACATATTCTAGACCAGAAGTCTCTAGCCTTTTGGCAAGTCCACCACATATGAAACAGAGAACCTTCATGCTCCTTACATTTCCAACATTTATTCAATAACTGTTTGTTAGCTATGGCTAATTTTTTCGGTGTTAAGTACCATCTATACAGCATTTTATAACCGTTCTCTTTAATACTGGTACAAGTTGATATTTTTAAGGTATTTTTCCATAATTGTTCACATGCTTCCATCGCTATTTCCTTATTACAATGTATGGCCCACTTTACCTTTTGTACCTTGACTGTTTCATCTTCTGTAAACCACTTCAATAACAACTTATACAGTTTAGATATTGCTTTACTATTATCCCCCAATAATAGCTCCTCTAGTTCTGAATTTTTAATTCTAAAACCATTCTTTCTATGTTCTGAATCAAATAAATCTTTAATTTGTCTATATTGTAACCAGCCATATTTAAATGGTAACTCCTCGTTTCGCTTAAGTTTCAACCCATCATTGTCTAATACTGTTAATTCTTTGAGGGTAAGCCATTCCTTTCCCTGATATTCCGTATTTGGGTTAATTACTTCAGCTGGGACAATCCAAAGTGGTTTCTTTAGTTCTATAAATTTCTTGTACTTGAGCCAAGTTGACAATAGATTCCTTCTAAGGTAGTGGTGCTGAAACATTGCATCCATTTTGTACTTTTCATACCACGTGTATGCATGCCATCCAAATAATTTATTATATCCTTCCAACGTTAATAACTTGTGATTGGTCAAAGACACCCATTCTTTTAGCCACACCAAACATATCGCTTCATGATAAAGTCTTAGATCAGGTAACTGCATTCCTCCTCTTTCCTTAGCGTCACAAAGAACTTTCATCTTAACTCTTGGTTTCTTTCCTGCCCATACAAATTCTGATATTTTCCTCTGGCATTTTTCAAATTGTTTCTTTCACAATTGGAATTGTTTGCATTAAAAACATCATTCTGGGCAGTACATTCATTTTGATTGTGGCAATTCGGCCTAACCACGACAAATTTAATTTATTCCATTTTATCATGTCTCTTTCAATTTGAACCCAGAGCTTTTCGTAATTATTCTTAAACAAGTCTATATTCTTAGCTGTCAGCTCTATCCCCAAATATTTAGTCCTGTGTACCACTTCCCAGTTTGTTAATTCACTTAGTATTGTTGTTTCTTCTTAGTCATATTTTTGGTTATTATTTTTGACTTCTTTTTATTTATGTAAAATCCTGCCAAGTCTCCAAACTCCTTTATTTTGTCCAGCAGTCTTGGCAGGGTTTGTAGAGGGTCTTCCACTATAAACATCACATCGTCTGCAAATGCTCTCAATTTGTAGGAGGATCCTTTTATTTTTATTCCTTTTATACTATCATCTTCTCTAATCCTCCTCAATAATACTTCTAAAACCATCACAAACAAAAGCGGCAATAGTGGACATCCTTGTCTGGTTCCTTTCCTTATTTCCAACTTCTCTGTCAGGTCGTCATTGACACATATTGTTGCCCTTTGTAAGTTATAAATTGTTTTCACTGCTTGTATAAATTCATTACCTAGATCCATCTTCTCCATAGTTGCGAACATAAAGTCCCAGTTCAAATTGTCAAAGGCCTTCTCTGCGTCTGCAAAGAATAGGCCAACTTCCTTATCAGGTCGCTTGTCGTAATATTCAATAGCATTTATCACTACTCTCAAATTGTCTTTTAATTGCCTGTTTGGTAAGAATCCAGCCTGATCTTCATCTATAAAGTCCATTAACCATATTTTGAGCCTATCTGCCAATATTCTTGCCATTATTTTGTAATCATTGTTTATGAGCGATATGGGTCTGTAATTTTTCAACTCTGTCAAATATTGACTTTCTTTTGGGATCAGTGCAATACTAGCTTCATTCCATGTATCTGGGAGACCCTTTCCTTGAAGCATATCGTTCATTACATTTTTTTAAATCGGTACTAGGTCCTCCTTCATTACTTTGTAAAATTTAGCTGCGATCCCATCAGGTCCTGGTGCTTTCCCAATCTTGGCCACTTCAATAGCCTGTATGACTTCTTCTGTTATTGGAGCATTTAGTCTCTATTTCATCTTTTCTGGTAACTTTGGTAAATGGGCATTCTTTAAATACCCATCTATCTCTTGTACATTCACAGATTTCTTTTGAAATAATTTAGCGTAGTATTTAAAGAACACACGCTTAATTGATTGATGATCTTTCAGTTCTTTACCATCCTCCATTACTGTATTAATAATTTTCATTTCCTTCCTTTTTTTCAGTTGCCAGGCTAGATACTTTCCTGCTTTATTTGCTCCTTCAAATGACTTCCGCTTTAATGTCTTTAACTTCCATTCTAGCTCTTTATTACGAATGGCTGTTATTTGATCCTGCAGTATTTTGATTTCCTGTATAATCGACTTTTTCCCTGGTCTTTTCTTCAATTGTTCTTTTTTATATATTTTTTCTTGTATTTCTTGCCATTTCTCCTGCTTTCTTTTCTTATCCTTACTATTAAGTTAAGTTTCCTCTCATTACAGCCTTATAGGTATCCCATACCATCTGTGGTGAAACTTCATTGTTATTATTTGTTAAAAAAAATTGCTTAGTTTCTTCTTTCAAATACTTCAAATTTTCCTGGTTTTGTAATAAATCCTCATTTATTCTCCATCTAAATTTTCTTCGACCCATTGTCCATTTCCATAACATTAGATTGTGGTCTGCGCTCACCTTCGGTAAAATTTCCACTTTTTTAGTCAATAAAGTCAAATCTTTTGTTGCCCAAATCATGTTAATACGTGAAAATGATAAGTGCCTTGCAGAGTAGTATGTAAATTCAGTACTTTTCGGATTTTCTTTTCTCCATACGTCTTCCAAATGTTCTTGTTGAACTAATTCAAAAAAAGTTTTTGGTAACTTCCCTGATTTTTTAATGGTTGCTTTTGATTTTTTGTCTAATTGCAAGTCCACCACACCATTAAAATCTCCAAACAATATCATCTGATCAAATACATCCTGATCTAATTTATTCAATAAGTCTTTGAAAAAATGGTCTTTTGCTCCATTTAGCGCATAGAGAGCTATTACCAATATTTTTTTTGCATTTATATTTATTTCCACGGCCACATATCTTCCATCTTGATCCTGAAAAATTAATTTTGATTCTACAGCCTCATTTACATAGATCACTACTCCTTTCTTCTTTTGTTTAGACGCTGATATATATTCTTTCCCCAATTGTTTCTTTTTAAATATTTTATGTCTTTATCTTTAATATGTGTCTCTTGTAGACATACTATATTACAATTTTGCTTCTTTAGCCAATGAAAAATTGTCTTTCTCTTTTGAGGTGAGTTTAGTCCATTCACGTTCCACGATATTAATTTGTACTCCATATTTTACATTTTTAATAATCCAGGAAAGTCCTCTGCATTTTCCTGTAAAAATCTTTCCATTTGCTCCTTTGTTTTGATGATAATTCTCAAAGCTTTGTAATAAAAGCTTAGACCTTCTGGGACTTCCCATCTATATCTGATGTCTTTGTCTCTTAGTTTCTGGGTCAATTCCCTGTATTTTTTCCGATCTTGGAGAATCCATTTTGGGACTTCTTTCATGATCTTAATTCTACTCCCCTCCTTTATTAAGGGTTTTTCAAAATGCCTCTTAAGTATCTCTTCCTTCATTCTCTTTGTCACTAATTGCACAATAATATCTCTTGGTAGCTTTCTCTGTTGTGCAAAAGCCAAGTTGATTCTGTACGCCAAGTCCATATTTGCTGTTATTTCATCTTCCTCTTTCCCTAGAAATTCTGCCAATATCTTTGTCATCTGCTCTTGTGTGGTTTGAGTTTCAGATTCCTGAATGCCACGAAATCTTAACTGCTTTTCCGTCGCCTTACACTCCATCATTGCCACTTTTGTCTGCATCACTTGATTTTCATGTTTCATTTCTGCTTTTATATCATTTGACTTTTGTTCTACCTGTTCCACTTTATTAGTTGTCACTTGCAAATCTTCCTTTACTCCCTCTATCTTTTTTGCCAATGCAGCTACATCGGCTTGAATAACATCTCTCATCTCTTTAAAATCTTTTGCCAGCATTTCTTGCATCTTCTGTAACGACTCTTTGTGATTCTCTGCCACTTTTTTTTCCAGTCCTTCGATAGCTGCATCCACCGAGATTTGCCATTCCTTATCTGCTCCTTTTTTCCTGGCCATCGTGGGGCTCGGTTTCGAGCCTCCCCACATGTCTGCCCTTTTCCTCAAATCTGCGTTGAATCATTTAAACCTTGCCTTTTCTTAAAATTTCTTTAAAAAAGAAAAAAGTCTTTTTAAAGTCCCAAATGTCTGGCATTACAGCGTCTCTATGGTTTCTGGCTTAGCTTCGTACCTTACTTAAGATGGTGCACTTCCTGTTCCTGTTGCCTTCGTAGCCTCCCAGTAGTATATTTGTTTTGGTTCCTTTTTCCGTCAATCCTCTTCCCTTTCACTTTACTGTCCTTGCTAGGAATCCAATTGTCTGTTCTGCTGTTAACTTCCCGTCTCACGATGTTTCTCCAGTCCCCCCTCCGCTTTCTCATGCTGGTTATCTCAATTCTAACCGCAGTAAGTATAAACAATATTTCTTTTCAGATTTTTAGTCCGTATTTACTTCCCCAGCTTCTATTACTAAATGTCTCTTCTTTTATATTCTGTCCATTTTCCCTTGGACTTTTTACTGCTGTTCCATTTTTAAAAGTCCAATAACGATCTTTACCTTTGCCGATTCTGCGGGTTGTCTGTGTTGTTTCCTTTGTTTAATCTTTGGTAAAAGCTGTTGCTGAAGCTTGGTTCTGACGATCTTATGCCAATTTAATGACTCCTGAGGCACTGCAGAGATAGAAGCTCGCACTTCTCCGAGGAGACCTCAAGGTGATGGTGGGAGTCCTTAATTCAGAACCCTCTCCCTCACCAAGATCTCACTCTCTCGGGGGTGCGTAGCGTTCAAGCCCAACTTCTCCCTGAAGTTGGGGTGGAAATGGGCGTTGAGGTGCCTTGCTTTCCAAGAAAAATAGTGTCTCAGACAGCCCAAGTCTTAGGTTGCTTCAGACCACCATAAATCCAAACCGGAAGTCTCAAGAAAACACTTAAAAATGTTGAAATTAGTGGGATCTCTGTGTCTCCTATACCACTAGGTTAAAACTGTACCATACTATCACAGTTCTTTGCATTATTTTGTTTGTAAGTGAAATATAGAAATGTGATAAGAAATTGTGATCAGTTGATAAAGAATAATGTGGCAAAAGATAAGGAAGTCATAGAAAGTCAAAAAGGCAGCTAGATAGGCTTTGGCTAGAAGCTTGTGAAGACCTTCTCTGGCCCAGGTTCACAATGGGAGGAAAACTCAGGAGACTCCTCAAAGGTAGAAGAGCCCCCCCCCCACCCCATGGTCTCCACTATACCCAATCCTCAGTACACTTTGCAAGATCCAGGGGAAGACTTCCTTGCCTATTCAGGATCTTATGGAACAGATATATCAGTAACCCTCTGAATAGGCCTGATCACCTCCAGCACCCCAGACTTTCTCCAGACCCCAGGAACTAGCAAAAACAGAGGGTCAAAGTCAACGACTAGGCCAGCAGAGGAACACGTCTTGCAGCTTGAGGCCTCACACATTTTAGGACAGAGGATTTGAGTCCAGTGGCACCTTACAGCCAGAGCTCCCTTCATCAGCTCATACTCTGACATTTTTGTTGGTCTCTAAGGTGCCACTAGACTCAAACCCTGCTGTTCTACTGTAGACTAACATGGCTACCCAACTAACACATTTTAGGCTACCCAACCAACACACTGTTGGCAAGATCAGGGACCCTATGTTTGCTACAGGAAGGGGTGAAGTTAGCAGTTTCTTATACAGCCCTGAAGTTGGGCTCTAACTGCTGATGTTTCACAACCTCCAAAACAAGCAGCTGGTACACTAGCTTGGACAGCTCCCTGCATAGAGAGTTTCCCAGTCCCAGATGTCCAGGGTTTCCCATTTCTGTTCTGTGGATATTCCTTGGCTCCAGGTTCAGCTCTGCCACCAGACCTCTAAACGTATTGAGAAGCTGAACTTCACTTAATAGGATTCCCCGGCTGTGATTATGTATAAGACTAAAGATCTAGTCTTGAATTTTTCAAGATATAAAGGCACAGATGGACCATTAAAATATCTTTAGTAACAGTGCTGAAAGTAACTGGTTTAATACTTGGTCTTAAAGCTGGTAAGATTCTCCTGGATCAGATTTCTTGTCAGCGGATTTATTAAAAGCCTTTCCCAAGTGGTGGACATCCTTATTAGTGAGTCTGTTTCCTGCAATTAATGACACAGGTGTAATTCAAGAGCCCTGGCTTCAGGCTATTATTTTGCCAGTTTACAAAAAAGGATGTAGGTCTGATCCATCCATCTACTGTCTCATTAGCTTGTTGGGAAACTTTATGCTTCCTGTCTACACTGAAACTGGTTATGTAGCTGGAGAATGAAGGAGTTTTGAGAAGAGAATGAACTAGATTCTGAAGAGAGCATTCAATGCTGAATCATTGTGGGGTTCTTGTTCACCTGGAAGCAAAGTATATAATTCACCCAAATGGTGTGCTTTGTGTAGCCATTATGGATTTAAAGGCCATATTTGGTATATTTGGTATATCTAGAGAGCGTCTGTGTGCCAAACTTTATGCATCTTCCCTCAATTGCAGACTCTTGTAGTTAATTCAGCAATTATATAATAATCCCATGACTCGTGTTCACTGTGTCCTCAAGAGGCAACTGACAAAGGACATCCCTCGGTCCAGAGGTGTGAAGCGGGGGTGCCTGTCAGCTCCCCTCTTATTCAGTCTTTATATCAATGGTCTTGCAGGGGCTTTGCCATTGGTGAATTCCCATGCCCTTGCTCTAGTTATCAGTCCGATTTCATTGTTACTTTCTGCAGATGACACCAACCTTCTACGTAGATTGCCATCGGATCTGTTTGGATGACTGGTGTCGATAGTTCTATTGACTGACCTTTTGATATTTTTCTCTGGAAATTAAGAGAATTCCTTGTTGTGTTTACTCTGTGGCTCTCTGATTGGAATGGGGCATAGGACCATTGGAATGTAAAGCTTGGAAGCAGGCTTTTCACTTGTATCTGAAGGTTTTGTTTTCTGTGGATACTAGAAGTTCTATTTTTCCTTTACAGTCAGATTCTTGTCTTGTACTGGCTTTCTTTTTCAGGGCTGCCCCCTTCATTCCTCCCGTCTATTGGTCCATGGGCTGGTAGATTATCCTTAGACAGAGCATAGAGGCATTTATAACATCTTGGCAGGGGTCATAAAGTATGCTCAACTGTTGAGTCAACACTGGTTTTTGGTATTGTGCCTCTTACTCTTCCATCTTATTTTCACTGACTGATAGCCCCAAATATCAGAGGACTTTTCTTTTGGATAACCTAAATACTAAGTTTGATTTACAGAATGTAAATGGATCACTACACTGAGAATCACAGTAGAAAATAAAATAATATGACATTAAGGCACAGCACAGAACAATGGTTCATAGCAACACATGTTGACTACAAGTGCTGGCTACAAAAACACATGGTCACTTATCTATAAAAAATTTCCAAATATCTAAAATAAGTCCATGCGTAGTTGCCTTGTGATACGTTTAAATGTTGATAAGTTATAAGCTCTTCAAACCAGTGATTAACAGGAGGTTGACTTTTGTCTTTCCAATATTGACAAAGTCCCAACTTAAGAACCATAGTAGCAACAGATATATGACTTAAGGCCTTATCCCATTGCTTTAGAAAAATTGGATGCTCCAGATCATTATTTCATTCATCTCTAAGATTCTGTGTATCATATTTACTAACCGACCTCAAATATTTGTATATAAATATTTTAGATTTCATTTTCTGTATTGATTCAATAAGAATCTCCAAAAGTGGGGGAGATTCTGAAGCACTCAAAGCTGCTGGACCATATTTGGATACTAACAATTGTTGCAATTATATTACCAGTTGGTAGAAGTTGACAAAGACAAGAGTAACACTGCACTGTGGTTGAGATCTGTATGAATTAATTAGAAGAGATGAATAACACTTAAATTATATTGTAGTGTATTATATTATGTGGAAGAATCCACTATTAATAATACAATGATGCAATGGAGCACTACTGCTATTACAACTGTATTCAAAACAAGAAGTTTAAAAGTATGGAGATGGCTTTTGCCCTAGCAAGCTACTGGATTGGCTGGGAGATACTATCTGAAGAGAAACTCTAGAACCCTAGACCACTGTATTACAGTATAACATCTTATAGAAAAATATGCCTCAAATGGCCCTGTTTCACTGTTCGCTGCCTTTGTGGACCTGAAGGTGGCCTTTGATTCCATCTCAAGACCCCAGTTGTGGGCCAAATTAGAATCCTCGATGATCAACAGAAGACTGCTTTTACTAATGAGAGCACTTCATGATAAGACCTTTCCAAACCACTTAGCACCCACAAAGGAGTCAGGCAAGGATGTGTGCTGGCTCCAATACTATTTAACTTCTATATAAATGATGTGGTGGCCTATCTTGGTTTGTCTGATTTAGACCCAGCCCTGGCGCCAGGGTTACTGGTGCCTGAGGCCGTCCTCATGAGCACGTGTGGTTGTGCAGCGTGCACCCCCCCGGACTGCGTGATGATGTCATCACGTGATGATGTCATCATGCAGTGACGCTGGGCCATTGGCTGGTGGGTAGCTGGGGCAGTGCCCACACTCCGCATGCCACCCCGGCTGCCTGCTGTCCCTGGCCCGCGGCTGCTGTGCCCGCCTGGGGGCATGTGGTGGTGGCAGCAGCGTTGCGGCGCGTGCCTCCGCCCCAGCACCCCCTCCAGCGCCTCCAGCCCCGCGGTGCCCACGGTCCCTGCCTCACCGCCTCAATGGTGGTGCCAGCCCTGTTTACACCCCCCTAAAATCCAGCATCAGCACATTTCCATCCTCATTTATGCAGACGATGCGGTCTTATTAGCCAGAATCCAAAAAGGCCTCAGGAGAGCTCTCTCAAAGTTCACAGAATTTTGTAACATGAACCAGCTAGAGATAAACTATCCCAAGACCAAGATCATGGCTTTTGGAAAACACCAGAAAAAGAAACCCTCGATCATTAATGGTCACTCTCTTGAGCAGGTAGCTAGCTTTAGGTACCTGGGCATGGTTCTAAAAGCTTATGGGGCAAGGAATGCCCATAATAAATCTGTGGTTGCACAAGGAGAAAGAGCTGCAAACGCTATACTTAAGTTCTTATGTTACAAAAGGGGCTCACTTGCTAACTTTGTCCCTGCAGCTCAAAAATTATTCCAGGCGAAAGTAATATTGCAAATGCTATATGGCATTTCTCTCCCCCACCCCCCATCAAGTTTTTCCCCATTGGAGAGGGTTCAGTCTAAATTTTTAAGAGCTGCCCTCCAAGTTCCAGGGGGGGGGGTCCCAAATGCTCTGATTCCCTTGGAAACCAGCTCAATAACGACTGAAGCCAGAATTACCGTTGCCTCACTCAGGTATTGGCTCAGTATTAATTTCAACTCTCAAGGTCTGAGCCACTTGATTCTACTGGACAGTTTCCAGTTCAAATGGTGGAGGGCAGTCCATAATAAATTACAACTTCTTGGTTCCCCCACCCCCCCAAGCTATTTTGGCTATGAACTGGGATCAGGCCAAGTCTGTCCTAAAACAAAGACTATTTGATATAGAGAGACAGGCTGATCTGGCTAGACACCCAGCCTTTGTAGCTCCTGAGCAAGTTAGATTTCACCTGGCTCCTTTCGCTTATTTAACCCATATTGAGGACCATAAGCTCAGAAGAGCTTTCACACTTGCTAGGTGCTCAACATTTCCCTTGGCAGTGCTAGAGGGTCAGTATAAGGGGATCCCATTGGTGCAGAGGATGTGCCAGTGTGATGCAGAGGAAGTCAAAACCAGGGAGCACATGTTTTTTAGGTGCCCCTGGTACCAGTTTGCTCATGTCAAATATATTTCACTGCTAACAAAGGCATGGCCAGGCTGGTCAGAATCAAATTGTATCAATTACTTGTGACCTGATGAATCTCAGACTATTACTGTTAATGTAGCCAAATTCTGTGCCACTTGTTACAAAACCCGAAAAGATCATGTAAATTCCCTCATGTTTGCTAATGGATGAGGCCTGGCTGCAAGTCTCTTCTGGGTCTTTTAACACATCAACATGTATGTATCTACCCTTTCATCTGTATATAGTTCACCGTATAATTTTTATCTATTTTTATCTATCTATTTTATGAATATTATTGTCTGTTGACTTTTAGATGTATGTTATACTGGCACAGTGCCATAATAATAAACTTATGGCTGAGAGAACTGGTTCCAGTTCTGAGGAGATTGTTCCTATAAGTAATATTGATGGTGAGATTCTCTGAGGAAGATTTGACGGAAACGGGAACAGACCTAGGCATTTCATCAGCAGCTCACCTTACAACTCAGGTTTAGCAGCTCTATTCATGGCTCAGCCCCATTTACAGCTCAGTTAGCAGCTCATCTTACTTAGCTTATTGACTCCGTTTTGGCTCAGCCCTACTCATGATTCAGCTCACTGGAAGGTGGACTTTATTGGATAATTTATGAGGTTGGAGGCTATTGTAATCAGAATAGAATTGTAAGTTGCAAGTGTATTTTTGTAAGAAAATGTATTTAATTATGATGCAGTAGAGCTTTAGATATTTGATTTTTGTCTTTAGAAATTAATGTGGCAGTGAACAAGAGTTCTCGAAACACATGCTAGCAGTCTTGTTGCCAACCGATGGGAGCATCTGATGACTGTGGATACAGCACTCTGCGTACACCCTCCTGAAATGGAAAAGAGAACAAAGTATTGACAGCATGAACTATACTTTGGACCTTTTTAGGCTTTGAGTTAACACGGACTCTTGGATATAAATAGAAAAACTTGTGTATAAAGATATAACTTTGGTGTAATGTTACATGTGAATTTGGCTTTTGAATATTTGGTTGCTCATAAAGAATAATATTGCTTGTAAGGAATTTATTGCACACCGTGTAGTGTATCTGGCCTCCCTGAAGTCCTAGGTGACTGCTCATACATTGCAATTAATTGCATAACCAGACAGATCACCAAAATTATTAATTACATTCATTAATTCAGGAAGGGGAGACTGAGGTTCTGAAATAAATAATAATAATAATAATAAATAAATAAAATAAATAATAAAAGGATTTTAAATTTTGAAGAATTATGTATTAAGCCATGTATGTTATTACTTTATCTCATAGCACATGCCAGAGGTTCCAAACATAAATCAAAAATGAGAGAAGGAAGAGGACAATATTGCCTAGTACTTCTTTCAAGAGGGAATGATACAGAAAAAATATCACTGGTTCCTTCCCTTATGATATGTTGTATCAATTATTTTGCCCAGCTGGGGGGGAAAGTGGTTGGTGGAGAAGAAGGGTTTTTATTTATTCATTTGGAATTTTATCCTGCCATCTCTTCAGAACTTCAATTCTCCTCAAAACAACCCTGAAAGGTAGGTTATATTGAGAGAAAGTGGCTAGCCCATCATCACTCAGCAAGGTTCATGGCTGAGTGGGTCTTTGAAGCCAAGTCTTCTTGCTCCATCTGAATTCTAGCTGCTATAATATGCCAATTAAGAACCCCATCATTTCCCTTGCTATTCTCCTCTGTTAAGGTCCACTCATACAACCAAATTATATCATCTTGTATCAGTTTTGAACCTAAGTTTGCTGAAGGAATCCCCCACCACTGCCTGATGCTTCCCACCTCCAGTCAGCTGGTTTGCTGGGAGGGGGAAGAATACTGGAATGGAGGAACATCATCAGCATTCTGATATACTGATGTCATTTCCTGTACGCCTGGAAAAGATGTCAGCACATTGCCAGGGATGTTTGAGCATTTGGAGAAACTATATGGTTTAAACATGGAGATTTCTCCAAATGGTAGAGCATCCCCAGCATCCTCCAGCAACACGCTGACATCATTTTCAGACACACAGGTAGTGATGTCAGCATGTTGCTGGTGACATAATGACATCACCAGTGAGCCCTTCTGCAGCCCAGTAAGTCCTGTACTCTCCACCAGTTACTAGGAGGGACCTAGTAACTTTGTCAATTCCCCTGGAGGAAATGGTATCTTTTGAGAGTAGATTCTATGGCATCGCATATCTATTCAGCTCTCTCCCATTCCCATTTACTCTCTTGAAGTACCACACTCAAATCTCCAAGAATTTCCTAAGCAGGAGTTAGCACCTTTACTTGGGCTACTTATTCTTTATTAACTTACCTTACAGGGTTGTTGTGAGGATAAAATGAAAGAGAGGGAAATCATGTACTCTTTAGAGGAGAAAATGCAGGGAGATTAAATATGGGTTTACTACACATTATATAATGACAAGCTGACATGGTACCTTTCATTTCTATAAAAGATACTTTCATTTTTCCTCTATTAAAGGGAGGACAGAGCAATTTGCAGGCTTTTATGAGTAGGCTGTGTTCCCATTGATCAGCACACCAATCCTCTGAAAGGGTTACGGCAGCAGCCACTTCACCATCATCGACACTATGACACAGTTGCAATTGCATGCACTTGAGGCAGCAAAGTAAAATGTCCAAGAAGGATAACTATGGAAACCAGCATTAAAGTAGCAACAAAGAAGGCCATTCTCACAAGGGCATTGTCCTCCATCATCAACCATCAATGATGAAGTGCCCCCTCCGTTTGTCATGTAGAGGAGAGACTGGTCAATGCATGGTGACAGAAGAACCCAGTCTGCATCTGTACCCACTCCCCCACACATTGCATAAGCAAGCTGACAAGAATACTTGACAAGGCCTTCTCTGTCAGAAGACAGTGATTGTATAGTGGTTAGCCCGGCAACAATTAATATTTGCATCCACATCCTTCAGGGCTCCCCTCAGGCAAGGGCATAAAAACCCTGGCAGCAAAAGAATAACCAGCAGATGCCTCCCTATTTTGACAGGGAAAAGTCAGTGCCAAGTCTTCAGATTTCTGGTGGAGAGTACAGAATTCTATATGCATAGGAATATAGGATTCTATATGCATATAGAATCCATAGTTCATGAGACCATCAAAAGTAGGGTATGAAACTCACTGGAAGACCAATGATTGCACACATAAAATTGTCCAGAACACTACACGTCCATGGGTTCAAAGGGCTCAAACAAACCGTTTGCAGATGATTGGAGGATAGGGAGACACAAGGAGACTCTGATTTGTGTCACATTTACCTTGAGTCTGGACTAGTGTAATGTGGGACTGCCCTCTAAACTGACTCAGAAACTTCAGATGGTGCAGAATGCTGCAGCTGATTTGTTAGGAGAAGCTAGAAGAGATATACTTTAAAGCAGACCAGCTAGGCAGAGGCATTGCTCTTAGTAGGAAGTGGCAACACCTGGGAGCCAACTATATAAGAACTGCCAGGTGTCCCTCTCACCCCCTTTACAGATATCCTTTAAAACAGGCCAGATAGCTAGAGGTGCAAGCTGAAGGGCAAGAGCCAAAAGGCTCTTTGGCCTTTTGGTCTGTGGTTCTGGTAGACCAGAGTATTGCAGACACCATCAACAGCAGCAAAACTTGAGGCTCATGATGAGCAGCAGTTGACATCCAGAAGATTTGGAGCAAACCAGAAAGGGCCCAGGGAGGGGCCATGCATGGGGGGGTCATTCAACTTTTCCTATAACATTGGCACCTATTGGCTACTCCTTCTTTTTTCATGGCATAACTTTCCACAGCTGTTGGGGGGGGGGTTATTGAGATGGGAGGGGCATAAGGAACCAATTAACTCTTGCTCTGCACCCTAGCCTGCCCCATGGTCCACCGCCACAGAGGTTTATACCCCAGTTCTGCCAACCACTGCCTGTAGCTGCCCAGCACCAGCAGAAAACCCAGGTGGAGTGGTGCCTGGATGCTTTGCCAACATGACAAGTGCCAGATACATCATCATTCCACCTAATTGGCTCCCTGAGCACTTTCAGCCCCCACCCTCATAGCATTGAGCTGATAATGTATTAAACACTCCTAGTTTCAGAATAGAACTAAAGACAAAATGCATTTTGACCATATTTTCATCCATCGTCTATTAATGCAAAATTGCAATAAAACTTCCCCCCATGTAAAAAATGAGCAGGAAAAATATGTACAAACATAGGGATCCCAAATCCTCAATAAATCTTTTATACAAAACCCACAATATAAAAGGTTTAAAATATGAATTGCTTTGGGAAGCTTTGATTTGGGGTTTCCGAATCACTGTGAATTAGGTCCGATTTGGGTACTTTACCTGAATCCAAACCCCAAATTGCATACTCCTAGTCACAAGCTTCTCAGTCTGGGCAACTAACAGAAGTCCCACTGTATTCAATGGGTCTCTCTCCCAGGTGAATGCATAGGATTGCACTGAAGAGCACTTATGTACCACTGAGTTTTTTAAAGCATTCAAAAAATGTATTTTGAAGGTGTTCTGGAAGAATGGACTTTAATGTCAAAAAGGACCAGCGCATGGTGTGAAGAGCCAGATTGCAGATGAGTGACACAGGGCAACAGGAAACCAACTGGGTACTGTAATCTCCTTGGAACAGTCCTTTATAGAAACAAAAATATTACTTTCCATCTCCCACCCATGCAAATGATGGCTCACAACTCCTACTAATTGCTTTCAATTGACTAAAATGTTATTTTTAAATAGAATTCATGAAGAAATTTAAAACATTCACCCATACGGTATACTTGCTATACTTTCTTGCAATTCATTGCAAGGAGATTTAATTTCTATATAACGTGTAGTTCATCAAGATGAATGCATCTCATCTACCATGTGCTGGGACCTTTCCAGCTAACTGAGCACTCCCAGGCAGTCCTAGAGAGGTGACAAAAAAGTGTTTACTGAGCCATCGTAAGTGACTGGTGTACTTAACATTTGGCTTGATACAACCAAGTTATGCAAGCCTGTTCTGTTTTATTTATCTATAACATTTTAAAATCTGCCTTATTCCAACAAAGGGTGTTCTAATCACGTGCTATCATTCCTGGCTGCAAGCTGAGGGCTCCATTATGATTGGTGAAAAAGACAGCATAAAGAGGCAAGAATAATGACCTCCCCCAACACAGACACACACACACACACACACACACACACACACACACACACACACACACCATTCCCTTCAGCTTGTTTTGTGATCTAAGAGTTCATTGTGCAATGTTCCCTTTTTCTCTTGATGCAGATTTTCTGCAAAAGTAAGCCAGTCCTGCCAGTGGTGCTGCTGGAAGAAACCTTCCCAGTCTGCCTACTCCCACACGTCTTCCTTCAGCTCTTTGTCTGATATTTGCCAATTGACTTGAATCTGGGATATGCTTATCTCTGAAACACCTTGCATTGAAAGAGGCATCTCCGCCACAGGCATGGAAGACTACTAAAAATAGATCTGGAAGATGTGATGAGAAATGGCAGGATGCCAGAGGAAATACCCAAGGTGTGTTATTCACAGTTTCTTTGCCTGCCCTTCTTCTTCAGCTGCTCTCCACTGAAAGGACACCTCCAATCTCATGTAGCTCATTAAAGGAGTGAATAACATTTTGGAGCAGAAAAGCATGGAGTTTCAGAGTTTCCATTTTAATAACCTTTTTGCTATGATCTCTGCTGCAGCATTCAGCACCAGCTGCTCCAGGGATAATCCTGCTCAGAGTAGGAAGATACCATCTTCCTTTTCAGCATTATCCCCATTAGAAGGAAAATAAGTGAGAATGTGCTAGTCACAGTCTAGAAATGTGCTAAAACATAGTTGACCACCCAGTAACAGTCAAACTGGACTGATTTTGCTGCATTGAAAAATGGGCCAAAATTGGATGTGTAATTTAGATTTTTGTCTGATAACTAAACCAGAGCCAGTTTGGTGTAGTGGTTAAGAGCGCGGGACTCTAATCTGGAGAGCCAGGTTTAATTCCCCACTCCTCCACTGGAAGCCAGCTGGGTGACCTTGGGCTAGTCACAGTTCTCTGAAGCTCTCTCAGCCCCACCCACCTCACAGGGTGTTTTGTTGTGGGGATAATAATGACATACTTTGTAAACCGCTCTGAGTGGGCATTAAGTTGTCCTGAAGGGCGGTATATAAATTGAATATTATTATTATTATTAAACACATGCTTCCAAATCAGTAGACTAACCAACAAAATAATATCTTTAAGGTGGTTGCTATGTAGATTGCTGGTGCTATGGAATTGCTGTGCTCTATCAAACACGAGCTAACTCAAACGGACACTGTCCAGGGTACTGAAAGAGAGAAAGGGCACAGCTGTATCCTTTTAGTCAAAGCATCCCAATGGTGATAGCGTGGGGGGGGGGGACACTTTTTCTCCTACCGCTCCCAGTTTCTGGGGATGTTCAGCATCTTTTCCTAAACCTGACTGAGGGGCAACACTTCCCTTAAGTCACAACAGCTAGGCAAAAAAAAAAATGTATATCAAAAATTTTATTATGATGAAAATAAATGGGAAAGCTAATAACAACAACATATGGCAGTGGTTTTCTTTTTCTTTATTTAACAAATGAATGCACATCCCTGCTTCCTAATCCAAGAGGTATGGGGCATGATATCATTAGTCACAGTGAGAAACAGGCACACAATGCCACTATAGTACATTATCTAAGGAATTTTGCTCCAGTAACTCTACAGTTAATCAATTTGGAGTACATTAACTAGAAGGCTGGTGTCATACTTGGGAGATGACAACTGAAGGCTAAAGGAATGTTGTTGTGAACCAACTAGAGATCTGTTCCATCTTAGTGGCCGAAAGATCCAATTTTCCTCATTTGGCTGTCACTGACCGCTGTGATCCTCACTGGGAATTCAGTCACCATGAGGCAGCAGCAGAGGTCTTAATACCATACCACATACATGCTTCCTCAGCCAAGCGAGCAAGGTCTAATTGACTGTACAATGGAGTCTGCATGCTTGTCTTGTATCAAAAATTCACCTGCAGTCCTAGAGGGACCACCTGAGTGTTAATTACAAAACTATCCTGACTGATATTGAGAAAGAGCAAAGTATGCTGTTGATTACTATAAAAAGGATAGCACTCCAAACTCCAATAACTTTAAGGTCTCCTTATATATAAGCTGGCAGCCACTATTATGAGATGATGATAAAATAATTCCAAGAAATGAAGACGAAGCAGATGCTGACTGCATTTCCTGTGTAGAATCCTTTTGTGAAATCTGGATGAACTATTCAGGCATAAATGGATAGTTGTGTGCTGCTTTTTCACTCTGGTAAAGGGAAGAAATGGACAATCTAGTCTGCGTTGCTAATAATAACTCTCCTTGGTTTCTGATACAGGAAAGAAGTAAATCTGTAAAATCATATACTGAATCATGACCTTGCAGTGCATAAGCAAACTCTGTGTATTGCTGTCAGATGTGCTTATATTTATTCCTCAGCATAGAAAGGTGGGGAGCTATCTCTGAGAAGACACCTAATCTCAAATTGAATACTCCTTGATTGAGTGTAATGGAAAAATAGAAAGAAGATAGCCAAGGACTGATAAGAACTCTGCCATCTCTTACCTAAGAAGCTTATCACTAGGATTTAGGCTCTGTCAAGAAAAGCACTGAGGCTCTCCTTCAGTATACAGCTAGTCACCTTTCAGTTTCTATCAAGAAATAGGTGGGGGCTTAAGGAGGTTTCTGTCAGGATTTGACTGCCTCATCACACCATCTCTGTGCATAGAGACAGTTGAATGCTATCTGCACAGGACTTTTTTTCAAAGGAGTGACAAATTGAAGGCATTAATTTTGCCTGCTTCCTATGGGGATTTTCCCCCACATGGACAGGGCCGGCGCGCCCATGGAGGCCAGGTAGGCGGTGGCCTCGGGCGCGCGGGCACTGGAGGGGCGCTGGAGGGGGTGTTGGGGGCAGAGGCGCGCGCAGCGAAGCTGGCATGACAGGGCCGCCTGTAGCTACTGCTGCAGCCAGCCAGCCAGCCAGCCTTGCTGCCACCGCCGCCGCCGCCACACACCTCAGCCGGGCGCAGCCTCTGTGCGCCGCTCAAGCAGCGGCTCGCGGCTTCTGCGCCCAGCTGGGGCGCGCGGCGGCGGCAGCACGGAGCTGGCTGGCTGGCTGCAGCAGCAGCTGTAGCCAGCCACGCCAGCTCAGCTGCGCGCTCCTCCGCCCCAGCCGGGCGCAGAAGCCATGAGCTGCTGCTGGGGCGGCGCATGGAGCAGCCTCCGCGCGCCGCTACAGCAGCAGCCCACAGTTTCTGCACTCGGCTGGGGCATGTGGCGGCGGCGGCACGGGGCTGCCTGGCTACAGCTACTGCTGCAGCCAGCCACGCCAGCTCAGCTGCGCGCTCCTCCGCCCCAGCCGAACGCAGAAGCTGTGAGCTGCTGCTGGGGCAGTGCACGGATCAGCCTCCACGCGCTGCTCCAGCAGCAGCCCGCAGCTTCTGCGCTCGGCGGTCCGCGCGCAGCCCAGCCCCCCTGTGGTGCGTGATGACATCTGCGATGACGTCATCACGCCTCCCGTGGGGCGCGTGCGCGCCCGCCGCCGCAGGCGCTGAAACCTCTGGCGCCGGCCCTGCACATGGACAGTAGGAAAGGGTCACTCTGGAGATCCAGTATGGTGTAGTAGTTAGAATGTCAGACTAGGATCTGGGAGATCCGGGTTTGAATTCCCACTCCCCCAAGGAAGCATGCTCGGTGACCTTTGGCCAGTCACACACTCTTCGCCTAACCTGCCTTACAGGGTTGTTGTGAAGATTAAATGGGGAAGAGAACAATGTAAGCCGCTTTGGATCCCTACTGGGAAAAACACATATTTAATTGATTAATACAATGTTCATCTTCCACCTGCAGGCAATAGTAAAGGCCATGGGTGTGGAGGAGTCAGAGGGGGTTACAAAACTTGTTCTGCCTCATATTCCCTCACAATGAGATCTCACCCTTTTCACCCAAATCTTTCACTTTCATTCCAGAACCATCACGATGATCAGCCCATTTGCCCCCAACATCTGCCCAACATGCATACAAGTGTATAAGCATAGGCTCCATATGCACAGACACCCAGTTTTTCACAAAGGGCCTATGTGCATACCGATACATAAATATAGAGCTCTGCTCAGATCTTTTGCTGAATCTATGGGGACTGGACAGTGATCCCACTGCTCCCATATATATTGGTTAAGTGGTTGGGCTGTGAATCAGCACTGTGCAGGTTCAAATCCTACTACTGGTATGAGCTCAGCAGGTGGCCTTGGGTAACCTCTCAGGCACAGCTCCCCAACTATATTGTGGGGATAATAATAACACTGATGTGTTCAGTACTCTGCATGGGGCACTGATCTGTCTAGATGAGCACTATATAAGCTCAGTTATTATTATTACTACATCAATTCAATCTATCAGTCTTAGAGTGTCCAAATTGCACTATAAGTTGTTATGGAGAGGTGGCATATTCATTTTCTAAGGCCAACAAGGGAAAGATCACAAGTGATGAGTGCTTTAGATACTTGTTATGATTGGTTAACAACAGAGAAGTAATTCCTGCAGAGAGACATTTTGGCCTTCATTCCATGCTGCTGTTTTAATTTATTCCAGGTACTTTATACAACGTTCATCATAAACCCCTGAATGAAGCCTGTATGGAAAAAGGCAAAGAATAGTCTCTTTATTACAATGAGCTATTGCATATTTTCTGCAACAGCCTTTAATAAAGTTTAAGAATTAAGAAAGATTCAAGCTGCTTTTGTACTTAGCACAGGGACCTCTTTGAAGATGATACCCATTTTTTTAAAACCCCACAGCTTCAATATAAAGTTTCTCTACTGGTAGGCTCAAAAGCTTAGCCAGTCTCAAGCTAAAGCTATGGTCCAAATGAAGGCTTCAGTGACAGTAATAAACAGACAGTAGCAGCATAAAACTTTTTCTCCAGATTGTGTTCTCTCTCTCTCTCTCTCTCTCTCTCTCACTCACTCAAACACACCTCACACACACACACACACTAACATACACATCAGCTTAACAAACTTTCTTTTGTGATGCAGCTTTGTTCTCCTTATCTAAATTTCCTTTTCAATGGCAGGTAGGTAAGCACTGGTACCAATGAGTCTCCTGTTTTTGGCTGAAGGTCACCCAATTTGATTATTTCTGGTCTTACAGTCCCTAGACCAATTTAATGAAAATCTCTCTGACCTTTCTGATACATACTTTAAACCTAATACAGCTGAGAACAGAACTATATAAACTGTGACTTTCGAGACAGTTGGGCTAACCTGCAAATAGGGCTAACCTGCAACTATATGCCTGCCTGCACACTATTTCAAGCCCAAAGATATTGTGACCTTGCTCAAAATTTGCAGCCATCTACTTTGATTGCTATATTGCCACAAGAGGCATGAAGCTGAGGCCATAGAGTTAAATGCCACTTAACCAACAGATACCTAAGGGTCAAATTGTCCTGCAATATACATAATGGCCATTCAAGACTATTATTAGACTCTTCCCTGCCAGTTAGCTTTTACTGCATGCAAATAATAATGACTATTATCAATAAAGGAAATGTTCTTATCTTTTGCTATACAAACTATTGTACTACCTCTCTCGTCTTTTTCACAACTTGGATTCAAATGGATTTATAGGATCCACTTAGAGCTAAGTATTTGGCTCAATGGTTAGAAGTCCCAGGATTTCTGATTAACAATAACAATGCTTTACCATACTGATATTTGAAAGGTAGAATTTAGGGAATTTCAAGGCAAATGTCTCTCCACTGACTGCACTCTGCTCAGTAGTATTTAAGTAAATCTGCATTGCAGTCTTCCTAGGGACATCTTCCAATTTAGTCAGCTGCTGGAGTTGGAATGTTGCAATCATCTCTCATGTGCAAGGGAAAGCAGAGGAGGAATGCAAAGATCTTGTCATTGCATGAGCTCACATCAGAGTCAAGTAATTGCTAACAGCCTTCCAATTTGAAAGGGCTTAAAAGGGTCAGTTCTCTGAAAAAACTGTTCTATCTCATTTCATAACATCTTCCTTTTTTTCTTTTTAATATAATAAGAACTTCTGCTGCCACCTGAACCCTCCAGGGCTCTGCTCTTCCAGTGCAAGCCAGAAAATCAGTCTTGTTGGTGTGAAAACATTCTCGAGAAATGGGATTCTTTACAGCAGCTCACTTGCCTGATTGTCTTTTGAATGAGTGACTTTCCTCACAATTTCAATGCATATCTATCAGTTTCTTGTTTAGGGGCTTGCTGAAGCCAGACTAGAGACATTACACTGAACTGCTTGTATGACATTATCAGGATGGCTCCTAAAAAAACAGGAAAAGATGCTTCTGGGAGGTGCAGTTGCGGTTCATTAAGCACCCCTCCCACTTCAACCCCCACACAGCTCCTCTCATTTCCCATGAAGTTCCAAATGTAGGTATCACTTTCTCTATGACCTGTGCAGTCTATCAATATTATCAATATTATTTCCCTTTTAAAGAGAAAGAACTAAGAATGTGGCTAGTTTCCAACTCTAGGTTGGGAAATTCCTGAAGATGTGGGGGCGGAGCCTGTAAAAGGCAGGGTTTGGAGAGGGGAGGGGAGAGACCTCAGTGAGGTATAGTTGTTGGCAGAATACCTGTGCAGCAGTCAAGACACTGAACTGATTAAAGAGTAGCAAAAGCTTTACTAATAGAACTAACAAACTTAATAGGAAAGAGAAAAATAGCCCTGGCTATCTTTCTAGTTGAAAGAGTCAAGAAGGAGGAGATTACCTGGAAAGTAGCATTCTACAAACAGACAAGGGGGGGGGAGGGAAACCTTATTAGAAAGAAAGGTACTGCCTCTACAGTCCTGTCTAATTAGTTTGCTGCCTCTTGCAGGATCTTCACCAATTCTCTGTAAACAAATCACTGCTATACTCCAATAATAATGTTCACCCTCCAAAGCAGCTATTTTTCTCAAGGAAATTGATCTCTTCAGTCTGGAGATAAGTCATAATTCCAGGATATATCTGGGCTCCACCTAGAAGTTGGCAGCCCTAACTGGGGCCTAGGGAATTATTCAAGGGGAATATATGGTTGTGCTGTAATTTTCCTCCTTTCCCCCTGAACCTGAATTCAGCATCCTGGCCGAATCCCAGAAGGCAATATGGTGAGCTCTGTACATACAGTGGGATTGAAGACCCTACCTACAGAAGTATCCTCCCCCTGCCTTGCCATGTCACCCAAAAGGCCATTCCAAAAATCAGGTCAGTTTTGAGGACAGCCTCAGATATAATATAACGGTATCCAATAAAGGAGAAAAACAAACCATCCAGTGAGGCACCTCAATCCAGCATTTTCTAAATCCACATGACTCCCCAATAGGAACAGACTATGGCTCCTGAAACATTCCTCTACTCCTCTTTTTTAAAAAAAATATTCAAGAGCTTTAGAGAACTTGAATGGTTGCAAACTATTTGCTTTTGATATATGCAGAGGCTGATTTTTGAAAGGAGTTGGAAGAATAGCAATCAGGCTTCCAGGAGTGAGTTCTGATTAATCACAAGAACAGTGAATAAGCAAATAATTACAAACAGTGTCTATCTTAGAGCTCTCAAGTACAATGCACAAGCCCATTCCGATTTATTTCTTATACTCCCATTAAGGGGGAATGTTTGAAAAATTAGTTGCAAAGTGCCAGGGTGGAAGTGCTGATAGCGAAAAGAGAGAACTTTTATCTGTTTATCAGGGAGGAAATGAAATTAAGAAAAAAGACTATATTCCCCAAGAGTCTTGCTGGGATTAACCAAAGGCTGTTCTATTTGAGCCTTGGATAAATGGCCAGAGAGATCTAGTCATGTTTTAACAGAGAAATAAATGCTATCAAATCTCTGTATATGTACGTGTGCGCTTTATGTAACAAAGATGCTTCTAAAACTTCAGCTTATTACAAAACCTTTCTTCACTCAATATTAATTCAATTATTACTATGTTTTAGTATCAGGCAACAGATAAGATTAGTTATTGTATACTAAGACTTGCCCCCAAACAGCAGCACTGGAACAGCTATTGGAAACCTACAGTGTCATCCTAAGAAGAGTTACAACCTTCTAAGTCTATTGAAGTAAATGAGCTTATAAAGGTGAAACTGTGCTTAGGATGGCACTGCCCACCCTCCAAACTTTACACATCCTCCAGACTTTCAGTTATCCAAGTTTCATGAGTCACTAAAGTTGCCTTTGCCGTTGAGACTAAAAATATTTATGGTTACTTGTAGTGCAGAATTTGGTGGCTGTTGTGTCTTACTGCATTTTGAGCAACACGCAGCCTCCTCCAAGAGTCATAGCCTTGTTGAACCTGTGGGCCCCTTCTGAATTCTGACACAGGGTGATGGAAACAACTACAAAATGGCTACTGCAGGAGGTGAAGCCTACCACAGCAGGCAGGGGAACTGTGCATCTCTCCCCCTTCCCACTTAGTATTTGGGGTCACTAGACATGGGCACGAACAGCATTACGAACAGAAAAAAACAACGAACAGGCAGCTCAGCTGCTCACAAACGGGCCGTTTGTGAGGTGCCATTCCAGCCAAACAGGTGGTTGTCACAAGCCTTGTTTGTTGCTCTCAGCCACCATTCGGGCAGCTAGGCACTCAGGCACCTTCAATCAATTGCCTTGGTAATGGAGGGAGGGACTGCCTGAACTCTCTCTGCACTCTCTCTGTCGCCCTGGACACCCCAATCAAAGCCCAACTAGGGCTCTAGCTTGATGGGCAGGTCTTCCTTCCAAGTGTGGAGCTGCAAAATCGGTTACAATCGGTAACATGGGAGCAGACACCAGGGGGGAGGGAGGAAGGGAGGAGGGGGTTGTTCTGTGGCCATGGGAACTCCAATCTCATCCCTGCAAACCCTGTTAGGCAGTTCTGACTGCCAACCACAGACCTTCTGCATTTCTCAATGAGACCTCTGCTTATAAAAGGGCACTGCACTCCCAGTTCTGACTTTCACTTTCAGCAAGCACTGGAGTGAGAAAGAGCTGTTGATAGCCTTTTGGGAGAGAGAGAGGGAGAGTGCATTGGAGCTGGGCTTTTTTCTGTGTGTGGTGGGTGGGATAGGGAGCTATCCCCTCTGGTTCCAGGGCTGCTGCCAGGCCCAGGGGCCAAGCTCAGTGGGCACCTCGGCTGAGGGCTCATATTATTATTAGTGCCTGATCTTGTCAAGTATCTGGGAGTACTGGGCTAGGGCTCTAGCCCGTCTCTCTGGTTCCAGAGCTGCTGTCAGGCCCTGGGGCCAAGCTAAGTGGCCACCTTGGCTGAGGGCTCACCCTGACAATTACTATTATTGGTATCAGTGCCCGATCTGGTCAGGCTTCTGGGTGTGCTGGGCTAGGGCTCTAGCCAGCCTCTGGTTCCAGGGCTTCTGCCAGGCTCTGAGGCCAAGCTCTGTGGGCACCTTGGCTGAGGATTCACATTGATTATTAGTAGTATCAATATCAGTGCCTGATCTAGTGGTCAGGCTTGTGGGTGTGCTGGGCTAGGGCTCTAGCCTCAGCCTCTGGCTCCAGGGCTGCTGCCAGGCCCTGGGGCCAAGCTCAGTGGGCGCCTCGGCTGAGGGCTCACAGTGTTCTCTCCTTTTCTGTCCTCCTTAATTCTAGTTTGGTGGCACAATGAATCTTCATGTTGTGGTGGCTGCCACAGGTGGTCGTGGGGTGAAGTGCAAAGGCAGTCCTGGTTTACATGTGGAAAGCAGTACTGGGTGTGCCTCAGGGGCAGCAGAGAGTAGTACCGTTCCCCCAGATTCACCTGCGGGGGCTGTGGAGGAGGCCAAAGAGGTCTTTTCGCTGGGGGGAGAGAATCTCTCTCAACATTTTGAGGAGGGGGTGGGTGACGGATCCCTAGAAGAATAGTTTGTGTTTTATGAAACATCCCTCCCGTCCCCATCCCAAACTCTCCGTGGTGTTCCCGCTTGCAGTCCACTCCTCACTCCATCATCCATGGCCAGCTCCGCAGCACAGCCTATAAACGTTCGTCCTCCTTCCCCTGGGACAGTTAGCGGCCCACGTTTCAATGCCTCCATTTGGAGGCACTTTTGGGCCATTCCTAATGACCCCCGTGTGGTGCAGTGCCGTGCCTGTGATGTCCTGGTGGGCAGGGGCAAAAACCTGAAGCACCTGTCATCGACGACCCTGACTCGGCACCTGAAGATGCACCACCCGAGCCTGTGGTCTCTGTCCTCGCCCAGCGAAACATCCGTTGGGGGGGAGAAAGGGGGCGACCAGCTCTTCTGAGCGGGGATCAGTGGGAGGGTCACCGGACTCCACACCAAGCAAGAATCCTTGCAATGAGGGTGACGCTGGCAGGAGCGGAGCGCTCAGGCAGGCCATGCTCGCAGAGGTTGTCCCCTCGAGGTCTGGGACAGTGCCGCTTAGAACAGCAAGGTTGAGGGCTCAGGAGGCGGGCCTTTGCATCTTGGCAGAGACAGTTGCCCTACATGGCTTGCCCATATCCATCGTGGAGTGCGTGGGCTTCCGCAGGCTACTAAAGCATCTTGCCCCTTGGTTCTCCATGCCATTGCCGCACACCCTTACCCGTCGAGTCCTGCGGGTACCTCGAATGAGGGCTGGCACATTTGGGTCAGATTTAGCCAGGCCCACTCCCACTGCTAACAGGCTTCTGAGGCCTTGCTAGGCCTTCCTGGCACAGCCAGATCATCATGACACCTTTCTGCGAAGGCAGGAAAGTGGGTGATGCTGGCAGCAGCCTCCTTTGGGCACTTGTGCGACAGCTCAAGAGCTGTTGCACATGTAGTTGAGCTGCACAGTGGCCCCATCCATTGCAAATGCTGTGCCCTCTGAGCAGGGGGGAATGGGTCCCTTGACTCATGCCCTTTCCACAAAGGCAGGAAGGTGGCCGATAGCATCAGCTGCTGCTGCCCCATTTCTTTCTCTCCCTCCCTGAACCACTCTCTCCTGTCCCGTCCATCCCCTCCTTTCCGTGAAGGCAGGAAGGTGGTTGGTGTCTGGCGGTGCCACCCAACCGGTTATGAGTAGTGCCCGTACATCCTGCACAGGTGAGGTGTTTCGGAGTGGTGTGGAACTGCTCTGGCCCCCCTCATTTCTCGGTGCTGCTGGTCCCTCTTTCTCCCTCCCCCTCTGTGGAACCACTCCGACCCTTATGAATGACCTCTCCTCTCCTGCCCATCCCCTTCTTTCCGTGAAGGCAGGAGGGACTATCATGTTATTGCTCCCTCCTTGGTTATGAGGGACAGCTTGGCTGCGATTGCACAGCTAATTGTACCGTATATGGATACAGCACAGTTGCACAGCATGGTGGCTCCCCTGTCAATGGGACTATCTGGACCCCTTTGAGCCAGATGGGAATGTGCCCCGCGACTCCCGTCCTTTCCACAAAGGCAGGAAGGTGGGCGATGGCAGCTGCTGTTGCTGCCCTATTTCTTCCTCTCCCACTCTGGGACCACTCTGACTCCACCCAACTACCTCTTGCTTGGGAGCTTTCCAGTTCCCAGTCCATACCTCTCCCTCCCAGGTACTGCCATGAGTCCTTTCCCCACCACTTGCACCGCCCCGTCCCCTCATTTCCATGACGGCAGGGAGGTGGTTGATGCCAGCAGCCGCTGATGGATCGGGGTCTTCCAGGCCCTGTTGCAGGATCTTCCAGGTACGGCTCGTCACTGTGGCCAGATCCCTTTGTTCCCCCTCTCCCTGACCACTTCATGTTCCCTCTTTCCTCCTCTCTCTCTCAGGTACTGCCACAAGTCCCTTCCCCACCACTTGCACAGCCCCATCCCCTCATTTCTGTGATGGCAGGGAGATGGTTGTTGCCAGCAGCCGCTGATTTGGGGTTTTCCCGTCCCCCTTGCAGGATCTTCTAGGTGTGGCTCGTTGCCATGCCCGGAACCCCTTGGTCCCCCTCTCGCACCCTGACGACTTCGTGTTCTCTCTTTCCTCCTCTCCCCCTCGGGTACTGCCACGACCCTTCCCCACCACTTGCACTGCCCCGTCCCCTCCTTTCCGTGATGGCAGGGAGGTGGTTGATGCCAGCAGCCACTGATTGGGGGTCTTCCCATCCCCCTCGCAGGATCTTCCAGGCGCAGCTCATTGCCACACCCAGAACTCCTTGGTCTCCCGTTCCTGACCACCCGGCAGCTGCAGTCATCAACCACCTTGCTGCATAAGCAGAGACTTTGTCTGCCTCTGACCCGGAGGCCTGGTGGGCAGGCACATGGGGAGTGCCGCTGGTGAATGGCCAGACCCCCTGCCCCCGAAAGGGGAGGCAGCCCACCACCGCCTCCCCGAGCCCGCCAGGCCCAGCAGCTGCAGTCATCAACCACCTTGCTGCGTTAGCAGATAAGTGACCACCTCCAACCCGAAGGCCTGGCAGGTGGGCACATGGGAGGTGCTGCTGGCAAGTGGCCAGACCCCCCACCCTGAGAGGGGAGGCGGCCTGCCACCACCTCCCCGAGCCCACCAGGCCCAGCAGCAGCAGTCATCAACCACCTTGCTGAGTTAGCGGATAAATGTCCGCCTCCGACCCGGACGCCTGGCAGGTGGCCATATGGAGGGTATTGTGTACGGCCAGACCCCCCACCCCCGAGAGGGGAGATGGCCCGCCACCACCTCCCCAAGCCCGCCAGGCCCGGCAGCCGCAGTCATCAACCACTTTGCTGCGTTAGCGGATAAGTGTCCGCCTCCTACCTGGAGGCCTGGCAGGTGGGCACATGGGGGGTGCCACTGGCGAGTGGTCAGACCCCCTGCCATCAAGAGAGGAGGCAGCCCACCACCGCCTCCCCGAGCCCGCCAGGCCCAGCGGCCACAGTCATCAACCACCTTGCTGCGTTGGCGGATAAGTGCCCGTCTCCTACCCTTAGGCCTGACAGGTGGGCACATTGGGGCTGCCGATGGTGAGCGGCCAGACCCCCCACCCCCGAGAGGGGAGGCAGCCCATCAACACCTCCCCAAGCACACCAGGCCTGGTGGCCGCAGTCCTCACCCACCTTGCTACGAAAGCGGATAAGTGTCTGCCTCTGACCCGGAGGCCTGGCGTGCGGGCACGTTTGCTTTGAATTTATAACATCATGCTTGGTTTTAAAGGTGGAAAAAGTCCTGATACACAACAGGAATGTTCCAAGTAGACATTTTTGTTTATGATTTATGATCCCCTCCATATGGTCAAAACTGGAGATTTCCACCTGAGTCTAGCACCAGTGGAGCAAACTGACACAATGCAGTAACAATATTATGATGTTATGTCATTAAGTTTTCTTCAGAAAAAAGTATGTTGAGAATGGAAGAGGTGAAGGGGAAGGAGGAGGGGGAAAGGGGGAGGGAGGAACTGAAAGGAGGATGGAGAGACCAATCAGCAAGAAGTGGCCTGAAGAGGGCGGGTGGCGGGTGAAACAGAAGGTGGAGGGGGAAAAAACCAAAAGGAAAATGCAGCATGATTGAAAAAGCTGACTCAAAACAGCATAAAAAAACCATCAGGGAATAAGCACAGGTAGAAAATTTGAAGAGAACCCTTGAAAATGCTGTACTGATATTTGAAGGGGGAGTTAAGAGTAAGGGATATGGAAGAAAGCCCAAAATGATACGTGGCCAGAACTGGCAAAAATTGCCTTTGTGGAAAAGTCAGACTTCAGGTCTATCTACATCAGTATGTCACTCTGTCTGAAAGCAACTCTCCAGAATCTCAAGTATGTATGTATGTATGTATGTATGTATGTATGTATGTATGTATGTATGTATGTCATTTATAGGCCGCCTTTCTCACTGAGACTCAAGGAGGATTACATAGTGTGAGATTAGTACAATCAGTATCAAGGACATTTCCATAAACAACGTAATAGGGTAAAAAAATTCAAGTTTACAAAGACATAGGCTTAGAAAGAATCCATTACAAAGTTGAAGAAATGTTAACATGGATGTAATGCCAATAAAGGTTGCTGCTGCCAAGTTGAAGAAATGGAACAGAATATAATCAATTCTAGGACTGACATTAGACAACATGAAGCCCAGATAGTATATAGGAGTAAATATTTAAAGCAACAGATAATATGTAAGGCAACATAGTAGAGAGGTCTATAGTCCCTAACTTATTAGCTAAACATCTGAGACCCCCTCCTTACAATACAGCCCTCCTATCGGAGTAAAAAAGCTTTTTTGAATAATTCGGTTTTGCATCGTTTGTGGAAAGCCAGGAGAGTGGGGGCTCTCCTGACCTTTTCAGGCAGACCGTTCCACAGGGTAGGGGCCACCACAGAGAATGCCCATCTATGGGCTACTGTTGATTTCGCCCATGTGCAGTCTGGACCTGGAGAATATTCTGTTCAGATGAATGAAGCTGCCATGGAGGAACATAGGGAAGGAGGTGACCCCATAGGTATGCCAGACCAAGGCTATGAAGAGGTTTGTATGTGATAAGCAATACCTGGAACTGAGAACAGTAACTGATAGGTAGCTAACAGAGTGACTGCAGAATGGGGGTGATGTTCATGCTCCTGCTTGCTCCTGATAACAGTCAAGCTGTATGTACTGGCGTAGTCCCCCAGGGGCTAGGGGCCGAAGTGCAGAGGCCAGTCACAACCTGGGAGCAAAGAATAAACAGAGTCCAGTCCAAGTGTCAGTGTTCCAGAGAAGCCACAAGTCAGGTTCAGTCCAAAGATCAGAGTTCCAGAGAAGCCAAGAGTCAGGTCCAAGCCAAGGGTCAGAGTTCCAGAGAAGCAACAAGTCAGGTTCAGTCCAAGGGTCAGATTTCCAGAGAAGCCAAGAGTCAGGTCCAAGCCAAGGGTCAGAGTTTGAGCAATAGCAAGGCGAGTGAAGCAGCCATAAAGGGTACTAAGTTGCTTCCACAAACTGCTGCTCCTTCAAGCTGTTTTATGGCAAAGTCTTAATGAGCTAAACTGTCAGCCACTTACTAGGCAGACATCCTGACCTCACTCATTCATCCTGGTTGTTTGACAGTTACTGCTCACTCTTGAGTCATGCATTCCTCCTGTGATTTTGCAGTTCTAGCTGTCTCTGACAGCACTGGCACTGCCAGGGTGTTGGCAAAGAGGGAGGGGAGGAGTGGCCTTCTGCAGCTGAGTCTGTTACAGCTGAAGTCTCTGCTGACTGATTAGCCGACAATTGCTGTTCATCAGACTCAAGGTCAGCTGCAGCTGGGTCAGTGTGTGTGTGTGTGGGGGGGGGGTGAACTGCAGGCAGCTCTTTGTCTGCTGACTCTTCATTGAGCACAGGGCAAGGCTGACTCATGACACTATTCTCCTCCCCAAGGTCCCTTGCTGGTGGGGGAATGGGACCCGGCTTATGGGGGTAAGCCATATGGAAGCATCAGGGCATGGACATCAGTGGCAACTTCTCAGGATCGATCCTTGGGCCTGTAGTCTCACCAGTCCACCAGATATTGAAGATGGCCGTGACACATATGGGAGTCTAGGATTTGTGCCACCTCATATTTCTCCTGGCCATCGACCACAATGGGTGGAGGAGCTACTGATGAGGGCTGGAGCAGGTCAGGCTGCTGAGCAGGGACAAGGAGGGAGCGGTGGAAAACAGGGTGTATTTAGAAGGAGGAGGGAAGAGCCAACCAATAGGCCATGGGGTTAATCTGAGCAGAGACCTGGAAGGGGGCGATGAATTGGGCATCCAGTTTATGGGATGGTTGCTGGCATTGGAGGTACCGGATGAATAACCAGACTTTCTCTCCGACCACAATGTCATCGTGACCAGGTTGCCATCGTTGGTCTGTCCCCTTCTTGTAGGCTGGCTTAGCCTGTTGTAACTGCTCCTGCAGGAGGGCATGGAGTGCCTGGAGTTCTTCAGCCATGTCCTAGGCAGTGGGAACGGGTGACACCTCTTAGGTGCTGTCCTGCAACCTCTGGCATTTCTGTTGGGCCCAGGGATCAGCTTGTTAAGATTCCCATATCCTGTAACGCAGCAAAGACCTCTGGTGGTAGGACAGTGGACTGGTGCAGTATTCCGTTTTCCAGGACAGGGTGTCTGCTTTTTTGTTCTGTGAGTTGGGAAGGTACGTGATGGTGAAATGGAAACCAGAAAAGAACAGGGACCACCGGATCTGGTGCTGGTTAAGTTTCCGTGCTGTCTGTAAATACTCCAGGGTTCCGATGATCCATCCAGACCTGTACAGGATGCTGAGCTCCTTCCAGGTGATGGCACCAGGTTTCAAAAGCTGCTTTGATGGTTAGAAGCTCCCTTTCCCATATGGTGTAGTTGCGTTCAGCTGGGGTGAACTGTCGAGAGTAATATTCACAGGGTTGTGGTGACCCGGTCACTCCCTGCTGTTGTGACAATACCACCCCAATGACCATGCTGGAGATGTTGACTTCTGCAGAGATGGGTAATTTCGGGTCTGGGTAACATAAGAGAGGTTCCGAAGCAAAGGCTTTTTTAAGGTTTGGAAGGCCCGTTGTTGGACAGGGGTCCACTGGAAGGGTTCCTGAATCCAGAGCAACTGAATCAAAGGTGAAGCGAAGTCAGCGTAGCCGGCTATGAGGGACCTGTAATAATTTGCGAACCCCAGGAAGTGCTGGACATCCTTACGGTTGCATGGGGCTTACCAAGCGAGCATGGTTGCTCCCTTCGAAGGGTTCATTGCAACCCCTTGCAGGGAGAGGCAGTGGCCTAGGAGATCTACTGAGGACACATGGAAACTGCGTTTTTCCAATTTGGCATACAAGCCATGTTGTTGAAGGCTCCTAGTTAATTTAGATGGGAGACCAATGTATAGTACATTACAATAATCAAATTTTGATGTTACCGCAGCATGGATCCAGGTGGCCAGGTCGGCCATGGCAAAGTAAGAAGCGATCTTCCAGGCTAAAGTGAGATTTTTGTGGTTGTTTTAACTTGTTTTTCTAGTAGTACCACTGCATCCAGTTTAACCTCTAGGCTCTTAACCAAGTCTGCAAGGGTTAGATGAACTCCAATGAAAGTGGGTTGTACAATATCCTTCAAGATCTCTGCCTTCCCAACAAGCATTACTTCAGTTTTGTCTGAGTTCAATTTCAATGTGTTATTTTTCAGCCACTGCACCACGGCTGTCAGGCAGCGATCTAAGATTTCTACTGCATCCTGTGGGGACTGAGAGCCAAAACACACGTTAAGAAATACCTAGGTTCAGCACGTGTTCTCTTACCTCAAGGTTTGCCGGGATCTGTAGGCGTCCTGGAAGCTTAAAGTAGGCGTCCTGGAAGCTTAAAGATCTGTAGGCGTCCTGGAAGCTTAAAGTCCTGGAAGCTTAAAGGATCTGTAGGCGTCCTGGAAGCTTAAAGGCGTCCTGGAAGCTTAAAATACAGGCGCCTGTATTTCCCTTCCCCTTTTTGCTGCTCTGTAAATGCTAAACTTTAAGCTTCCAGGACGCCTACAGATCCCGGCAAACCTTGAGGTAAGAGAACACGTGCTGAACCTAGGTATTTCTTAACGTGTGTTTTGGCTCCTAGATAGCGAGATATAGAGTTGGGTGTTATCTGCATATTGATGACATCCAAATCCACAGCTGTGAATGAGTTTTCCTAAAGGCTTTAAGCAGAGGTTGAATAACATAGGAGATAAGATTGTGCGCTGTGGAACCTCGCAAGATTGTTCCCATTCTGGAATTAGCTGATCTCCCACTTCTGTGTCTAAATGCCTCAACAGGATGGCATGGTCTACTGTGTCAAAGGCTGCAGATAGATCCAGGAGGAGCAATAAAGAGGCATGGCCTTTGTTTATATTCAGACGGAGATCATCTACTAACGCTACTAGTACTGTCTCTGTTCCATGCCCGGGTCTGACTCCAGACTGGAAAGGGTTCAGAGTGCTAGAGTTATCCAAGAAGATCTGGAGTTGGTCTCTCAATCACTTTGCCTAGAAAGGGCAGATTAGAGACTGGGTGATAATTGGAAATATTATTTTTGTCTAGGGATGTTTTTTTAATTAGTGGACGGATAACCGCCTGTTTGAGTGGCCAGGGGAAGGTGCCCTGAGTTAGCGATTCATTTACAATAGACCTCAGTGATTCACTTATGTGGTATTTACTTGATTTTAACAGCCAAGATGGGCAAGGATTGAGCGCAGAAGTAGTGGCTTTCATAGACGTCAGGATCCTGTTAACATCTGTCATTGTAATTGGTTCAAAGCAATCCCAATGTAAGCCAGATGGTGTATTAAGCATTTCTTTCATCTCGTTAGCATTGCAGCTAGCTTCTAGATCAGAGTGTATTCGTGCTACTTTATCAGTGAAAAACTAAGCAAATGCCTTGCAGCTAATTTTCTGTTCTTGGGACAGTAAAGGTCCAGATTTAAGGGTTAGAAGTAGAACTTTTTATATCAATTACTACCTGATCCTTTTTACAGGACGTATAGGCACTGAATTTGGGACCTGCTGTATGTGAAGCAAATGCCTTACTACTGAGCCACAGCCCCTTCTCTCCATCCCTGCCACTACGCTCCATTAGTTTCTAATCTTGTTTACTTCCCTGCATTCCTTTCCCTTCTCAGAAAACATAGATCTTGGCAGCAAAATCAATAATAAAAAGCAAGTAAATACCTTAAAATATACTATTAAATTTGCATAATATATTTTATCACAAAATAAATGCAATCACAGAATAAGGATTTTTTAAAAATTGACATGAATTCCTCCATGCAATTATCTTGTTTAGTGAAAAGAAATACCTTCCTAGAGAAGTGGCATTTTCTATCTTCCCCTCAGTGCTGCTGATGTGTGTTGGCAATCTTTCCTTCTTTTTTCCCCTGCAGGACCCCATAATGTTAGTGGTAATAATACTGCCTAATTCATCCTCCCTGCAAATCTGTATCATGACTTGCAGAAGATTACCCCCTTGATAAAAGAAAGCTGGGCACCTGCTTCTCTGCAGGAGCTACTTAGCTGCCTCTCTCATTTGCCTCACAGTTGAAATGTAAGGAACTGTGTTTTTTTTTTAAAAAAAGGAAATTGTTGTCTTTCTCTTTCCAGTGATGGAGAATTTATACCCCTATATGTAAAGCTTCTCTGAAGTTTGTGTGAGGTGTGATCCAGAAAAACAAATGATGGGTTGTAGAAGTAATGTGTGTGAAATTAATGGATCTGACATCCTTCACAGGGACCTAATAACTGAGTATAACGGGGTTGGGTTAATTCAGGGTTCATTTACTGACCTCAGTATTGAGACAAGTAGGTTTTTTTTTAACCTTTTCCAAATTTATATTTAGTTATGCTTAATAAACAGTTACAATATTAAAGGAAAGTTGTTATACACTGGTATCTATTACACATGTTAACGATGATTTACATACCATGATAACAATGAGTTTTTTTACAAGTATTTCATCTTTGGATTTCAAATAGAGGTTAATATACTTAAATGATATCCTAAAACCTAACATTACTATTGAGAATACTTTATACATAAACAATTGTACTGTTTTTGATAATGATCAGATTATTGTTAAAGATAATATTTGAAATAGATTCTTTTATAGTAATGATTAAATAGGTATTATTATAAAGTCAAACCTTCTATGGATCAGTTACAGATATTAATAAAAGGAAAAAAACAGTAATTCATGACCATTATTATAGCTTTTATGAACCTTGCTAAAATAACCCCCTTCCCTTCCCCCTCCCTCTCTTAACTCTATCACCTTACTTACTGATTAATACACTAAAAACTAGATTAAATTAAATTGCTTACTAAACAGTTCTCTGTAGCCCAAGAGTAACACCCTATAGCAGGGGTGGGCAAATTGCGGCCCGCGGGCCACATGCGGCCCGCTACAGAGTTTTTTGTGGCCCGCCAAGACAGTCAGAAAAATCCACCTTGAACCAAGATTTCCTTCCCGTGCGCGACCGAAGATTCATCTCGTATTTTCCACTAGGAAAATATTCAAATAAATTGAATAAAACTACCACTATTTTATTTAATTTATATTTATTGATTTTATGATACAATTTATACCTTTTCTGAAATGCAAAGTTAACTAATGAATGCAATCATTTTAAAAGGTGCGGCCCTCCGCTAACCTCCGCTCCCACAAAGTGGCCCCCGAGCCAAAACAATTGCCCACCCCTGCCCTATAGACTATTTGGTATTTCTTATACCAACTTGAAGAACTGTAAAAATAACTGGAGGCCCTATCTGTGAGCTCTGCTCCCTCCCTCCCTCCCCTCTATTCTTAAACAGGATTTATACATTATACAGTCATAACATTTAACACGTTGTTTTAGTTTGCTCTCAACTTGAATTTTAACATCTCAGTCTGTTTTTTCTTTGCTTGTTAGATATGTCTCGCTGGAGTCTTGCCTTCCATGTAAGGTGATAAAGGAATGGGCACTTTTCTTTTCTGTGAGATTCTGTTGAAGTTTGAAAGTTTCAATGCAAAGGTCCTGCAATAGTATCCTTCCAGTTTCCTGATCTGTAGCTTGGTAGATGATATCTTCTATTTTTCCTTGAAGAGTCATATAGTTAGTCCATTTGTATTTTATTTCAGCTTTTCTCAGTGCCTCTGTTGTAGATCTAAGTTATTTTCTTTTTTAAAAAATTGTGGAAGGCAAGTCTGTGAGTATTTGTATGTGTGTCCCTTTATACGGAATTGAGTCTTTATTTCTTGCTATTTCCAGAATTTTACTTCTTGTCTTCCAGTCAGGAATCATAGCTAATATGTGTTTTGGTTTATTATTTTTAGAACAGATCTGTTTCTTCCATAAATTTTTCTTTTGCTATGTGCAGACAGGATTGTTTTAAAAAGAGAAGAATAGGCAAATGGCTCACAGAGGGCTTAACTTAAGCTTGATGTGAAGAATTTGTTTTGGCAGATGCTGAATCGGGGGAAGGGGGAAGCAATCTTAAACAGGTCTACTCAGATGTGTCCCATGTTATTCAATAGTGCTTATCTCAGGGAAGCATCTTTAGAATTGCTGCTTATGATTGAACTCTGCATATTCCTTCTTCCAAATACTTCCAAAGCTGATAGGTGGGGAGAAGTCTCCCCTTGTGAGGATTCAATTGGCAGGGAGACAATACCATTCCTCGGGTAGTAATGGAAAAGATGCACGCATGCACATTGCACACATTCCTCCTTCACATAAACAGAATTAATTAATAACATAAGGGCTCTCTCCCTATGGGATCTGATTGGTGAATGCCATTAATGTTACCTGAATTGGTCTCCTTGCTAGTAATAGAATTTGTGGGGGTAATTAGTAAGGAAGGAAGACAGCTATAAGAGAGGCTGGTAACCACAGGAATCTATTCACCAATCATTTACGGAGTCCTTTCCCAAGAATATACACACACAAAGCCGGTGTTCTTAATTAAAGGGTGATTTTATTCAAGGGGCAAATGCATACACACACAAACACATGAGGCCTAAGAAAAGCAGTGGTGAAGGTGGAATAGATTTGAGGGATTGCAAGGCGATAATTACCTATTCGGAGAGCAGGGAAGACCATGGAGGGAGAGCTTCAAATGCCAGTGTTCTTGGCCAAGGGAGCAAGAGGCTTAGGGAAGCAACCCTTAGGGAGCAGCCAGGAAGTGTGCACAATTTGAATGGGCCCTGAGGTGGGAGAGCCCACCTAGCAGTTAGAACAAAGACTCCAACGGTCAGTTCCACGACTGATAAAAGGTTTGATTACCTTGGTAGCTGCTGGTGCATGTGAAAGTAAATGCAAAATTTGTTCTAGCGCTGCACAAAGGGATAGTTTGTTAATGAAGTCCACCAGAGCTAAGTTGATTAATTTAGTTGGGGGAATGTACCTTCCCAGGAATACTGTAAATAGTTATGAATGTCATTTGATTAGCTCCTCAATCAAGGACAGGAGATCTCATCACGAGAGCAGGGAAAGGAATGTGTTAAGTGGGGCTGACTCTGCAAGACCTTTTGTTGCGTTGGATTCCTTAGGGGCTGGGGAGACTGCAAATCTAATCACTGCGAATCTCTCTGCATTCTTATGCGGCATTCCATTCATGCCTGGCTCTCCTGGGCGGGATTCAGTAACTGTCAGCTGGAGGCCCTCTGGTTTGCAATACAAGCGGCCATTTCAAACCCAGAGGCCTGGTGATTTTTAATATCACAAGCAGCCATGTTAAAATGGCTATTAAAGATGGCGGAGGCCGGGCCAACTGCTAACATTAAGGAAAACCAAATACTGCCATGTGGGCCCCGTGCCTGCCTGCTGCTGTTACCACTGCTGTTACCACTGCGAGATAAGAACTGAAACAATGACATGATCAACATGGCTAGATTGGTGGTATCCAAATGAGGAGCCAGTTTATGAGAAAGATGTAAATGAAAGAAGACTCTCCTGACAATAGTACCAACTTGTTTCTTCATTAACAGTTCTGGATGAAAGAGCACCCCAAGCTCTTCATACTCCATTAAAGAAAACTCTCATGTTACTAGACCAATCCCAACCAAAGTTTCCAGCTTCCCAACCAGATTCATCTCTGTCAGTTTGTTCACCCTCAGTCACTTGAGCACAGCCTCAAGACACTGGTTTAAGAGCACTATAGCTGCTTCTGGAAGCTTAGATAAATAACATATTAATGACTGCCAACTTCAAACATACAGGTGATCACAGCTACACTTTTTAGATAAACCTAAAAAAGATACTCCTATTAGAAATAATGTTTGAACCTATGGTGAATTCAGTTATGTAGACAAAGTATCATGGAAATTCGGAATGCTGTTTGCTCTGGGTATGAAGAGAGAAACCAAGGGAGGAAGGGAGAAGTCTGTGGCCTATCTACTTTGACACTGAGTGACATCTTGGCTTGTGGTTCAAAGCACAAAAAGTAAAGGATGCAGTCAATCAGGCATCCTGTAATTGTTCACTGTGATTCTGATATTTTCTTCTGACATCAGCAATGGCTGACAGTGGAGAATTCCTTGCTTGCCTAGGCTTCCTTTTTCAGTATGAACATGTCAGTTTCTATTGGTTCAACAAAGAACAAGGGGAAAAAACAAATTAGAAGCTTTCCTACCTGCCATAACACATATTATTTATCTGAGTTTTAAAACTGCAGAACAATACAAAAATAGAACAATAGTTTATCCAAAAACAAAAAAACCCTACACTAGCAACAACAACAACAATAAATAATGCAAAAATTAACAATTACCTCCTGAGTCATAATTTACTACTAGTAATACTACTAATAGTAGTATTATTAATACTACTAATAGTAGTACTAATAGTAGTACTAATAGTAGTATAGTAGTACTAATAGTAGTACTAATAGTAATAGTAGTACTAATAGTAATAGTAGTACTAATAGTAGTATAATACTTATACACTGCCCTACTAGTCAGATAAGTGCACCGCTCAGAGCAATGAACAAAATCAATGCTATTATTATCCCCGCAATACAGCTGGGGAGCTGGGGCTGAGATGAGTGACTTGCCCAAGGTTACTTGCTGAGTTCATAGCAGTAGTGGGATTCAAACCAGTAGAGTGCTGATTTGCAACCTGACCACTTAACTACTGTGCTACAACAGCTCACAAACAGATGTATTTAAAAAATGTCGTAACAGATTTTATACAGAGGGAAATGGAATGAGGAACAGACTAATAAAATAATTCCTGTGATGGTTGTGGTTGCAATCCCAAATATTCAGAACTTAAGAGCTGCTTCACATATAATATTTTCACTACATGAATCTCCCAGTGGAAAAAATCATGCACGCTGCCATCTGCAAAGTGCATGTGTACACGAGAGAGGTATACCTGCATCATGCTCTTTTTACGTATTTGTTTTTTTAAGACAAATTGCCTTTAATGCATTCAACATAGTGTACAAGAATAACTTAAAACCATCCAACAAAAAAATAACAAACATTAGAAAATACAGTAAATATAACACAACAAAGGACACAGAAACGTGATATAAGCAAGATTGAACTAACTGGAACAAAATGTTTTGTCTAAGCTGCAAAAATTGAGAAGTGACCGAGTTTTTCTCACTTCCTGTGGAAGCTGATTCTAGAGGGTGGGAGTGCTATGGAAAGGATCTACATCTTATCCTCTTGGACTTTACTTGAGGAAAGGAGGGAATCACTAGCAATGCTTGCTGGCCAGATCATAAGTGGTGTTTGGATTCTGATGGAAGAGATGGTCTTTTAGGTATGGAGATCCCAGACCGTGAAAGGCTTTTAAGATGAATTCATGCATGGATTTCAGCCTGGAAGTAAATCAGCTGCAAGTGCAGCTTATGCAAGATCAGTTGTATGGGATGGCGCTACTCCCATCATATGAAAGTGGGCAGCTGTTTCTGAATTGTCTTCAAGGGCAGTCCCACACAGAGAGCTTTACAATAGTCAAGAGTGGAGACCGTTGAACTGTGGAGCAACATAGCATGGGTCAGTCCTCCTCCTAAAGCAGGAAAAACCTTTGAATGACACCAAGTGGAAAATGGTGTCCTGCCTGCTTCTCAAAAAGCAAGTTAGGATTCAGGGGTACTGGTAGGCTGTTAACCTGATTAGATAGGTAAATCCACTTAAACCATTAGCATCACCTACATCTTGTATGGATTTTCTACTTGTTCCACCTATTTGTTCAGAGGGTCTATGTGTTCAGGAAATGTGAACCTTCCTTACAGTAAGTCAGACCATTCATCTACGAAGGTCAGTATTATCTACTCTGCCTGGCAACAGCTCTCTAGAGTCTCAGGCAGAGATCTTTCGCTTTACAGATTACCTGATGCTCTTAAATGAAGATGCCAGAAATACTATAGAGCTGAGTACCATCAACATAAGGATGCATCTAACTCCACAGCTATGGTGGATGATTTCACCCAGCAGTTTCATATGGATATTAAAAGACACTAAAAATAGCACTGACCCTCACAGCATATCATAGGAACTTTAATAATTCCCGATCTGTCCTGTTGGACAAAAATGAGTAAAACCATTGTAGAGTTACTACTGAGATTCCTAGTGCCCGAACTGGCTATGGGAGGGTCATGGTATCCACCTGCAGTGACTGAACAGCTGATTGGAGGGAAAGGACTGCCCTCTTGTGAGCATTCATAGCCCTGGCAACCACTTAAGATGCACCTGTCTGAAGGAGAGGTATGCCCATACAGTTGCCAGAGCCAAAGCGCTTCTGCCCTCAGCTTTCCTGGGTGCATAATTTGGCCCTGCAAACAGGTCAGGGAGGCCTGCCTACTTTCTGCCAGGCTCATCCCAGGAAGTTAACAGGGTGAAGCTGTCATGCTACAGCCGTGGGTCCTCTTTTGCAGCCAAGTGGGCCTAATAGAAGCTGCTGAAGGTGGAGCAGCAAAGCCCAACTTGGCCACTGTGCCATTGGCCTAGGCCTACCAGCTCCAGCCTTCTTGCTTCTAGAAGCCACAGCTTATCCAGTAGGCCTAGGATAGTGGTAGGGCTCCTCTCCCTGTGCTAAGAGATTTCAGGGATGGTGCCTGAAGAGGGTGGTTTTAGGAGGATGTGACATCACTTCTGGGCAACACTCTAGGAATTTTCCAAATAGAGAAGAGGGGAAATTCCTAGAGTGTCACAATAGATGTCATGCCTCCCATTTTTTTCTCCTGCTCCTCAAATTATAGGGGCCATTTCCACATGGCTTGCCTGTGCTCGTAACGTCCCGGTAGAATGCACAAAAAACGCAGAAGATCGCGTTTCCTCGTGTGAGATTTGCACGACGTTGCGTGACATCGTGCAAATCTCGCGTGAGAAAACGCGATCTTCTGCGTTTTTTGTGCGATCTACCGGGATGTTGCGAGGACAGGTAAGCTGTGTGGAAACGGCCCAGGTTGCCACCTGCTCACTTGGCCACAGGGAGAAAACTGAAGTGGAAATGGGGTGCAACTTACCCACTGCCACAGGTCCTTGCAAGCATTGTAATGACATTATTTCCTTTGTGCCCAGAAGTGACATCATCACATTGGCTGTAAAGCCATGGCTTGAAGGCAAAATCATAGATGTTTTGCGACCAGGTCAAGTGTGCTGACAATGTGATGACATAAATTCCGGAAGTGATATCATTACATCACTGATGATGTGACATAGTCGCTGGAAGGGCCTTGCAGCAGTGGGTAAATCCCATCCTCTGCCTCCACAGTCTCTTCCCACCTCTATCAAGTAGAACTGACAAACTTCAGGTGGGGCCTGTTGATCTCCAGGAATTACAACTGATCTCCAGACTATAGAGATTAGTTGCTAGAGACAAAATGGCTGCTTTGAAGATGGGGTTGCCAGGTCCCCTTACCCTCCCAGTGGGAGGCCTGGTACTCACTGGCTTGAAAATCTTTGTGTATGCATAGTATACATGTGTCAGGCTGCGCTTTGGGGGCGTTGGAGTCTGGGGGGCATGCCCTCCAGGTTGGTCCTGCTCTTGGCTGCAGCCCTAGGATGGGCCTCAAGCTGGAGGTGGAGATGAGTTTACAGCACCCTCGCACCTTCTCTCCTCAGTGGAGTTGGAGGTTGCTCTCTCTCTCTCTCTCTCTCTAGCGTTGCCAACCTTGCCACTCACTCACTCCTCCCTGGCCCTTCCTGTCGGTTGGCCTTTTATAGGGGCCACCCTGGTTGGTTCCCTGCTCCTCTCCTGGGCCACAGCTTCTTTGGGCCTTGGGGTCAGCAGCCCCACTGCTTCGAGCTGCGGCACTCCAAGCTGGGGTGTTCCGGGCGGGTTGCTGGGCTACGGGGTGGCTCCCTCGCAGTCTGCAGTGTCTTCCCAGGGCTGCGGCGAGTCTGGCAGGCGGGATTGGGGGTCCTGTGTCTCCGTCTCCAGACACTGTGCACTCCCAGCACCAACACAATGACACCACTTCCAGGAGTGACATAATCATGCTGGCCGCAGGAATGTTCCCATACTTCACGCCGGGCTGATCCTTTAAAAATCAGCAGATTTGGGGCCCAAAGCAGCCCCAAAGGAAGCCTGGGAGCATTCCTGTGGCCAATGCAATGACATCACTCCTGGAAGTGACATTGTTGTACCCTGCTGGGAGCTCACTTGCTACAGGCTTGCCCAGAAGGTATTTTGCCTCCTGGGCCCATTCTTTGCACCTTCCCCCTGCCCTCCGCCAGCCAGGTGAGTGGTGTTGGTGGGCAGAGTCTGGGAGTGGGGGATACCCTGCCCCCACCAGGGGACTGGCAGCCCAATTTGAAGAGTTAACTCTATGGCATTAGATCACACTTAGATCTGTCCCCTGTCCAAACCCTTCCCTTCCCAGACTCTAGCCCCAAATTTCCAGGAATTTTACAACCTGGAGTTGGCAATGCTATATCAAGGATGGGAACTGAGGATGGGGGCAGGGGATGGCTTGCTGCCAGTGACCAAATGGTAAGCCTAGGCAGTGGTGAAAATAGAACTACAGCCTTCCTGCCCCCAGCAGCCATAGCTCATCTTCCAGCCCTGACCAACAGCTTTACAGCAGCTGCTGGAGAAAGAGGAGATTAACGTGACTGAAGAACAGCCACGGAAGCCTGCTTCAACAAAAGGTTGCAGGCCTAGGTTGGCCAGCTTCAGCCATAGTGACTTCCTGCTTTTGGCAGCCACAGCTTGACCCTGAGCACTTGGTCCCATAATGCTTCAGCTGGTACTGTGGCAAATCTGGTGCCCCAGTTTGGAAGCAGGAAGGGAGGGTAAAGCACAGGTGAGGAGGTGCCTGTGAGTAGGGTTACCAAGTAGATTCCTTCAAATCCAGAAGAGTTTGAGTTGACAACTGCAGGTTGGGAAAAAACCATTTTCTCCATGGGAACTGATCTTTGTCACCTAGAGATAAATTGTAATTCTCGGAGAACTCTACCCTCTACCTGGAGGCTAGCAACCTTATCCTGGGGAAAAAAGATGTTGGGTATATGTCAACCTCACTTCCAGGTAAAATCTGGAAATCCTAGACCATCAATTACCTGGAAGTGATATTACCAAAGTTCTAGCATTTTGCCAATATGACCATAGATACTGGTGACATCTTAGAGAATTGGTGACATCACTTCTAGGTTTTAGCTGGAAGTGTCATGACTGATGCTCTAGGGTTTCTGGGTATTAGCTGGAAGTGACATTGACACATAAACAATGTCTTCCCCCTCATCCCCACCCCCACCCACTGCTCATTCAAGCAGCAATGGAGACCAGGAGGCAGCAGTGGCAGACTGACCACCTTAGCAGCAAGTCTACTTGAATGGGTGCATCAGGAAGAATTGCGGAATGAGGTGGGAAGCCTCTGGGACAGGCGACTCTCCAGAACAGTGTCTCACAGGATTTATCCTACTCACTTGTCTACTCCCAAGTCACAGGTCTGACAGAATTATCATGGAGGTGTTTCCCTTGGCTATATGTAGCCACAGATCATCCACCAGTGTTGCCATGATAGCCCCTCTTCCAAACCTACATCTGAAACCAGCTTTAAATGGGTCACAAAATGAAGCATAACTGGGGAATGTTTAGAGCTGCACTAATTGCATCTTGACCCCTCAGCCCTGCAAAGCAACCTGGGCACATGTCCACGATTTTGCCTGGCTTTCCTTAGGAATAGGTTTTCCCCACAAAAATCTTACACAATCCACTCTTTTAACACTGGCGGGAGCTTACCTTTCTCCAGACAAAAGTTACTAATTCTGGCCAGCAAATCTACCAGCTATTATGAGCTGGTTTTACCCAACCATGATGGGCAAGGATCCCGTTCACATATGGTAGCCTTCAAAAACCCAAACAACCCCTTAAAAGGGCTGTAGGTTGGGTAACAGTGTATGACAGGCAGGAATTCAGAAGATGCAGATTTTCCCATTGCTGCATTTCTATGGACGGAAAAACTAATCCTTCTGAATTTCTGCCTCTTGTGTAACTGCTAAAGCACAGGAGTTTGGGCAGAAAATAAGCAAGAGGATTTAGACAACTCTACATTTGAGTGGTACCTGTAATTGTATTCTAAGCTAAAGACAAAGCACTGATTTTTTAAAAAATGGACCTGATCAAATGATCTCCAGAGCAATGTTTTTCCTTTCCACTATAAATACACGTCACTAAGTTTGGAAGTCCATTAAAATTTTAAAATAAAAATAGGGGTCCTTGAGTTGCTAAAGTTTGAAAGCGATAAATTATACTTTTTTCTCTGTTAAAAGCCTTTGGGAAATATTTTATTTATTATCATTAAAATATTTGTAAGAACTCTTCTCCACCAACACTGCACAGTGGGTCTAGGTTTAGGGGCACTGCCATCTAGCAGGAGGTAATTTCTGGAAAGTCTCTGTGAGGGGTTGCCTGGCAACAGAAACAAAAAGGGCCTGTTCACTGTTGGGAGGAGGGAGAGAGAGAGCCGAGGTGTTTTCTAGCAAGAGATTACTTGAGAAGTCATTTCAGGAGAGAAGACAACCTGTGGAGCACCTGAGAAACTGATTGGCAGAAGAATGGTCACTTTCTGATGTGGGCCCCTTTTGTTCCTTAGCTCCTATGGGACTTCTACTGCTGTCATGAAAGGCCAATCCCAAGAACCTGTACAACAAAGGAGACTTGTACAAGCATCCTACTTTGACAGTGACTCTGCTAGGATATTTCCCACCAGCCGTTATACAAACAGAGCAAGGTTCCCAGACTCCAAATGGTGGCTGGAGATCTCCCAGAATGACAACTGTATCTCCAGGCCATAGAGATCGGTTTCCATGGAGAAAATGGCTTCTTCGGAGGGTAGACACTATGACATTATACCCTGCTGATGTCCCTCCCCTTCTCAAACCTTGTATTTTCCAGGCTCCACTCCCAAAATCTCCAGGAATTTCCCAACCTGGAGCTGACAACCTAAAACAAAGCATGCACACTAAGGCCCAAAGATGATGGGTATTTTTGCCTCCTACAAACTTAAGGATTAGTTGATACAACTGAGGACATGAAAGGACTTGAGGAGGCATCTCAATTTCCCCTCCTCCCACCATGTCCTTTGTCCCTTCCTTGTCCCCATGGTGGTGGAGAGTGCCCTCACGTCACAGCTGACTTATGGCAACCCCTGGCGGAGTTTTCATGGCAAGAAACAAACAAGAGGTGATTTGCTATTGCCTGCCTTTGCAATTCTAGTCCTTGTTGGAGTTCTCCCATCCAATTACTAACCAAGTCTGACCCTGCTTAGCTTCTGAGATCCAACAAGATCAGGCTCACCTTGGCTATCAGTCTTGCCCCCATAGCCTCCCCCTTTTCCTGCTTTCTTCTCTCCTTCCCACCGACCTTTATCTACCTCCCTGTCTTCACCTGCCCACCCCTACCCCCAGCATTTTCTCCCCATGGTCCAGTTGCATGGTGGAGAACCTACAAAGACTTGCAAGGGGTACTTTACTTTTTCCTCTTCCTCTCCACACTATTTCCTCTTTCCATTCACCTTGCAGCCTCCATATGCTCACCTTTCTCTGCATCGTCTCCTTCAAACCCATTAAACAAGTTACCTTTTATCTGCGCCCCCCCCCCCCAATCTTCACCTATATTTCTTTACTTCACTGATATACTGCCTTTCTCCACAATGGGGACACAAAGCAGCTTACTTCATTCTCCTTGCCTCCATATTATCCTCTCAACAACCCTGAGAGATAGGTTAATCTGAGAATGTGTGACTGCTGTGGAAGCCCACCCCATGGGTTTCCACAGCAGAGTGGTGATTTGAACTTGGGTCTTCCAGATCCTATTCTGAAACTCTAACCACTACACTGGGGAGGGCTGCTGCTGCTGAACAGTAGCAAGTGCTGGGCCTGGTTGAGTCATGCAAATTGCCTGGTGGTTGATGTCAGGCCTAGCCACATAAGTCCTCCCTCAATGGCCAACACAACCTGGAAAGGACCTTGCCGTTCAGACAGCAACGAAGCCTAGAATACTGGCTGAACTGTTACAGTTGCCTATCAACAGCCACTGCAGGCATTTAGTTAAAGCTGCAGGCACTCCTTTACCATTTTGGTTGTTTTTTTTAAAATGCTTTTTTTTTTTTAGATTTCAGATTTTTCTACAAAACTGGGGCATTTCCCATATGTATAGGAAGACCTTTCTTGTCTATTCATGGTTCCACTCTCCAGATTTAAGTATCCTGTGTTGTTTTTTCAATGTTTCAACCTAAACTTGTAGTTCTGGGCCACTTCTCTACCTTTAAATAAAAGGTGTTTGTTGTTTAAGTGTCAGTTAAATTCAGTTTAAGTGTCAGTTGGGTTAGATCCAATGCAGCATTTCCATGGGCACATGGAATTCCATACACAGAATATGACTTTCTTAGCTGCCTCCTCCTGCCCCAAATGTCCTCTGAAATCCTGCTGCTGGATGCTAAACAGCATTACAATCCAGCCCTTATCGCTGACAGGGTTTAAGATGAAAGGATTACACAAGCAAAGGAGGTACATAATTGCAGCAACACAATTCTCTAATGAATCTTGGTAAGCAGTGTAAAGTGCTATTTGCTAGTCATCTCTCAAAACACTATTAGAACAACACAAGCCACTCACATCTCTTCTTTGTTAGGCAGAGAGGGAAGTGATGGTACAAAGGTATCAGTCACTATTTGAGGTGTTAGAGAAGGAATGTGCGCCAATGACAGTGGAACAGGATGAGACATTTCTTCTTTGTAGGGCAGGAATCTGAGGCTGCAATCCTTACTAGAGAGTAAGTCCCCTTGAACACAATGGGAGTAACTTCTGTGTATACATGCTTCAGATTGCACTGTGAAAAATCTAACCAGCAGTCTTGTCTCCAGCTCTGTATAGCCTTTTTCATTTACAGTGGAAATGAAACCGTATCCAGGGATTAAGCACCACTGAGCAGACCCAAGCAGGATCTGAGCACACCTGTTTAAGACTGCCTTCTTAGTTAACTTTGGGTCTTCATGGAATAAAAGCAGAGGCTAGAAAATTCTCAGCATTTAACAAATACACTCAGGGAGTACATGCGTGGAAACTGGGTGGTGATTGTACTGCTTATGTTGATTTCTCAGTTCACACTGCATAATTAATTAAATCACAAGAGCAGATAGGCAATAAAAATTCAAAAGGTACAAAAGATGCAGAACTCCTTGTCTTCACCTACTATTTTATGTCTTTGCAGTCCTGGTTACAAACCATGGCAGCTACCTAAAAGTCCAGGGATTCAGCCACACCCTCATCCATCACTTAACTTTAATTCTAATCATGCTGGTGTGTAGAAGAGAATCAATCCAACTCCTCCTCCACATATTTCACTGACCAGCACAGACAAGAAATTACCTTTACATCATGGAGAGATGACCTATTCATGCAGTAATTATTCACACCAGGAAAAAAATAGCCAATTATCATCATAAACAACCACTCTCTGCCCACTGAGTTTGCAATAGAAAAGGCTAATATAATTCATTACGTATAGGAAGCATTTCTAAAGCGGTATGATGGAGGCCATGATTCAAAATTAAATGAAAACCTGCCTCTATTAAATTAAGTGATCTTTATACTTTTTATTCCACTTTTTCTATAAGGAGCCCAGTACAGTATACATGATTCTCCCTTATTCCATTTGATCTTCACAACAACCCTGTAACATAAGTTAGGTTGAAGGAAAATGGCTGGCCCAAGTTCACTCAATGAGTTTCATAGATTTGAACCCTGGTCTCTCCAATCCAAGTTTAATCACTACACCATATTGGCTTTTTGATGTCTGTGCTCTCTATCATGACCTGCCATCACCTGAGCCTCATTGGAGAACTGAGATATCCTACTATACAGAAGGCAAGCCATATTGGCGACAACTCACTTTTTATCCTCATGCAGGCACATTGCTGACGACTCTGGCCTCAAGGCTTCTGCGAAGCACCCGCTTGCTGCTGGGAAGGGGCCCACTGAATCAGTTTTCTAGAGCCCGTTGTATTTTTTCACACAAACTAGCCGTGGTTGCTAGTTCTGAGATAAATCCCTAACCCATTGCTGGGCTACTCCCATGCATATGGAACCTCATGACCACCTCCTGAATCCCAGGACAAAATGATGGAGAGAAGCCATCTTTAAATGACAGAGCACTTGCTTAGCTTCATGATGCCTTTCTTTGCTCATTTGCTTCCCAAAGATGACATGCAGACTTAAGCACTTAACAGAAAAACGTAAGTAGAGCCTGTTGTATCAGACCAGTGATCAATCTAGCCCAGCAGCCTGTTTCACATTGTGGTAAATTAGATGCCCTGGAGGGCCAACCAACAGAGTATACAGACCACTGGCATTCAGAGGTTTGCTAATTCTGAATATTGAGATTCCCTTTAGTCACCATAGTTAGTAGCCATTAATGGATCTATCCTCTATGAATCTGTCTAACCCCCTTTTAAGAGACATCTACGCTAATGGCCATCACTACGTCCACTGGCTGTGAATTCCAGTCTGAGAGCCTCCAGGAAGGAGCATTACTTATTTAGTACAATCCTAACAAAGCCTTTTAAAAATAATCATCTAACAGCATAAAATCTCAAATACAAGACCTATCCCTACTCTAAGAGGCCTATCCAGAGTTGACCACAATCCCCCCTGAATCTTTCCTCCCAACTGCCTCTTGCCGACATAACTCTTTCCCTCTTTATCATTCCACCCTTTAAGCTATTTCCCCTTTCCTTTCTTCCAGTCAAATGGTAGAACAAAGCCCATTACATCTATTTTGGATTGGTAGTAGCTGGGAAAGGATATGTTCTATGTAGGGTGACATGTATTTTGATCATTGCCATGTCTTGACTGCTGTCTTCTATACATGGCTAACATGTACAGTACAGTACACAGTGTGTACTGTGATTTGTGAGTTCTAGTAGAGTTGTCAGGGTTATTGCAGGCATGTATGTTGATGTTACCATACTGTCTCATTTCTACAGTTTTTTCCATTGCTGCTTGGAGTACATAGATTCAGCAGGGCCAGATCTACGGTTGCTGGCGACCAGGGCAACCAAAGACTGGCCACTCACGCGCGTGCGCGTTCCTGGCGCTGTGTGATGACATCACTTCTGTGACATCATCACGCATGGCAGCATGTGCTGCCCTACGGCAAGCTGGATGTCCCGGCGCGCCACAGAGCTGGTGGTGGCAGTGCGAGTGGCTAGGAGGCTGCCAGCACCATTCGCCTGCCCCGCAGGACAGGGGGTGGCCAGCTTGCCGCGCGCCCCCTGTCCTGCGGGGCAGGCGAATGGTGCGGGCGGCCTCCCAGCCACCCGAGCTGCCTTTCGCCTGCCCCGCAGGACAGGGGGAGCACAGCAAGTGCACCCCCTGTCCTGCTGCCCGCACGCTCCTGGGGCTGGCAGCTGTGCCCGGCACCCCCTCTTTGGCAGTGCCGGGGGGAGACTACCTCCCCTGCCCCCCCCCCGGCGATCCAGCCCTGAGATTCAGGGTAATATCGCACAGGCGTTAATCCCTGCATAGCAGTTGACAGTGTAGCGGAATCAGACTTTTCACCTACTTGCTTACTACTGGTATCGTGCTACGTATGACAGGGAGAAAATAATTGTTCTGAGAGTGCTCACAGAGCTAGCAAGAAAAGAAGAGAGCATCACAACTACCAAAGCTGGAATTTTGTTAGTTCTATTGTTCCAAAAATCAGTTGGTAAATAGCTTGCTTTCTCATTTGCAGATGGGTGTCACTTGCTTGCCTGAGCACTGTGGAGAGACTCCCATCATGCAGCAAGAGCAGTGGCCAAAACAGAAAACACACCTCCTTAGAAACAACAGCTGTGGCTCCTTAACTGTCTAGAGAGTGGCCCCAATGGGCTCTGTCAGATATAATTACACACAATTAATGAAGCACCACGGAGATGTTGTCAATATTAGGAATCATGTGCTGAGGGAAAATAAGTGTGTCATTTCCAATGCTGAGGCAAAACTCTCAAAACAGCGTCTGGAGAAGTTAATTGATTGCATTTCCCATGCACTGAACCTTGTATCTCAGGGCCAAGCTACACATGACGAATGACACTTGAACAGCAAGTGTATTTCTCCCTGTTCACTTGCCCTCCACTAAATCCACTTGCTGTTCAAGTGTCATTCGTCATGTGTAGCTTGGCCCTCAGTTATTTACAAGTAGAATAAAATTGCCTTCTCACTCTGAAAAGCTAGTGTGGTCAACCTAACCTTCCTCACAGGGTTGAGGACAAAATGGAAGAGAAGAGGCAATGTAAGATGTTTTGAACCTCCCTTGGGCATATTAAAAATTAAGTTAACAAATAGTAAAATTACACTTTTATCAAATATAAGCAGAGGTTCTAGATGCAGAATTTAGTGCTAAAAAGATGAAATTATGCAACTAAAAATCTAGAAATACAATAATGAGCTTCATTAAGCAAAACTGATACTGTTGCATAAATTTATTGTATATTTTATCCTGAGTCTTATTATATATACTTCATTTTTACATACAAAATTTTACTGCTGGGGAAGCTGCACACATTGAACTTCTGGGCAAGGACCAAGGGAGTAGCAGGGATGCAGCTTCTGGGAATTAACAGAGTGGAATGGAAGCCATGTTTCCTGCTGAATGACAGACTCCTGAGATTTCCACTGACTCTGTCTGGTTCTTGAACCTGTGGGCATTATCCCTAATGTATCACTCCCAGGATCTATCTGGCCATATATCCTATTCCCAATTCCAACAGTACTTTTAAGTGCTTTTAATATGGGAACATTATCAATACGCAGTGCTGCGGTCAATGGGCAGCAGCAAAGTTGCCAGGGATACTGAGGGAATAGCTGTCAGTTTTGCTACATTATCTTTTGTTTCTATGGCTATTTGTCTTTCCACTCTGATATTAAGAGTGCATAGGATTATGATTTACTCTGGTTGTAGTCATGATCTAGTCAGTGGCATTTTGATCAGCCTGTAACAACACAACTGCCTTCCTAGTTGGTTTCTTGAATCAAGTGTATTTAAAAAATGTTTACGGTTTGTATTGTTTCTAGTATTATTCTTCATTTTTTCCCTGCCTAATTGTTAGCATACATCTGTTTTGCCATAGTGTTCCTTTTTATTTTTTTCATTTGAACAGGCTTTCCACTTCAGCATCAGTTTCCTTGACTCTACCCCCTTAACCACTATCTGCAAGTTTTTATATCTCTATTTAGATATAACCCTGAAAAAAAATCAGAAAAAACGTTAAGCATTTTTTTCAATGTTTCCAATGGAAAAAATGAGAAAATCTGGGAAGCGCTTATTTGCCCAATGATTAAATTAGGCCAAGTTTGCTATTGGTGTGACTCATGCAAGATAAACACAGATCGTTCACAATAATAACTGGCAGCAAATGTTCTCACACGTGGTTACAGTGTAAATGGTCAGTGCCACATGTGTGAGTTATGTGCCATCAAGTCGTCTCCGACCCATGACGGCCCTATGAAGGAAAGACCTCCAAAACGTCCTATCTTTAACAGACTTGCTCACATCCTGCAAACTGGAGGACGTGGCTTCTTTGATCGAGTCAAGCCATCTCATTTTAGGTCTTCCTCTTTTTCTGCAGCCTTCCACGTTTCCTAGCATTATTGACTTTTGCAGAGAATCTTGTCTTCTCATGATGTGACTAAAATACAATAGCCTTAGTCTTGTCATTTTAGCTTCTAAGGAGAATTCAGGCTTGATTTGATCTAGTACCCACTTATTTGTCTTTTTGGCTGTCCACAGTATCTGCAAAACTCTCCTCCAGCACCACATTTCAAATGAATCAATTTTCTTCTTGTCAGCTTTCTTCACTGTCCAACTTTCACATCCATACATAGTAATGGGGAATACCATAGTTAGAATTATCTTGATCTTGGTTCCTAGAGAGACATCTTTATCTTTAAGGATCTTATCTCGCTCCCTCACAGCTGCTCTTCCAAGTCTCAATCTTCTTCTGATTTCTTCATTGCAGTCTCCCTGCTGGTTGATGATTGAGCCAAGGAATAGAAAATCTTGAACATCTTCAGTTTCCTTATTGTCAATTTTAAAATTGTGCAATTCCTCAGTGGTCATTACTTTTGTCTTCTTGATGTTCAGTTGCAATCCTGCTTTGGCACTTTCTCCTTTAACCTTCATCAGTAGACGTTTCAAGTCTTCACTATTTTCTGCTAGTAATGTGGTGTCATCTGCATATCTCAAACTGTTAATGTTCCTCCCACCAATTTTCACCCCACCTTCTTCTAGATCTAATCTAGCTTTCCTTATGATATACTCTGCATAGGCATTAATAACTTTTAGTTTTCAAGCTACAATAAAATAGCAGGTTAAGTTTTATTCACTATTTACATAGCATGAGAATTGTAACAGAGTTACCTGCTACAGGCTTAGATAGATTTAGAAGTGAGTAACTCTGCTTAAGATTGCATTGTAAGCAACTAACATTATAAGGAGAGAACCTTTAGCTGTAGTTAGTCAGCTCATCTCCAGTGGGGGGCCTAGGATATCAAGCACAACCTAAGTGACAGCATTCCCACAATCGCAGTGCTCACTTTATACACCTTTGAGTTTTGCCCAGACGTGTCAGATTTCATGCCTCTTGCATTCCCATACCATCTGAACCCATTGCTGATAACGTTTCCCCTTCTATGTCATGCAATCACAGATCTGCTTACGACTATGGAGTAGGCTCCAGTGCATGAAAATCGACGCCAGAGCAAATCAAGCTCGCTCCCCTTTAAAGTGCCACGGGGTAAATCGCTTAAGCACTGCACCAGGCAAAGCAGCGCGGTTCCCTCGCCAAACTTCCGCGCTTTCCTCCTCATCAGCGCCCGCGGCCAGTGAGTCGCGCCCATAAGCAGCGCTGTCCCGCCGAGTCTTCCCCCACTTCTCCCCCTCCCCAGACTGGCAGGAGCCTGGAACTGATCGATGGCGCGCCGATCGAAGCTCGATGGAAGCTGCCTGGCAGAGGGGCAGGGCAAACCCGCGCGGGAAATAGAAAGGGTCGCGACGTCGTGTCCGGCTACCCGGCACCCGGGTTTCTCGCGCGGCCTTTCGGCTAACTGCCCGCCTCTCCCCCCCCCCCCCCCGCGCTTCCCTTCACCCACCTGACCGACTCGCCGGGGATGGCCGTTTGGAGACTGCCTGCCTGCCACTCGCCTATTCCCCCGTGTAGCTGCCGCTCCCCAAAGGCGGTCCGCGGTGGCCTTCCTCTGTTTCTTTGGGCTTCGATAAGTCCCGCGTAGCCTGCTTGCCTCTTGTGCTAGCGCGACCTCTGCGGCTGGCCGTGGCTCTCGCCTTGCCCCGCTCGTCTCCCTCCTCTTGTCGCCGAGGCGCTGTTCTCTCCGCTCAGGTTCCAAGCGGTGTCGGGCGCTGCTCTCCGTGGGAGCCTCGGAAGGAACCTGCACGCAGATGGGCGTTGACTCTCCCGGGTGGAAATGGTAAGGCGGCTGCGCGCGTTGAGGGTACGGAAGAGCCACCCTGGCCGGTGCCCCGACCCTCAGACTCTGGCCTCTCCCTTTCTTGCAGAGGAGAAGCCTGGCTCCCAGCCAGCTGGCGAAGAGGAGGCCGCGAGGGGACGGCTCTGGCGATGAGGGTGACCGGTCTCCCGAAGAGGTGAGCTCCCTCCCCGTGCCCCTGCTCTGCCAGGGCAAGCTAAGCGAGGCGGCGCTGGCGGCGTTTTAAAATCCTTTTAAAAACACTTGACAGTGCTGTGGGGGAGCCCGCGGTGGCCACCGGTTCACCGTCAGGGCTTCTTGCCCTGTGAAAGCCTTTTTGTAAGGCTGATAGGTTTCCGGGCGGCTGAATGGGGAGATAGTTTCAGGTGGGCTGTATCGGTCTGTGGTAGAACAGCAGATTTGAGTCCAGTGACACCTTAGAGACCAACCAGATTTCCAGGGTGTCAAAGCTCCCTTCAGATATCTTGTGAAGCTACCCCTCTTTCCTGGAAGGGCTGAGTGAAAAGATCTGCCTTCTTTTACCTGTACTCATCTTTCCTTTCATGTGATTAATGGGATGATGTGTGCCTATGGACTTGCTGTGCTGTCTTTTCTCTCTGCCTGTCATGTGGAGTGCATGAAATGCTTTTTACCCTATGGATGCACTACATAAATTTTAAGCAGCACTGACAGGAAGAAAAACATCCCTGGATATTGGAGCTGTATGTTGGCAAGTGCATGTTGAGGCATGTAAATTCCAGGGCATCAGAATTTCTAGCTGTTGTACTTCACTTTGGCAGATAACTGTATACGGGGATATGTTCTTGTAGCTGTATGACATGTTACTTTTGTTATGTGATGGTTGCTTGACCTATCTTTCATCTAATAAAGTGTGTAATAAATACTATTTTGAGCCTGGTTCCTTAAAAGTAAGCTCCATTAAATCCAGTAGGATTTACTGCTGAGTCAGTGTACCTAAGACTATCCTCTTTTCATAACCAAAAGCAAAAAAACCTTGCTGGAAACTTAAAGCTGATCACATTTGTATCCCTCTTTCTTCTGAAGAACTCAGTGTGGCATGCATGAGATAGTAAATTCTCTACTTGCAGTAATCAAGTAGATTTCTTGCTTTCTTTTATATCCCATAGCTCCCTATCATACCAGTGTTTCTAGTTTGGTTATGAAGGAATAGAAGCAGATCACATATTTTTAGAGTATGTTTTGTACTTGTATGTATTAAGCAGTGTCCTTCTAAGTTTATTTATGTGTGTCACAATTGGTGAATATCAACTTTTTAAAAAAAAATCCATGTGCTTGGGTGTTCAGATAAACTAACTGCCTGCTTGACCAGCCTGATGTATTTATTTATTCCTGTATTGCCCATACATTCATTCAATGTATCTGTTCTTTTGTAGACTCCCAAGAGACAGAAACATGGTAGCAAGCTTGGGAACGGAGAGTGCTATATGTCACCTTTTAGGAAGCCCTTGGCCCAGTTAACCAATCAATCTCACTACCTAGATGGTAGAAAACATGTAAGTGCTTTCCTACATTTCCATCAGAAGGCTGAGTATAGTTGACTTGTGGAAAAACAGTACAGATTCTACTAATGATTCTGATAGGATAAAGGATTGCTTCATAAATGAAATTACAGCATCTTTCCTATAGTCTAGGCCTGAAGTTATACATTTATAAAGACACAAAGGCTGTGAGCCAGATGATCACAAGAACTGAGACTTCCCACAAACTGCTTTGGGAAGTCCAAGTTCTGCTCCCATGAGCATGATACTTTGCCTTCCCATATATGCCATATTTTAAAGTCATATTGATAGAGGCTTTTGTTGGATCAACTTCTGCCTAAATTGAGTAGTGTGGAAAGTGAGACTTTATTTGATGAGTCCCAAAAGACTCTGAACTGTTAATGTTCCTTATTGTCATGCTTTGAAATATCCTGTATTTTACAGATGAAGATTTGAGTGGGGGTAGATGGGTATGGGTAATATAATCTTTGGAAAAGGCATTCAAGTTTAGAGGGTATACAGAAGTTCTAGATGCTGAACATGTAAGTTTCCAGTGACATAACTATATGGTATATTTGTGAACTACTCTTTGATAAATATATTTAGTGGGAAGTATGTCCTATTGATTTCAGTGAAAGTTTCTCTCAAGTGTATTTCTTAATTAACTGAAGTGTTTTTAATGTTATGTTAATATTTTATACTTTTAATCCTTAGGAGGCCTTTATCCACAGCATTTTGTCAAAACCTTTCAAAATACCCATTCCAAACTATACAGGTAAAACTAGGAATGTCTGTTTTTTCAACAATAAGCTTAGTTATTGTTGTTGCTATTCATTATGTTTTAGCTAAAACATTGAAAAAAGATTACTACTTATTTATTTTTTTTATACTCCACCTTTCTCCCCAATGGGGACATCATTATCTTCTCTGCCATTTTATCTTTACAACACCCCTGTGAGGTAGGCTAGACTGAAGGTACGTGACTGGCCCAAAGTGACACAGCAAGCTTCCTTGGCAGATTTGGGACATTCAAACCTGGGTCTCCTAAATCCTAATCCAACACTTCTAACCACTACACCACAGTGGTTCAAAGTACTGTTTTTTTCTGTCAATAATGTGTGGTCCAGATACTTAAGAAAGCACATAGAGTGGTTCAGGCCAGACCTGGAGACCCCAGATACAGTCTTGATGGTAAGGATGGCTTTTAAACATTACTGGATGGCTGAACAACTGCTACTTTTAGGGGATAAGGAAAATTGCTAGCTCTAATGGCCATTTGGTCATAGCTAGAGGATCTCTCAACAGAAGACTCAAAGCTTTCATTGTTTGGAGCCCTTGCTACAGTTTTGTGTGTATGGATGTGAGGTTTATAGTCTTGTGCCATAATCTGCATGAATATCAAAACAGAGTTCTTTTCCCATAACTGTAGCTCAGATAATATGCAGCCAGTATTAATAGTGGCTTGGGAGACATTGATAAGCTCTAAACTTTAACCTTTTGAGAATTAGAGGGCATACCACTTGATTCTAAGGACTGTGGAAGGAAGCACATGTCTTGTGTGGGCATAACATTTCTGGCCCATGCAGCCAGATGTATGTGCAGTCCACTGTACAGAAAGAAATATGAGTCATGGCTATTCTTAGCTATATGTAGGTGATGATCCTGTTTGGGTCTACATAAATTCTGGAACTTCTACTGGCTTCCTAGGATTTTTCAGCTGGAGAACTGGTCCCTTTTCTTAGGCCTGTCTCAAAGAGTGTTGTCTCATGTTACTACCTTTATTCCTAGTCTTCTGAAGCTGTCAACCGGACAGAAATGACACACCAGACTTAACACAATATCCTGTCATATCTGGTCTGTATACCTCACACATAAAACTTTATACTTGGATTTAGTATCCCCTGAAAGTCAGCATGTTGTCACAGAAATCTCTAATTTGACATTCGTGCATTTTCTCTGGAAAGGTCAGCTATTGTATTTCTTCCTTTGTATGATATTTCAGGCTCCTTGGGCTTTAGGGCGCTGGGTATCAAACGAGCAGGGGTAAGGCATGCTCTCCATGATCCTTTTGAAGAAGGGGCTCTGGTGCTGTATGAACCTCCATCTTTGAGTGCTCATGACCAATTGAAAATAGATAAGTGAGTTTCCTTTCTATCCTCTTCTTGTTCGTTGCATTTAATTTTCTTCAGTCATTTTAGCTCCGTTCTTATTACACTTGTTTTTTTTAACCTCTTCTGTGATTTTTCCGTATCGGATCTCGGAACAGACATGCAAACCTGGTGTAATTTGTGTAATATAGTACAGAACCAGGGTTATTACCCCTTCATGCAGACTGAAGAATGGCCCACGTACTTGAAGCACCCGTATTCCAGATGAAAGAACCCTCCTCGATTAAAAAGGTTGACCTGATTCAGAAGACACAATCATAATACCAAAATGCATAGGTTACTGGATGAGATGTTTAGAGTGGAAAACCTCTGTCTGCCTTTAACTATAATCATATTTGTCTAAACCTATGGGAGCAGGTTTCAATCTTTTCCTTCCCAGTGTTTCTTTATCAAGCAGGAGTTAACAGAATGTGTTCAGTGCCGTTTATTCCTGTTTCTCAAATTGTGAGAGCAACAGTAATGAATTATGTTGTGGCTGCTCCTGGATGTTGTCAAAGCTGCTTTTAAATTTCAAGCACTTCACGTTCTAGCATATTCTGCGTCTGGAGATACAGCATTTGGATGTGTACTTACTTAGATCTGTTTGATTCCTGAAGGGAAAAAGTGCCAGTTCATGTTGTGGTGGATCCTGTTCTCAGTTGCATTTTACGACCCCATCAGAGAGAGGTGAGTGTTGGTGAGAAATCAAAGCCAACAATTACTGTGATTGTTTTGAATAAATTAAGGAATCTGAAAACCACATTGTCTTAAACTGCCTGGGGAATTTGTCCACATTGCAGTAAATCATGCTGTTGGCTCAATTAGAACCACACTCTGCAATTAGAACCACACTTTATAGAGAGAGATATTTTTCTGAGCAGTTTGCTTTGTTTCTCCCTCTAGTTTTCTATGCCTTCTTTCAGTTGTGGGAATGGCACAGAGATGTTGTGGTCACTCTTGAATACCTTTAGCTTCCCATCCACCCTATCACTACTAGACATGCACAAGCACTGAAAAACATTGCTAAGAGTGCTGGTGGTTGCACATTTGATGTCTTTTGTTTTTTACACATCTGTGGAATGGTATAAATAGTTCACTAGTGGTATTATGCCTATTAAATTCTTATATTTTTCCACACATACTTGTTTTTGTTCTTGTTTTGCCCCTAAAATTGTGAAGAGTTACTGTGATTCTGCTTCAGGATATTTAGCACCAAAGTTCATGTGAATACACAGCAGTAATTTCTGCATATGTGTCCTACAGACTTTCATATGTTGTATGTCGGAGGTGGGCTAACTAAACAGCAATGTACTTCTGTTCTGTGATGCCATTGGGTACGGCTGTATTACTGTATATTTTGCAATTTTATCTTATTGAAGGAGAACATTCTTTTGTGCAGGGGGTGAAGTTCCTGTGGGACTGTGTCACAGGTCGTCGAATTCCTGGAAGTCATGGCTGCATCATGGCAGATGAGATGGGTCTGGGTAAGACCTTGCAGTGTATCACTCTGATGTGGACTCTTTTGCGCCAAAGTCCGGATTGCAAGCCTGAAATTGACAAGGCAATCGTGGTCTCACCCTCCAGCCTGGTGAAAAACTGGTACAATGAAGTGGGCAAATGGCTTGGAGGAAGGGTTCAGCCATTGGCTATTGATGGAGGCTCCAAGGAGGAGATAAATAAGAAGCTAGGTATGAAAGATGGATATGATGTGCAGTTTTTAAAAATGTGTTGGAAAAGGGCAATGCCTTATCTGAACTGCAGAATAGCTTCAAACTAAATTAAGATTATAAACACATTTATGTCAGGGATTGTTCACTTAATGATTGTGATTCATGTTGAGTAGTTTAATTAAGAGTATCTTTATGGATATGCACAGAGGCAGAGATAAAAGATTGACTGAAGAAAGATAGATACAGAGGAAGCTCTACTATGGGAAGCTTGGTTGGTAGATGGTTGGTCCTGAATGAGCTTGGTGCTGTTAAGTTGTTGAGATGGAGATATGGATTGTTAAGCACACTGTGTAAGCAAAACAATGCATAAAATAGTAGATGCATAATAGAGGAATGACAAAGGAAAATTGCTCATTCCAGTGAGTAAATAATTTATGTGGACTAGTTTTTAATATGGGATGCACACTATTCCAAAATCCTTACAAAACCTCTGCTTGGATTCCTTTCACATCCGTTCTCATTCACCTTTCCCTCCTCCACTGTTATTCTTTCCAATAGTTGGCTTTATGAACCAGAGAGGCCTTAGAGTTCCATCTCCCATCCTGATAATTTCTTATGAAACATTTCGCCTTCATGCTGAAGCTCTACAGAAAGGGAGTGTTGGGCTGGTCATATGTGATGAGGTATGTGGAAAGTGACTGATGTTTTTAGCAGACAGTTGATCTCCTTTTGCCCATATTGATGGATTGATGTCCCATGGAAAGTGACTGATATTTTTAGCAGACAGTTGATCTCTTTTTGCCCATATTGATGGACTGATGTCCCATGTGCTTCAGTGGTGCATCTGGTCAGTGGTGTCTAATCACTTTTATGGCACTTCTCACTCTCTCTAAGATTTTACTATTCCATAGAGGTCAGAAAGGTTTGATTCTGCTTCTACATGAAGCACAATTGAGATGCAGAAGATAGCTTATTGTCAAGGTTCTCCCTATCCATTTTAACTATTCATTGTGTCCATTAGAAATTACTCTTACTATTCATTTATATATTGTTTATTGTGCCTGGGGCCATGTTTGCATAAAAGTAAACATTTGCACTGAAGAGGATCATATGAGGAAATGATTGTATTCCATCTAAGCCTGCAGCTGAAGACACAAATGAGTGGTGCTGAATGTCATCATTGCTTGTTTGAATTCCAGACTGGCAGAGGTTGAATAGACTAGCTAGAGGGTTGGATCCCATAAATCTATTCCACTGTTGATGCTGCTTTCCTCTGGAGCAAGGCGTCTTCCCCAACACAACACGCTGTTCCACTACTGAGTGCTTTGGTGCTCTACCCATGCACTGCTAACCTGTTATCACTTCTGAAAAGGACAGTTGAGGTCCTATGGGACAGGAAAGGTGGGAGATCACAGCAAAGGACTTGGCAAGTTAGTTGATATATGCAGGGAACTGTCAAAATAGACATGCCTACAACTGCAGGACCAGACCAAAAAAGATGATGGGCATTACAAAGATAATTTGTTGCCTGCTTTGCTGATAAACTACAAATGTTGTGTTCTTGCTGAGTGGTTTCTCTTGTTCAGGTCTGTTCCCTTCCTTTCTCATAGACGTAGACAAAAGTCTGGGATGGATAAAAAGAAACTGGGCTATTGGGCAGCCCCATTAATGCTGCCATGCAGATTGAGCATGGGCTTCTCATTCTGCTTCCCTCAAAGTAGACAGCCAGCCTAGTAAGTCTAGTAAGAGCGAGAGAGACCAAAAGAATTATCATAGGCAGCATATCTGCATTTGCTTGGCTTGGTGACCACATGGATCTAGCAGGACTTCCATTCTCTTTCTGCCTCTCTTCAAGTTCGCTCTTGGAGAGATGGAAAGAGAAGGCTAATTGAGCCAACTAGCACATTGTCTTCTGTAGGCAATGGGAAAACCATCTTTATTAGTCTTTTGCCTTGAAAATGCCACCAGGGGTAGCCATAAGTCAGCTATGATGTGACATCACTCTTCATCACCTTTTCTGTACACCTGTTTTGTAGCTGTATTTGCCTCTTGCTTTCCTGAACTGAGCTCTAGAGGCACCCAGTAGATTCAGCCCATTTTAATACTGAAAGTAGATTAATAAGTGTATTTATAAAGTGCACTTAAAAACTGTGCATTACAAGCTTTTGTTACTGGAGATCATAATGCATTTATACTTGCTAGCTATCACAGTAAAATGGGTGCATTACTCCAGTTCGGTAAAAGTAAATATGAATCAAATAATCTTTTCTGACCAGGTGCTATGTTCAATAATTTGTTTTACAGGGCCACAGGCTGAAGAATTCAGACAACCAAACATACCAGGCTCTGAACAACTTGAACACACCACGTCGGGTGCTTATCTCAGGAACCCCCATTCAGAACGATCTCCTTGAATACTTCAGTCTAGTACATTTTGTCAACTCAGGGATTTTAGGTTGGGACCTTTAGCAGCATATTCCCCTTTAGCAGCATAGTCCCCTAAAGTAGGCTTTGGAGAGTGGCAGCCCACCCCTGAACTTCCCACTGTTGACTGGACATGGATGTGTGCTTGCTACTGTATGTCGCATTGCCCTATGTAATCAAAGGCAAACATCTTTATGGCATAACCCTGTTCTACTGATGAATGACCTGTCACTTCATGTGAAAATCTAGACCACTTTCTTCAGAGTTTCAAAAAAGGGAAAGATGTCATGAGAATCAATCAGGAAAATTTCTGCTTCTTTTGTGAGAAGCATGATGATTTTTACAGCCATGCCAGCTATTGACCTTCCAGTTTGGCCCAGGAGGTCAGTACATTGTCTGTACTGACAATAATGGTTAAGAGCACGGGACTCTAATCTGGAGAACCGAGTTTGATTCCCCACTCCTCCACTTGAAGCCATCTGGTGACCCTGGGTCAGTCACAGCTTCTAGGAGCTCTCTCAGCCCCACCCACCTCACAGGGTGTTTTGTTCTGGGGGTAATAATGACATACTTTGTAAACCGCTCTGAGTGGGCATTAAGTTGTACTGAAGGGTGGTATATAAATTGAATGTTGTTATTATTATCTTAGGCATTTATTCAGTGGTGGAGATTTTGTCAGTATTTTGTATGCTCTGTATCACAAATGTTTAATTCATGGATAGTAGATCTTAAGAAGGGCATGGGATGGTGACAGACGTGATGCATTTTTCTGTAGTGTATGGCACTTCTTTTTGAGGTTGCTCATGCACCTCTGGATTTGAGACTGTACCTCATCCAGCTAAAACAAATGTTCATAATTTACTGGACTTGAGAGGCTTTGTGGCAACAGCACTCTTGCTCAGAATGTAATGGAAAATGACATTGTTTGAAATAGCTAAATGTTCAATAAAATACTGGTAATAAAGATAGGACTGTTTTCATCATCTGTGTTTCTCCTTTTCCGGACAGGAACAGCTCACGAATTCAAAAAGCACTTTGAAATTCCCATCTTAAAGGGCAGGGATGCAGATGCAAGTGGAGCAGAGAGGCACAAGGGAGAAGAGAGATTGAAAGAGTTGATCGGCATTGTCAACAGGTGAAGTCCTCCTAATAAAGACATTTCCCTTATATTAGACCCTCTGATTATGCTGGGATGGGAAGAGAGACCTTCATTAGAGAAGCCCTTTAACTCATCAATCTTTTTTGAGTTGATTCTGATAGTCTTTATCAAAGGCTCATGTGGTGGAACAGCCCGACCGACCTGTGAGCACTGCCCCTTTTTCCCTCTGGGATGCCTAGAGGTAACCAGTGGCAGTCCAAGTCTCATCCTGGCACGTGCCATCCATATGGTGTTCCCCCACCCCTCAGAGGGGCTTTCAAACTGGTGGTGATACAGTCCAAACATAAAAATAAAAAGCACTTCTCAACTGCTCAAAAAGGAATCCATTCATCTTTAAACCTCAATTTATCAACTTTTATCTGCATGGAGCTGATGGAGGGACTAGATTTAGAATCTGAAAGACCTGTTAATATCAGGAAGAAACATTGTTGAAAGCTGGGCATGAGATTAGAGCTTTGTGTTAGTAGCATTAACAGTGTTTTGCTTCTTCCTAGGTGTCTGATAAGGAGGACTTCTGATATTCTGTCCAAATATCTGCCAGTGAAAATTGAGCAGGTGGTATGCTGCAGGTATAAGAATAAAGGGCAATTTGTTAAATAAAGCACACACTTCTTAATCTAAATTTAAGGTGAATTCCCCATTGCACTGGAAAATTCAAATTTAGGTCAAACTCAAAGCTAAGCAAAAGTCATAAGAAAAATCTCTTAAGTGGACATTTCAATAGTGCTATATTTGCAAAAAATTTCTTCTGACCTTATTAACCTTCCAATTTGTGTTTTGTTTTGTGTAAAAGTCAAATAAACACCATGTGCTAGGATGAGAGGTGTAAATGTTTTTAATATTGACATTTAACTAGATAATTAAATGTTGGCAATAGGAACTCTAATTACTGGATTGGTTATAAAGTTATGATTAACAGGTTTTAGAACTGCTGTCCTCACTGCATTGATGTAACCCCTGCACCCCAAAATGGCCAACTCATGCTCAGCGTAAGTAACCCAGGAATACAGGTGGCCACAAGTCTTTATTGTAGAACTACAGAACATGTTTGAATTGTTGTCTCTTTCGTTCAGCTCAATTAAGCCAAAATCAAAAATATTCAGTATTATGTATTGTTATGACCCTTACTTTCTCTAGGGTCGATTTTGCTTTTAATCTTTCCCTTAACACCCTCTGGGTAGTTTGCTGCCACCAGGAATATTATATTCCAATATATTTTATTTAAGTTTTCCCTTTGGTAACGTTCCTAAGCGTCAGGCTCCTTCGTGGTTCTATGTGGCCCTGAGGATAGGAATGGGATATAACAATGACAGCTACGCTGGGATATAACAAAACAAAATAAACTTTTATTTAGTCAAGAAGCATATCAGTTTCATAAATGTAGTTCTTGGTCTTAAAGTTACTTCCTATGAACTCATTCACACAGATCTCTTCTAAGGCTTCACACACAGTTAGCCTCTTTCTCTAACTCTTTCAATAACTCAATATTTCTCTCACAGAAACCTCCTCAGGCAGCACACAGCTAGCTTCTCTTTCCCTGACTCTCATTCACAGAAGTATTAAACCTGCTCAGGCAGCACACAGCTGGCCTCTCTTTCCCTGACTGAGTGTTCTTTCACAAAAGATGCTCAGTTCAAGTTCCATACAGGTTATATTCCTCTCATAAATTCTTCAACATACTCAGGCAGCACACAGCTAGCCTGCTTTCTTCTGACTGAAACTTTGCTCTCTGCACTGTCAGTCTAAACTGCATTCACTCTGCCCACACTCTCAGTCATCAACCAATCATATCACTCACTCATCCCTCTCTTTCACCCCCGCTCTCCACCTATCTCACCAAGCATTTAAAGATACATGCACACATTTACTAGAAATCATTACATGTACGCTTTTTAAAAAGTAGTTATGCATTAATAAATTAAAGAAAACTAATGCTTTTACCTACAATACTTACTTTTTAAAAAAGGGTCTGTGTGATATACTGGTTAGAGTGTTGGACCGTGATGTGAGAGATGTGGCTTCAAATCCTCACTCTGCCATGGAAGCTTGGTGAGTGATGTTGGGCCAGTCACAAACTCAGCCTTGTGTACCTCACAAGGTTGTTTTGCAGATAAAACAGAGGAGGAAAAAATGTTGTAAGTCACTTTGGGTCCCTAGTGGGAAGAAAAGTGAGATGTAAATGAGATGAATGAATAATTATACTGTACCTTTCTCCCCAACAGAGACCTGAGGTGGCTTACTTCACTCTTTTCCATTTTATCCTCACCATCCTGGGAATAGGTTAGACTGATTATGTAACTAGCCCAAGGTTACCCAGCTGCCTCAGCTGTGGCTGCCATTATGAAAGTATGCATGCAAATTAGGAAATGTGTCAGGTGGTAGGTACTGGAACAGGGAGAGAATGCATAACATCTCTATTTTTTTAGTGCTAACAGATATTATGCGTCTTCTAAATTCCACTTATGTCAAGGAGAGTTAAGCTACCCTTAGTTTTGAGTTGGAATCACGGGAGTTCAGTAGCTTTTGAAAATTTGAGCTGTCCTTGAGAACGCATGTATATGGATCTGAATCACAGATATGATATAATTATAGCTTTTTATCAGTCAACTGTTTGGTAACTGCAGCATCATCAGTGTTGCGTTTTCACATCAGGTTGACTCCCCTTCAGTCTGAACTGTACAAACACTTCTTAAAGCAAGCAAAACCAGCTGAAGATCTGAAAGATGGAAAGATCAGTGTTTCATCTCTCTCTTCAATCACATCTCTGAAGAAGCTCTGCAATCGTGAGTAATTTGGCCTTTCCTGGAGGAATTTTGCATATTACTGACTCTGTCATTTGGGCCCCAAACCTGTCATTTTAAAAGTCCCAATTTGAAATGCTCATTTCTATTATTGCCAGGCACACTTGTATAGCTTGTGATGCACAATATCACTTATGCTCTACCTTGCTTTGATTGGATTTCCGTAAAGCGTTTCATCTTGTCCTCTTGTAGAATACTGATCAGCTAACTTCCCTGTCTTCTTCCCTGTTTGCTATTAAGTTTTCTGATTAACTGGCAGAACTCTAGTGCTTAAGAGACTGATTCCATATCCAGGTGCAGTTCAAGGCCAGAGGATGTGGCTATGGCCTAGTCCTAGCTTCATTCTCTTCTGAGTATTTGATTCTGGGCAGAGTGGATGCCTGGCCTTCTAGACCCTGGAAAAGAGACTTTTATAATCTTATAACTATGATATTAGGTACCTTTGTTTTTTCATACCATCTTATCATGAAGTTTGCTGTTTAATCAGTTTTAGAAACACCTTTTAATGTTTGAGAGCCTAGTGATAATGTTTCTTAATCTGTATTATCCTTTCACTCAGAACATGTGTTTGGAATTATATGAAAAATTAAAGCCTCTTTAAATAACTAAAGAACTAGAAGGCTAAGGGGAAATTCCATTTGGAGTGATAGTTAATTAGCCTTTTTGTGTAAGCCACTTTTTTGAATTTTATAAAGTGGGAACTCTGAAGGTGCAAGTCATAGATGACTGAGAAAATGCTTGTTAGATCACATGGTCTCCCATAGGAAGCTCCTTGGCTTTCTAATTTGCCCAAGATTGATATAATAAGCAAAGATCTCATTTCTCAAAGGTCATTTTTCAATAGTGCAGCTGTTTTTCTCCAGTCTGCTCTTCTGGGCTGAGGAATGTTTGCCATATACTAGATGTTGATTACAGGGTGGTTAATGTGTGGAACAGGTGCTCCAATGGTTTCTGATAATATCCAGGTAGTATTTCAAGGCAACTGTTTCCATCATATGAAGACAAGTTATTCTACCTTGTTAATGATAAAATCTCTAACTTCCATGCATTACAGTGACTCCTGAACTCTTGTTTTTCAGATCCTGCCCTCATCTATGAGAAATGTGTGGAAGAGGAGGAAGGATTTGTGGGTGCTCTGCAGTTGTTCCCTCCTGGCTACAACATTAAATCCTTAGAACCTCAGCTCTCAGGTAAAACTTAATGCAACTTGTTCTATAATTGGTGTAAGGATTTGTATTGGGGATGGATTCTTCAGTATGGTTTATGGTATGAATATGCTATGTGTGTATTTTTCTTCCAGGAAAGATGCTGGTTTTGGATTACATCTTAGCAGTTACCAGGAGCACCAGCAATGATAAAGTAGTCCTAGTCTCTAATTATACTCAGACACTGGACCTCTTTGAGAAACTCTGCAGAACTAGAAGGTATGATTTGGATTAATTTCTGTGTTGTATGTCTGAATATATGCAAATGTTACAGCAAATTGTACTTTGTGAATCAAACTCTGGTTAGCTTGCTAGACAAAAGTAATAAATCCCAGTTTGTATATGAATGTAAGTTTAGCAAGTTCTTGCTGACTCTTCACCTCCTGGCCAAGATGATATCTTCCATATACTGTTGACTGTCTAGTCATGTTTACTCAAGGGGCAGTGGTGTACATCACCCCATGGTGAATTCATAAGTCACGATAAGTATAAACAGGGTTTACAAACCCTAGTTAAAACTCTTAGGTTGATGTCCACCAACAAACTGGTTAGTTGTAAAGTCTGAACACACAGAGTCCATGAACTGGTGTTTGATGAAATCATGGCTTATAATTCTTTGTGCGTTGCTGAGTGAATGCATGCACACTCTTGTAAAAATGATAATGAGGACTGTGGTTGTTAGCTAACTACTATTCATAGTGCTCCTAGAAGAGTCCTCGTAACTGGGGGAATTCTTTTAAGTGGAAATAGCGGGACCCATTTGGTCTGACTCCTGTGTTTGTACTAAAACAATTTTCTACACATATCAGCATATGAAGCTGCCTGAATTCAAATGATTGGTGTATCAAGGTCTATACTGTCTACTTTAAGTAGCAGCAGCTCTCCAGGATTACCAAAAGTTTGCTGTTCTAGAACTTTTTAGTGTGCCAAGGATTGAAGCTGGAGCCTTCTGTATGCAAAGCATGCACTCTGCCAGTCAGTCATGACCTTAATTTGTTGATCAGAATTAAGCCACAGCTATTTAAGAGTTGTATTTATATTATGGTACTGTTACGTTTTTTGCCAGGTACTTGTATGTCCGTCTAGATGGCACCATGTCCATTAAAAAGAGAGCAAAGACAGTGGAACGTTTCAATGCAGTCTCTGTAAGTAAAGTTTCTACGCTCAACTTCTATCGCTGTACAACCTATAGCAGAAGTAATTAAGCTTTTTTTTGGCCAAAAGGTCCTCTTTTTTTGGCTTTGGTACCTATCTGCCTTTGTTCTGCATCTTCACAATCAAAAAGTTTAAACCTTCAGTTTTCTATCAGTGTTAATAGTTCTTTGGCATAGTGCAAATTATTACTTTTCATTGACTATAGTTGATGTTTCGTTGTGTATGTGAAGCTGCCAGTTATAGTAGAGATCCGTAACAAAGCAGGGAAAATCCAGTGACTTCAGATTGAGAGGTATCTCTATCTGCAGGAGTGCCTCTCCCCATATGAACCCCAGAGGACTCTTCGCTCTAGCGATAAACATCTACTAAAGATCCCTGGCCCTAGGGAGGCCCGCCTTGCATTGAGCAGGACCAGGGCTTTTTCAGTCCTGGCCCCAGCCTGGTGGAACGCTCTGTCCTCTGAGACCAGGACCCAGCCAGATTTGTTATCTTTTTGCCGGTCCTGTAAGACAGAGTTGTTCTGCCAGGCATATGGTTGATGCAAGGCAGTGCCCCCTAGTCGGGGGAGTACAACATATGCCCTCCCTACTAGTGACACCTCCACCTCTCATATTTCCCTGCTAAAATGCTCCGGAGATGGAAAAAAAGAGAGTCGCCTAGACTATGTGCTGCTGTGTTTACATATATACTTATATGTATTTTAATCTGTGTATTTAAGATGTTTTATAGTTTTAAATTGTATATACTGTGAAAATGATTTTAAATTTGATTGTACTCTGCCCTGAGCCTGCTGATGTGGGGAGGGCGGAATATAAATTGAATATAAATAAAATAAATAAATAATACTGGAGCCTGTGAAGCTTATTGTTGCCTTGTTGTGGATAGGGGTGTGCAAGCCAAAAAATTTCAGCGAAAGCCGAAAGAAGAATGGCCAGCCGTTTCGGCTTTCGTCTTTGTTTTGGCTTTCTTTCGGCTTTTGGCTTTTTCAATGGGAAAATGCCTCCGTCTTCCCGGACGTCTGGGGGAGGCATTTTCCCACCGAATCAGCCCAAAATTGGTGGGGACCTTCCTCTAATCCCTCTCTAAAAAACCCCCAAGTTTCAGACTGATTGGACTTTGGGGGGCCATGTTATGGCCCCCCAAAGCAGGTCCCCCTATCCTCCCATAAGAAAGCGAAGGAGCAGCATATTGTTAGCATGCTGCTGCTCATCTTCTTCATTATTTCCTATGGGGGAAAAATGAAGAAGCAGGCTTCCTTTGCCAGGGGTGGCATTTTGCATGCAAAATGCCCCCTTACCCTCAGGGGCCCTTCTCCCACCCTTCCTCCCACCCCCCACCAAGGCTCAGCCTGCTCCCACTTGGGGGGGCCATTTCATGGCCTCCCCAAGTAGGTGCTCTGCTCTCATCTCTACCACTGACAGCTGGGGGAGGCTTGTCTTGCCAGGGGTGGCATTTTGCATGCAAAATGCCCCCCAACCCTCTGGGGCCCTTCTCCCACCCTTCCTCCCACCCCCCACCAAGGCTCAGACTGCTCCCACTTTCATGTGGGGGAGCCACACAACTCACTTAACATCAGAGAATCACAAAAGCACAATTCCTGTCAAAAACACTTTATTTCTTGAACAGCTTTAGGATACAAAGCAGGGGGGTGCACCAAAGGGCATGGCAGCAGTATCTTACACAAAAATAACACAACTCACTTAACATCAGAGAATCACCCCAAAATATTGCTGTCAAAAGCACTTTGTTTCCTTAACTGCTTTAGGTTACACAGTAGGAAGGCACAACAGGGCATGAAAGCAGTGTACTACATAAAAATAACACAACTCACTTCACATCAGAGAATCACACAAACACAACTGCTGTCAAAAACGGTGAAGTGGGTTGTATTATTTTGTGTAGTACACTTCTATCATGCCCTTTGGTGTGCTCCCCTGCTGTGTATCCTAAAGCTGTTCAAGAAATAAAGTGTTTTTGACAGGAATCGTGTTTTGTGATTCTCTGATGTTAAGTGAGTTGTGTTAATTTTTCTGTGTGGGGGACTGCTGGTGTAATGTGTCATAATGCTTTGCCTACTTGTACTTTGAAAGGGAGAAAATAATTTTTAAAAAACTTTATTTTGTGTTGTTCGTGTTTTATTCTTTGTTGTGCAGTTGGTTCCCATCATAGGGAACAATGGGGCTGGCTGGCCAGCCATCTCTGTAGGTGGTGGGGGAATTTGAGGGAGGGTGTCTGTGGTTCAGGTGCTCTTTCACAGGGACCAGCTGGCACTCAGAAGTGTGCCCACCATTGTGGCACCCCTGGGCTGTGCAGAATTGCCCAGGGAAAGAGAGTTTAGAAGTTCCCAGCATAGGGAACAAAGGGAGAGGGCTGGCCTTTGCCAGCCTGTTCATGGGGTTATGGGTGTGGGGCAGGTGGGGGTGGATTTGGGTCTGTGAGGGGCTAATGTGGGGATTTGGGTCTGTGTGTGGCAGCTGGGGGGGAATTGGGTTTGTGTGGGGCTGTAAGGGGTGGACTTTAGGGGCTGAGAGGACCTACTTGGGGTGCCATGAAATGCCCCCCCCAAGTGGGAGCAGGCTGAGCCTTGGTGGGGGGTGGGAGGAGGGGTGGGAGAAGGGTCCCTGAGGGCTGGGGGGCATTTTGCATGCAAAATGCCACCCCTGGCAAGACAAGCCTCCCCCAGCTGTCAGTGGTAGAGATGAGAGCAGAGCACCTACTTGGGGAGGCCATGAAATGCCCCCCCATGTGGGAGCAGGCTGAGCCTTGGTGGGGGGTGGGAGGAAGGGTGGGAGAAGGGCCCCTGAGGGTAAGGGGGCATTTTGCATGCAAAATGCCACCCCTGGCAAAGGAAGCCTGCTTCTTCATTTTTCCCCATAGGAAATAATGAAGAAGATGATCAGCAGCATGCTAACAATATGCTGCTCCTTCGCTTTCTTATGGGAGGATAGGGGGACCTGCTTTGGGGGGCCATAACATGGCCCCCCAAAGTCCAATCGGTCTGAAACTTGGGGAGTTTTTAGAGAGGGATTAGAGGAAGGTCCCCACCAACTTTGGGCTGATTCGGTGGGAAAATGCCTCCCCCAGACGTCCGGGAAGACGGAGGCATTTTCCCATTGAAAAAGCCGAAAGAAAGCTGAAAGAAGCCGAAACGTTTCGGCTTTTTTTCTTTCGGCTAAGCCGAAACGTTTCGGCTTTCTCCAAAACGTTTCGGCTAACCCGAAAGAAGCCGAAACACTTTTGTTTCGGCTTTCTTTCGGCATTCAGAAAGCCGAAACGCACATCCCTAGTTGTGGAGCCTCTATATTCAACTTGTGTACATCAACGCTGGGCAATTAATGTCGAGGTGTGTGTTTGCAGAAATCAGGTATTTGATAGTCCTGTGATCCAGTTCTCTCCCCTCTGGTTTTTATGCATTATCAGTACCTACCTAGCACTTACTTAGTTTATCTTGGTGTCGTAGAGCCCTGAGTTCATTTTCATGCTAAGCAGCAAAGCTGGTGGCTGTGGCTTAAACTTGATTGGAGCAAACAGACTTGTGATGTTTGACCCTGACTGGAATCCAGCCAATGATGAACAAGCCATGGCCCGAGTGTGGCGAGATGGTCAGAAGAAGACTTGCTATATCTACCGATTGCTCTCGGTAAGAGCTGACTTGTATTTTATAGTTGTGTCATTCTCATATGTGATGTACAGATGGTGAAGATAGTCTGCTACAAAGACAAAATTTTGCAGGTGTCTGATTCTGACTGCACGGGAGTGCAGTGCCATAGCATATGAAGTCAGTAGGAATTTCTGCATTGGCACCCAATTGTTCTCTGATTCTCTGTTGTGCTACAGTACATATTGGGACTGTAGAACTAGCTAAATCTTCACCAAAGGATCATTTCTCAGATCAACTATGTAATTGTCCCTGAATATTTTGCAAAATAATTCCATAACTCATTTAAAAATGAGATGATCTGAATGAAAAACATTCAGGATTGCCTGGGTTTCTGCTGATATCACTTAAGAAAGAAGGGGCAGAATTCAGTTGTTGGGATGCTTCTGCCTTTGAACAGGAAACATGGTATATCCTGGGATCCTGATTTTCTTCCAGGAATCATCTAATCTTTCTTTATGGTATATTTAATACATCCTACCCTATGCTTGTGGAACCAATGTAGGCTAAGTCACAGACTTGAGCAGAAGTATTCTAATATTTAAGCAGCCTAACTCTGACCTGCAAGTAACATCCCAACTAGATGGATAACTTTTTTCCTTTGTAGATGTTTAAAATTTGGTCAGATTTCAGCTCTTCCTTATATTCATGTTCAGTTTGTGCTAGATTAGTGCTCAGGGGGGAGATTCCAAAGAATGGTGCAGGATGTGGAATGCTGGACATCATCCCTCATTCTGACTAAGAGTCTCAGATGGTGTACTGTGAATGCATCGCTAGAATCCAAATGAACTGTGAAAATCAGATTCTGCGGTACATATGTGGTACTTGTTAAGTATCATTATAGCTTCCCCAGAGTGCACCACTGACAGGTTTGTATCCCGGTAGACAGGAACAATTGAAGAAAAGATCTTCCAACGACAAACCCACAAGAAGGCACTCAGCAGCTGTGTAGTAGATGAGGAGCAAGATGTGGAAAGGCATTTCTCTCTTGGGGAATTGAAGGAGCTTTTCACACTCAATGAAACCACTAGAAGCGATACCCATGACAAGTAAGTTTGAAAATCTGGGTGAGTGAGTAGCTGCTTCATGTGTTGATGATTGAATAATTGGAAAGTGTGTACTTCTGCAGTTTGTAGATATTTTGTCTGTGCATGCAGCAGTGCTGCCAGCCCACTCCATCTCTCATGGCATCTATATCTATCTGATATTCATGTGGAGGATTTAACATTTGCATAAGGTCCTGTGCTCAGCATGTTCTGGCCAAATTTGTAAGTCAGATGGATAAGGGCTATGTTGCTGGGACCTCTTTGTGGATATTCTGGACTCCTATGCGAATGTTACACTCCTAGTGTAATCTCCAGTCTCCCATCACATATATAAATTGCATCTGGACTTTACTATATTTCATTTACTTGAAGCCTTCTCACAAGAGAGAGTAAGTGCCTGGTTGTTTAGCTGAAGATTTAGACATTTTTTATTTTGTCTGCCTACTTTCCCATTGATTATGAATGTGGCCTCTGTTGGCATCATGGATTAATTTCCCATCTATGTTTCACACATGAAACAAAGGATTGCTTTTAATCTGTTACTCCTTGTTTTAAGGAATGTTCTAAGTTGTAAGTGCTCTGTGTCAAATATGGTAACCATATGAAGCATCTGGTCCTTCTTAAAAATATGTACTCTTTATTACAGGATCAAGTGCCATCGCTGTGTGAATGGATATCAGGTCAGACCACCTCCAGAGGGGACGGATTGCACTTCTGATGTCTCCCAGTGGAACCATTGTGCTGAAAAACGTGGTCTGCAGGATGCTATCCTAAAGGCTGCCTGGGATGCTGCTGTCACCTTCACTTTTCACCATCATTCCCATGAGGAGCAACGGGGGATACCATGACCATTGGATTGGTTTAATTGTTCTGAAAATCAAGCTATTAATTTTTCTTCTATACAAACAGAAATTTGATACCTCATCAACTGTAGATTGGTAGTATTCAGGCAACTTCCCTTATTTCCATTAACATATTAGAAAAACTTTCTGTGCTGCTTGATCTACTACATATACTATCATTGCAAAAACTGTTAGGTTGATCACTTATTCACACAGTGAACTACGCAACTGAAGAGCATTGGAAAACCAGGTGTTTAACAAAACTCACTTTTTAAAAAAGTATTTTCTTAAAAAGAGGTTTGTGCCTTTTTAATCATAGCATTTGAGTGTTTGGGGGAAGGAAGAGACCAGAGATGGATTGCCTCTGATTAACCAACAGGAAATGCTTGCATCTTTCAAGTCTGAGTAGGCAAGATGGCTTGGGGGGGGGGGCGCTACTTATCCAACTTGGACTAGAACTTTCGGAAAATGATAGCGATCACAAGCCTTAACAAATTCCATGTGCAATATCTCAATAATAATTTTGACACCTTTGGTTATTTCATTGTATTTTTCTGGGCAGCCTACTGCTTGTATCCTAACTTATTACAAAAGAGTTCATAGATCAAAATAACAGTCCAGTCAAATTCCTTTCCCCCTTGCTAGGCTGCATTCAGATGTCATATGTAATTGATTAAAGAAAAACGTGCACAAACCCAGCTTGGTGGCAGGCTTGCAGGTGCTCCTCTTTTCTTGGACTAAGAACTGCAGTTGGTCACTGACTTATGACATAAATAAAGGGAAGTGAGGAAACTGTGTTAGTTTCCCTCCCACTAATCAGGATCCTCAATCAAGATGTAACCTATGCTTAGAATCCTGGTTGGAGATGGAGAGCTAACTCTGATTCAGCCATGTGTCTGCTTTTGTATGTCGTGTTTAACTGTGTTGCAGCACTAGATAAAAGGGTGAAAGTAGTAAGGTGCATGTGCAGGTACAGAAAAATGTCGGGCTTCTGCACATTTATTTTTCTTTAATATGGTTATATTTGATGGCTGAATGTAGAAATATACAATAATGTAAGAAGAGAAGAATATTGTGTGGGCTGTTGCTGTGAGATGGGTATTGGGTAGGGCAGAACACAAGGATAACTGCCTATTTGAAATGCTGTGGAATATTTATGTAAGATGAAGACATTATCTAGGCAAATGACTCTATTTTGGCTCACTTGCAAAGCTGCACTGAAATGTGTTACACTGAGGAAAGCTACATTTTCCAAGAGCGGGGAGGCATTTGCTTTGTTTAGTGATTATATTTTGAAATCTTGCATGTTGGAATTATGTTTATGAAACTGGCTCAAAGAAAAGCAAAAAAGAAAAATCATGAACATGTTTTCTGATTTTCTTGACCACCTCCCCACCTGTGGAAAAGATTAATGATCTTTAGTCTGAAGACATGCTTTAAAAGCTTTCTTTTTTGCATTTTAAAGGGATGTTGGTAAAACTCATACCATACAAATTATTAAAACTGGCTTTATTTTTGTAAGAATATGCAGTTCATTTAAAATCAGATTTAAAATGCATCTTGGACTGCAACAAAATAAAGTACTCTTGTGGTAGTAGAATCCATTCCATCTCAAAAGCAAAATGTGCGTGAGATCTTCAGAGCAAGGAGAAATTCATCGTTAACCAACTTGATGCTTTTAATAACTTTTTGTTGATTGAATAGTGAGGATAAACTGGGTTTACAAGTTAAAAGTTCAAAAGCTGTTCAGTCTGAACTAATATTTATACTTAATTACCTCCTTTTCAGCAGTTTCAGCCTGCACAACTGTGCCTCTTGTTTGTTTGTGTGTTTCTTCCTTTTCCCCTCCGTTTTAAGGATGTTGGTTCAGCTTCTGTTCTTTTAAACATATGAGGCCAATAAAGTTTCTGGTCATTAGTACTTCAGACAACTCAGAGATAGCAGAAAAAATACAACTCTGCCAAATTAAATGACATTACTGAAGAAGAATGGGTCCATACAGAAGAAAAGCTTCTCCTATTAGGTAATCAGACAATGACTGAAGACCTCTCCAATGATCCAGGTAGGTTTAGCTTTAAAGGATTCTACTGCTTCCAAACTTAGAAAGAATTACCTGTATTAGGACTTCCTACCAAGAGAGTCTTAGTTCAGGGTATTATTGGGACTCCCTTAATTTCCTGCCAAAAATCTACCTCAGTGAGTTGAGACTGCCTCTAAGCATCATTGTCCTTTTTGCCTAGATACCTCCTTACTGAACCTTATTTGGAAATATTCCCTGGACTTCTATCAATTCCTGTTAGTTCACCTTGCCGTATCCTGCCTTTAATACTTGCCAAGGAACCTATTATCTTAATTCATACCCTATAACTGAGGCTAGAAACTTGCCTCAGATCATAGATCCCTTGTGCTTCTACAGACCTCTCCATCTGTTGCTACAGAAACTTCCTGTTTGCATGTTATGTGCTTTGCTTTTCTTCTCTAGGGCTTTGCTTGGGTGTGCTCGCTGGAGCTCCTGTAAGTTAGTTTTACTTGCCTCTAATTCATCTATGTTTGTCTAGCTATGAGGCACCCATTTTCGACATAACAAAAATGCTTCTTTCTTTCCCCTTTAGATTATTTGTCGGTTGGAGCTCAGATAACAAAATGTCTTGAATTGAGCCTTTGTTTGCACTACAGATAAGTTGCTATAACCTCTGATTTACCTTTCTGCTGTGCTTGTTGCACCTCCTTTCCTCAGTGGAGCACATTAAATAGTGTGTGTGGTTGCTTAAAATAACTGATGCTGATGTTGTGTATGATAATATTGTGACTGTTCTTAAGTTGCTTGTATTATTTCTGTGATTAAACTTTATCCCCCTCCCAAGCTCATGTTGCCACTTGCTCAGCAAATCACTTTTCAATCTGTACTATTGCTCAGATGGGGAGGGGGGACAATCTAAGGTGAGCACAGAACCCAAGCCTGCAGCTCCTTTAGTCACAGGAGTGAGAAACTGAAGGATTATCAGAATGGGAATTTGGGCAAAATTGAGAAGTAGATGGCATCCATACAAATGTGTATACAGGGTATACAGATCTTCCTGATCAAGCCTTTAGTGCAGTCTCTATGACGGAGAATTTTACTGATGCTTGAAGAAGGGGTGAAATGTCAAGTTTTTGTACACAATCTTTAAGACCAGTGTTTACTGGAATAAGTTTCACCTTGTGGTTATTGCTGGCCTGGAACAAGCTAAGGATGTAATTATTGTCATTTCAGAGTTCTAGGGTTAGAATCACTTTTGTGTTAAACTGCTGTAAGAACAAATCGAGGATACTGGCAAGGGAAAGGAGGGTGAGAGCCCTGTCTTCTCCCAGGTGTGCTAGTTTTGTATTGGCAAGGAGTACAATGCTCACCATCTGCCGTACAGCCTCATTCTGATGCATTTGCAGATACCAAATCTAAAACTTGTTTTACACTAACGAAAATGTTCTAACACTTGACTATATATTTGTACATGAAAGAAAAATGATATGTTAACCAGTTTAACTCCCTCCAAATGAGAAAAGAATTCAGCTAAAATCAAGGTTTATTACAAAAGAACACCCTGGGTACTTGTTACATCATACTAACATAGTCAGCAAAGGCTTGAGAGGAGTCCCATGTGTCACTGACCACACTGCATATGGCTTTGAGCCGCCAAAGGGCTTCTTGAGCCGTTACAGCATCTTGGTCCAGCCAATTTTGAGAGAGGCAAAGTTTCGTGAATTTGATCTGTTCCCCACGTTGGGCTATGTAACTCTCCAGCTTCTTTGCAAACTCCAAGAGTCCATCAGGTTTGATGCAGTTGGAACTGTGGGAAAACAAAATGTGACTTAGCTACTTAAATTAAATTTTGCTTAAAGCACTTCTCAGCCATCATGGCTATCTAGCATTTGCTGAAGAGTCCCAGCTAACCCCAGCTAACAGTAAGAGAGGTGATAACGTGAAGTGAAGGATGAAACCATAAGACAGTGCACCTCCCTCTTGTTTCTCACTTTGCTCACTTCTAACATGAGTAGAAGAAATCCACATGAGATCTTGAACTAAAGCAAATTTCAGTGGGTATGAGAAATCTGGAAATAAGGAACCACCCTAACCCCACTTGTTACTGACATATTTTGAATTTGTATCTGGTAGAGAAAAAGCAACATTAAAAGCTTGACCCTTGCAACCTCTGGGAGGGCTGCACAAAATGAACTTTTGCAACATGGCTGGAATAGACTAAAGAATTTTTACCTTAAAACTAGCCCTCTTGGGAGGAGGGGCCATAAAGAACATACTGGAAAGCAAGTTATGTCTGGGAGGGTGAGGCAACTAACTCTCCCTTGGTATCAGAAACGATTACATATGTAACAATAAGAATTAACCCATGCCTGACTGCAAACTGTTAGACAACAAAGATGCATACTCTTTCTGTTGGTAAGTAAATGAAGATTGCATCCATGTAGTCTCTTAGCTTTCAAACTAGACAACTGATACACAGAGAAGGAGGCTCGGTGCAATGCTTACTTTATGAAATAAAATAATATGGTTCTATGGGTTTTCTTAAAACATTTCCTCCAAATGTGAGAAATAACTGCAGATGATACAACTAGGTTTAAGAAAATGATACCAATACCTGTACCTCAAGCATCTAATGTTTGATTCTGGGAGCTGCTGAGTAAATTCAGATGACCAGTTGTTATGAATTGTGAATGGGTTGGTAATATGATCACATGGAAAGTTTCTTCCCACTGATCCCCATCATAATTAGCTTGGACAATGTTAAATCATACTGAAAATAAATTTAAGTGAATAGTTACTAGCTTTACTATAAGAACAGCATGGCTTTCTGCAATCCTATGCAGTTATTCCACTCTAAACCCACTTTTAGTGGACTTAGTGGAGTAACTACATGGGATTTTGCTGAGACTCTAGCTTACTGGCACGTGCCACTAAAATAACTAGCCCCTTAGGGCTGCTTCAGCTACCATTCTTCCCGGCTCATATATTTAAAATATAAGCAGGCAATGGAAGAAAGGCTTTTTTTTGAGCCAAGTGTGGAGCTGAACACATATCCTGCCAACTGCATAATCCTATGCATCCCTGGCAATTGGACATCTAATGTAACTAAAAAGTGCCATCATGCAACCCCTAACCAAGTGTTTTCAAATTTATTTTAACAAGGGGCCTGAGAAAAAGTGGATCAAGCATCTCCTTCCCCCCTACCCTGGGGCTATTTTTGTATGCCTTGAAAGGAAGGCAAAAGAGATACCCAGGACAGAAAGGTCATATCATCTACTCCTGAGAAAGCATAGGATAGAAGTCATTTTGCTGTTTGTTTTTGTCTTTTCAAGTTTTAAATTGTAATTGTCAGAAATGTACACAAATGTGTTCAATATGTGAGTTAAAGCATACCTGACATCTAGATGACAAATGGAAGTAGATGAATCTTCAGAAAAAATATCAGCCAGTGCAATCAACCTGTGATTTCCTAACAATGGAAGAATTACAATTTAAGTGCAAACTAGGAACACTAGTGGGTTGAAGTAGCAAGTAATAACAGATATTTATTTCCAGTGCTGGCAAATCTGATAAAAAGATTACAAAACCAGAAAAGCAGTAAGTCACTATTAGTTTAAATGTTGCATGGTAAGAAAATGTCTCCATTCTTTATAGATTCCCCTTCTTAATTCCACATTATGTATATAGTCTGAGGGAATTAACAGCAAATTTGCAGAGCGGGCCTTTGGCCAGTAGGAACTCAGTGAATGTAACTCATTTGGTGACTGGTTGAGTTTCTAAAAAAGTATGATTCCTGGGATCCTTCCACTGGCCTGAATCTCTATATTGAAAAATGTGGCTGTAGGAGCAAAGATATTTGTAAACAGAATGAGATCTAGGTAAAAAAAGCATATAATCTATCTAGCTTATTGTGACATGAACGTTGGTAGGTAGGCAAAAGCTTATTGCTTCAAGCAGGCAAGCTCAAAATAGCTCCGCTGAAAGTCATCACATAACCATCACTTAAAAAACAGAAGACTGCAGACAAAACGCTAGTCAAAAAATGTCAAGAGTGCCAAAATTTGTTTAGGATCCCTTACATACCAAGCCTATTTCCAGGGAGCTTGAGGGTCTTCAAAGACGAGTTCTTCTTCACAGCGTTTATGATTTCAGACAGAAACTCTGCATTACAGTTTTCAAACAGCCGACAAAATGAAAAGGTGATTTCTATTACAAGAAAAAGATCCCAGCATTAATAAACCATTCTTCCTTTCTATGTTTTGCCGTATGAATTAGTTTCATTGAATGCCCTGAAGAACAAGAATACAAGCTGCTGTCTACATGAAAGTAAGTGACCTACTTAAAGTTAATATGAGTGGTATACGTAGTACCCCTTTCCCCCATACTTCTGATGCATAGAATTGATTTTGCTTTATAATCCACTAGACCTCATGTGGGCTATGATCCATTATTACCACAATCATATAGATTAATCTCATTACTAAATGTGGATTATAATTTTTTTACAACAATAATGGCTGAGAGATTATCAGCGCAATCCTATGGCCGGCCCCAACGCCGACGCGGCTGCACTGGTGGTGTGGCGGCGGCGCCGGGCCGGATCCTGTGCCAGCAAAGTGTGGCCGCAGCGGTGCCCGCAGCGGCGCAGAGATGCAATTTTGGAGAACCAGAAAGTGTTGTGGGCGGGTCTGATGCACGGCCGCCGCCAGGCGCAGCCAAAGGGCGCTGTTCCTGACAAGCGTCAGGGGGAGGGGCCAGGAAAGGCGCAGCCTATGGGCAGCACGCGATCCCGGCCAGGCCCCAGAGCAGCAGGCAAACCGCGCCCATGCTGGCAGACTGCCTCGGCTCGTGTGTCGGGCGGGGCTCGCAGTCGGGAAGGAGAGGGGTGGGCGTAGTCTGAGAAGCCTTTCCCCCGTTTGCCCAATGTAGCACCAAGTCCGTGGCGGCCGCGTCCAGAGAGGTTGGCATGGGACTGGCAGGCGCCCTGCCATGAGGAATCCAGGGCAGCAGCCAGTCTCTGGCAGCAGGGGACAGCCCCCAAGTGGCGCCGAAGGGGAGGGCTGGCCTGAGGCCGCCACCAAGAGGCAGACACAGCGGGCCTGCCCCCTCGTCCCCATCCCAAGGCAAAGAACACAGACACCCATTGCACAGAAATCAGCCTTTATTATTATATCATCCCACCTCCCCCAGCAGACGTGAGGAAGGGGAGGCGTGTAGGAGAGCCGCCTGTGCAGCAAAACACCCCACCCCACCCCCAAGGCGGCAGCGGCGGTCACCGGCGAGGCCGGCGGCCGGACCCCCTTGGCCGTCCACGGGCCCGGCCTCTCGCACGCAACTGGGCCCGAGGGAGGGGTGCCTCTGGGGCGGGTGGAGCTGCTGCAGCGGGTGGGGCCGGAGGGTCAAGGATGGCGACGAGCTGCCCGAGCAGGGCTTCGGCACGGACTTGAGAGGCACACCCCACCCCTCCCAACAACCATGGCCTGTTGGCGTGGGAGGCTGGCAACTGCTCCACAGGATTGGATGCGAGGCAGGACGCCCTGGGGTGGAAGGTGTTGGAATGACCAATGGGGCTGCTGCAGACGCCCGAGGGGCTGGACCCACTCTGGGAGGCGGCCGCTCATGGGACTGTGTTGCTGGGGCTGCGGCTGCGATGGGGGTGACCCTCCCCAGGCGCGCGAGACCTCCTGCCCGGGATATGGCATCCGCCTGCCACCACCCTGGATTCTCCATTGGTGGGGGCTAGGGTTCCCGCGAGCGGACCATTTCCCCTGCCATCTCCCACCCCCTTGCAGCGGCAGCTCGCACCACCCTCTCCCTGGCTTATCGGGTGCCAGCTACTCTCCCCACCGGGGATTGATCCCCCTCCCCGCTCACATGCCCCGCCCCAACCCTCTACCTGGCCATAGATACAGGGGGGTTAGCCGTGTTAGCCTGTGGTAGCGAATTCAAAAAGGGTCCCGTAGCACCTTTAAAACTATCCAATTTTATTGTGGCATAGGCTTCTGAGAATCAAGTTCTCTTCGGCAGATGGGTGGTACAGACACTGGTCAAATACAGAGGAGGAGGGGGGGAGGAGGAGGGAGGGAGGGGGTGTTACTGTGAGGGGAGGGAGGGGGCGGGGAGGCAGGACGGGGTGTGTCGGATACATTTGTGGCAATGTGCAGGTGGGGAGATGTGACGGGAGTGTTGGGGGAGGGGCGGAGGACGAAGTCAGACTCGCAGACACAGAAGACAGTTGTTGTACATCTCATTTTATTGCACTGGAAAGAGCGGGCTTGCGTTTAGGCTGGCGAGGGAGGCCGCGGCGCGACGGTGCTTCCTGGGCTGCAGCCAACCGTCCGTCAGAGATGTTTGGGGAGGGCGGGGCGCGGGGGAGCAGCCATGCCCTGGACGTGCCTGTGGGGGAAAAAGACACGTGTGGGCTTTGCCTCGTTCCACTGGCAAGGCAAGCCCCACACTCCGCCATCCGGGGGGGGGGTTGCACATGGTCGAGGGCAGCAGCTGATGCCTGACGGTCTGGCGAGGATGCACTCAGCCTTGGGAAGCCTTTACCTTTATGGGAGGGAATGAGCTGGTCAAAACAAACACCTGGCCACATGTGGTTTTCGAGGCGCCTGCCTCTGAGGCAGCCAGGGGCGGCCATGGTTGCCCCCCACCCCTGCTGGGCCTCACCCAAAGCGGCAAGTGAGCGGGTGGGTTCAGGTGAATGGGTGGTTTGCACTAATCTGCGGAATGCCCCCCCACCTCCTCCTTACCTGTCAGCGCTCCGTCGGTCATCACCAGGTGGGAGCGCCAGAGTCAGGGCACCTGCAAGGAAACGGGAGAGCATGCGGTTAATTTGCAAAGTGTCATTCCCTTCTGCCACGGAAGGGTTAGTTTGTTTGTGCTTAGTTAGAAGCAACTAGCATGCATCAGTTAGCTGTGGAGTCATTCTTTCTATCACGGTAGAAAGAGAGTTAGGCAGACATTTGCACCTCTTCCCCTTTATGCGAAGTTCCCCCAGTTTTTCGCAAAGTCCCCCGAGTGCATTCTGCGCCTGCCAATGTGAATGCCCTCAGCCCGTTTCGGTTTTCAAAGGGGCAATGCCACTCAGCAGACGGGCAGAGCCTCCGGCTGAGTGCTCACTTACCTGGGGGTTTGGGCGGCGCTGGCCGGATGTTTTGTAGGGCGCGGTCGCAGGTGATTGGGTGCAGAGAGGGGGGCTCGTCCACGCCGGGCGCGCACGCTGATTGGTCCCCGGGATAGTTCTCATCCTATGCTCCTTCGGGCCATAGGGGCGGGGCGGGGCGCTCAGAGAGGGGGCTGATTTTTCGCCGTTCCATGGACGCCTATGGGCTACGCCTTCTTTTTCCGTGGCGTAGCTTTTTTGCGCCGCTGTGGGCGTTCCCGCTTCTGGAGGAGCTTAGGGAGCGGACTAACTCCGACCCCGCCTTGCTCCCCGCCCCCCCCCTGCGTCGGCGTAGGGCTCTACGCCACTCCTGCGCCGCCGCCCGGGCGCCTGTGGCTTGCACCGGTGCTGGCCTGCCGGCGGGCCAGCGCCGCGTCCCAGCGCGGGCGGAAGGCCACTTACGCGGGCGTACGGGCTAGATGCGCCCTCGCAAGCCTTAGTTCGGTTCCTGTTCACTTTCCGTGCCCTTCTTAGGATTGGGCTGCCCGAAAATGTTTTCTAGATTTAATTCCTGAAGAACCAACGGGATTTGTTCCAAAGAGATGTAAGAGAGAACATCAGATATCTGGTGAACACAATTGAGTATTCAAGGAGAAAGGGAGAAAAATTGCATTTATGCTTTTGGATGCAGAGAAAGCTTTTGATAATGTGTCTTGGTTAATTATAATGAAAGTATTACAAACTATGAATTGTGGAGCCGAATTTTTAAATTGGATGCAAAGCATCTATACAGATCAGCAAGCCAGAATTTTAGGAAATGGGTCCTTAACAAAGAAAATCGAAATAGTAAAAGGAACTTGAAAGAGCTGTCCAATATCACCACTATTATTTATTTTGTCAATGGAAATACTGGCCATAAAATTAGACAAAACACCAAAATTGCTGGAATAAAAGCCGAAGAAGAGTATAAAATGAAAAGCTATGCAAATGATGTTATATCAGTAATAAAACCAAATATTTCTTTTAAATATATAATGGAACAAATAATTAGATGTGAAATCAATTCAGGATATAAACTGGAAAAAAAGAAGCTTAAGATAATGTTATTAGTGGCAACCAAAACAGAACAAGAAGAGATAGAAAAAATAACAGAATTCACTGTCACTAAAAAACATGGCAAACATGCCATGTAACATGGCAAAATAAGAATTTATATAAAGATATATAGTTATATAAAGATAACTATCAAAAAGTTTGGAAAAGTATTATTGAAGATTTGCAAAGATGGGAAAGATTGAAAATTTCATTGTTAGGAAGAATTTCTGTGGTCAAAATGAAAATATTACCAAAGTTGAACTTTCTATTTCAAATGTTACTAATCCATATAGATGAAAAGATCTCAAAAATGGCAGAAAAGGATAAATAATTTCTTATGGAATGGGAAGAAACCAAGAATAAGATTTAAAATATTACAAGCTGGAAAAAAAAAAAGGTTTAGCCATGCCAAATATCAAACTGTATTGCTAGGCAGCTGTATTAGTTTGGTTATCAGACTGGATTATAAACCCAAATAGAAGAAACATCAAATTGGAGACAATTGATACTAAAGAAGGACTCTATAAATATTTATGGATTAAGAAATCATTAAAAACCATTCAAAGATAAGACAGCACTCATATTTTGAGGGACGGACTATTAAGAGTATGGTTTCAGTGCAGAAATAGGATAATAGAGCAATCCTAAACAGAGTTATGCCAGTCTAAGACCATTAAAATCAATAGGTATAGACTGGAGTAACTCTGCTAAGGATTGCTCTGTAAGTCCCCCAATTTTGCCATTGATATCTCCAATTGATGCCTATTGTGACATTAGTATAAGAAATAAAATGAATTATATAAATTATGAATATATGATGGACAAACAAGGGAAAATAAAAAGATGAAGGAAAATATTCTGTGGTTGTTGTATTATTAAATGGTGTCTAAATGCAAAGTCAAAGAAGGAGGCTGGTTAAGAGAAAAAACATTTTTTGAGTTAATCATTGGAGATTCTAAACACCTATTAGGAAAAATACAATTTTTTTTTGTCTCAACCTATATAGCCCAGGTGAGCTTGATCTTGTCAGCTCTCAGAAGCTAAGCAGGATCTGCCTTGGTTAGTGCTTGGATGGGAGACCTCCAACAAAGACTAGAGTTGCAGAAGCAGGCATTGGCAAACCATCTCTTTTAGTCTCTTGCCTTGAAATCCCCACCAGGGGATGCCATAAGTCAACTATGACTTGAGGGCACTCTCTACCACCACCATATAAAATATTATTGCAATATGATACAGAATCTGAGCAAGCAAAAAATTATATGATAAAATGACTACAAAATTTTGGAGAAAATATATGCCAATGGGAAAATTTATGGACCAAAGAAATTAAATTTATAAAATGTTCTTCAGATGGTATATTATTCCCAAAGATATTGCAAAAACTAATAAGGACTAAAATGGAAAGTGCTGGAAATGTCAGAACACAGATGCAACATTTTTCCACATGTGATAGACATGCAAGAAAGCAAAAAATATACTGGATGGAAGTACATGAAGAAATGCAAAAGATATTAAAATGCAAGTTTGTGATGAATCCCAAAAATATGTTATTAAATATTTTACCAAGTAATATTACAAAAATGCATAGTGAACTATTTAATTACACGTTGATGGCAGCAAAAGTAGTATTTGTATCAAAATGGAAGGCAGAAAGATACCAGATCTGATGGAACAGAAGAGTAAGCTATGTAACATGTACACAATAGGCCAATTTCAGAAATTTACAGAGTTGAGAATTAAGAACAATTATTATTAGATATGAAGACAGACAAAAAGACATTTAAATAGAAGGTAAAAATTAAGAACATATATAGGTGAGTTCTATACAGATATATGATTTACAGTAAAATCCTAAGCAGAGTTACTCTAGTCTAAGCCCACTGGATTCAATGGGCTTAGATTGGAGTAACTCTGTTTAGGATTTCACTGTTAATTTATGACTATGATTTAAATGATAATAGTTCGTTCATTATGTCTTTTTCTATATGACCCAGTTGATGTGTAAAGGTTTAATATGTGATCTAGATGATTATTGATAACTGTAGCAGTGGATGACTGTAGGGTATAATTTGTGTTTGAGTTTCTTAACTGATTTCTTTTTTTTTAAATGAAGAGTGGGTTATGCCTCTATCATACCTTGAAGGATGGGGTCCTGCAGCAGCAAGAGGACATCTTTTGCATGGTGAGAAAGATTGATGTCATGAAAACTTAACCTCTTTAGGACTGGGCAATAGTCTGTAAAACAAACAAGACCTTACCAAAAAGTTTGGAGCTTTCCCCTTCACTATGTAAAGTTTTCCTCTTTAGCAATACACACAGCAAATAAATGCATACACTGTATCTAGGCAGTTCTATGTGTGGTCAGCTTGATGAGTCTGAAGATGCCAGTACTCCCACCACCCCAGCTCCACCAACTACCACCACCACTGACAAGCAAAGCTATAGGTAAACCTTCCATCAAACCTTTCAGTGCATGAAGGAGAAGCTCAACCTCTTGGGGACAAGAAATTGCAACGCTGTCTAGAGAGAGACTCTGGAGAGACATTGAGGCTTTCAGCACAGGTATCAGCAGGCTTGTTTGAAGAGGTTCCCTGGGAAATCTGATCTCAAGATTTTCCAGATGGCTCTCTAGGTGACAGTTATGAAAGAAAAAGCAGAAAACTGCTTGCTAATCAGTCTATCACTCACTCCTGAAATATTACTGAGTAGCATATTCAGATATTGTAACCACTCACCTGAATTCATGGATCTGAAGAATGTACAGTTCTCAAAACGTGTAATTTGCTCCTGAATGCAAACCTCTTCCTGTCTCCCTCACAACACTAAACCCATCTCAACAGTTGTGCTGCAGAAACAATGCCCTGTTGCTTATAATCTATGTGAGACAGAATTCCAGGAGCATAAGCTACTATTGCTGAGATTTAAGAGATACAAAAAGAACCTTAAAGTCCATTCCTAGTGTGGATCTGTCTTTCACTACAGCTTTCTTATACAATCATGATTTGCAGGGTGTGTTCTTAACAGCTACAGTCTAAAATAATGTATTGCAGAGGGTTTCGGACTCACCCTTTAGATGTAACAAAACCTCTTCTTTAATTATTACTTTTTGAGGCATGAAAAAAATGCTTGGTCAAGAAAACAGAGTTGCACTTACCATAACTGTTGCTCATTGACATTTTCTGTGCAGGTAGACATGAGAAATCCGCTAGGGGGCACACATCTCTGGTGCATATGCGTGGCTTTTCCCACCAAACACACCACAGGGAGGCAGAGAGCGCTCACTCTGTTTCTCCTGAGTTGCAGGCCTCCCAAAAGTATTAAAGAAGCACAGTTGGGCAGGACAGAGGGTGTGTGCACCTGCACAGAAGATGTCAATGAACAGTTACGGTAAGTGCAACTCTGTTTTCATTGTCTGTCTTCCGTGCGGTCACACATCGGAGACTTGCAAGCTTCTTACCCTGGAGGTGGGTGTGTTTCTTCATTGGAAGAGTGAATGGAGTACAGCCTGTACAACTGCCGATTCTCTCCTCTCCATCACATCCAGGGTGTAGTGTTTCACAAACATATCTGATGAAGTCCATGTAGCTGCACTGCAGATGTCATGTAGAGAGACCTCTCTCATGAAAGCAGAAGAAGCCTGGGACCTTGTGGACCTTCTGCTCTAAAGGACACAGTAAGTTGGCTGTTGTATAACAAGTCTTAATGGTTAGTGTCACCCATCTCGCTACTGATTGTGCTGTAGCGAACGTTCCCTTTCCTGGGGCCAGCATAACACACAAACAGTTGTTTGTCCTTTTTAAAGGCTGCTGTACAGTTCAGATAGAACAGTATAGCTCTGCGCACATCTAGAGTATGTAAGGCCTTCTCTGAATTTGTAGAAGGTGCAGGAAAGAACACTGGAAGTAAAATGTCTTAAGACAAATGGAACTGGCTTGCAACTTTGGGTCTAAATTTGAGATCAGGTCTCAACACCACTTTCCCTTGGTGTACGTTAAGAAAGGGAGAATCAGATCAGAGCTGCTAATTCACTCAACCATCTGCTGAACATAATAGCGATTAAAAATGAAACTTCCGAGATAAGGAATTGATGCGACCACCTTTTGAACCTCTAGCTAACTGTGACTTGGACAGTTAGCTAGAGGTTCAAAAGGTGGTCGCATCAATTCCACTAATACTAATTGCAGTGACCACTATGATACAATTTCTTTAACAGGTGGGAATAAATTCTGTAGTCCTTTAAGGAATGATTTCAATATGTTATGCAAAAACACTGTCTTCCCATCAATTCTAGGATGAAAGGCTGAAATGGCAGTGAGATACACCTTAATAGATGAATTGGAAAGGTCTTCATCTTCATCTTTAATTCTAAAATATCCGATAATTGGCAGTTGAAGGAGTCCAGTCCTTTTTGTTTGGCCTATGTAGTAAAATCCTCACATTTTTTTTTCAAAGTTTTTAAAAATTTCCAGTATTTTTTAAACATTTATTAAAATTGATTTTAACTTCTTATAAACGATAACATTAAAGATAAACAATAACATTGAAGATAACAATAAAATCAGTTGCTGCAAGGTAAAGTATTGACATTCCTATGTCTTATGTCTGTTGAGTCAATAACCAAGATTACCTGCGTGGATTCTTTTGGCGTTACATGAGATTGAGAGCTTTAATTTGTTGTCAATTGTTCAGGAGGATAAGATGTATCATGATGAACCAAACTATTGAATAAGTTGTTTGCGCATGTCATTTGTTGTTGTGAGAGGTCCAACTAAGGATGAATAGTCATGAGTGTTCATAATTTGAAATTTTCATAACATCATAGATTGGTACACTGGATTTTTTGGTTGTATGTTGTTCTTGGCTATATGTTCAATGAAGGGGAGCCATTTTTCTGTAAAATCTGTTGTTCTGGAATATATTTCATCTTGAAGGAGGCCATCTGTGATTTTCTCTATAATATAGTGGTCCCATAACTTAGAGTGCCAATTTTCTAGTGTGGGAGGTATCTGTGATTTCCACTTTGATGCTACTGCAGTTTTTGCTGCCACCAAGAAGATCCTTATGAGATCGCGCCTGATATGGGGTATAGTTGAGTTCTGTCATTGGTTCAGAAAGATTATTTCAGGACTTACTGTGAGCATGTAGCCAATTATGTGGGTTATTTGTTCCAAGATTCCTTTCCAGAATTTTTCAATGTGTTTGCACTCTCACCAGCAGTGAGCATAGGTGCCCATTTCTCCACATCCTTTCCAACATAGAGGAGATTTTGCTGAAGATACTGTGGATAATTTCTTAGGTGTTCAGTACCAACGATGTATTATTTTGTAAGTTTGTAGCTTGGTGTGAACCACAGGTGAATTGAGAAGCTTTGAGATCCATATAGACTTCCATTGATCATTTGAGTTCAGATTTGTGCATTCCTGCTGCCATTTAACTTTGCATGTTGGAACTTTATTATTACAGGTAAGGAGAATTGCATTGTAAATTTCTGAAACTAAGCCTTTATGAACTGGCATTGGATTATCTAAGATTTGCTCGAATTCTGATTTAGGATTGGCCAGTATGTCGGTTGTTTTAATCGGTGTAGTCGTGTGTTTGAGCTGTAAATAAGAGTACCATGGGAACTTTTTTTTTGTATTTTCCTTTCTAGCTCTGATTTTTCAAGAATAAGTAACAATATCTATCAAACGAATGACATTCTGATGATTTCAGAGTTCTCTAGAGGCTGGATCCTGACTGAGTAGAAACCAAACTTAAGGTACGAATGTGAAAAATTGGGATAGTTCCAGCACTAATTTGCTTCTATGAATATCTCATGTGTTATCATCTCATCAAGTCCTTTGCACTCCCAAAATTAATCTTCCTGTTTCAAACTTTACCCATTGAATTGTCTGCAACCTTATTGAAAAACTGGCAGACTACCCTCAATAATTTCTTATGGCAACAAACATCCATGGATTGCATTTTCTACTCTGAAGCTAAAAAAAGACACATGGAGGCCTCAACTATTGAGATGTAGATATTTATGCCACATCAATAAAAATAGCAAACATAGTGCTGATGTTGCAGATGGGTGATAGTTTGGATTGGATCAAAACAATATGGCCACTCCATCAACCTCTATCCATACAAGAGCTGATCTGGAGTAAAGCGAATTTACGTCCCCTGACGATCAATCAAAATATCATCCTGGTGTCCACACTTAAAGCATGGGATATTCATAGAAAATGCTCACATTTGAATACATAAGATTTTCTAGTGTTTTTCCTTCACATTTGAATACATAAGATTTTCTAGTGTTTTTCCTTCTAGCATTAAGAACAATCTCTGGCTCTCTTTCAGACAAGCCTCACTCTTGCAAGCCCTGAGTGGAAGACCTCTCCTTGCCTACAGACAGCCCCCCCCCCCAACCTTAAACGACTTCTCACTTACAACCATGAATCGGCTAGCAGAGTCACCAACACAGGTACCAGACCTTGCAACAGACCCCGATGCCAGCTCTGCCCTCATATCTACCCAGGAAATACTATTACAGGACCCAATGGCGTCAACTGCACTATCTCTGGCTCTTACAACTGCTCATCCTCCAATGTAATATATACCCTCATGTGCCAACAATGTCCATCTGCTCTGTACATTGGACAAACCAGCCAATCTCTGGGCAAAAGAATAAATGGACACAAATCTGACGTTAAAAAGGCGACATCCAGAAACCTGTGGAAGAACACTTCAATTTATCAGGACATTCCATCAAGGACTTAAAGGTCACTGTAGTTCAACAGAAACCTTTCAAAAACAGAATCCAATGGGAAGCTGCTGAACTGGAATACATATGTAAATCTGACTCAGTCAGGCTTGGATTGAATAGAGACTATGAATGGTTATCTCATTATCAGAAGTAACTGATTTCATTAGCAAACTGATCCCATTATCAGAAGCTACTGATTGCATCTACTCCCTCCTCCCCTCTCCACCTATATATCTGACCAGTTTCTTCTTACCCTCCATGCATCTGACAAAGAGAACTGTGATTCTCGAAAGCGTATGCTACTACTATGCTATTTTGCTACTACCAACTAACACAGCTAACTCCTCTGCAACTCTTTCAGACAGATTCCTTGCCCTACTGTTAACTTCAGTCTGGGTAAGTCATGATACCATACTTCCCTGTCGGTCAACAGACCTGTTTCCGATCTGAACTGATACAGTGAGCCCATGGACAGGTGCATCATGTGTTGGAACTAGGGCTGTGTAGGCCAGTATGGAGTTATCAAGATTATGTATGGTCTGTCCTTCTGAATCTTGCTGATTGTTCTGGCAATCAGTGGGATGGGGGAAAGGCATAAAAGAGATGCCCCTTCCAGGTCAGATGGAAGGTGTCTTTTAAGGAAATGTGACATATTCTTCCCCTGGAGCAAAATCGCGGTGCTTTCTGGTTCTCCTCCTTTTCAAACAGGTCCTTTGCAAACAAGTCTGGTTCCCCTCCTTTGCAAACAGGTTTCTAAACACTCATTCTAAATAAGTAGTTGTAAGAGACGATCTGTGGTTTTCTGTATTGAGTCTGCTCAATTTGTCTGCTACTACATTCGTAGTGCCTAGTATGTGAACAGCTTGTATGAAAGTGTCTCTTTCCACCGCCCGCTCTCAGATTTGAATTGCTTCTTCGCATAGTATTCTGGAAGTGGTGCCTCCTTGTTTGTTCAAATACAACATAGTCGTACAGTTGTCTGTTAGCACCTACACTCTCTTGTTTTATGATATCTGCGAATGCGATAAGGGCATAACGAATGGCTCCCAATTCAAGGACATTAATGCCTAGCATTCTCTCATGCCTCAACCATTTCCCATGTGTGCTGAGTGAACCACAGCAGGCCCACAACCAAATGTGGAGGCATCAGTGCACATAGTAACATCTACTTGTGAAGAACCAAATTTTATCCCTTCTAAGAGGTTTTTGTCATCTCTCCACCACTCCAAGGACCTAATCACTGATCTAGGTACTGAGTATTTTTTGTTCTGTCCTTGTGACTCGAAGTCATGGACAGATAAAAACCATAGTTGTAGTCTATGCATGTGTAGCCTTGCCATTGGCGTGACCGACATGGTGGCCGCCATACGCTCCAGTAGGAGCTACAACCATAGTTGTAGTCTATGCATGTGTAGCCTTGCCATTGGCGTGACTGACATAGTGGCTGCCATAAACCCCAATAGAGTTTGAATGGTCAGGGCCAATTGAAATCTACAGTGCTTAAGCTGTCCCACCAGTCTTTTAATTCTATTTGCCCTCTCTTGAGGTTAAAAAAAACCCCTCTATTCCTAATGCTGTCTAAGACAGCTCCAATAAATTGAGTTCTTTGAGAGGGTATGAGTACTGATTTCTTAAAGTTTACAATTAGTCCTAATCAGTTACAGGTGTCAGCCACTGTTCCTACGTGCCTCTGCAGTAATGCATTTGATGAGGCTGATATCAGCCAATCGTCACGATATGGGTAGACAGAACATCCCTGTTTTCTCAAATATGCCACCACTACAACCATGCATTTTGTAAGAAAGACTGAAAGGTATGCCCTGGTACTGGTACTGGAATGCCCTGGTACTGGAATATTTTACCATTGCAGATAAAATGCAAGAACTTTCTATGGGACAGATGTATAGCAATACAAAAGTATGCATCTTTCAAATCCAAAACTGGAAACTAGGTATTGTGTGGTAGCAGTTTCAACACAACATGCTGAGTGTCACCATGCTAAATTTCTTGGTGTGAATGAATTTATTTAGACCTCTAAGGTCCAGGATAGGTCTAACACCTCGATCATTTTTGTCTACCAGGAACATGTTGGAATAGAAGCTCCATTGTGATTCATCGGTAGGTATCTCCTGTATTGCTCCTTTCTTTTGAAGTTCTACTATTTCTACTTGTAACGTCAGAAAAGGCATGTAAGGAGAAATCCGGAAGACTCTGAACCGGGTAACAGGCAAACTCAACTTTATAACCAGCTTTCACAACTGGTGACACCCATGTATATCTGCAGTGATTTCTGCCCAGACCGTATAAAAATTAGACAATCTAGTTCCAAAAATGACTGACTACTCCTACTATTCCTAGCCAGAATTATTTTTGTTGTCCCTGAGGCTCTTTACCCAAGGAAGACTGTTGCCCCTGTTGTGATTGGTTGTTCGGCCATCTCGGTATTGCCCCTGCTGGGAATAGAGCTGTCTATACTGGGAGTATTGAGGATACAGCTAATAGCAATAAGGTTTGCCTCTGTACGACTATTGCGATTGGTACTGGTACTGTTGGGCTGGTTGTTGCTTTGTAGAGAGTACGCTGTAAGAGTGGGCCAGCTGTCTATCATTTTTTGTGAAAAATAGTCATCAGTCTTGGATGAGAACATAGTCCCTCAAATGGAAGGTCCTCTATCTTGTTTCTGGTTTCTAGAGGTAGTGCTGTAGTACGTAACCAAGCATGTCTTCTTAGTACAATGGATGATGGCAAGGTCCTGGCTGAAGTATTGGCCAAGTTGTGCCCCAAATTAATCTGCTGTTTCGACAGATTCAAGGCTTCCTCCAAAATCACCTTGGCCAGTATCTTCTGACCCTCTGGTAACTTCTTGATAAAGATTGCCATTTGGTTCCACAGGGACACTTGATAAGGCCCCATGATAGCCGCGTAGTTGGCTATCTTAACATTCAGAGCTGAGGAAGAATACAATTTTCTGCCCAATGTGTCAAGCTTCCTGATTTCCTTATCAGCTGGAGCAGTATGGGAACCCTGCCTCTGCCTTGTTTGCATCTCCTCTGTCACAAGTGATAAAGGAGGTGGATGGCTGAATAGAAATGCACAGACATCTTCTCTCGCCTTGTAAAGACCTTCTGATTTTTTGGATGTGAGGTGAATTGAAGCTGGTTTTTCACATCGTGTTGATCCAACTCAATAAATCCTTCAATAATTGGGAATGCCACATTAGACAGGTTCCTCGAGATGCTGTAGGAGCTTATCCTAAGGCTTGGGATCCACACCCTAGCATCTGTTCAGTATATAGACTACAGTCTTCATTGGGAGAGACCTGTTCCCATCACCACTTCATCTGGTGAGGGGTCAGATGCCGTACTTGGGCCCTGATCTTGATCAGGTTTAGAAAGCTGATAGGGCATTGCAGATCCTGGGATCTCATAAGGTGTCTGAGATCCTCTTGGTTGCTCAAAGGTCTCGAACCCAGATGCTATGGAGTGTGTGCAATATGGGTCACCCAGCTCCACTCTGTATCTTGATGGAGTATGGTGTGGCCAAACCTGGCAGGCATGAGAGCAGCAAGGCTGCCTGTCATCTTCACTTCTCCAGGGAAAGTTTGATGGGAACCCCTCTTGAAATTCTCCCTCCTCAGCTGAGGAGTGGTAGGAGGGGGATCTGGAATGCAGCGATAGTGTCCGAGGTTTGTCGATGGTGTCTATCAGTTCCAAGGGAGTTTATCAATGTTTCATTTTGCTCTTAGCCTTCTTCTTCAGAGGCTCTAGTAATTTCGGGGTCGTCGTATTTGACCGATCCGAGCCCTTCAGATCAGATGCACTGGTGCCAGATGGATCTGTCTTTTCTTTGGTTTGACAGGCAGAGCTGCTGTCCATTCCAACCTCAATGGTGACTTTGAAGGTTGTCATTGGATCTAGGGGATCTCGGTAAGGCTCTGGGTCTTGAATACTTGGTGTTGGTGCCGGCTCCGAGACGGATCCGAAGTTGTTGGACCCAATGTGGTCAAGTGGATCGAAGATGAGGGGAAAATGACTTTGGGGACATCAGAGGATTTCATTGCTCTTTCCCACAGAAGAGCTTTTATCCAAGTGGCTCTCTCAGCCACTTTGGTTTACCTTGGTGGTAAACTTGCGGCAATGTTCACAAGCCTGAACGTTATGTCCTTCCCCCAGACACTCAAAACAAACAGAATACCCATCTGTTTTCATCATCTTAGTAGTACACGTGGTGCATCTCTTAAATAAAGCTTTTTCTGCCACATTACAAGCTTTCTAAGTTTTCTTTCTTCTCTTTCTCTCTAGACATGAGCAAAACGAGCAAGAACCTTCCTGGTCAGCGGCAAAGAAAGGAGGATGAGGGGGCGCCGCCTCCCCGTGGCATGTTCGGTGGGAAAAGCTGCGCATGCGCACCAGAGAGACATGTGCCCCCTAGTGGACTTTAAGCTTTAAAATCTCACTGATCGGCAACCGCCGCATGTGCAGTCCCATGTGAGATTGCACAGAAGACAGACAATGAACCTCAGTTTTGCCCAAGGATCGTTTGTGGCCAAATCATTGTAAACCTGTAAGATCAGTGGTAGAAGCATGTTTGGTGTGCTTCTGTGCAGCTGTCCCATAATAACTGATCAAGTAAACAAAGTCAGGTTCCAAATAACAACAGTTTATACCAATAACGAAGTATTTCACCTGAACACATAGAGATGTATTGAAATGAAGAGAAATAATTTACTCTTGGGCAATGGACAGTGCAGAAGTGAAGTACTTCACTTTGGCTTAAGAAAGGACTTCATAGATAAAAAGCACAATTGTTTATATTTGGAAACACCGCAGCTTCCATGGAGCTCAGTTACGATGTGTGTAAATAAATAAATAAACCAAGCAATTTGATTTGTGAACTCTTAGTCAATAATGAAACACTAGTATTACATGAAGCACTTCCTAAGAGTCTCAAAAAGAAATACCAAGCCACAACTAGAAAGTTCTCTCAACTTTTCTATATGAAGGAGATCAAAGATAGCCAATTACAAAGAAAACCTGACTTCTTAGAGGTCCATTTCTAATGTAACCTTTTGCAGTTTCATTTCTAAAGATGACCATAGCATGAACAGTGTTTGATGGTTCTCAATGAAACCATGAAATAATCAGTAGCCCAAGAGAAGCATATAAATAAGATTCAAATAACTTGGGCAAATGTCCACATCACGGACATGTGGAAATTCTCTTCCATATGCAAAGGAAAAATCACACATTACAGTGTTAAACTGGAAGTATGTTATGATTTACCTGGAATGTCTTCATCTAAAGATGATGAGCCCGAGCTCTCTTCTGTCCTGCTCCACTCCATTAGAGTTTTGAGATCAAAGCTGACTGTAAGCACCTGAAGCAATGGAACAGCACTCAAAACAGAGTGTACAAGATTCATGCAGGGGACATGGGAGAGCATGTCACTGATGTGCACTACACGGAGATGGTAGTCATTGTGCCGAGAAAGAGCCCGGAGACCAGAAAGGATGCTGAAGATATTGGGACCTAAGCCTGGAACCACATTTTAAAGGAAGAAATAGACTTTGAAAGTACACTCAGAGTAAATTATACACTTATAACCTGGCTTATACAAAATGTTAGGATTGTCTTCTGAAGTATCAGTTCAGAAAGCTTTCCCATAATTTAGTTGAGGAGGTATGAATGAAAGAGAATTCCTCCTGTATGCTGCCCTCCCAAGATTGTTTTGAAAGCACCCTTCTTGGAATATACATTTTGCCAATCCAAAGCTCAGATGCAAGCTAATAATATTTGTAAAACTTCCTTTAGATTAAAACAAATTGGTAACAAAACCTGAAGTCATATGTTTGATTTATTACTCACCATTCAAAGACAGAACAAGCTTTTCTAAAGATATCCAAGAGCTGAGCAGATTTCCCAGCATCTGGCACGTATTCCTGTTTAGACGGATGGACAGAATTTCCAGAGTAGACACACTTCGGAAATGGCTTGCTGTTTTCAGGGAAGTGATCCCAATAGGTTGGGCTCTATCTCTGTGAACCAAATTAGGGGCAGTACCAGTAGCAACTTCTGTGGGGTAACTGGAAGAGTTAACATAAGCCTTTTCTTCCTTAGCTTTCGTTCTTTTGTTGAGCAATGTTTTCTCCTCTTCTTCTCTTGCAACAGCAAAAACAAAGTCATAAAGGTCTTCTGAGTCTGTGTTGGCTTTTCTGGTCCTGCAATGGTAGCCAAGCTTGCCCTTGCCCTTCTTCTGACTTTCATCTAAAGGATAGCCATCTTGAGACAATTTTGCTGGAGAAAGTTTGACAGATCCTTTTTCAGAATTATGACTCTCTGAGCTTGTGTTGTGCTGCATCTTGCTTTGAAAAGGACTGCTGCTCCAGTGACTATCCGCAGAGATATTAAGAGTCTCACTGCTAGCTCTAGCCAGCTCTATAGCATTTTCAAAGCCTAGTGGCATGCTGGATAACAGTTTCTCATTTCTCAGATCTTTGTCACTACAGTGGCCAGTTGTTAATCCATGAAACAGCCGGCTTGAGTCTAAATGAGGTACATGCTCTTGGTCTAGTTTTTGGCTCTGATCAACCAATGCTTCCCTGCACAGGTGGCAAAGGCTTGCTTGGTTTACAAGAGTTTTTCCTGGGTGCCAAATCCCAGCACTCATTTTCAGAATGAGGACTAAAAGTGATGAGTCAGGATTAGGCCAAGAGTTCATAGATACATGGTTCACAGCCCCATGATGAATTAGGCGATGAAGAAGCAAACTCAGCTGTTGTTTAGTGGACTGACTGGAGGAGAGCAAGTGACGGAATGTCAAGGATCTGAGTGAAACAACCAAGTTTTCTAGAACCCCCTGATTGTGTTTGGCCATCAGCTCTGCTACTCCTTCAAGCATGTTATAGATGGTAAGTTGAGTAACATGCTGTGACGTATATAGCAAGGGCAAAAAGCAAGGATCTCTCAGGCGCTGGTCTGAAGACAGATCCAAGGTCCCACGCAGCACGTTTGAGAAGAAAGCTTCAAGAAACTTTTTCCTCCAGCATTTAACGCTCTGCAAAGAAACCAAATGTAAATAGAGTCAATGGTCTGGTACCCAGATATTTATGTGACCTCCCAAGTCCCTTTTAGTTCAATGGAACTTACTCCCAAGTATGTGTGCATACAACTGCAATTTAGCTAAAAAACAATCAACATTCAAGGAGGGACTACAAGCATTCACTTTCATTTCTTATCTGGGGAGGCTCAACAAAGAAGAAAATTATAGCTGCCAATCAATATAATGGTTCCTGCACTTAAAACAGAGACAAAGGAAGTGTCCATTGCATAACACATTTTCTCTATCTAGAACAGCAACTACCAAAGAAAAGAGTACAAAAGAGTACCATAGCTGGGAAAATCTAAATCAATGATGAAGATTTTAAAAAATCTAGTTTCTTCACATGCCAGTCTAGGGGTTTATATCCTTTAACTCACCTCAAACCTGGATGGTCTTGTTTTCATGATGTCACACCAGAGCTTGCACCAGATAGTCTGAGTTGACAATCCTGAAGGAATGAATAAAATATTTAAAGCAACTTGGTACCCATTTAAGAAGAGTAAAAAATTAAATTCTCGCTCTCACAAAGTTCTTCAAATTTAAGTTAAGCATACAAACGGAAAAATACTGGCTTAGCTTTGTAACTGTAGAACTCCTTTTAGAAATTTTAATCATTTAATCCAGTTCATTAATCTTTGGGGAAAACCAATGAATCTTGACAGCAAACAAGCTTTATATTAGATCACGAAAAGAAAAATCCATATCATGCAGAACAGGGAAGCAACTGTTTTCAAAATGTATGAAATAAATCTAATTAGAAGAGCAGAAAACACTACTGCTAAAACATTTTTGTATCCCTATTCTTCCCCCTTCCTCTTGCCAAATAACTGACCTTTTTTCACAGCAGTCTCCTCAATTCGCTCCAGGTAGTAGATGTTAAGCATAGGCAAGATGTTCTGGAGTATAGGACCTGGAAGTGCTTTTGTGTAGAGAAATGGATGCAAAACTTATTTCAGTTAGAGACAGAGAATAGTTTTAGGCAAATGGGCAACAGAATGCATGTTTAAAAAATACCTCACACCGTGGCTAAAAAGTTGCTTTGCTCTATCATATCATACAAGTAAAGTAATGCCATCATCTTTACCCTAAAATCAAATTTACAGCCCAATTTCAAATATTTTTCTCAGCAGTTAAGTACCATGAATATAACAGACCTTACTTCCAAAAAAGTGGGTACAGGATTGCTCTCCAACAGGACATGTATATTGGGACACAGTAAAGAAACCAGGAACTGTGAAACTCTCAGCAGAATTTATGTCTGAGGAGTAAACAAGTGAGCTAGTTGATACTGGATTATTCTGAGAACTAAATCAGCAATAGAAGCAAGTATTTTGAAAGGTACACATTACATGCATTCCACGATCTTTTAAACTGCTGGTTTGTTTCTAGATACTAGGGGCCTGAAACAGAAGAAGAGAAACTATTTCGCCTTTCCCTTGGCCCAGTTATCCAACTTCAAATCTCCACCCTCAAGCTACTTGTGGTCCTACTGGGGAAAGCTTATGGTTATTCATACTGTTCAGTTACCAAGACTAAAAGCAGTTGGGAAATAAAAATAATTGTTATTTCTCCAAATAATTGGAGAAAAAGATTAAATACTCTTCTTTCCACATGCTGCTTCCACCCTTAAAATCACAGTTCCATCGGCTGCATTTTTCTTAAGTCGGGAAAAGAATGCCTCAAAAAGAAACAAACAGCCATGAAAGACTAACTAAATACAATGTATATTTTTTAACAAAAAAGTACTAGAAACAATACATAAACTCAGTTTCTATATTTGTTTTTTACATGTAATTATTGTAATGCAACTGTTATACTGAAATCTCACAGGCAACAGGAAATATGAATCAAAGTACCATTCAGAGATTTCTAAGGATTAAAGTGCATAGTGCTTATTACTTAAGTGTTCAGTATTCATATGGTACCAGTACCTAATACTCTGAAAAATGATACAAAACTGCCAGTACCTTATTAATATACTAACGTGACAGTGCCTCTCGGTGCTTTTAGAGCATATGCAATGTTCAAAATTTCAGATCCAAATCTCAGTCCAAACATTTGAATAAATACAAAACAATAAAGTTTTCATAAACACTTGAATAAATAGATCAGTTAAAGTCTCTCAACAATACAATGTATTCAAGAATTTCAAGATGTGGCTGTGATTCCAAAAGTTCAAAAGGAGGAATACTTCTTTAAATTTCTTCTGTGTGCAATCACTTCAAACTTCTTTTGTTTGCAACCACAACAGGCAAGCTAGCCCCTTTCAGACCGCCTTCCAGCAATCTCCTTTAGGTAAAGACTCATCCAAGAATGACCTGCTGTGGGCAGCAAGTGTATCCAATACAATGGATCCTAAGGAACCTTTCACTCTCCCATACCATAAAGAAAACCAATATTTATAGCAGGAAGCTGTAGGCTCACTTTTTCAAAAAAGAAAAGAATGCATTTGAAAGACATGAAGAAAATAATGACTTTCCTCTCAACTCCCATCTCTCCACTGTTAGTGCAAGACGTCCAAACAACCAAACAACATGGGTTACCAATTCTGGCTTGGAAAATTCCTAGGGAAGTCAGTGTTGAGGAGGGATCATCTCAGTGGGTGACTTCCCCATAGAGGGAAATGATGCGTCGTCTGGGGTTCAGGTGTAATTCTGTGAGAACTCCAGATTAGAGTTACTAGGTGGGGAGCCGTGTTGGTTTACAGTATTTAGCCCACTGGCACCTTAGAGACAAACAAGGTTTTCAGAGAGTAAGCTTTCGAGAGTCAGAACTCCCTTCTTCAGACTAGGGTTTCAAACCCTGGGCTTGGAAATTTCTGAAGCGTTGGGGCCTGATCCTGGGGAAGGGGGCTCTTTGGCAGAGGGACTTCAGCAGCGTATAATGCCAGAGTCTGCCCCTCAAAGCAGCTATTTACTTAAAGGGAATTGATTTTTGAAGTGTGGAGATCAGTTGCAATTCTGGGCGACTGCGGGTCTTACCCGGAGATTGGAAATCGTACTCCAGATATAAGAATGTAACCCTATTACTCTGGGAGTGGAGAATGAGCTCTTTATATTCATGACTGGGGAGCCCTAACCTCAAGATCTGCGGGGTAGATTTTTGTATTTCAGATCATGCAGAAAAAGAACATCTGGGGGATGCCAGTAGAAAAAAAAATAGGGCCCGCTCGATACGATACGCTTTCTCCTTACCCCACACTTCTCTTTCCACCTGCCTCATGACGGAGGTGACCACCGCCCCACTTAAGTCAAAGAGGCTCGGAGGATTCCGATCAGCCACCTTCTCCCGATATTTAGCTTCCATGCTAATCGGGCGATGAACCTATTCACAGAGAACCTTCGTCGAAAAGCGCCATTTTGAGACGGTCACATATTCCTATACGGATGTTCGATACTGCCATGCTAAGAACAATTATTCGCGGTCGAGAGCCATTTAAAAAGAACTGGCCGCCATAAAAACAGGTTTGGTAGCCATCTTAAGAAGGTCAATCGGAACTTAACGGTATTTAAAAAAGGTTGCACGGAAAGGGCGGGATTTCCGGTGACCCTCGCGCGTCCTTCTGGTGCTGAGCCCGAGTTGAGGAGGACTGTCCGTGATGGGGCTGAGTGACGAGAAAGCCCTGGAGAGCCGGAGCGGGGACCCCGAGGTAGCAGAGGGCAGGGCATTTATCCTTACGCTGGGAGGCGCGTTTGTTCTTCAGAATCTCCGTTTCTTTCCTTTGAGAGCAAAGAACATCCGACGGATGTGTCCATAGTTGCCCGTTGCCTAGTGCCAAGCGTTGATTCAGGCTTAGGAAAGCCGGCCTTAACGCCTGCAATTTGAGTTGCCAGGGATTGGATTGTAGGACTTTTTGCATCCAAAGCGTATCCGACACAGCCTATTATTTTCAGTATACCCATTCTCTCTGTGTTGTTTGTGTTGGGACAGTGGGCCAGGGATCGAAACAGAAGGTGGGTGGGTGGGAGAACGGGAAAGGGGTGGGGCTGCTAGGGACAGGGAAGCTGATGGGGGGAGGGTTGCATGGAAGAAGCTACAGGTGTTGTCAGGAGATGGGAAGGAGATAAAGCGAGAGGGATAGACACAGTGTGGAAATGCCCCCCCCCCCCAATCCTTGTGGGACTTGTATTACCCTAACTCTTCTGCTTTAAACCTTTATGGTAGGTGACATGCTTGTTTCTGCTTTCTGCAATTCCTTTTTATCTTCCAACTTGCTTTCATAAGATGACCCTAGTTGCATGCTTGCTGAGGCTGGTTATCCTCTCCTATATCAAGTTGCTTCACATGCCTTCCAGTTAGTGCTCCCTCCTTTATTTACCCTTATTTATTTATGATGCAAGTTGCATGCTCTCCCATCAAGAGCTATCATGGCTGTTTCTTTGTCCTTCCAGAGTCTCTAGTTAAGTCTTATTCCTGTATTGCTCTTTTTTGTTTATCCCTTTCTCATATAGACAGAATCAACCTATACAAAGGTTTTCCCTTATGCTTGTGGGATTCCAGTATTAAGAGATTACTGATTGCTGGAAGCAAGTTATGTAGTGGCCTGGTATGCCACTTGTCAACAAACAATGGTTTCTTCTTATTCAGTAACATTGTGATAGGTTTCACTTTATGGTACAACCTGCTATAATGTGTTTAAAAATTGAAAATCTATTTGAAATTCAGCTTGGGTTATTATCATAAACAAACTTTTAGAGATAAATCATAAACCATCTTACTAAAATATAAAAGTGCATGTTGGGGAAAAGTTATCTACAATGTAGCATGAAAAAGTGAAATTGTGGTTACCTTTGCTATAGCTGAATGTACCAAAGTTATGCAGATGTCAGAGAATTCATGGGTCCATCCTAATTTTTCTCTCTATCTAGGAGGAGGAAGAGGAAGAAGAACTTGTGGTATGTGACTTTTAATTAAAATACTATTGGAAAATGAAGAACTTCTTAGGTTTATAGGAGAGCAACAGGCATTTTTTAAAAATCCTGTTCACACAATTTCACATTTGGATTTAGAAAACTAGTATCTGCCAGAAGCGTATGGGTGTGTATTTGGAGAGGGGTAATCATGATAAATTGATACACAAATTGCATGGATGAATTCTGAAAAGTGGCATCTTTCCAAATTTCTTTTAAGCATCTTGAGACACCAAGTAATCATGAGTATTGTACTGCTGTAGTTTCATGTGCTTTTTTGAAGGGGGAGGGTTAATGCATTTTAGAAGTACATCTGAAACACCAAAACTTGGTTCTGAGTGCAACTTCATTCACTTTTGAAAGTTTAACAGCCTAGAGCAGAGGTGAGTTGTATCTGATTTGTAACTAACGTGTAAGTGCTGCACCCCAGAAAATTTTTCTCACTTACAGTCTTGTTAAGTCCAGAGACTCTTCATTTTAGTACTGGGAGAATACCCTGCTTGTGATAAGGTTCAAAATGTGACAATAGATAATTTTGAAACAGTAGAAAGGTTTTAATGTCCTCCGTTTAGAGTTTATCAGTTTTAATCCTGTTGTGATATTTTGGTATTATCTGGGATAAGAAATAGTAAGGTACTGTCATGGGCTGGGCCCGCCCAAGCTAGTAGCCCAGGTACTAACACGAAGCCAAGGAGTGTTCAAGAGTCACAAGCCGAGTCCAGTCTGTAGTCAGAGCCCAAGGTAAATGCCAGGGGTGTGTCCAAGATCCAAAAAGCCAAGTCCAGTCCGTAGGTCAGAGCACGAGGGTATCAAGGCAAGGTGCAGGCAAGGGTGAGATGCAAGGTACCAGGAAGTGGTTGCAGGTAATTGACACATTGCTTCCACGCCCGGCAGTTCCTCCAAACTGGCTCTTATAGCCAGGCGTGGTTTTCAGCCAGCTGCTGGTGCTTCATCCTGACATTACTCATCATCACTCTCCAGGAGCTGGCGTTGGCTCGAGAGGCGAGCACTGCGCCGTCTCTCCTGCAGTTCCAGTCTCTAGACCAGTAGACTTACGGATGAATCTTAGTAACAACCCACTACCGTTAACTGTTGTCTCTATTATACATTGGCTTTCTTCTAGGATCCGTTAACTACGATCAGGGAGCAGTGTGAGCAGACAGAAAAATGTGTGAAGTTTCGTGAAATTCTAGAGAAGTGCGATGCTCGGGTGTCATCAAGGTCCCACACAGAAGAGCATTGTACAGAGGAGCTCTTTGACTTCTTGCATGCTAGAGACCACTGTGTAAGCTTCCTGGAGTTGTGTGATTAGTGTTTGTTGTGATTAATTTTAGGCTTCTTTGTGGCTCAAGTAAAGACACCATTTTTCCATCGTTGAGCCACAACTTGAAATGTTCTGTAGATTTCAGTATACACTGAGAAAGGAACAGCCACTGAATCTGTTTTAATGAAGAATTAAAACATCTTGCTATCCTGTGCATTAGGAAGAACTGTTGAGTATGTAAGATTAATTCTGTATTTGTCCACCTTAGCAGCCTTTACCTCTAAACCATCTCAGTTTTTTCTTTTTCTTTATAAAAATTTTTATTGGTGAGTACATAGTTATTACATACATTCCCCATCATATCTAATTTATTTCAACCCCCACCCTTTCCCTCCCCCCTCCTTATAGACTTCCAACAGCTTTCCAACCCCATCTCAGTTTTTTCTAATCTAATAGTAAAGCCAGTTCAGAGTTCAGCACTGAATTAACTAAATTAACCCCTGTGCTTCCCCATTTCCTCTTTGCTTCTCTTAGCACAAACTTGGAATCTATTGGTGATTTCCAGTATAGTAATTTTGCTCTTACATCTGAACTTGACAGCTATGGTTTGCATTCTCTGCTCCAAACCTGGTTTGCAGTCACAAACTAGCTGCAAACCTGGTTTGCAATGCTAGTTTGCAGAGGGAGTATAGACTGTAGCTGACTAGTTCGGCTATAATAGCAGACTATGTTTTGTGCTAAATTTGGAAGTTGTTGATTGACGCCAGATGTTTAAGATGAAGCGGGAACTTTCAAGCACAGGACTCACTTGCAAATTGCCAGGCCATGGTTTTGCTGTTGCAACTGAGGCATCCCATAGTGAAGTAACTATTTAAATGTTGTGTGAAAGGAATTCTGTGGATAGGACTTCTACTTAAAATACAGATATTTGTAACTAGATTTCTAAAGCATAAACAGGGTTGTATAGGTTACAAGAATGCAGTTGAACCCCAAATATAGGATAGCTGGATAGCTGCGTCTCTAGTAGCAGTCCAGTAGCTTCTTAAGGAAAATGTTGTTGGTCCTGGGGTGCTACTGGACTCTTAATTCCATAACGACAGAAGAGAGGTTCTTTCGGTAAAGACACTACTGAATTCAATTTCTTCATCTGTTGTTTTCCAGGTGGCTCACAAACTTTTCAGCAAGTTGAAATAACTCCTTCTCTTCTGTATCCCTGATGAAGACCTGAGCATTTCTAAGTAAACTTGCCCTTTTACATCTGTAGCTTGAAAATGTGGAATAAGCAGTTGGCAGTTGTAACTAAATGTGCAGGAGCTGTTATCCCAATTCCTTTACACTCTGTGGAAGATACCTGGCTACCAATTATACTGTTGCTCTCCATATTAAACATATTTGATGTAAAAATGTTTATGAAATATTACAGCATATTCTGCCATTAAATATATAAAAAGTTAAGGACTGCAAAGCATCCAATGTTCATTGTATATTAAAACACACACACTAGTTTTAACTTCCTGCACTAAAAGCAAATGGGTGCATGATGTGAATAGGTCTCTGTACTTGTTGATACAGTACAAGAAGCACATTCTGTAAGAGGAAAGAGACACCTTTCTTCACCTTCTGATGCAGACAGACCTGTCTTTTACCTCATCACAAATTTCCTATGCTTATTGATTATAAGCAATTTACTGCCTTCACCAGGAACAAAATACTTCCTTTCTAGTCCTTGCCTTCTGCTCTGTTTGAACAGACTACAGAATGGTAAGGCATGATCAAGGTACAGTGCTGTACATGTGCAGTGGCCTCACCCTGTACCAAAATATGAGTTCTCTTAGCATTAGATATAGAACTGTCTAACATGGAGAATTTAAGTATAAGATAAAAACAAGTTTTTCCTGTAATAAGCTGGTCTACAGGTTTCTAGTGACCATACTACCATGGTCGCAGCAAACTTAGACAAGCTTCATTGGGCTTGGTCTATCTGTTCTCTAATGAACACCTTGAGAGTCCTTGCTGTTCTTAACCTCAGATCTGTAACTGCAACCTTGTCTGTGTAGGATCTTTTCTAGGCAACTGAACGATGGGTGAGGGGTGCTTGCCTCGTGCTGTCATATCATGTAAGGATAAGGCAGAAGTAGTGTACATATGAATCTACTCACGTTCAACCCCTGCCTGAAGGGAAAGCATGTCTTAGGGCCAAACAACATGTTCACTGAAAGTTTTGTATCAGTTACCTGATATTTGATTCATTGCGACTTTTTCACATTGGGAAAATGGCACTGGGGCATAGAAGACTTAATCCCCCTCATGCTGGCCCCAGTCCAAGTTGGGTCCCTATGTGCCAGATAATTGAATTTTAAAAACTGTTGGAAGCCCCAGATATAGGACTTCTAGAGCATGTCTGGAATCCCATGTAGTATGGAGGACTCAGGAATGTGTTGCCAAGGAACTAAGGGATGGCAATTCAACAGACTTGATGAAATTCATCAATTGATGGTGGGGTAATTATTTCCTGCAGGACTCAGCTGAACAGGTGGGGATTTTTCATGTTCTGCAGCAGACGATGAAATTCATCAGTTGATGGTGGGCGCAGAAATGCATCTCAAGTTCTCATTCCCACCAGTGTACTCACCTTATGTGCAGAGCTTTAGAAGTTACTATATGGGTGCTGCTAGTGGGATGTGTTAGCAGAGAAGAGCAAGTCCAGTAGCACCTATAAGACTAACAAAATTTGTGGTAGGGTATGAGCTTTCGTGAGTCACAGCTCATTTCTTCAGAACAGTTGTATGTTGGAAAAAGGATATACAATTTATAAATAAATGAAAAGGGACATTGTTTTCAAGAACTCTCTATTTGACGAAAAACCCAGGAGCGCCTCCATACAATTGTTTTAACATATTTAGGATCAGCCAAGGTAGAGAGCCCTTATTGTGTTCCATCTTTTAAGTAGCAGGACTATTAGTTGGCAATGGTCTCAGTTATAGGGATATGCCTCCCTTCCGAACTTTTTAAAAATCACCACTAAAAATCTTTTTGACCTGCTGTTTGAAAGCGATTGGACACTGTGGCTTGAGATTCTTGTGAACCGCTCTGTGACTCGTTTGATCGAAGAACGGTATTGGAAACCTATTTAAAAACTTGTAAACGTTTAGAGCCCCAGATTAATAGGGCAGCACGAAGGAGGCAGTAGGAAAAGGGGTAGACTTAAAACGAGATGGCTTGACTCAATATAAGAAGCCACGTCACGTCCTCCAATTTGCAGGATCTATTAAAGATAGGACGTTTCAGGGGTCCTTCCTTCATAGGGTCGCCATAGGTTGGAGGCGACTTGACGGTATATAACACACACGCGAAGAAAGACAACAGCGTACGTTAGCCTGCCGCCATTTCCTCTTCTTTGCGTGATTATCATATTAAGGCAGGCCGGGTTGTAAGGAGCCATTGCCCCATGAGCTCTTTGCTATTTCCTATAAATGGAGGGAAGTAGTACCCTTGCGCCTCAACTAAGCCCCCGGCTACGACACTACCGGGGCGGAAAAAGCTGCTCCTCCTTCCTATGAAAGCCTCTCTGCGCAGGAGGGAGGAGCTTGCGGCGGGGCAGGTGTGGGAGCGAGCTATGGCGGCCGCAGCCATCGCCACACACGCCGGGAAGAGAAGGCGCGAGCTCCTGGGCTTGATGTGGGTAAAGGGGTTTTCCATCCCCTGCAGGCACCAGCACAAGAAGAAATGGGTGAGCGGCAGGGAGGCTTTGGACGGCCCGCCTCGTCGGCCCAGGGCAGCACTCGAGGAGTTCGTGGCAGTTCTATAAAAATAAGGGACCTTGGCCGCTTGGGCGGGGCGATTTCTAGCTAGGGTTGCCAGCCTCCAGGTGAGGCCTGGAGATCTGGAATGATGACTGATCTCTACATATCCGTTCCCTTGGAGAAAATGACTACCTTGGAGGGTGATCTCTGTTACGTTGTTCCCTGCCGAGGTCCCTTCCTTTTCCAAACCCCACCCTACCCAGGCTCCAGCCTCCAAATCTCCAGGAATTTTCCAACCCAAAGTTGGCAACCTTATAGCCCCCCTTTCATCCCGCCTCTGTTTTGAAGCTACAGTGAATGCATGAATACTGTGTGAAGTGTACGCTTGATTTTTCTTAATATGTGTAGTCAAGCAATTTTCATGTTACATGAAACGTGTATGACTGAACGTGTGATTTAATCTCCACATATATCCAGGTGCTGTTCCCCAGTTTCATTTGTAAAGTGAACCTGTGTTGACTCCTTGCAAACAAGTGTATGTGCATTCTCCAAAATGTGCCATTCCTGTATGCAAAGACTTGCAAAATTATGTTCACTTTGGGGCCCATGATAAGTAAGAGGAACCTCTCAGTACCATCTTGTAAGATTAAGATTTGTAGGAGTCTTTGTGGCCAAACCCTGTGTTTGGGATTCTTTGTAGTAAATCACCTTGGTTTGTATTTATTTAATGACATTTTTATTCCATTCCTCCTCCATGATTTCTGCTCTCCCAATTTTGTTGTTACAACAATTCTGTGAGGTAACATTGCAAGGACTAACTCGAGGCTAGTCAGTGAGCACAACTGCATAAGAATTTGGACTCAGGTCTGAGGCCAGCATACACTGGTTCTTGTTTCTTGTTGGAAGTTATGGATGAGCAAAATCTGGGCAGAAGAAAATGAGAATTACAATAAAATTACATGAGGAATAGGTATAACTATGAAAGTATGAGGGGCAAGAATGATTTAAATAGGAAATGCGCATTGCATTTCTTAGTGAGGTCAGTTTTTTATGATCATCCTAAATTTAGTAGCTAAAACTTATCCCAATTTGCATAGAATAAAGCCTCACAAAGGAACATATAGGATTGCTGCCTTAATTTCTTCGGCCATTTTGGTAATGTTTTATGATATTAAAATGTGTGTGTTGGAACATTGTCCTCTGGTTGCAACAGATGGATAGATTGATATATTCAGAGAGCATGCTTTGGAAAGGTGGGTTGGTTGGTTGATCTTTTTCATTTATTCAAGGTTAATTGTAAATGTTAGTGTCTAAGTATTTCTGGCTATAGCTACTTTGCTAAATTTTTTGTTACTAATAACATAAGGTAGAGAATAATGCATTTCAGACTGTGCTTTCTGACTTAATAGACAATGCACAGTTTTAAGTGCAGAGCTGGTATTTTCTCTAAGGTACAGAATCAGTTTGCAGACTCAATTACACCAAGTAGATTAGCCATGGCAATCCTGCAGTCAGTGGTCTCTCATCAGATTAGCAGCCAGCCCTCTTGAGCCTTTGGTTCTACTCCAGATGCTCAAATGCTCGTTGATACCGATGTGATTGGGCCCTCCTGTTGTGGTATGAGAAAGCAACCCCCCGTGCTGCTGTACCGTTTTCTAGGCCAATCCCTAACCTAGAACTATTGTTTCTTTACCACTGTTGGGAAGCCCATTTTTTTCACATGTCTGTTATTCTTAATCCTTTTAAAGGCAACCACCCGTCCTAAGAACTCTGCTATCAGGCTGGCTCTGCAGAACTTTGACATGACCTACAGTGTGCAATTTGGCAGTCTCTGGCCCTCAATCCGTATTGGCCTTCTCTCTGAGCAGAAATACGGAGCTCTTTTCAACAATTTCTCCAATATAGAGCAGGTCACCAAGGAACTGGAACATCTGAATGCTGTGGATTTCATTCGGGAATCTCAGAAAGTAGTGCAAGATCTGGATTCCACAGCAGCGCAACAGGCTAGTGAACCAGCCATGTCAACAGGAACTCTGCTTGTACCTGCTGAGTCCCAGCCACAGCCACTTCCTTCTCTTTCTACATTACTCAGTCCCAACATCAAATGTTACACATTCCCCAAAGGAGACATCAGCCTCTTTCCTCCTGCCAGGTGCATAGCAGACAATTTTTTGGTACTTTTCAGTGTTTGTCAAATTGAAAATGAATTTCATTCATGTAACCTAAAATTTCTGACAGATGTCAGTGGCAACAAACCCCCTTTCTGATGCTGATTAAGGGTTAATGTATTTAGTTTTTGATTTAGAAGCTTTTTCTCTTAATAACGAGGAGTATGGATACTGTCTTCCCTCCCAGGATAAAGCAAGGTAGATTGAAAGAAAGCAGATTGGCACCAGAAGCCCTCAGAGGACCTTGCAGTTTCTCTGTTGTCCTTAAAGTCCCACTCGCAAATGGATGCTTAAGCATGAATGACAGCTGGAATATTTAAAATAAGAGCCATTGTACAGTTCGTATGTTTTGCACATGTCATTGATTTAAATGTCCTGCTTTACCTTCTTTTGAAGACCAGATACACTTGGAATCCTGGGCTACTATCTCTTGGATGCTGCATCAGTCCTTCCTGTATTGGCTCTCAATATGCAGCCTGGTGACTTAGTCCTTGACCTGTGCGCAGCACCAGGAGGGAAGATGCTAGCACTTCTACAGACTGGATGTTGTCGTAAGTAAAATTCTTCCCATCTTTTCTTCTGTATGGATAGTACCTTTCTGGTGTAAGCCGGGCCAGTTAAACTGTTTTTCTACTTTTACCTGGATTAGGTTTTCAAAGGCAACTTCCATGGAGAGGCTGAACTGGGAGACAGCCACCTCCATGGTTAGTGTCTTCTGTGTAAAGTCTTCTTAAACTTTATAGAAGCTATGGGTTGGGGGATATTTCTAAGCATGCTTGTTCAGACACAAGATTCACTGAGCTGAGTCAAGAGGAGTCTTGCCCCTTAACAAGTAGGTTTGGGATTGCAGCCATATCTTTAAAGTTTGCAGCCTGCCTTTCTACTTCAAGATGCTAAATATGAAATGTGAAGGTGCCTGTGTTTGTATTTTAATGATAATGTTGTTGTACATGGCTTTAAACTTTGATCAGATCTCATAAAACTTACGGCCTCAGTATTACAGATTGGTTTCTCTTGCTAGTGTATGCCTTGTGAAAAGCATGAAAACAGTAAATGTTCCTCTCAGTAGAGTATCCTCCTTTTTCTATCTCAAGGGAAAATTGTAGTGAAAAGTAGGGCAACTCAGTCCTGTGGGTGGATTACACATGCAGTAGAATGAGGTGGCAGATTGCAGAGGAAGGTGAATGGAGTACAGCATATTTTGGAATACTTCCTACATAAAAAAACTTCTTGCAAATAGAAAACCAGCACAGAGAAATTGTCACAACTCCTTTCTATTTTACTTGAGGTGCTGTTTATGTTTTATTTGCAGGGAGTTTATATTTGGAATCCCTCTTCCCTCCCGCAGTATGATGTGGTACTTCACTGTTCTATCACCTCATTCTCCTGCATGTGTAGGCCAAGCATCAGCCACACTGAATAGGATTTCCTTCCAGGTAAGCATATATAGGAATGTAGCCTTAGAGATGCTGTACTATGTAAGCTGGCTGATTTATTTCAATCATTTGGAGCCATCTGCTCATCGGGTGTTCTGATATGATGCATCTTGCTTGCTACTGCTCTTTGCTCACATCATACTGTGATTTAGGTTATGTTGCTGAATCCTCATGGGCTGCCTTGAGATAGGGAGTTTAATATGATTTTCTGGGCCTCTCAAGTTCTATTTCAAGAACTTTCATTCATTTATACTTGCTGTATTTATACCTCACCTTTTTCCCTAGTGGGAATTCAAGGTGGCTTACATAATTATTTTCTTCTCCATTTTATCCCTACAACAACCCTGTGTGGTAGGGTAGGCTGACAGTGTGTGACTGACCCAAAGTCACCCAGCAAGTTTCATTGCAGAGTGGGGAATCACACCTAGTTCTTCCAGATCCTCATCCTACACTTTAAACACTACACCATGCTGGCTCTCTCTGGCATTCCTTTAGCTCTCTGGAGGGAGAGCCGCATAGAAGAAATGCTGAACATAACTTGGTGCTTTGATCGTGCTTGAGAGAAAGAACGAACAAATGTCATGTATCAATCATGCACAGATTTTGTCTTGCGGTTTGCAAAAAGAGCAAGAATTTGGCTATCCTTGGTTTATGTTGCTTGTCCTTGCTACAGGAGAGTTAGCAGCCAATGATATCTCTACTTCTCGCACTGGCCGGTTGAATGGAATTCTCCGTAGCTACATTCCCAAAAACATTTGCGACCTAGTGCGAGTCACATCGTGGGATGGAAGGAAGTGGGGAGATCTGGAGGCAAACACTTACGATAGGGTAAGAAGATCCAGAGGAGTTAGCCGTGTTAGTCTGTAGTAGCAAAATCAAAAAGAGTCCAGTAGCACCTTTAAGACTAACCAATTTTATTGTAGCGTAAGCTTTCGAGAATCAAGTTCTCTTCATCAGATGCATAGTACAGAAACTGGTCAAATATAGAAGAGGAGGGGAGGAGAGAGAAGATGCAGTTAGGGGGGGAGAGGGAGGGTGCAACCAAAACATTCCTTTGCTAATAAATGTAAACATCTCCTTTTGGTGTCCTTTTGGGGTCAGTTGGCTTGGGTGAGGCTTCAAAGGAGTTTGCCCTGTTAGTTTGCAGCAGTAAAACAGCTAGACCATCCAATTCCTATGTAGTACAAGCCTTCGATAACCACAGCTCTCCCCGTCAGATGCATCTGACAAAGAGAACTGTGATCCCCGAAAGCCCACACCAGGCGCCACTGGGCTCCCCCAGACCCCGCCTCTGTAAAGGAAATCTGTTACCTGTGATAATGTGATAACCATTCATAGTCCCTATTCAGTCCCAGCTTGACAGAATCAAATTTGCATATGAATTCCAATTCAGCAGCCTCCCGTTGGATTTTGTTTTTGAAAGGTTTCTGTTGAACTACAGACTTAAAGGTTAGTACCTACTCAGAGTGGTGAACAAAGTCAGTGTTGTTATCTCCACAATGGAGCTGGGGCTGAGAGGCTTACCCAGGGCCACTCACTGAGTTCATGGTAGTAGTGGAGTTTGAACCAGCAGAGTTCTGATTTGCAACCCTACTTCTTCACCACTATTCTATAGAAGCTTGAGTCTCAAGGATATCTCCTATTCTGGATGGAGTTACACTTTCTCCTAAAGAAACAGGTAACATGGAAGTGCTTCTGGACCCAGGCCTCCTGTGGCACAGTTGGCCACGGGTGTCTTTTACCAGCCTTGGCTGATGAGCTGGCTGCTACTCTTCCTGGGTGGGAAGATCTTGCGTCTATGGTGCATGCCCTAGTAAACATCTAGATTAGATAACTGCAATATAGTATGTGTGGGGCTGCCATTGGTTCAGAATACTGCAGCCTGATTGTTGACTGAAGTAGGTGGTTGAATTCATATCACTCCCGTCTTCTTCTATCTACACTGGCTCCCAATTTGCTTCTGAGTTCAGTTTAAGGAGCTGGTATTGATCTTTAAAGTCCTATTATATAGTTTGGGGCCCTCATACCCTATGGATTGTAATCTCCCATATGAACCTACCTCCCATATGAACCCACTCTCAACATCTTCAAAGGCCCTGCCTTGGGTGCCCCAACCATCTGAGGCTAGACAGGTGACAGCCTGAGAAATGACCTTCTCAATCCTGGTACCAAAACTTTGGAACTCCCTTGTGGCAGTCATGTCCAAAGTTCAGCCTCTCTCCAGCACTTTGCATCAATCCTCGGTATTTTGCCCTCAAGCAAGCCCCAGAGACTGACCAGCCAATCAGAGTCTCTGGACTTCACTGGATGGGAGGGGGATGAGCTGTATTCACTTAAAAAGGGAGAAGTGCCCTTTGGACAAGGATATCGTAGCTCTGGATAAGATCATAAGGTGAGATAGGCTTTTTCATTGGGGCTTTTTAAAAGCTAGGATTTTGGTGTTTGGGTAGGGTAGGAACCTTGTTTTAAGATATTAAACAAGCACCTTGTAAAGGGCTCCAGCCAAGTTTTCTGGTACTGTTTCTAAGACCAGGTTCTTTGAAAGTTTAAAAGAGCAGCAGAGTATTTGAATAGAAGCTGTGTTAAAGAGGTTACAGATGAATCTTAAATGCTGAGGAGCCCTGTCGGGAGGAAAAGCATTAATTCTCCCCTCAGCATCTGTGTTTTTAGGTTCCAGTTCCACTAGTTAACTCCCAGCAAAGGGATGAGGGGGAACATAACCTCTGGAGAGTGGAGTGTGAGCCAATTGTACGTTTGTTCTCACTATAGAAAACCACAAACATTTCTACAACTTAGTTTCTGTAAACAAATATTTAGTTGTTGTTCTGTTCCATCTCTGTATTGTCTATCAAATCAAAATAGCTACGGGAAAGGAGTTTCTAATCACCTCACTATCAAGCACCACCATTATTAGAATCACAAATAAGAGCCTTTTAGGGAACACAAAACTACATGCAGCCATCCAGTTAATAAAAATATGTTCCCTCCCTCCTTTTATTGATATTGTGGTGGCTGTGCTTTAAACAGAAAGAAAATAGAGGCCAGAGTGTGTATGTGGGAGGGGAAATAGGACAGCTTTCAGTCAAGGAAGCATTTTACCTCAAGAGGTCTCGCTCCTCCCCGCGCCCCCCTCCATCCTTCTCTTTTCTTATTCATATCAGGGCTACATCCCAAATAAAATCAGTGGGATCCCAAGCTATGCAGCCGCAATATATACCGAGTATATCGTATGTGATGAAGGGAGCTCTGACTCTTGAAAGCTCATACCCTGGAAGTCTTTAAGGTTATACTGGATCCAAATCTTGCTCCCATATACACCAAAAGATGTGACAAATAGGTGCTAACCATCACACTTTCCCCAAGAGGTCCATTCTATCTCCCTCTTGAGTCTTCTGCCAGCAGATGAAGACTTTTTATTTAGTTTGGTGTAACCACAATAATTGTTATTGGCCCTCTTCTTTGGTTTTGGTGTTGTTTGTTTATAAGCTTTTATTGAATTATAATATCTATTACTTTACATGCTGTTGAAATATTTTAATATTAGCTACCTTGGGGACCTTATTTGGGTGGGAAGGTGACATAAAAATATTGTAAATAAATAAATATTTTTTAAAAAAACCCCTAAGAACACTTTCCTGAGAGTAAGCACAGTTAAATAAAATGGGATTTACTTCTGAATATACCTGTTTAGGATTGTTTTTATAATTCACTAGACCAACTGCAAAGGAACCTTTAGTTTTCTAAATAAACTTCGGCCGATTTCTAGTCCTCACAGCTACAGAAAAACAGCTTTAAAACAGTCTTACCAATGAAACAGGTCAGAAGAAAACTGCCTAGTCATGTACGGCTGGGAGGAAATGGGGAAGAGGTGGGAGAAATCTTGTGATTTTAAGTTGGAGGAATATTTTCTTTCATGCAGGTACTCGTGGATGTGCCATGTACAAATGATCGGCATTCAGTCATGGAAGAGGATAATAACATATTCAAAAACATGAGAAAAGGAGAGCGACAGATGTTGCCAATGCGCCAACTGGAGTTGCTTGTGTGAGTGATCCTGACCTTATGCAATAGCCACTGAGCCATGCTACTCTGTAATTTATGAGTTGGATTCAACTGTGTTGTAGAATAGGGCTCATGACCTTAAAAGGAAGTCCAAAGAAGTTACTAGCTTACAGTATTCTTGTCTGTTTGTCTATCCACATATGTCTGTCTTAGTCATTTATGGCTTTAACACATAAAAGAGCCATGTTCTTAAATGCATCCCTCCTTGGTCTTCTAAAGATTCTTATTTATCACTGCTGACCAAGCAAAAGAAAAGCTTGAGGTTCCAGCCAAATTGGAGTTTCTATGAGAATTTAATTATTTGTGTATATCATAGTGATTTATTGTGAACTACAGCTCAGAATATGACAATAGAATGAGGAGAGGAGAGCAGTGCTGTCAGGTGAGCTGTAAGAGGAGCAAAATGAAGTGGTAGGTTAATGGGACACTGGGAAGAATCAGATTCTGAGAGATTAAATGGTTTCCTTTGTGGTAGGAGAAAAGGTGGAAAGTGGAATTTAGGTCAGTGGTAAGGCTGGGGCTTTTGGGTGCTTTTTATATTGCCTCATGATACATTGATGACCTAGAGGCTCACCTCAGCTTTAAGTCATTCCCCACCGTATTTTTCTTCTTTTCCTTCTCCAGTGCTGGAATCCTTGCTGCCAAGCCAGGGGGAGTGGTGGTGTACTCAACATGTTCCTTGTCTCAGCTTCAAAATGAGTATGTGGTTGAGAGAGCGATGGAGTTACTAAGCATCCAGTATAACATCAGTGTCCATGTTGAAGACTTGAGCAGTTTCCAGAGACTGTTTGAGGACACGTTTTATTTCTTTCCAAACTGCCGACTTGGAGAGCTTGTCCTTCCCCACCTCCTAGCCAACTTTGGTCCCACATATTTTTGTAAATTGCACAGATTGGGATAGAATAGACAGAATGTGCTATAGATAGAAGGAGGACATGTACCCAGCTTTGTTTCTGACACCTGTTGTTCAGTGTTACTGGCAAGGATGGGGATAATGAAACTTACAAAAATGAAAGCTTGCACCGTTATTTTGAGCAGATTTAATAAAAACATTGTCCAACTACTGTTTTTGGAATTGTCCTAACTTGGCTATTGGCAATTTATACCTTGTTTCTTTTTAAAAGAGTGCAGTCAGCTGGTGGTTTTCAAACTTCAGCAACTCAAAGACTCTCATTTTGATTACAACATTTCCCCCAACTCTCCCCATCATATGTTACCCAAATAGCCTACATGCGTGCATCCCCTCAGACACAGTGTCCTTGCGTGTCAAACACACATACATATATAGATGGGCTAACTTCTTTTAAAGGGACCCACAGCCAAGTCCTTACCACGATCCTGGAATTGGGTGACACTAGTGAATAAATGCAAGTAGACAAGAGTGTAACTGACACAAATACAATGGTTTATTAAAGAAATAAGAATTACAGTGATGATAAATGAGGTGACTACAATGTGATGATAAATGAGGTGACATGACTACAATGTGATGATAAATGAGGTGTGACATGACTACAGTACTAAAATAAATCCTAATACCCAACAAATCCTAACCAAGATCTATCCTAAAAGTATAAAGGGCAAATAGGAAACATACAAATCTGACATGAAGCAGAAATCATGGAAGGTCTGATAAAAGATGCAGAAAAGAGGATTGGAGTGAAGATAGACCAGCTCCTCTCCCCCAAGGTTCCTGCATTGACATACAGGTGCAGTAGTGGGAAGTCCGAGAGGAAAGTGCTGTGAAGCATTGGGGTTTCTGGGGGGGTACGTTTATTATAATAACAACATTGGACTTACATACCACCCTTCAGGACATCTTAATGCCCACTCAGAGCGGTTTACAAAGTATTATGTTGTTATCCTCACAACAAACACCCTATGAGATGGGTAGGGCTGAGAGAGCTAGAAGCTGTGACTCACCCAAGGTGACCTCGCTGGCTTCAAGTGGAGGAGTGGGGAATCAAACCTGGTTCTCCAGATAAGAGTCCTGCACTCTTAACCACTACACCAAACTGGCTCGCACCTACTTAAAAGGTACATAGATTGCAAGGAAAATAAGATGCTAAGTGGGATGCTGCAGACATGTCTTACTCAGGATTAGTTTGCAACTAAAAGCTGGTAAAGGTATGGATTAGTGTTTGTGCAATGTAGATCAATGCGGATGACGGACTTTGATCAGAATTGGATTCAGGACAGCAAACATTTAAATTGTATTGAGAATGAATTAAAAGTATTATTCTTTGAGACTGATGGGTTTATATGTCAGAGTTATGTAACCTATATATCCTTTCCATGAATGTAGGATTAAAGGGGTGTCAAATGCTTGAGATACTGCTATCAATTTGGACGGGAGACAGTAAGAGAAATGTGTTGATGATGTGCACTTTCCCAGGCAGAGGGTGCTGTTTGATGTCTGTTGTCCTTTGAAATGCAAGGAAGTGTTCTTAGAATGCTGACTTTCCCCTGGCCCTTCAGCTGTCATTTGGCTGCTCTGTTGATTTCAAAATTCAGCAGAGACCAAATTAAGAAATAATAGTGTTTTCTGGGAGACTGCATTAGAGGTCTCAGCTGCTCTGCTGGGTGCTGATCCTACAACCCAGTTTATGGGATTCACATACGTTGCCTGCATTTGCCATCTGCCAGGCAGTCACTTTTCAAAGTACACTTGGCAAGCTTGCACATGTTCTGTGAAGGCTTCAGTCCTCAAACCAATATAATGAGACAATTATTGCTCCACTTTAACAGCAAGTTTAAGAAAAATGTTTTTATTGTCTGCTTGAGATCTGGAAGGGTAGCTAATCTTGGAGGGTAGTTAATTCTTTGGGGTCACAGCTCAACAGGCCCTAACCGAATCAATGTCATTCATTGAATGGAAAGGTCTTTACAACAGATACAGCAATATATTTCCTTACTGGAGAAAGAGTTCTAGACAGAATGTAACTGAATAGAGGTGGGAAGGGGCATGGGAAAACAGAAATGGACCATAACCTGAAAACTATAACTAGCCATTATTGTTTACAGTGGAAAATAACCAGTTCAATTGTACTGTATTAGGACTGTACTACCCTAGGTCCACCCAACCAATTAGAATTCTTAGATCTGCCCTTCAGATAAAAAACTACAGGTGACATGGAGTAAGGATCCTGGTTAGGAGGGGATGGAACTACAAAGTATGTCTGGTGGGCCTACACTTGTGTTTCCTATAGTTGGCCTACTGGATCAACTATGAAATCCCACAACACTAGTACTTTACGTAAGTCTCTTGATGTCAAGTTGTATGTTTATGTGTATAAGAATCCTGCAACCTAACCTATGCAGTAACCCAGAAACAATGAATTGCCAGTGGATTTTTGCACCCCTATATTATAACTTTGATTTTTATCCTGCCCGTTGGGAGGAGCAGTTGTTGTGATTTATATGGTCCTTTTCTGCCCTTTGTGTCCTTACCAGGACCTTTTAAAATAGGCTAGCCTGCAAGTGATGAGCCCAAGGTCAGCCGGTAAATTTTATAGCAGGATAGCAATAATATATCGATCCTGTTCCAAAAAAGTTAATGGTTAAACCTATTAATAAGCAGTCAGGGTGTCAGTCAAATCTATTAATAAGCAGTCGGTCTCAGTCATTTGTCAACTGAAGTGCAAATGTGCTTCAAAGGCTGAAAAAATACGAGTCGGATCTAGCTATAATGTAAATATGTATTGCAAGGACTCTGAAATAAAGTAAGACTGGGATAATTTGATATTATTTGGAAAGCATGTGTTCTGAGATTCTGACATTGTTATGATGATCTAGTGCCTTTGCTTTCATGTAATTATGTCTTATTTTTCCGAACAGGATTTGTTAAAAAAATCAATGCCGATTGGGTATTGACTAATATGACATTGTGTAATTTCCTAAGCGCAGATCTGGGTGATATCCCTCGGGGCTCCCCCCCCCCCCCCAATCCCAAAGTTTTGCAGAAGAAGCTCACTCCCGTCATGCATCTTGTCATAGACAAAGGTTGTTGTGTTTACAGGATTCGATCACAGTTCTTACAATCGATAGAAGAGACTCGGTTTCTCAACTTCCGGCGCACAAGCGTATAGAAACTCCGAGCCCGATTTTCCCAGGGGCAGTCGGTCCTCTGCCGGTGAAGTGCGCAGGCCTTTGCTGCCGCGTCTGTGTTCGGAAGCGAAGCTCGTCCGCTTGTGGTGCCGGCTGGAGAAGGAGAGGGACGTTTGTTTGCTGCCCGGCGCCGGGATGTGTGTGAACCTGGTGTCCGCTTTCTTGTGCTGCTCGGCTGCCGCGATCCTCCTGCTGAATTGGCACAGGAGGAGGACCGTCCGAGGGAAGATGAAAGAGGCAAAGTGGAGGCGAGAGCGTGCTCTGGAGCAAATGGAAAAGGCTGTTCGCAAGTACAAAGAGCAGGTAAGGGAGCGGGAGGTGGAAACGACTGTTCTCCGGTGTATGCCTGAAGACGCCAAGGAATTCCAGATCGTCCTCAAGGCAGGGAGCCAAAGGCTCTCTCTCTTCCATAGCCGGTGGGTCAGAGGCCTCTGAGCCCTTTTAACCGTCAGCGGAAGGAACGCAGCTGGATTCTGTGATGAAAGTAGCCACATCCAGTTCTCGAGATGGCTCCTTTACGTTCAGAAAGGAGCATTTCATTTTCCCCTTCGCTTTTGTGTTGGTGGGAGAGGCTGCACCTCCCGCAAGTCTCCCTTCTGTGCAATATGTGCACATTCACTGGTAGACGTAAATTCAGCTGAGTTTTCTCCTTTGAATTTCAGGTTGTAGCTTTTATGGTGTAAGAACCTTCTATAGGCAATCAAAGCCCCTAGAGAATTCTAAGGAAGCATCCTCCTTATTTCTGAAATCTGCTGGGTTTGAGAGGAAGGTGAAGATGTTCTTTTGTTAGTAGATAGTACAGGAATATTCTTTCTACAGAGTCTGGTTTTTCCAGCAAATTGTATTTATTTATTTATTTATTTATTTATTTATTTATTTATTTATTTATTTAAAATTTGTATTCCGCCCTCCACGCAAGCGGGCTCAGGGCAGATACCAACATATTAAAAATACAATTAAAATACAATTAAAAATTCATATTCATTAAAACAACATATTTAAAACAAGATGGTGGATAACCTTCACAGGGAGGGTTTTATACACCCCCTCTTCGCCCCCTGCCCAGGCCGGCGGAGGCCCAGCCTCAGCCATATGCCTGGCGGAACAACTCTGTCTTGCAGGCCCGGCAAAAAGATAGTAAGTCCTGCCGGGCCTTGATTTCAGCAGACAGAGCGTTCCACCAGGTGGGAGCCAGGACTGAAAAGGCCCTGGCTGTAGTCGAGGCTAGGCGGGCCTCCTTGGGGCCAGCGACCACCAACAGCTGTTTGTCCCCTGATTAGAGTGTCCTCTGGGGAATATATGGGGAGAGACAGTCCCGTAGATATGCTGGTCCCAGTCCGCACAGGGCCTTATAGGTCAATACCAGAACCTTGAATCTGATCCGGTACTCCACTGGCAACCAATACGGCTCGTGTAAGAATGGTGTTATATGCACCTTATTTGGCACTCTCATAATAACACGCGCCACTGCATTTTGTACCAGCTGTAATCTCCGGGTCAGGCTCAATGGCAGCCCCGCGTAGAGCGAGTTACAGTAATCTAGCCTACAGATGACCGTTGCTTGGATCACTGTAGTTAAGTCACGGGTTGACAGGTAAAGGACAAGTTGCCTGGTCTGCCGCAGATGGAAAAAAGAGGACCTGACAACCTCTGTGACTTGTGCCTCCATTTTCAGGGAGGCATCCAAGATCACCCCTAGGCTCCTAACCCTTGGAACTGGCACTAATGGTGCCCCATCGAGGGCTGGGAGCTGGAGTCCCGAACCTAAAATTAATTTTGCTCATGCAATACCAGTGAGTTAAAACAGTAATGTGATCTCTATAACTGATCTCCATAAAACTGATAGATTATCAAATCACTGTAGACACTTTGAGCAGGTTAGGATTGTTGTAATGTGTACAAGCAGCCTCCAGGGAACAGCTTTCTGCTTTGCATGTTCTTCAGCCTTCGCCCTTCAGGGTTCCTGTAGCAAATTGGTGACTGCTGAGGCAGGGTTGAGAGGCTGACTACAAATGCAGGCTGAGCCCAAGTGAGAGCTGAATAAAAACCTGTTCTTTTTATATAAAGCTGGCATGTCATGGTCTTCAAGATACAGCAAGGATGAATTATTAGGTCATTTCTGCAGTAGTTTTTCTAGTTCTAGTGTGCAACATTACGTTTGCATGATAATATATTCTTGCTGTATATTAAATGTTGGAGCAGATGTGCAGCATGTACTCTGATGCAAAGGCTGCATATTCTGCACTTAATTAGATATATATGGAGTCATCAAATTACTCCCATAGCAAATTACTCCCACAGTAATTTAAAACAAACGGGGAATCACATGGCACCTTAAAGATTAACAGATTTATTGTGACTTAAACATTTGGGAGACTTGAGTGTGTCTTTACAAAAAGCTTATACTACAAAAAAGCTCTAAGCCTGTAAGGTTCAACAAGACTACTTTCTGTTTTTGCAGGATTTAATACAGTTCCTACCTCTCTGAAGCTTGTAATTAAGGCTCCAAAGTATGATAATGGCAAAAGTTGCACCCCTCTTCCTATTTCTGTCCTTTTAACTGCTGCATAGAGAAAGCCACTTCTGTTGAACTTCTGATTTTTGGCAAGTTACAGGAACAAGCCCTGCTGGAAAGGTGGGGGAGACTCTATGAAAGACTGCCCCCCCACTGCACCTGCCAGTGTGCCTTCAATAGTAGTTTGCTGCACACAAGTTTTGCAGGTGAAGCTAAACATTGCATAGAGGTGTGTTTGGAAAATATTTACTTGCTAAATTTTTGTTGGTTGACTTATTAGACACTCCGGTTGAGAGCAAACTGAGGTAGATATAGCACAAGAAAATCTGCTTCCCAGTGATTTCCAAAATTTTAAAAATAATTCAGTTTGGCATTTCTATACAATCACTATTCTGGTTGTACACAACTGGAAGCTGCTCAACTGGTTGGGTAGTTGGAGCTTTCACAGTAAGGAGTGTTTGTTTCATTACTAATATCAAAGTTGCTCAATAGAGTGCAGGAAATTTAACCCTTGAAATTGTAAGATTTTATTGCCGCTGCAGCCATGCCTCTGTTTAAGCCCTGGTTGTTCCCTATCAATATGGTAAGAGCAGCACTTTGTTAACTATTATAGCAAGGGGAAGCTGAAACAACCACTTTGTCTCACATTTTGTTCAGCACGAATGAACAGGGAGCCTTTATTTATCAATCAGTTTTGCTCTTTATCTGGTTATATTTTGAGTATTCGTAGCATGGTGTAATTATGTGTGTGCATTCTCAGAGCCAAGCTACAAGGAGGAGCACATGAAGGGAGTTGCAATGCTAGCCAGGAAGCTGAGTTTTAAAAGAGATGGGCAGGCTTTGTCAATTTCCCCTCTCTACAGTAGAGATGGGCATGAAACGGGAATGAAATGAAAATGAAATGAAATGCGTTTCATCGTGTTCTATGAATCACTTAACACAAACTTCCACGAAATTGTCCCATTTCGTGATATGATTTGTTAATGATTCGTCAGAACTCGGGGCACTTCAATGGCCCCCTTCATACCCAGAGATACCAAACTTGCAGGGAGACTTCAGCAGGCTGTCTTCCACCCACCCTCCCAGTTTGGCCAAGATTGCAAAATGTTGACCAGAACCCACAAAGCTGGGCCCCAGAACCAGGCATTGGCCCTGAGACTGGGCTTGGCACCCTCACCCAAAGACCTTCCCTGCAAGGACAAGTGAGGAAAATAAGAAAGAGGTTTTTCAGTCTCTTTTGAAGCAGCAGCAAATCCATCCAAAAGCTCCCAACTCCACTCTCTCTCACTCCAAATCGCAGCAACAGATCCTCCCTCTTTCTCTGTCTACTGGAACTAAAAGCACGAGGCAGAGAGAGGTGCCTTATATAACAAACACTCACACAGAGCAGAACAGGAGGTCTGTGGTTGTCCGACAGACCTGCCTAACAGGGTTTGGAGGGATGAGATTGCTGTTCCCATGACTACAGAAGTCCCGTCTCCTCAGTTGCCTAGGGAATTAACCCCTCTGCTCCTTGCTGTAAAGGGCAGAATGGAAGCTCTCCAGTTGGCAAAGAGAGCTGCCTATCAAGGTTATGTAGACTAAGATTGAGGTTTCCAATGGCAACAAAAGGTCTGCAGACATTCCGGGCCTATGTTGCCTAGGGAATCAATGAATTGGTGCCAGCCTGTCTGGCATCATGAATCGAATGAATTGGGCCAAAAAGGCGTGAATTTCGTGAAAACCGTGGCCCCACAAAATGCATTTTTGCGAAACACAAATCGGCCCAATTCGTTATGAAATTTGATTCGTATTTCAATTTGTGCCCATGTCTACTCTACAGAGCCAAGGAGATTGCTGCTCAGAGGGTTTGTTAATTTCCTCTTTGCCTCACCAAGATTACATCAGTTTCACCTCCCCTTCTAGGAGGCAAAGAGGAAATAAACAAACCCTCTGAGCAGCAATCTCCCTGGCTCTGTAGAGAGGGGAAATCGACAAAGCCTTCGAATCTCTTTTAAAACTCAGCTTCCCGGCTAACATTGCAACTCCCTTCACGTGCTCCTCCTCGTGTAATTTGTCTCTTGTAGCTTGGCTCTCAGACAGCAAAATGAGAATTCTACTTTCCCTCCTCCTCCCACCAACCTATTGTCACTATGTGCCTTTTAAAGAATATCACAAAATGGAAGCACCAGAGGGAGATGTAATGGTACAACCAAATAGAAAAGTCTCCCAATAAGTATTTAATTTTTTATCAAAATTTTTAAGTTGTGAAAAAATGTGTAAAGTCATCAGTGCATATAATAAATAGCAATAAATACAATTAATAAATAGTTCATACAAAGTAGTCAATTACATCCACAACATTAACAGCATAATAGCTCATATCCGTGTAGATGACAAAGTCATTTTGATAAGTAGATGGAACAGTCAATCCACTTGTGTAAAAGGGTATCACCGTCTGGAATCCTCCCGAGGCTCCCACAGAAAGAGGCAACAAGCAAAGTGCAAGGTGTAACCAAATCTTCAGTCTGTCCTAAGACGTATATCTTGTATGGGTGTGGGGCGCTGCCAAGGCAGCCTCCACCTAACAATCTGCTAGTCGCGATTGTTTCGCTATCCAAGCTTTTTCAAGGGCAACGGTATAGTGGTGACTCTTATTCTTACACTGGATGTACCTTCTTCACTTTCGATGGATGCAGAGAGGGAAAGAATGCTGATGCCCTAGATCGAGCCATGAGGAAAGGTCGGATATAAATATTTTTATAATTAAAGAATGATTAAAATTTTAGTGCTGATATTGATGCCTTGTTTGAGTAGACTCTTAATTATTGCACAGAGTACAAACGCAGATATGAATGAGAGGCACACACAAGATCTCAGGGCTAATGCATATCATTGCACCAAATGTAGATAAGGGCGCTTTCAGAAGGTCAGTAATATACAAAAAGAAGATGACCCACTGTTGCAGAATGAAATATGCATCTTAGAAAATCTGTTATCCACAGAGATTATTATTGCTCTGTGAAGTATTTATCAGTCATCTCTTTTGGCACCCATCGATGCTTGCAAAGCAAGTTTCTCCTATGCCCATTTTTCAGATGAAGCCCTGAGAATGAGAGCAGCCAAAGAGCACTTGGTTAACTTATTGCCAGGTCGGGATCTGAGGATCTTCCAGGTCAAAGACCAAACTCAAATCTGTCACTTAAAGCACTTTTCAGCCCTTCTCCTGTTGCTGGTTTGTCCATATCTATAGAATTTATTTTATTTTATTTGTTTATTTGATTTTTATGCCATTTCTCTTCCATTAAGATCTCAAAGCTGGTTCTAAATACACTTCTGATTGATAACAATCGGGGTAACAATCTCATTTAAATCACCTTATGTTCTACAGTGCAAGTGTGATTTGGACCTGGCTCAAATGTTCTGGCCATTGAACAACATTAGTTTGCATGAGGAGATTAAATTCTGGGGTGTTTTCTTCTGGCACTGTTGAAACACATGCATTTACTTTTGTATGTATAGGTTGTGGGAACAACAGTGTGTCACTAAACCATTATGAATTTCTTGTTCAGAATTCAGGCTACCAACCAGCACCAATATTGTCTTTCACCTTGCCTCAGCTGTGTGGGAAACTCAGGGATGGCTCACTCTCACCTGAGAGTGTGTTCTACGCCTACATGGACAAGGTGAGGACTGGTTTCTTTATCAGCAAATCTGAGTAACAATGATGAAGCTAAAGTTGGTTCTTGGTTCCCTGTTTATACTACAAGTATAAATGATATTTAAACTGGTTTGCATTCCAAAATAGACTGGACTCCCCCGAATCATACACTCAGGGTTTTTTTTTCTGGGAAAAGAGGTGGCAGAACTCTCAAGAGGGAAATGAGGAAGAAACACACGGGATTCTTTGAAATCATATTATTTTCAAGCACTATTGCTGAGTATTTTCAAGAGATGCCGAAACTCCATTCCCCCACGTTCCCCCTGAAAAAAAGCCCTGCATACACTCCAAGCTGTGGAGACTCTTCCCTGTGAGCAGGTTTCTTATTCTTTATAGCACATCCCATCTCTGTACAGACTTTTGACTGAGCACCCCTCTAGGGGACAGTCTTCAGAATTTTGGGATTTATGATTTGGAGTAGTCTAAAGCTTATTTGGAGGTGGAGAACTGTTTGCTTTGGCAAAGGCAAACTACACTGTGTGTGTGTGTGTGTGTGTGTGTGTGTGGTGACGGTGATGGTGATGGTGATGGTGACGGTGACGGTGACGGTCTGGACTGAATTCTGCCTTTTTCTTCTTTTCATAGGCCCTGGATGTGACTAGAAAGGTCAACTGTGTGACTGATTATCTGGAAGATAGTGAATCCCAGCTTCTGCATATGAAAAGCCAGGGGAAGAAGGGCTTGCTCTATGGTGTTCCCATCAGCATAAAGGATTCCATTGATTGCAAGGCAAGCCAGAGTTCCTCATGGAATGGGGTGCTGAGTGTTCCTGTAACAAACCAGTAGCTGGTATAAAGCTGTCCTCATAGTCTGTAAGCTCTCTGGCCAGGTACCATCTTTAGATCACAAGCCTGTATTGAGGTGTGCCCATTCACTTTACAAAATTACTGTACAATAATTGTAAAGATATAATAATGGTAAGAGTGGTAGACTAGGACTGAGGAGATGCAGGTTCAAATACCCTCTTAGTCCTGAAGCTCATTGAATGACTCTTAGCTTAACCTACCTTCTAAGATGTTGTGAGGATAAAATATAAATTGGAAGTCTATGTGCACTACCTATAACTCTGTGGAGGAAGGGCAAGGTAAAAATGTGATAGGTAAATGAAGTGTTCTTATGTCCAGTTTCAATTCTTCTCTCTCACTTCTAAATTGACCTGGTCTGGGCTGTAGTAAAGACATTTGAAGAAGGTAAGGTGTACATCATTATGAATTAAGCCATGAACAAGTTCTCATAAAAATTGCTGAGGGAAATCTGCTTTTGATACTATGGAAACTGAAGGAAGAAGGCAGACCTGGCATTGTGCTATGGGCCACTTAACACATTATAAAGTCCTTGTCTCCCTCACATGTCCTATCAAAAAGACTTGTGCTTGGACCTGAGTTCCCAAGCGTGCATGGGTCTGGCTCAAATTAGGACCATAGGGCACAAAGAGAGAGAGAGAGGCCTTAACCTCCCTCCATGCTATTTTCCCTATAGAAAATGGCCCAGAGAAGCCACTGTTTGTCCTGAGGGAGAAACTTACATGTGTGTATATTTCCCTAACAGGAAAAATAGTAGCTCCCCTAGGGTGTTTCAGGTTGGCAAAATTTATTTACGTTATTTATAGACTGGCTTTCTCATTGAGACGCGAGGCAGATTACACAGTGTTGGTCACTACTATGAACAGCTGGTAAGAGGGGGAGACTTAAACTCTTTTCCCTGCATGTCAAGGTCTGAGTCTGAATCAGGCCTGCACGCACCTGGGAATTAAGTTCTGAGCAAGGATGCCCAGAGTTGCATCTGTTAACTGGCTGCATGGGGAACACAAGGACTTCATAGTGTTGGAACAGGCCTCATTTATTTTATTTTATATTTATATTTCAATTTATATACCGCCCATCCCCAGGGGCTCTGGGTGGTGAACAGTTAAAATCGATAAAAACAAGAACTAAAATCAATATACAAACAATAAAACAAATTAACAAAGTGCAGTGGTGGGGAGAACCCTCCCCTACCCCAAAGGTGGGAGGCCGACATGGCACCGCCCCCTTCAATCACCGAATGCCTGGTGGAACAGCTCTGTCTTACAGGCCTGGCGGAACGATAATATGTCCCGCTGGGCCCGGATTTCCATTGACAGAGCCTTCCACCAGGCTGGGGCCAGGACTGAAAAGGCCCTGGCCCTGGTTGAAGCGAGGCGGGCTTCCTTAGGGCCGGGGACCACAAATAAATATTTATTCGCTGATCGAAGCGATCTCCGGGGAATGTACAGGGAGAGGTGGTCCCGAAGATAATCATTGGCTGCTGGGTGGTGTAATAGTTAGTCTGAGTAGGATCTAGTTTAGATCCCCATTTAGCTTCTGCTATGAAACTTATTTGGGTGACTTTGGTGCAGATTCTGTCAGGGTTCTTTGAAGATAAAATAGGGTAAGAAAAATGATGGATTTTGTGGGAAAAGGGCAGGATAAAATGGTGAGAGGTGGATCGGAAACAAATAGTAGGTACAGGTTTGGGATTCTGTTCTGGAGAGTGGTCTACTCCCTCCCCTTGGTGCAGAGACTCCCCCCTTCCCCCAGAGGCCCAGTAGAAAGCCCCCTCTCTTTTACCTCTTCCAAACCCTTTCTTTTTGATGTAGTCTCCTGGAGCTTCAGTTTGAACTAATTTTCATGACAATTTTACTTTTACATGGGAGCTATGTGCTGGAGCTTTGTGTGGTTTCTTTGGCATGGTGATAAGTTTTGTGAATGCATTCACACGTAGCTGTTTTGAACTTTTATGAAAGGCAGGTTTGACTTTAAAAAGCTGGCAAGTACTATGACCAAGACTGCCTTTTCACACCCTAAGGAACTCTTTTAAGAGTGAGTTGTACCCATGACATTGTATTGATTTGTGATCTACTATTGCCTGCTGCACCTTGGCATAAGAATATTCATCTGCACAAGCTGAGGCATGACCTTAAAACATGCCAAAGCATTCACATGACCAGTTACCATAATTTTGAAAAAGTCAACAGTTGTGTGAATGCACTGAGCGTAGTCACTCTGAGCGTAGCAATGCCAGTTTTAACTGATGGATCCATTTCTCCCTAATCTGCAAGATTATTGCTGACCACTCCATTGTGCATTCTTAAGAGATCTGTGACATGTACCAGTATTGTTGCCCAATACTGAATGTCTCTGTAGGAAAGTTGAATTTCTCTTTATGCCCCTCTCCAGGGCCATGACTCCACCCTGGGCTTAGTGAAGCGTCTCCATAAACCAGCAGCAGCAGATGCTGTTGTAGTCCAGGTCTTAAAACAACAAGGAGCAATTCCGTTTGTCAAAACCAACGTTCCTCAATCTCTGCTGAAGTAAGCCTGTAATTTTTTTGCTGTTCTACATATGTAGACATTTGTCTTCATTAGTTTCTTCAGACATCATCAGGTGGGTTTAGTTTAGCTCTCCTATTCCTAATCATGGAACTTGTATGGGAAACTGTAGGATGCCTGAAAGGACTTGTTTCTAGATAAACAGAAAATATACAGACTGTGGCTAGTACAATCCTCAATAATTCATGGGCATGTAACTCATAAAATTTATAACCTTTCAATGAAACATGACAAAACTTCTCCTTGATTGGTTTCTGGAGACAAATTTTTTGGCACATAGAAGCAATAAATGTTCGATGGTGTATTGATGACAGTGGGTAAGGCAAATGGTTTCAATACCTCTAAATTGCTTGCCCTGCCATCAACCAATCAATCTCTCTCGCTCAGATTTGAAACCAGTATATGAATGACAGTGTAGTAATTTCTCCACTTTTGCCAAAGGACAAATGTTTTTGAATGTCTAGTGGTTTCCTTCTCCTGGTAGGACAGTAGAGAGTTTGTTATGCACCCTAATGACCATTATTCTAAGTAAGGGGTGATGAAAACTGTGGTTTCTGGCCTGGCACCATTTTCCTTAATTTGAGAGAGATGATGACTAATTGTCATTTACTCTGTGGTCAGGCAGGCAGCACTCTGCCCATGTTCCAGGGCTGTTTGAGCACTGAAGGTGGGCTTCACACCAAACTCCAGCCCACCCTGTGTTTAAATATTTCCCTGTTGACCAAGAAGTGATTGGAAAGTGTTGCATGGCTTTCCAGCAGTAATAGCGTGTTTTCTTTTTCATCCTCTCCCCCACAACCCCTAATAGTAAAGGTTCAATTGGAGCATGGTGTTTGAACACAACACATGCTCAGATAGCTGGCAGTGTAGCATGGGGTAAGGTTGGGTAGGTAAAACTTCCATCTAAGGGGTAAATGATATGAAATAGCCCTGACTGACTGTTGGTTGCATTCACTCTCTCATTTTAGCTATGACTGCAGCAATCTTATGTTTGGGCAGACAGTGCATCCGATGGATCATACAAAAACCCCAGGCGGTTCTTCAGGAGGAGAAGGTGCCCTTATTAAAAGTGGAGGATCTATCCTTGGCATTGGCACAGATGTAGGAGGGAGCCTCCGCATTCCTGCTGCTTTCTGTGGAATTTGTGGATTCAAAGCCACAGGCAACAGAATCAGGTACTGTACAATGTTAGATTATTAAAAGACCTTGCATAGGCCGAGATACTCAGACTCAACACCTATGAAAACTTGTCTCTGGAAACGGCATGTGGTCTTCACGGCATATGCCCAGGATAAGTATGTAGGCAGGAGCTTCAATAATGGCACAACAAGTAGCTCTAGAAACCCAAGCAGCAAAAATCATTGTTGCATTGTTGTACAGGCAAAAAGCTAGCTCTGAGCTTCCTATATTTGTTTATTTGATGGGGTAAATTAGACCAATGGCTTTTGTTAAGCAGAGTGTCTTAACAGTGCTTGAAGCATCATGTCTGCAGGACCTGAGGATAAATTTCATAGCCACCACTGGTGTTTAAGAACTGGGAACCTAGAGATTATTGCTTAACATTCGTTGTGGTCTCTCCACAGCAAAAGAGGAATTATACCCAGCATTCGTGGGCAAAAATCAGGTGAGAGATATTATTTGCTTGGGTAGAGTAAGGGGGGCAATATATGGCAAATGTGGCAGTGTGGCAATCTCAGCCTGCAATTGCTTACTCTGATTGATCCTAGTGACAAGATCCATTCAGGTTTATCTTTGTAATCTATCTCCCTTGTATCCTGCCCTTATGCCAAAGAGCACAGAATGGCATAGATGGTGATATCCTGTCTTGTACAAAAGTTTTAAATTGAATTATTTTAAAATAGGAAATTCAGGCAGGGAGGATAGCACAAAAGGTCTTGAATAGCAGGAGCGTTAATAATTGGGTGGGGGGGACAAATTTGGAAGTTGATTCTTCATGAACATTGCAGTTTTATTTATTATCCTGATTACCTGATAGGAAGATCAGCTTTTTTCCACATGTGCTGGGGATTGTCTTACATTCAGAGTCATCTTTATCTTTCATCGTCTGTCTTCTGAGCAGTCCAACATTAGGACTGCGCAGGTGCTGGCCAGCTGTGGAGTGATTTTTTTAGCTTCTAGAAGGCTCCTAGGGCACCCCTTTCCCAGCACGGTTTCTCACTGAAACGGTCATGTGCCATGAGGGAAAGGTGCCTGCTTCCTTCAGTTCTACTTTCATCGCCATCAGGAGAGTATGTCTAGCATTTTGGCTCCTAGTTTTTAATTTACCTCAAAGTGTCTTCTTCCATTCTGGTCCATTTTCTTCATAACAACGATAGAATTCTTCATGGCTCAAAGAACTTTAAGAAATGCACCCATTGTTCTATTAAAATGACTCAGCCTGATCAGCGTGAGCTTTGTCTCCTTTGCCTTGAGAAGTCTCATAAAGTTGCCGTTTGCCAACAATGCGAACACTTCACTCCTAAGACCTGCAGCTCTGGGTATCGGAGCTGGACAACGCCCTTTCCCATAGGGCTACCTTAAGTCTCAAAGCACGATTCTGACTCTGAAGAGGAGGAAGCAGCATCCAGGTTTGACCAGATGTCTGAGATAGTTTCGGGGCCTGTTCCAGACGAAATAGTCGAGGGCTCTGCTTCTGCTTTTCCCATAGAGGACTATAGAATGTTCTCTGAGCAGATGCTAAGAATGGCTCAGGTTCTTGAATTGGATGTTTCCTCAGCTAATCCAAAACCCAAGAGCAAAGTTCTTCAATCTCTGTACTCTGATTCTCCTGCAAATATCACCTTTCCAATTCTGAAGGACTTTGTTGATTTGGCCAATACTGTGTGGGAGAAGCCTTCTTCAACCCCAGCCACCTCAAGGAAGGTGGAGAATTTTTACAAGGTCAGACAGGAGGACTGTCTGTGCCTCTTCGCTTACCCTCCCACATCTTGCATGCTTGCGCAAGACGTCCAGTCCTGATACAGACTGGGACTAAGTTGTGCACAATGGGTCACAAATTCTATTCTTCTATGGCTGTAATTTTTTGGATCACCTGTCCATAGTTCAGCATGGCTATCACCTTTGCTTTTTGGAACTTCCACAGCTGACCCAACCAACATCAACCACCGTCTCCTGCCCTTCTGAACTTTAAGTGGCTCTCGATGATCTTTTAGAGAAAGGGGCTATTGAGACTATTCCTGCCTCCAACATTTCCTGAGGTTTTATTCAAAGAATTTTCTAGTTCAGAAAATAGGAGGGGGCTTCAGACTTATCCTAGACCTCCATGCTATTAAGTCTTTTCTCCTATTTGAAAAGTGTTGTGTATTAATGTTAACTGCTGTTATTCAATTATTGGAATTAAATTTGTGGTTTGCTGTATATGATTTAAAGGATACGTATTTTCACATCTCTAACTACCCTGACCATTGCAAGTATCTGCGATTCAAATGTGGTTCTACTTGTTATCAGTATACCACCCTTCCCTTTGGGTTATTGTCTGCCCCAAGGGTCTTTACCAAGTATATGGCGGTAGTGGTAGCGCACCTTAGAGCTCAAAACTGCACCATGTATCCTTACCTCGATGATTGCCTTTTGAAATCTGACCTACACCTGACCTTGCAGACCATGTCTGACTTAGGACTTGTGGTCAATTGGGAAAAGTCTCATCCAACAAATTGCATCCAGTTTATAGGTGCTACTCACAACTCTACAGTTGCTGGGGCCCTTTTAGCAGAGGATGGGGCAATAGCTTTATGCTTCTTGGTCTCCTATTTTCTTTCAAATAGGTTTCAACCAGCCCTCCTGATTCAGAAACTCCTAGGCCTTATGGCCTCTACAACTTCGGTGGTCCCACACCCACGGCTTCGCATGCAACCACTCCAGAATTGGTTTCTCTGGAGGTCTAAGCCTACTATTCATTCTCAGTATCTCCACTTGTCCATCCCCAGATCTGTACTGTCCTTGGTTTGGTGGAAGTCCGCCCAAGAGTCCATTTAGATTCTTACATCCAGAGGAGGACATTACCACTGCTGCCGCTCTAACAGGGTGGGGTGGTTGCTGTGAGGAGTTCTCTGTTCAAGGGTCTTGGTTATCCTCTGAGACCAGACTACATACTAATGTACTGGAGCTCAGGGCCATCCGTTACACCCTTGCTTCTTTTGCAGATCTCACGTGAGGCAAGATTTTTCAGGTGCACACAGACAACACCACACCTATGTATTACCTGAACAAGCAGGATGGAACAGTGCCCCTACATCTCTGTACTGTAGCAACAGTGATATGAGAATGGGCTATTGCCAGCAAGGCATCATTGCATGCCATCTGCATAGCTGGAAATAACAACTCATGGGTAGATGTCCTCAACAGGATGGGCCACAACCCTCACGAATGGTCCATAACGGACAAGTACATCCACCTAATTTTCTGCCTTTGGGGAATGCCAGCAGTAGACATCTTTGACACAGCTGAGTATGCCAAAGCGCTGGCCTTTTGTTCCCTGGCTGGCAGCGACCCTAATCAATGGGGAATGAATTCCAGATCCCGTGGACAGGGGTCCTGCACCATGATGTCAACAGGTTCAAACTAATAGCGTGGCACATCAGCCCCCCACATTGACCTTCTTTGAGGAGGTCACACAGGTCATTCTAAATGCTTGTAAACCCTCCACAAGAGCGCCTTATGCTTACAGTGGGAGTGTTTTTGTGCATAGGTTCTGCACAAGAGATTGTCCCCTTTTTCCAGTCCCTCGCTTGTTATTTTTGAGTATTTATTTGCTATTAAAGCCCCTGTTCTTTCATCCACATCTATTTGGACCCACTTAGCAACCATTTCAGCCTTCTATGATCTGGTTGACAGGAAGACTGCTTTTTCCCATGGTCTCTCCAAGAGTTTCCTTAAAGGACTCCTTAACTTATATTTCCCCTGGCCAACAATTATACCTCTGTGGGACTTGTCATTAATGTTATCCCGTTACCTCCCTTTGAGCCTCTGGGCTCCTGCCCCTTGCACTTGTTGTCCTTCAAGACCTGTTTCCTTGTAGCAATTACATCCACCAGGCATGTTGGAGAACTTGCTGCTGTTAGGGCAGGTTCCCCTTTAACTCAATTTTTTCCTCAGTGGATTGTTCTAAGACCTTTTTACCTAAATTGGTTTCCCAATTCCATTTATCTCAGGTTATTTCCTTGCCCGTTTTCTTTCCCAACCCTAACAATAACACTGAATGCACCCTTCACAACTGGATGTATGTAGAGCGTTACTGTTTTACTTTAAAAGACATCCGCTTTATTTGTCTGTTTTGCTGGTTCTCGAAAGGGTTTTAAGACATCACCCCAGACTTTGTCTTGTTGGATTATGTAATTAAACTATATTACCATCATGCTGCAGTTCGATGTCCTTTTCCTTTGAGGGCCCATTCTATGATGGCTGAAGCATCTTTGGCTGCCTTCTCCAAAGGTGTCTTGCTTTCTGACAATTGTGCAGCCACCACCTAATCCTCTGCTGATACATCTGTCTGACACTACTCTACGGACATTAATGCAAGCAAGAGACTTCAGTAGGACAAGCAGTTCTTCATTATTTACTTAGAGACTCATTCCTACCTCCCAGGTGAGTAGCTTGTTGTTTTCCAAATGTGGGACTACACAGAAGACAGATGAGGAAAACAGGGTTGCACTTACCTGTAACTGTTGTTCATCGATGTCTTCTGTGCAGGCACACATTCCCTCCCTCCTGCCCCGCACTGCTCTCTTATTTAATCTATATGCTTATGCAGCTCAAGAAAACTGATGGAAGCAGGCACCTCTCACTCACGGCATGTGACCATTTTGTCAGGAAACTATGCCAGAGTGGGGCTTTCTAGAAGTGGCTGGCTGCACTTGCGTAGTCCCAATATGTGCCTGCACAGAAGACATCGATGAACAACAGGTACAGGTAAGTGCAACCCTGTTTTCAACTTTACAAAAGTCTTTAAGACAGCTTATAAAATATCTAAAATTAAACTAAACTAAATAAAATGTAACAAATAAGAAACAGAAGCACTGCTAGCTCAGCTAATACTTTGCTTTCTGTGATTGTGACAAGTATCAGCTCTTCACTCTGTTCCTGGAAATACATGTGCAGTTTGGCAGAGCATATCATCAAGGCCTCCATTCTTTCCTTTCTTGATTCCAGCTAGTGCAGGAGTGGGACCCATGTCCAAGGATGTTGACAGCCTTGTTCTATGCCTAAGAGCCCTCCTGTGTGACAAAATGTTCCAGCTGGACCCCACAGTGGCTCCTCTTCCCTTTAATGAGGAGGTGAGAGATTGGGCAGGGATGTGGTTTTGGGAAGAAAACTAGTCCTTTCCCCTGCCACTGTGTTGTGGAAGGTAGGAACAATTAATGTCTTCCTTTACAGTAGTAGGGTTCACATAGCCAAAGGCAAATTGCATCAGATAGCTCTGTGAGTAGTAATCAGAGATAAATTCTCTTTTTAAGCTACTACGATACATTCCCTTCTTCCTGCCCCCCACCTTACAATGAGACTTGTTGAACTGAGAATGCCAGTAGCATTCATCCAATGGTGAATTGCAAGCATTGTATTTAAAATAGTAGCTGAAGGTGGGAGTTGGGGCATCCATGAATTTCTGTCTTGAGAGGATGTGTGTTGAACTAGCAATCTTGTATTCAGATAACCAGAGCAGACAAACTACATCTTACAGGAAGATGTGTGGATACTGCTTGCCCATGTTTACTCCTGCGTGTTCTCTGAGGGGAATTTTTTGTATTACATTTCCCAGCGAACAGCAGCTTGTGAAGGGTGAATGCTAGCACAAAGATATTACATATTAAATAATTTTTCAACTGGAAGTTATCGAGGCAACTCAGGAAGGGACACAGAGCTGTCAGATGATTGTGCCTTATAATGTACTTTGGATGCAGCAGTTCACTCCAGTGATTCTTTGGCAGCCCACACCACCTTCATTATTTCCATAGTAGTTGCTTTCAGCGTTATTTCTAAAGAGCAGGTAATCAGTCTCACTCATCTTTCAAAGGGAATGTTTGCCAGCAGTTTAAGAGTGAGAATGTACGGCCCTTCTAAAAGAAGAATCCATACTTCTTCCTACTACAGAAATCAGGCTTTGAGGTTACAAATATATGAATCAACCTAGCTGGACCGGCTGAGTTTAGAAGGGAAGACAATTTATGTGCCAACTGTAGTATTTTTGATTCTGTATCAACCTGCTTTTTTATCAGCAAGTCAAGTTGGTAGAAGGATGCTTAAGAATTAATTTCCTATTGTTACAGGTTGTCTTATCCAGCCGTAGTTGCTGTTGGCAGGGGGGATGAATTGCCCAAAGCACATTGTTCAGTCACTTTATCACTTGCCTCTTAAGGAGGAATAATTGAAAGGTTAAATGAACTTTGATTTCATGTTTGCCTTTCAAGAGCCTAGTGTGATGAATACTATTTCCAAATTGTTCTTTTTTGCTTCTCTTATTGTTCCAGATGTATTCCAGCTCTCAGCCACTCCGCATAGGATACTATACCACTGATTCCTTTACCATGCCAAGCCCTTCCATGAGGCGGGCTGTTCTGGAAACCAAGCAGCTTTTGGAGAAGGCTGGCCACATGGTATGTCTCCTCTTTCTTCTTCAGCAGTGTCTCTTTTGCTGTCGGGAGGAGCAGAGCTTGAGTGCTGGAAGGGAGGGCAGGGCAGTCATCGTACCAAAGAACAGGTGTTCTTCATAAGTGCCTATCTAAAAAAGAGTTCTGCATCACCACAGGAGGTTTATTGATTTCCTTGTTAACATGCAGCTTTGCTTCTTTGCTTTCTTGAATCATCTGGCAGTATTTGTGGCATTTAAACTGTGTGCTCATAGGGCATAAGAGTGACGCAAATTCTGATCTTATTTTTTTGGATTCCTTTTCTAGCTGGTGCCCTTCAAGCCCTTACATATGGATCATTTTATGTCCACCATTGTTCCAGCGGGGTTGTTTGCAGATGGTGGTGCCACCTTCTTAGAAAGTTTGTAAGTCTTTAAACTCTCTGTGTGTATGAGTGAGAGAGAGAAAAGATGATGATGATGACTTGGTATCAGGCTCTTTTTATATGCAAAGAAATATTCCTCTTCCTCCCTTACTCCTAAAGTTTTTCATCACCCCTAGTGTGCCGGTAAAATGAGACAAATGCTTTGAGTCTTCCAGTGGTGAAAGACCATCTACCTCTAACTGGCAATCTTAAGGCTGTGAATTAACTGAAGCAGCAGGACAGAATGTTGACTTGTGCTGCTGCGGATGAAACAGAATTGTATGAAACTTTTGCTGTTTCCTTGTTATTCCTTTGTGCAATCTTCTGCTGTTCCTATGGCATAGGACACAACACAATACACAATGCCCTTATGGACTTGCCATCCTATCCTGCTTGTGGGTTTCCTAGAAGCTTCTGGCTGGCCACCATTTGGAACAAGCTCTGGACAAAGTATAGGATGACAGTAGGGAACATGGCATTCTGAGGGCAGCAGTGTGATGTTTCATCTCATCTTCAAGGGGAAAGACAGTGAAATCCTAAGAAGAGTTAATCTAGTTTAAGCCCATTGATTTCAGTGGGCTTAGACTTGGGTAACTCTGCTTAGGATTTCACTGCAAAGGACTGTCTAGGACAGCCTCATAACCCATATGGCTGCCCTAGCCTGAGCAACTTTAGTTCAGGCCCATAAGTTTCCACAGATTTGGTTTTGCCTGCCACCCTGAGAATGGAATGAGCAGCTCCTTAATTAACTGCACCTGCAGCCTGTTGTTCCAAAACAGGATGTCCTTGGGTGGAAGGGAGTATCAGCTCCTGTTGCCCTCCCCACGTTCTCATGCTAGCAACACTGTTATCAAAGTGTACCCTGATTGGCTGACAGCCCTAGAAAAGATGGCTCCTCACAGCAGCTCAGAACACTCTCTCAGAACTCTTGAACACACTTTTGTTTACTCTGGCCCCTGACCATCCAATTTGATTGAACAGCATGTGAGAGACTTTGCTCCATGCCAGACCCTACGATGACCAGAGCTGCCTGACATGGTTTTGGACTTTCTTTCTATTCGTGAGTATGAACAACCTGGAAGCTACTTCAGAGAAGGCAAGTTAGCAAGCAAGTTTTATGTCTAGTCAGATGGGTTTTAGTTAAGCTTAGGCAAGCTGTTGTTATTTTCATTGCTTTTTGCTCTGTGCTTTATAGAGTGGATCCTACCTTTCAAACACTCTTCTGAACTCAATAAACAACTTACATTTAAACCTGGGGTCTAGAGTTACTGACCACATGTGTGCAGGTACTCCCAGAATGAACCTGGAGATGGGGAAGTCTCAAAAAGAAAGGACCTAACCATCCAGATGGCTGCTAGGAGTCTCAAGTGGCTGTGCTCAGGGCTTGGGAACAGTGGCTGGGGGCTCTCAGGCCTTTGGACAAGTACTAAGAATATAAGAGGCATTGTGAAGCTTACTGGTCTTGTCTTGTTACCTTTCAGCCAAGGGGAGTCTGAGGATCCCAACATAAAGGAATTGTTGCTTATGGCAAAGTTACCTGGTTGGTTAAGACATTTCCTCTCCTGGATCATCAGATCAATAGTAAGACTTGCCTCTTGCCATTCTCTCTGAATAAGAACCACCAGTGATTGTGGTAGCTACAAAGTTCTGCTAGTTCTTTTTGATACAGAAGTTTTTGTTCTGTTAAACTGGAAACAATTCCAGCGTGCAGCCCCCTTAAGTAATTATATAAGATATCAGTGATACATGCCAATAATTTTCTTCCATTCCCATCTCAAAGGGGTTCTGTCCACTTGGTCTAAAAATAGTTGCTAAATCAAAGGAAAAGAATATTTTTTTCAATATGAAATCTCTTAAGCTGTACAGGAAATAATAAAGCTTTTTTATTTAAACGAGTCGAGTCTAGGTAAAATTGCAAAGGTCTTCATGGAATAATTATTTGGGTGGCCTTAGGAATTGGTATGGGAAGACTCTATGCAGTAGGTTACTCATAGTGGAAGCAGAGAGGGTGGGTAGGGTGGTAGGAGCGCAAGCAGCTGCCCTCCATTGCAACCCACTTGCAAGATTAGTGGGTCCTTGCTCAGTACTGAACCAGACACTTGTTTTTCCATTTTTTCTTCTTTGTCTCCTCTTGTTTGGAGCTGGAAGGGAGACTGCTGGTCGGAACTGGTCAGCAGCCAAGGCATTCCTTTGGTGATTGTACCTAGGGGATGCCTCTAAGCAGGACTTTTTTTCTGGGAAAAGAGGTGGTGGAACTCAGTGGATTGCCCTAGGAGAAAATGGTCACATGGCTGGTGGCCCCGCCCCCTGATCTCCAGACAGAGGGGAGCTTAGATTGCCCTCCACTCCGCTCGGCGCTCCCCTCTGCCTGGAGATCAGGGGGCGGGGCCACCAGCCATGTGACCATTTTTAAGAGGTTCCGGAACTCCGTTCCACTGCGTTCCTGCTGAAAAAAAGCCCTGCCTCTAAGTGCGCTTGAGGACTATGCTTGACATTGAATGATGTGTGCTTCAAAACAAAACACTGCCAGCCTCAAACTGGCAACTACTATAATAGAATAAGGTGCTTTTGTGAGGACTTAAATAATACCTGAACATTTTGAAGGAAGAGGGAGGTACAGTGTACTTCTGTAATTATGGCTTAATGTAGGATCACATGCTTGACATGCAGAAGGATCCCAGTTCTATTTCTGGCCTTTTCAGTTAAAGAATCTCAGATGGCAGGTGTTGGAAAAGACCATCTGTGGCTCAGACTCTGAGATGAGAGCAAATAATAATGGGCTAAATGGATCATGGAACAAGGCAGCTTTAAGTGTTCAAGTAAAGAATGTTTGAACTATGGGGAGAGGGGTATAAAGTGTGTGTGTGTGTGTGTGTGTGTGTGTGTGTGTGTGTGTGTGTGTGTGGTTTGAACTGGGTATAGTGGGAGCTGCCAGGGCCTGTGGCATCTGGTGGGTCCCACTGCTTCCAGCTTCCTACATTTGCATCTCCTCTAATGCCAATACTCAGACACTTCAGCTGTCTGCTTGTGAGTGCTTTGTCACCTCTGCTCCCATTCTGCCTAGCGCTGCTGGAGAAGGGCATGGTGGTGGTGTACAAAGCATCAACATTCCTGGTGGCCATGGAAGTGGCACTGCTAGCTGCTCCTACCACCCAGCACCATTGAGGAAAGGACATGCAGGCACTGTTGGCAGCTGTGGCTGGTGATGAGAGAGTTTGCAAGTGGGCGAAGGAAGGTTGCACAAACAGGTGGGGGCACATGGGTGGGAGGACATGAAGAGGACCCTAATAAAGGGCATGGTAAGCCCCTGAGCACTCTACCCAAGGGCTTCCCTCCCAAACCTGGAACCAACCCTGAAATAATAGAGTGCTATTAGGGGTCGGGTTGACAGGTCCCCCGACCCCCTCCCCCAGCGGGAGGTCAAAAGCCTGGCACCTACCTTTTGGCTTCCCCCTCATATGCGTTGTACGCACACGCTTCCAGCCTGTGCGATGATGTCACTTTTGGGAAGTGACATCATCGCATGGGTCACATGGTGCCCTGGGAGCGCTCCTCAGGGGGCTGCTGCAGAGTGCGGGAGCACTACTGCGTTCCGAATCAGCCCAAATTGAGCTGCTACAACACCCAGGAGCCTACCCTGGGAGGCACATTCCCCCCACCCACCAGCCATGTAAGCGGGGGTGGAGGTTGGGAGCAGGGAATCCCCTGCCCCCAGGGGGGAACTGGCAACCCTACTTAAGGGGGGGATGTGTACAGTTACCCTGCAAATGAGGTTAGAGGCAGGGTAAGTTTATCTTCCCCACATCTTCACTTCTTAATGTCATACTTACTTGTCGCAAATCCAATTCCCCATGGCAGGCTGTCCTCCTTATTTTGTATTTTTAAATAAATTAAAACGCCAAGCATTTTGCAAGTCTATCTGATTGCTAGGGTGAGAAAACCGTGATTCTGTGCCTATGGATTCCTGAGAATCATTGGCTCCTGCCAATTTCAAAGCAACATATCAACAAAGACATTATTGATATCATGATTAATTAGATCTGAATAGTATGCTATAATTTGCAGTGAACCGTATCAGGATAAGTGAACTGGGATAAATTACAGTGAGCTTAGGGAGAGAAAGTCCCAAGTAACAATGCCTGTCCCAGCAAGGTCATTCCTGTAACCTGTTTATATTTTGCAGTGTGTGGTTTTCAGTTTAAAACCAAAATTGGAAACTTGTCAATTCCTTTTGTTTCTTTAGAGTCCTCGCATGTCAAAAGTCCTAAGAAGCATGAAGGAGAAGTAAGGAGCGATGTGCTGGAGACTTAAGGCCATAATTCTTAAAATTCTACCTCCTGCTTTGGATACCTATCTTGCAGTCTAATGTAGCAGGACAGAAGGCAGACAAAGCTCCTCCATCCAGTTCCTCACCTGATCATTTTTTATTGCTGCTCCACTGCTATTGCAAGCAGGTCTCATAATGTACCACAAGGCAGTTTTTGAGTGGTGGCAGTGGATGATATAACTTGGGAGGCAATGGATAGGAGGAGCTGTGACTGCCTTTTCTCTTGTGGTAGCAGGAGACTTAAATGTACATGCCCAGGGTAAGAGGAGACAATCTGAATTGTTCTATGTTGTTTCTTTTTGTTTGACAATGTAACTGACATCTAATGCTTGAGTCAGTTCCAGTGTTCAGGCAGGCACATGTGAGAAGCCTTCATGCGGTTTTACCACCGTCGAATGCATGTGAATGAAATTGCTTGTTTTGAAAGCATGACTGTATCAAAATCCACCTGCATATGAGACAGGAGAAGGTAGGAGGGGACTCAGTGGGCCAGGCTAGCGGCCTTCGTGATGTGCAGGAAGTCTTGTGCTTTTAAACAAGCTGTGATTTAGTCCAAACAAATGCCTGAATCCCCTTGTCAGTCTTTTCAGCGAAGGTCCAACTGAAACATGAGATCCCCAGTCCAGTAGAAGGCAACTGTGGTTGTGGCAATTGCAAGAGGGGATCAGTGGGGGCAGAGGATTCTAAAATCTGTCCCAGCCTAGGCCATTTTAAATTGTTTTCTCCCATACCTCCTTCCAGAACTGGAAGCAAGCACAGTGGAAAAACCTGCCTGTGGGGAAGGGGAAGCAGCATTTGCATGGCAGAATCTGCAAGCAGGAGAGTTAAGCATCCTTCCACCTTCCTCTTCACTGATGCTCCATCAGCTCAGCTCCCACAACTCTGCAAATGCAAGTTTGGGAACATGCATTTCCCAAGTGTTCCTGTGTAGTTCCATCCCTACTATATAATATTGACATGAAAGCAGCATCTGTGCAAAAATATAGTACTGGTCATTGTCTTCTCTTTGACATTTCAGGTCTGTCAATCAGCTTTGGAAACTTCACATCGAAATTGAGGTAATTTTTTAAAAATGACTTCTCTGCTATGTAATGTCCAGTAAAGTGGGGTGGAAATGCTAATATGACCTTTACTAACATCAGACCACAGCTATTCCAGGCACAACAAATGCTGTTATTGGTTTATTCAAAGAAGTTGTAATATAAAGATTTCGAGTGATTTGTTTAAAGCTGTAATATGAAAACCTCCACACAGCTGCTGCAGCTGTTGCCACTAGATGTGCCTCCAATGTTGTCTGGTTCTGACATTGTTTTGATACTCAAGTTTCTTCTTTATGTAACTTCAGCTTTATATAACTTTAAAACTTTAGCCCCAGTTATATTACTGTTCACTGCCTGACGTGTTATTCCTCTTGCTGAAGAATGTTTGTCCTTTGCTTTCCTTGACTTAGGAATACTGCCGTGAATTCATTGCTGAATGGAAGAGGCTCAGTCTGGATGTGGTGCTTTGTCCTGCGCTGGGTCCTGCTTTTAAGACTGGTTTTCCAGGGAAATTATCAGGTACTTATATGGAAAATCAAACTGGCAGAATCCACTGGTATCCCTTAAGAGTTTGCGTTCTCTCTGTCTCTCTCTCTCTTTAGAAAATGATTGCTCGAGGCAGCTTAAAAAATAAAACATTAAAAGGTATTAAATAAAATCCAGCATTAGGGCGAAAACCCAGCTCAGAATAAAACATAGACCATAAAAAAATCAGACCACAGACAGCTTAGAATAAGCTTTCAGACTAAAATAGGATTTAAAATCCTGGGTGAACAGAAATATTTTGGCCTGGCACCTAAAAGCAGGCAGACCCTATTTGGGTGGAAAGATGGCACAGAAATGTTTTAAAGAAATGTTAGTGCTAGGAGATAGATCCAGAGGAGTTAGCCGTGTTAGTCTGTAGTAGCAAAATCAAAGAGTCCAGTAGCACCTTTAAGACTAACCAATGTTATTGTAGCATAAGCTTTCGAGAATCACAGTTCTCTTCGTCAGATGCATCTGACAAAGAGAACTGTGATTCTCGAAAGCTTATGCTACAATAAAATTGGTTAGTCTTAAAGGTGCTACTGGACTCTTTTTGATAGTGCTAGGAGAGCATCCAGCGAAAGGTCATTCCACAGGTGAGGTGCCACTACTGAAAAAACCCTGTCTCTGGTTGCTTTCTGCCCCACCTCTGAAGGAGGGGTACTGGGAGTAGGGCTTGTGAAGGCAGATCTTAACGGGTGGGATGAGGCAATCCTTCAAGTACCCTAACCCCAAGCCATTTAGGGCTTTTAAGAAACAGCACTTTGAATTGTGCCTGGAAACAAATGGGCAGCCAGTGCAGATCTTTCAGCACTGGAGTGATACAGTTCCTGTATCCAGCTCCTGACAATAGCCTGGCTGCTGCATTTTGGACGGCCTGAAATTTGCAGACTGTTTTCAAAGGCAGCCCCATGTAAACACAGTAATCTAACCTGCATGTAATCGCAGCATAGATAATTGTGTCCAGAGAGTGTCAGCAGTCTTCAACACAACACAGTGATCCACAAGATCAGAATGAACTGTATGGGAAACTACTTAGAAATGTTATGGTTCCCACGTGGCACATCCACCACACTGAAGAGATTACATGCCATACCAGTTGTGCCACCGAAGCAGCCACAAATATCATACATACTTGGGGATCCCATATACCTACATAATCCTCTGCTTGGAGACTTCTAACAGCAGCTAATGAAATAAAGCACTCATTACAGCCTGGAAAGTATAAAGTGAGTTTCAAGTGCGAGTGAGACATGATAATGAATTTGATGACGTAATAGTCAACATCATTCACTGCAGATGTGCTAGTGGGCTTACTGAATGTCATTGAAATAGGAAAAGTACTAATTAAAAGGGACCCACATGCATATACGCAATTCAAGGAAGAAAGGGGAACAACCCCATTAATTGTATTATGCATAAATAAGGACAAGATTTGAATCATACAGAAAAGGAAGATCACATAGAGAAAAAGCAATGATAGAGTAGGTTTTGTGCTATATTCCTCATATAGGCTAATGTATATGGTTCTAAAGAACAGGCTGAATCCAAATTGGAATTAAATCCATGTGGCATGTAAGATTTAATTTTGTAAATCTGTTCTTGCATAACATGTATTTATCGAGATCCACTGTATTAAAAGGATATGAAATAATTTTTTAAATGACAAAAACTGGTAATCAGTACACATTACACGTTTTGTAGAAAAAGGACAGACAACTGGTGCTTCTGGAAGCTGTGATCAGAATGCGTGAGCGAGGTTCCACTATACATGTTCCAATACAGTGAATACTCATACCCATGTATATTTAGCCAGGTGGACATTTGATAATATATGACACTTTTAGATTACCATTAGAGAAATTGTACAATTAAACTAGGGGTTTTCTTGTGGACATTGAAAACATTTATCTCACATGAAAGAGAATAAACAGAACATCCCTCACATTTATAATGACTCAAGATTGATTCTGTTTTTGTTATCAACTGACTGATATCAGAATGAGTGAAGACATCCCTAAAATTCTTAGTTCTAAAACCAGTAAAGGAGAAATCATTACGTCTAAGTGTCAAGGAGCAGTATCGCTCCGTGTGTGGGTGTGATCGCCTCCCAGGAGGTGTTGGTGAAGAAGCTGAGAACCAAGCTACAAGTGATGCCTTACACAGGTTGGACACTTGTCAGCTTCCCTCAAGTTTTGATGGGAAATGTAGGCATCCTGGTCTTGCAGCCATAATGGAGAGCCAAGCTGTAAAACCAGGATGCCTACATTTCCCATCAAAACTTGAGGGAAGCTGACAAGTGTCCAACCTGTGTAAGGCGTCACTTGTAGCTTGGCTCTGAGGCAGCAGATGGCAGTACTGGAGGAGAATTCAGTAAGCAGGGTGGAAAAGGAGGCTATTCTGAAGAAACCAGAGAAGGAAGTGGAAGAATATGCGAAGACCAAGAGGACTCTGGCTAAGGAATCTGAACAACTGGAGTTTGCCCCTGGGGAGATTGACAACGCCTGATGGGGTGTGAGTCGATCAAGGCGTCTTTTCCTCGGCAAAAGAAATTAAAAAGACCATATTACCATAAAAAATATAAACTGGATTGTTTGAGAAACACTTACCTTGCATTTGGGTTGCATGTAGTTAGATTGTTACCCTGTTAAAGAAACAGTCAATCAGGTTTTGTAATTGTATCAGTATTGGATTGTAATTTACATGCACAGTTGTATATTGCACAGAAAGCACTTGCACTTTCGATTTAAGGATTGTCTTGTATTTTTTAATCTCCTAGGAGACCTCTCCACAACATAGTGTGTGTTGTTCAGTGGAGACATCCTTCTTTTGTTTTGTAGTCGCTACAGTGTAATCCTAAACAGAGTTACTCCAGACTAAACCCGTTGAAATCAATGAGTTTAGACTGGAATAACTCTAATTAGGATTGCGCTGCCATTCTCTTACAGGCAAACAGCCCTCTGACTGAAGAGAGCTCAGAATTTTGTTTATTCCAGGTGTCAAGTGAAAACGTTGTATCCCAGTCAAAAAACCCTCTCAATGTTACCTTTTAAGATTTTTTAAAAATTAATTTAATCACTCTTGATTAAATATAAGAGTCATGATGATACAAAAACTGCAAGCATATTTCAATGAAAGAAAGCATACATGTCATCTCTTATCCTATCTATCATAAATTTCAAAGATAAAATACAGTTTCTAAGAGTCTCACCAAAGTGCTTTCAGAAAGATTAGATAGATCTAGACACTGGCAACAAAACAGGACACTGGCAACAAAAACATTATCACTCTTAGTATAGCAGTAATCATTCTTAACATACAGTGTTTGTTGCTGCACTGTGTGTCTTTATATCCACTGTGGTTCCCCTTTTCTTTGTTTCTACAAAGGGGATAATAACTTGCCTTGTAGGGTTTGCAGTGCTGATTTGTGAGATTTACACTGCAAAAGTTTCTGCTGCGAATGCATTTTATGATTCATAAGATTCTCCAAATTATCACTCTCATAGCTAGAGTTGCTGATTGCAGAGTGGGGTATCTTTTATTTTTATCTGCACAGTGGGAGCAAGCTACACTATCTTATATAACTACTTGGACTTCCCTGCTGGAGTGGTGCCGGTCACAACAGTAACAGGAAAGGATGAGGAGGATTTGAAAACTTTCAGAGGCCATTACAACGATATATGGGACAGGACCTTTGTGAAGGTACAGAGCTGGTCCTTCTTGGCAGTGTTGCATGCTGGCAACTTTGCGTTGGCACATGATATGAAAACTTCCTCTCTCCATGTTCTCTCCTTACAGGCAGTAGAAGGAGCAGTAGGGCTCCCTGTGGCTGTCCAGTGTGTGGCTTTGCCTTGGCAGGATGAGCTGTGCCTCCGGTTCATGAAGGAGGTGGAGAAGCTGACCTGGGAAAAACAAAGAAAACATTGAATGTGATGTTGCATAAAGTAGGACTCTGAGATCTGGTACTATCTTTGATTAAATAACTTAAGTGCTTCTCTGTCTAGTGACCAGTGAAAATGCAGCAACAGTCACATGGTTGCTTGTCCCTCTGTGAATGCTTTATACAAAGGATCCTTGCAACCTGTGCAGCTGCATCTGTTGTACTGACTTGGCCCCAAATGATGAGTCAAGGAATTATTGCCTATTTCTAGCAGAAACCGAGGGATGAAATTCTGAATGGAGTGAAAAGAATGTAAGAATGCTTGCTTCACCCCCCACCCAAGAATATGTAAAACCAGAGCCAAGTCATTGGTGTGCAGCGAACAGGGTACAAAGGGTGGTTAATAAGTCACTCAGCAACAGGGGAGTGGGTTAATATTCCAGATTCCCAAGTTTACCAGTGAGCTTCAGGTAAGACATGAGCATCTGTTAGCCTCAGTTAAGGGTCTGCCTTCCTTTGCTTTGTTGGCAAAGGTCACTTGCATAACCCTAATTGGCTTTATTATTGGCTAACATATCTTGATTAATTCTGTTTCATAAAGACAAATATTTTTATTCAGATAGTGAAATAACAATGGTTTTATAAATGTGTGACCTTTTCTAAAATTATGCAATGGACTTTGTTCTGTTTGTAAATTGGTATCATTTAAAATATGTATCATATAAAATATGTAAAAAAAACCCTTGTCCTTGATTTATTCATATTTATTCCTATGTGACAGAGTTATGCTGGGGTGTGGTGGAGCAGAGATATTACAGCCATTTTGTTTTAACGAGAAAAAAACCCTTGGCTGTTTAACAGATGTGGCTTGGGTTCTTCTGAGCTGTCTTGGGAGGAGTCTTGGTCCAAAGTTTGAAACCCTCCTCCTGATCTGGAATAGCTCTGTAGCTTATCATTATGTAACATCAGTCACTGCCCACTGGTGTGAGAAAGCCAAACGGGCAAAGGTAACTAAGCATTTTTGTCATGAACCTGGAGAAGCTGAGGGAGATCTTGCCTGAGGATGGGCTACATGCTTCTGCAGCCCTTGCCTGTGGCTCGGTGGCAGCTGTGGTGGTGTGGAAATGGGTGTCGCACAAAGGCATCCAGAGGAAGATGGAAGAGGCCAGGCAGTGGCGGGACAGAAGCTTACAGCAAATGGAAAACGTGGTTTTGAAGTTCAAGCAGAAGGTGACTTTTTCTCTTGTGGGGCTGGGAGAGGGATGGAGGGCCTCTTCTCAAAGTGGGTTCTGATCACTTCCTGTGAGACAATTATATTTAAACCTTCAGCATACCTGAGAGGAAGAGCCCAGATGAACTTTGCTGAAAGGGCTAAAGGAGTGGTGAGGCAGAGCTGTACTCTGCCAATTTGAAGGCAAAGCTCAGCTCTGCCACTTCCCCAGTTTAGGTAGCAAATGAAACATTCACATGGATGCTCTGCCTGAGGCCACTTTTCCTTTCAGCCAGATCAAAGAGAGAGTCCTTCAAGCCCCCATGAGTCCAAAGGAGTACAATATCATGCGGATGCTCTCAACAATATTGGGGAGCTGGGGCATCCAACTGTCTACAATGAGAAACCCAAGTATGAAAGCAGCTTTATGAGTTTCTGGTAACAGAGAGAGCCTTAAAACAGATTGCTTCTTTGAAGACTTTTACCCGCATGCATGGAGGGTGGGAACAAGGAGCTATGTGTGATTTCCCCTTCCCCATATGTTCCAAAGCATGCAATGTCAACCCGCGTTGGAGGTGCTGCATTGGCTAATGGACCATCTGCATCCTGATTTGGCTCTATATGAAGCTTTTTTGCAAACTCCCAAGTTCTGCATTATGTGAAGTGTGTCTGAGTGGAGAGATGATCATGAGACTGGTGGGTTGTGCCCCCCTCTTGCAGATTGATCATAAACAACACTGCAGAAGAAATGCAGATTTTGTGGGTTTTGTGGGTTTTCCTCTGCTCATAATGTTAGGAGATAATGTTAGGAGACATGAGTTTTCCCTTGTAACAAGTTTCAAGTGGATAGTGTGCTTTCTAGTTCTAAGGTGCTACTGGAGCCTTGTTACATGTGTGCTTCCTCTTGCAGAACCCTGGAGTCCAAATGGAAAATATTCTCTCCCTGTCTCTGGTAGAACTGACAGAGAAACTGAAGGAGGAGTCTCTTTCCCCAGAGAGTGTCCTGTATGCTTACATAAGCCAGGTGAGTGCAAGAGAAAATACTGGTGCTGCTTCACTAAGAAGGATATTGCTCTTCCAAGTTTCTATGTGTACAAGAGAGAGTATCACAGAACCAAATCAGTGAAAAAGACAACAAACGGTGAAAACTAAACTCCAATCAAAAAGTATATCTTACAAAATGCATCTTACATAGTCTAAATGGAAAATTTAGAAAGCCAGAGGCAACACAATTAGGAAAATATATAAGTAATACTTAGAAGGATTTTTTTCATAGTGAACACAGTTCTCTAATAGTTCAATACACTATAATAACAGGGTTAGGTTGAGTAAACTTCCAAGCCACTCAAAGTGCTGCCTGAGTGCTAATGGCAACATAACCAAAATTCCTATGTACAACAATTGAATCTCAGACCAATAAAGGTTCAAATCCCCAATTGTCATCAAATTTATCGATGACTCGGGTCAGTCTTCAGCCCAGCCTACCTCACTGGATTGCTGTGAGCAAAATGCCAACATGAGCTCCTTGCGGGCAGGGTGGGCTAAAAACTAATTAATAAATAGTTTTCATCAGGTCCTACAAAGTATGCCTGTGACTAGATACCAAATAATGTCAGGGTTAGGAAAGGCCACAGCCCACTGCTACCTTCATAGTGATTCAGATGTGGTAAACAAAATTGAAGAGGTCTGCATAGCATAAAAGGGGGGGAGCTCTTTTGCAGTGAAGCTGGAATACTTGACAATGTTGACCTTTTGAACTGTTAGGAATTCCTTTAAAACAATTTACATGTTGTTCCCTCTGCTGCCTCCTTTCTGCATCTAGGCTCTGGAAGTGACCCAGGAGGTGAACTGTGTGACGGATTTCATTTATGGATGTGAGGAGCAGCTCCGGGAAGTCAAGACACAGAAGGAGAAAGGCTTGCTGTATGGGATTCCTATCAGCATTAAGGACCACATTGGGTACAAGGTGTTTGACCTCTCTTGATCCTAAAATGCTTGCAATTGCCACTTCCTCCTGAAACTGGGTTCAAACACTGCTACTTGAATGATTCTGAACAAACCTTTGGGCTTCCATGCTCCCTTCTCCCCACCATGTCCTTTTCCCTACTCGCTGCATTCTTTTTAATGGCACACTGAAAGAATGTCCATATTTCTTCCCAGAATACCATGTTATGATTTAATGTTACATCAAAATAAAACCTGTGTGTTGCTAGTCACCAAACAGGAGGCATAACTTAATCAGATTCACGGAACATTAATCAGGTCAGATTTGGTTATTGTGCAAGTCCATTGTGAAATGGAGTATGGTATAGACTACTTGTGATCCAATAGGTTCCTATTGATATTTGGAGGGAGCACAGAATTGCATTCTGATATGAAAGTGCGTCATGTGGATGCATTATTCTCGTCATGGGTACATTCCCAAAATCATTTCAGTGAAAAATCTCAATTTGAGATCAGTAATAAATTGCTGGTGAACAATATTGAGCTATTGGATTTGCTTATATTTCTATCCTACTATTTTGCCTCTAACAGTTCCTCAACTTGACTAGAGAGTTTGTCTCATTCTTTGCTCCCCCTCTCTCAGCAGTCTGTGATCACATTCAAGGACAGTAATAACAGTAAATTTAGTAATGTCCTTTAGTGTCTGTTTGAAATGTAATAGTTTGGCATGTGCTTATTTTACCTCACATGGACAAAAAACACACAGAAATAACAGAAAGCCTTCTGCCTTATTTGTACATTTCCTGAAAAAATTGGGCATGGTATTAGAATTGGCCCCAAAATAACTTGTGATCATGTATCTCAGGATTTTCTGTATAGCAGCAGTCAGGTCATAGGCTTTCTCTGTGGTAGGTCCAGTCCTGTGGAATGGCCTACTAGAGTGGGGGAATTTTCCTGGCTATATTTAGGAAGGCATGCAAAATGCTTCTGTTTCAAAGGGAGTTTGGTGGAGAATGCACTGTGTTAGCAGATCGGGCTTTTTAAATTCTTTAACTTTATAAGTTACCACTTCACCATATTTAGTGCTTGAGGAGGTTTACAGCATACATATAAAAACAATTAAAATAATATCAATACAAACATTAAAATCAATCATACAATATTAATATAGGAATACAAATGTTAAAACACAATCTGCAATGGATTGTTTTGTGTCCTTGCAACCTGTTAATGTCTTGTTAGCCACTTTGTCCAAGGATATAAGACCAGAATATAAATATTTTAAATAAATGCCTTCTGTGCAACAGGTAGACGAAATCTTTATATTCTTTTACTGCCAACCAGGCTTAATGGTTTTGCTTTTGATAAACCAAAGCTAACAATGTCCTTAGTCCATGTTGCCAAACCAGCTGTTCTTTATCTCCCAAAGGGCCACATCTCCACATGCGGCTTGGTGCACTATCTGGGCAAAGCAGAAGAGGATGACAGTGTGATAGTGAAAGTTTTGAAGAAGCAGGGGGCAGTCCCATTTGTGAAAACCAACGTCCCCCAGAGCATGATAAAGTATTCCTTGGCTCTCCTTATTGATGCAAATTAACATCTTTCTTCTCAACTGTATGGACAAAGGAGATGTAGAAAAGCTGAAGAAACTGGTTTTTTATTATTTAGGAAAGAAAAAGGGATGCAATGGTGGTTTATAAATGGTGTGGAGAAAGCAAGCTGAAATAATTATCTTCAAGATACAGAACATGATCTTCAAATGAGGCAGATTGGCAGCAGGTTCTAGAGGAAGAGCTGTTTTTCATACAGCACATAGGTAACAGGGAATTTGCAGGCCTATCATGTAGTTGTGACTACTAGACTAGATTTGTTGGATCAGACTAGTTTGTAAAAATAAGTCTATCAATGACTTACCCATCATAGCTTGATGACTCCTCTATGTTCAAAAGAAATATACCTGTGATTATAGATATTGGAGACAAATAGGAAACAGCTTTCTCCATCAGGCTGTTCTTGTGAGCTTTGCGGGGACATCTGGAAGCTCCACTGTTACGAGGATTCTTGATCTAGAAGGACATTTGGGCTTATTCAGCAAAGTTTTTCTTACACACTTAGCATGCACTACCCTTTATGACATAGTGGGAGTGTTTGCCCTCTGTCATGGACTTCCTTCATTTTTCTCTTGATATTGTTTCCATGTCAGTTCACTTGTGACTGATTACTTCATGTCTTGTTTTGTCTCTTCTGCATAATGCTACGATAAAACATGAACGTTCAATCTGCTTTCCATTTCCTTCAAGCTATGACTGCAGCAACCTAATCTTTGGTCAAACGCTGAACCCCCTGAACCACAAGAAAAGCCCTGGTGGCTCCTCTGGGGGGGAAGGAGCACTTATTGCGGGAGGAGGGTCCGTCCTAGGCTTTGGGACTGATGTTGCTGGGAGCATACGCCTGCCGTGCAGCTTCTGTGGGCTGTGTGGGCTCAAGCCAACAGGAAATCGGCTGAGGTAGGAGGTCCTGGAATCTTTACTGGGCAAACATCTGAAAACCAGTAAATCTGCTTATCTAGCAATAGTGGGAGAGACCTTCATTTCCACAGAAACAAACTTTTTTTGAATTCAGAAATTGAGCATCAGCATTAATATTCCAGTTTGTGTATTCTGGCATGTTTAACTTTTAACTTGCGTTATTGTCATTATATTGCTGTTGTTTTTGTTATTGCTAGTATTCATTTTTTTTAAAAAATTAGTCAATGGCAATATGATGATCAACTTATTCAGAAAGCAAAAATATTTACAATTCACTCAAAAAATGTTAGAATTGCAATTAAATGGCAAATAATTCAGGGAAGTAAATTATGAAAATTTCAACTCTTTAAAATCAAAGTTAGCCTTCATATGTGCAGGCTGCACTGCTCAAATTCATTAAGAGTTTTGGAAAATGAAATATTGTTTGCTTCCCCTGTACATGTGAAAATCATAACCAGAATAAAATGGCAGATCAGTACAGAACATATGATACAATATAATCAAAAATAATAAAACTTATAAAAGAAAATAACAATCATTTTATGAATTATCTGCCAAAGTCTTTCACTACTTGTTAATGGCTTGTTTCTTATGCATACACATGCACACACACCTTTCTCTCTCTCTCAGTATTATTATCAACATTGCTAGCTCTGTTGGACTGTGGGCAGCACAGTCATTCCAGTTTTGAAAGATCTTGCACGATTGCCTATTCACTTCTGGTATCACAAGTGTCTGGTGGTTTTGACTTATAAAGCCTAGTCTAGGATCGGAGTAGTTAAAGAGTCATTGCTCCCATATAATGCTGCATGGACACTTTTAGTCTTGTGTCATCCTCTATATCCCCCTGCCTTCTAAGGTAAGGCAGGTGACCAAGAGGGTCAGGGCCTTTTCAGTGGCTGTTCCTTCAACTTCGGAATGCCTTTTCCTCCTCCTTGATTTGGTGCCATCACTGAGCGTCTTTTGACATGAGCCCAAGACTTTTAAAAAATATCAGTGGGCTTTAAATTTGTTTTCGGTTTCTGGTTTATTCTCCTTTCTGATATTCTTTGGTTTTATCTTGAAGTTTAGTTAGTTGCTGTCTATTATTGTGCTGCTGCTGCTTTCTAAAAATGTTTCACCGTTTGTTGTTTTTAGTTAGTCTGGATGCCATTTTTATTGCTGATTATAATGTTATTTTTTAAAAGTTCTTACTGTTGTGAACCACCTGAAGAGGTAGTCTATAAATAGTTGAAAAGCTGAGAGTGAGAGCCTCCTTAGTTTTAGTCCAGCACCGTCTCCAGTACAACATCCTGGCTCTCTTTGAAGCCAGCCTATGACTAAGGGGCTCCAAGTGTGCAGGCTCACCAGGAAGGACTTGATGCACACATCATTCTTAGAGCAGAAATGGGGGAAAAAAGATGTGGAACCATCTGAAGCATGGCTGATTGTTCGCTGGTGCTTGAAAGTAAATAATTTTTGTCTTATTTGCATATTCTATAGCACCCGTGGCCTTGCAAGCCCTATAGGTGGCATGAAGTCAGGTAAGTGATTTTAATTAATCCAAATGATCAAGAAAACCAATGTTCCATTTTAAAGGAGAAATTCTTTGTATTTGAAAAATATCAGGATAGTGCTGCCTTTGTGAATTCACAAATCAAATGTTGGTATTATTTAATAAAAAGTTTTCTCTATATGGCATGAGATCCTTGGCTTTAATCATTTCAGCGTTTGCTATTTGGTTTTAATTAAATTCATAATGACTTTCTTAACCAGTCAGCATTGTTGGGGCAAAACAGGTAAAGCCCAGAGGTAATGCCCTGAAGGCATACAATCCCTAAACAGATCTCATATGCTCTATGTTTTGTTTCCTTGGAGCTTCCATAGTTGCTTTGAGCTTCTCAAACGAATAATCCAATAGCAGCTCATCAAATCTGGACTTCTGGTGATGAAAGCATGGCTCATAGTTGTATCCCCGCCCACTCCTAAATTCCACTGTATACCAATTGGCATGGCCACTGAGGACCTAAGGCCACTTTGAGAGTCTTAAGAATAATCTCCCTTTGCCAAAGAGTGAATAGACCAGGTTACAGAATTTCTTCCTCTCCAATGTCTTCATTTAATTTTCAAGTTACGGCAACAATTGGCCCAATTGCAAGAAATGTGGACAGCTTGGTTCTGAGTATGAAGGCTCTTCTCTGTGATGAGATGTTCCACCTGGACCCATCAGTGCCTCCTATACCATTCAATGAGGAGGTAATTGGATTCAAAAAGAAGGGGTGTGTCTTCCATAACATCTACAGCAACTCATTGGTCTTTGCTAGTCCATTTCCTGTCCATTTCTTTGGTGCTCCATCATAAATACAACCTCTTTTCTTCTTCCAGATGTATAACAATTCTAAACCCCTCCGAATTGGATATTATGAAGATGATGGATATTTCCAGCCATCTCCCAGCATGAGGAGGGCTGTTCGGGAAACAAAACATCTTCTCCAGGCAGCCGGGCATACGGTGTGTTTTCTTTATTTAAGAAAAAATCTTCCCCCAAATGCTAGTCTAGAAATTTTTTTGTACTCTGACTATGGAGCTCCATGTAACATGGACAATCAAACTGGTCATATTTTTCACACAGCTTATTCCCTTCGTTCTTCCACAACATGACTACGCTGTAGATGAACTCTTCACCAGAGGCCTCTTTTCAGATGGTGCCGCAAATTTACTGGAGAAGTTGTAAGTAGACCTGCTGAATTATCTGAACATGGCTGGGGCTTGATAGCTCTGCCCAGGAAATTACTTTTGCAGTTTTGAATGACAGAGTGCAATGGAATTGCTTCTGGGAAATCAGTCAGCTTGTTACTGAACTAATTGTGTTCACCAAGTAGTACTAAGCTAGGAGAAACTCAGTGGTTGATAACATAATATTAGAAAAGAAAACTGGAAAATTCATAAAAAAATGCAAACAAGAAGAGGCTGTAACTTAGATAAAATGTTGGGTCAATTGCCAACAGCCACAGCCATGGCTCAATGATAGAACAAATACTCTTTGCATGCAGAATGCCCCAAGTTCAGTTCCTGGCATCTCCAGTTGAAAGGGATCAGTTAGTAGGGGACATGAAAGACCTCTCAGTAAAACCTTGGAGAGCTGCTACCAGTCAGAGTAGACAATAAGTGGGTCCTTGTCTTTTCTTTCTCTTCTGTCGTCTCTTTCACATTGTGGTTAAAAATGCTCCCCCCTCCATCTCCCAGCAAAGGAGACATTGTTGATCCAAATCTGAAATCCCAGATCAACTGTTACAGTATTCCAGTTCTGCTGAAGAGGATTTTGGCATTCATCTTGAAGCCTGTGGTGAGTATTCTATAAATTCATTTCTGTTAAATAAAAGCTCTAGGATGCTGATAGGCAAGTTATTGGATTATTTGCAGACAGAGGAGCAGTGGCCTACAAAATACCGAGGACAGACGTTTTCTATAGAATCTGTAAGTCAGAGCAGGTCTCTCTGTGTTTCCCCCATCCCTCCTCTACTGCCCATTAGTGTTCAAGAGTAAAAGGGAAAAAATGAAAATGCAAGCAAAAGAAAATGGATTTACAACTGAAACCAAATGACTTGTGTTTCTTTCTCAGTACCCTCGGATTGCCAGAGATCTCAATGCATTATGTGGAGTTGGGTAAGAAATAACTAGTTTCAGTAGTTGTTGGTAACAGCTCTGTAGAACGTGAGCAATGCCTTTTACTGCCTTACATTAGATATAAATGGAAAAATTGTACCCACCCATGAGGATGCTCTGCAGCTAATGAAAATAAGACTGCGATTCTGGTTATATGGTACAAAGATTCAGCTTAAGCATAATGAGACTTGCATTGGCAAAGCAATTTAAGATTAATGTTTTGTATGTACAATTTTTATGCTGCTATTTTTTCACATGGTAGTGGTAGTATCCGCAGACTACAGTGTTTGTGTTTGGAGTGTTTACGAGGTACTGTGTGAAAGGTCATGGTTCCACATGACCCGGGATGCTGCGCAGTGACTGATTCACTTCTGATGCAATCTGCAGTGATTTCTTCTGCATAAATTATATAGCCAAAGCAACTTGGCAATATAGTGTACATAGCATTTGTTGCTTGCCAAACAATAGAAAGCCCCGTCTAGTTGAACCACAGTTTTGCACTTATGTAGACCCATTTTAAATTGTTTTGAACTGTGGTCTACACACTAAGCAGACATCAGTTAATTAATTCTACTAATTTTGCAGGTCAGCAAAAAGCCTGTGGAAGCACCATGTGGCAGTGGCAGTGAGTATACATACTTGGTGAAATGCTAATTATCTGTTATAATTGGGCTGCCTTCTAGCCTTCTAGTGAATTACCACTTATGTTTTGTATGTATGTTTTGGTATGTTTTGTATGTTTTGTATTTATAACCTGTACTTAGCCTATGCTTTTTTCTATATGGAGAGAGATACAAATCCATAATATAGGATAGAAAATACCTGTTAGGCAGGGCATGCTTTCTGTTGCATTCAGACCCCGTGCTTGACTTGCCAGTGTCTGTATTTTATAAATGGGTATCCATAGAAGAGTATAAACGAAAACACACGTTTGTGAGACCCTTAAACAAAGTTGTTCTCAGTATTGGCCACTAGGTGACAATATAGTCATACTAATGTAGATTCTGAATCCCAGCTGTTCTATGTAACAGCCTCTCTTTTTGTCTGTCTTTCTAGACTTACTGTGCAGAATTTATTGTTGAATGGAGGAAGTTGAAACTCGATGTCATCCTGTGCCCTGCTTTGGGCCCAGCTTTTAATGCCGGCTATCCTGGAAAATTATTTGGTATTGTCTGTGTCCTAATAAAATGTGTCATCATATCCTATACATATATATATGTCTGAATCTGGCCCCAGAGAATGGGGCCTGGTTTGGATGGGGGGTATTCTTCTGAACCATCCATGTTTGCAGAAAAATGAGGAGATAATATCCCTCCACAGGCAAGTATGTTGTCTGTGCTTGCACAGTCAACATGTGGGAGCATCCCTGTGGGCTGGAAGTGGGCAGAGGAGGGAGCTAGAGCCAAAGCCGCTGCCACCACCACCACCTGGGCAGGCAGAGGGGAAGGGGGAATGAAAGGCCCTGCCAATGGCACTGCAAGCAGATGGGGAGGAGCAGAAGCTGCCCCCTGCCTCACCAACGTCAGCATGAGCCAGGAAGGCAGAGGTGGCGGTACTGCAGGCGGGTGAGCTTACCAGCAAGCAGCCAACTGATCAAGTGGTGTGGGTGGGTGGGTGTGGGGAGGATGGGATTGCTCCTCTAGAAGTTTCACAAGTCAGTGCTTGTGTCTGTGTGCGTTCATATAAATATGCTGTCCACTAGAAGCAAACTCTTCACCCTATTGTGATTAGATGCAGAAGGCAAAAGGCCTGGTTGAAAATTAAAACAGACCAAAAATATATAGGGGACGATTGTTTGATGTGACCATTTTAAATAAGAAAGTTAAATGGAAGCATTTTGCAAGTTGGTGGACAGTTCAAATGGGTGACCCCTGGACAATTTGCAGAATGCACCAGTCTTTTTCATTACTTCTGAAGTTCTTTCTTTGATCATTCTTTCTTCATTATTTTATTGTTTTATCCAGCTCTGGTCATATACCAGGTCTAGCTCAGTGTTATCTACTGTGAGTACTGAGGGCTCTCCAGATTTTGAGACAGGGAAAGGTCTTTCCTAGCAACATCAACTGAGATTCTTCAACTGCAGATGCCAGGGAGGGACCCTGGGATCTTCTGCAGGCAAAGAATGTGATGCCCCACTGAGCAACTGTCCCCTCATAGTTTTTTTACTGTGTATGTTAATTAAGGCAGAGGGGAAGAGGGAGTGAAAGGCCCTGCCAGTGGCACTGCAAGCAGATGGGGAGGAGCAGAAGCTGCCCCCTGCCTCACCAACGTCAGCATGAGCCAGGAAGGCAGAGGTGGCGGTACTGCAGGCAGGTAGTAGTAGTAGAATTTCTACAAGAGCCTCCTGAGAATGTAAATTTAATGTTTTCAAATGGCTATGGATCAGAAGTTACATAAGCTCCCCGAAGGCCACCAGCCTTGCATTGTCATTCCTGCTGCTGACTCAGTGTTGCTGGTTTTATTGGACAAAGGGCTGTGGTTCATTAGTAGTGCACATGGTTTGCATCTGGCATCTTCCTTTAAAGAATTTCAGGTAACTGGGAAAGACCTTCCTCTGCCTGAGACCCTGGAGAGTTGCTACCGATCAGAGTGGAACATTTTGATCCAGAGGGACTCATGGGCCGATTTGGTATGAATAAAATCCATATGTGCGTATGAAGTTGATAAAAATGATCCATGTGTGGTTGTCGTTCGAGTTGATTTTGACAGTGACTTTTGACTCAGCATCGTGCTCATCATGTTTAATAATTTGTCTGTACTTCAGCTGCTACATCCTATACCAATTTATACAATGTCCTTAACTTCCCTGCTGGGGTTGTGCCTGTCAGCACTGTTACATCGGCTGATGAAGAAGAACTCAAACACTACAGAGGGCATTATGGAGACCCTTGGGACAAGCGATTCAAAAAGGTCAGTGTGCAGCACCAAAGGAGTCCTTTGCCTTCTATCTGCATATCCTTTGCAACTCTTTCTTTCTCTCTGTCTTCAGGCTGTTGAAGATGCTGTTGGGCTCCCGGTGTCCATCCAGTGTGTGGCTTTGCCTTGGCAGGATGAATTGTGCCTTCGGTTCATGAAAGAGGTGGAGACTGTTGTCCACGGGAGGAGAACAAAAATATGATCTGTTGCACCAGAATACAGCAACAATATAGACTTGCAAAACAAAACAGTCCCATTTCATGAGACCAGAGCATTTGTGTATGTGTGGTATTTTCCCCCTTCAGCCAACAATACCAAGCCTGCCAGGGTTAAACAAAAATAAACTTTGTTTACAAGATGGAACATAGGATTGAACGGATTTTAAACTAATAAACATCAGAATGTTTCATGGTATCAGAACAGGTTTGTAATCGCTGTCTCTCTCTGCTTCCTTTCCTCAGACGGTCAAAAAACCCTTCTCCTTCAGCAGCTCACCAGAGCTGCCTTTTCTCTCTAACGGACACTCCCATTGGTCCAGCATTCCACCTTCTCCCATTGACTCTCAGGAGAGGTGGAGCTGGAGCCAGTCATGTCCACCACACCTTAGTCATTCTAAGCAAATGATTTTGTTTCTTCATGTTTAAATGTTTACCAAAGAGCAAAATGGTTGTTGTGGGTTTTCCGGGCTGTATTGCCGTGGTCTTGGCATTGTAGTTCCTGACGTTTCGCCAGCAGCTGTGGCTGGCATCTTCAGAGGTGTAGCACCAAAAGACAGAGATCTCTCAGTGCAAAAAAAAGAGCAAAATATTGGTAGATATCTAGTGCAAAGCCATGAGAAAAAAAGTACAAAGCTTGCCTCACTCTAGGAAGGCAATATAATTCCTGCCCAGTTTATTCTAGTAAATTGGACATGTGATTTTTCTTCTTCTGGAAATTCATTAGAAAAATTAGACCGGCCATTTAATTTATTTATTCATTTATTTAAAACATCTATTACTCACCTTTCTGAAATAAAAAGATCTTCAGCTGCCTCTTGAAGATCAGCCGTAAGGGTGCCAGGTGCACCTCCTTGGGGATGTTCCATAATCGTGAATTGCCCACTGAAAAGGCCCCCTCTCATATTAAGAAGGTGGGCTTCTTCAACTAATGGGACAGTCAGGAGGGCCTCTCCCTCTGATCTTAATTCCCTGGCAGGAACATATGGGAGAAGATGGTCCTTCAGATACCCCAGTCCCAAGGATATGTAGGACTTTAAAGGCCAAAAACAGCACCTTGAATTGTGCTTGGGAGCAATTGATAGCCAATGTTAATTGTTGTAATAAGGATCACATGTTCCCGATAGCGAGTCCCCAACCAGTGGTCTAGCCACAGCATTCTGCACTTGTTACAGCTTCAGAACACTCTTCAAGGGTAGCCTCAAGTACAGTGCATTGCAGTAGTCAAATCTAGATGTTTCTAAGTTGTGGATCACTCTGGCTAGATCTGACTGAGTCAGCCGCAAATAACACACCAACCGAAGCTATGCAAAAGTGCATCGAACCACTGCATTTTGAATCAATATTGAAATTCAGCAGGATTTTAGTCCAGTGGTACCTTAGAGACCAAAAGGATTTTCAGAGTGTACGCTTTTGAAAGTCAGAGATTCCTTCTTTAGGTGTCTGAAGAAGAGAGCCCTGACTCTCGAAAGCTTACACTCTGAAAATCTTGTTAGTCTCTAAAGTGCCACTGGACTAAAATCCTGCAATTCTACTGCAAACCAACACAGCTACCACCCTAACTATTGAAATTCAATTGTACTAATCTTTCCACATACCTTCTTGCCAACAGGGTATATTCCATATGTCAGTTTGGTGCAGGATTTCTGCCTCCTCCTACTATTGCTCTTGCTTTCTTAGATTGCCTCCCTCCCCATGCAAACTCGTTACCACCTATAAAGTAAGAAAAGCATAGAGTAGTTGGTATCAGATTATTATTGAACATATATGCTTACTGACTCATTTCCTCAAGGGGGACTGAAATTGTTAGGATCATTCCCTGGAATTTGGACCATAGCATCTCAGTGACTAGGAATAGCTGAACTCATGAAATATTTATATTTCTGTCCTGGGAGGGGATCAAAAATCCCCCCCCCCAATCATTAAACAACTCCAGTGTCATGTAAGCTAAGAAGTGAAATGTGGCTCATGCATAGTGTCTGGTCTGTTCTACACATACAACAGAGTGAGCTGATAGAATTTGGGGGTGGAAGAATAGGCCATACCAGTTTAGATGTAGATGTGGTGTCATGTGTTTAATGCTTCCCCATTTTAAACACTCCCAGTACATAAAAAATAACACGTTAAGTAGAAAATTTCTGCTCTAATTCTTCACACATTGTACTAGTTTACCATTTTCAGGGAGTTTGGAGTATCTGAGAATTTTGTCACCCCCTACATACAGTCTAAAGTGATGCTGTCCGTTCTAACACAACAGAGTGAGCTGATAGAATTTGGGGGTGGAAGAATAGGCCATACCAGTTTAGATGTAGATGTGGTGTCATGTGTTTAATGCTTCCCCATTTTAAACACTCCCAGTACATAAAAAATAACACGTTAAGTAGAAAATTTCTGCTCTAATTCTTCACACATTGTACTAGTTTACCATTTTCAGGGAGTTTGGAGTATCTGAGAATTTTGTCACCCCCTACATACAGTCTAAAGTGATGCTGTCCGTTCTAACATGTCAGCACTCTTTCATCTCATTATTGCCTAATTCTGCTGCATGTCTAGACCAAGGGTGGTTCCTCACCACACAATGTGCCTCAATTACTATCAAGTGATCACAGTTATAACCGTGGTTCCAATGTTTGTGTTACTATTTCCTCTTTGCCTCCTAGAAGGGGAGGTGAAACTGACAGAGCCTTCTGGAGGCAAAGAGGAAATTAACAAACCCACTGAGCTGAGATCTCCCTGGCTCTGTAGAGAGGGGAAATTGACAAAGCCTTCCAATCTCTTTTAAAACTCGGCTTCCTGGCCATCATTGTGACTCCCTTCATGTGCTCCTCCTTGTATAATTCGTCTCTTGTAGCTTGGCTCTCAGAATAACATGTTTTCCTGTGTGTTTTGGAGAACACAGTTCTGCTTGGCAACCAGCTTGCCAAATGAATCATTTTAAATATTCGTTGTTTTTTTCAATGATCAATACTATCACACTAGTATGAACTGGTGCCATTTCTGTTTCTACCTTGAGGTGACATTCCAGGTATTATGACATAATAGTGTTACTCAGCTCAAACAGAAAAAAAATATGGTAGTATATTTACCTTCAGTGACAGCAAGCAGAAATGAAAGTAGATTCATTATCAAAATAGAACAGAGCCCTGCGTGTGTGGGAAAATCCAAGCCAAAAATTATTCCAAAAACACAATATCCATGGATGTGTGGATTTTCCATTGAAATTTGCATAATGCTTGCTTATACTAGAACAACAGCTTGAAATAACTGATTTTCTGCCTTTACATATAAAAGTGTGTACTAAATTATTATTATTAATAATAATAATAATAATTGTGCTTACATACAGCTCTTCTAGACAGATTAGTGCTCCACCCAGAGCGGTGAACAAGTTAGTGTTATTATTATCCCCACAATGCAACTGAGGAGCTGGGGCTGAGAGGAGTGGCTTACCCAAGGCCACCTACTGAGCTCATGGCAGGAGTGGGATTTGAATCAGTAGAGTGCTGGTTTGCAGCCAAACCACTGGATGACAGTGTCTGTCTTAGAAATGATATTAAGTGGAAAATCAGGTAGGAACCATTGAACCTTGTATACTTCCCTTCCTTTTTGCAGCCTTGGTGCCCCTTGGATGTTGTTCATGTGGGTCCCAATCTCTGGCATAGCCTTTTTGGTGGCCTAGGGTCCTCCTTGTTTCAGTATAGAAAAGCTGGTAAGTTGCAAATAAGCAAAAAAGAGAGTGTTGAATGGGTTAGGTAAGACAAATGGAAGTCAATTTTGATGAATTAAAATCCTAATATAAGCTTGCACTTCCCTGAAAGGGAAACTCCAGCCATGCCTGTTAACCATCTCATACAGCCAGCAAGCATTCAAGCTGGTTGTCCCTCTGCTACTGAACCCATCTAGGCAAATTCCTGGAGGATACCATCTACATTAGACACTTCATGCAAGCCCAAGATGCTGCTATAGCTCGTGAGAGCCAAATGGTGGAAGCATCTGAAGACTTCCAAGCAGAGAAGAAGGGGAGGGTCTTGCCAGTTGCATGTTCTTTATACTGGCTTGGATCCAGTGATGCTCAAGCAGAAACAAAAATGAATTTAGCAATGTTCTGCTTGCATAAGATCTTGTCCAACACCACATTCCTCTCCCTATATATTATAGTGCCCCAAAATCTTTTTCTTACATTTCTGCTTCTGCAAGAGCTCTAGCACAAGTGGAGTTTTTGCACTGGATCCAACCCAATAAATCTTATTGGAGAACTAGTATTTAGAAATACAGTTTTGAAGAATTTTGTATTCACTTTCCCCTGAGAAAGAACTATTTTATCACACACACACTTTTTTCAAGTCCCCTCACATGCTTTGTTCTTCTTCATACATTTAGGAATGCACACAAGCAGGCTCCAAATTCTTTCCTTCTTTCTTGACTGGAACAGAAGGAGGGTGAGATTCACCCCACCCCCTCAGAATATTGGGCTATAAGGGAAAAGGGCGTGGGTGGCAATTGCCCAAGAGGAGAGCATGAATCAAAAGAGGATAGCGTATGCACGTAACAGTCCACAAGTTGCGGGATGCTGCTGCTGCTCTCTCTCTCTCTCTCTCTCCCCCCCCCCTCCAAAAGTGTTGTGTGACAGCTCTGCAAATGAGTTAGGGATTCTAACTGAAAATACAATTTAACAGAGCTGTTCATTCCCCACACACCCTTCTGGAAGCTGCTCAAACCAGTTGTCACTCACATAGTCCGAAATATAGGGATCAGTTGCTGAATTGGACTAAGAAGATGACAGATGATGCCTCTGCATGCAGGAATGGAGTTAACTTCGTCTCATGGCTGGAAAGGAAGTTTAGAGACTTAAAACAGAATTAACCTTGGAGAGGAGTGAAAAACAAAGCAGCAACACAATCGTATGGCCTTGTGTAGATAAGAAGAGCCATCCAACCTATATCAATAGATAACCCATATCTAACTCATATCAATAGATACTATGTGTTGAAGTGCAGAGAATGGCAGGAATGTCCACAACTTCACAGAAGTGAAGATACGGTTCAAGGATGGGTATATTGGTTGAGGGCCAAAAAGATAGTCATATGTATGAGAAACTTGTAATCTCTATTTTTACAAAGACTTTGTTAAGATTAAAAGCAGGAATGAACTAACAATTTTCATATATTTTAAGATGATGTTTCAATTATAGATAAATTTGTACGGTATTTGAAGTTAAGATTATTAGTTAACCTCTAAAATAAAGGATTACATTTTATTTATATTGATGCATAAGGATTAGAGTATCAAGTACAGTCATACAGCCACAGTGGTGCAGGGATTGTGGTTACATTTCATTTTGGTATAGGTGGTAGGGCCTGGGAATCGGACAAAATGGATAATGGAATTTAGCTAATGTAAGGAGTAGGACAGAATATATGGGTGGAAGACTGACAGAAGCTGACCAACAGGAAGGATAGAAATTCTGGTAAGATTATGAAGGTGAATTCCTTGAAAGAGGAGGATGAGAAGGACGAAACAAAAATGAGGCTAACAGCATGTGGAATGAAGCAATGAAGGGTTGAGAATATCTTTCTTTGGAAAAGGATTTAGAATTGTAATCAGCTAAACTGCTGGCCATAAAGCATGTTGGAATGTCAGGAAGAATTTGCTGATGAAAAACAACATGCTGCCTGTGAGTGTCTGCAGATCCCTACCTAAGCGAGCTAGCAAGATAATTGCCTAGAGGTTGTCTGCTCCTGGACATACCAGCTTCTCTTTTGCCAACTGCTTGGAAGTGACAGCTGCTGGGTGGGATTACAAATTGCCACCCATTTCCATTCCTTGTTCTCTCTGCCTTTTAGCTCTCAGGAAATCAGGGCTCTAGCAGCTTCTGCTTAAGGGCTGCAAGAACATGGCTCTAGAGAAAGTAAAGGGGCTCTTCCCGGAGGTGGAGGTTGATAGGCGCATTGTCTCAGCTGTACTTTGTGGGTCAGCTACTGTCATCTTGGTGTCAAAATGGATGGGCCAGAGACAGGTCCAGAAGAAACTTGAAGAGGCCAAGAGGAGACGAGAACTTGGCTTCCAACGAATGGAGAAGGCAGCAAAACAGTTTAAACAGCAGGTATGTTTCCCTTTGGGAGAAGGGGTATATGTAACAGGGATTGCATGCCAGTTCAAAAAAGCAGACAGTGTTTGTTTTATTTATGTGTGTGGGCCAAATCTATAATTTCTGCAACACACAGTACTACAAAAATTTGTGATTGTTACAATTTTTTAAAAGAACTAAGGGTATGAAAAGTGGCAATACATGCCAGGTAGACTATTGTAGTCATAGCTTATTCCCCCAAATATATTTTATACTTGAAATTCTAGGGCAGTGCCATTCATACCACCACCACCCTGCTTCCTTCAGCTTAGATTCTTTGGGAAAGTTCCTGATATGTACACCCTGACTAACTTTATGAGTTTGCTGATCTGAAGCATAATGTTGAAAGAAAAGAGTGGTATGAAGTTTCTCTTTTTCCTTCTCCTCCCTTTAAAGAGGCAGCGTGACTGCACCTGTCTCTGGCCAGTTGCTGGCTGTTAACACTTCATCATTCAGTACAAGACAGCTAGCTTTAGATTATTTGACAGTTGCTGGTGCATGATGTCAGTGCAAGGCTAGAGGTCAATATGTGTCTGGATATAAAGAGGAACTGCTTTCCTCTCCCCCACTCCCCTTCTTGCACAGGATTGAGTACGTGCTCTGAATGGGGAAAAAAATCAATTCTTGTTGCTCAGCTTTAACTCAAAGGCTATGTCGGAATACCACCCAGATCTCTTTTTAGAGTTCACATGATACTTGCTTCTTCATTGCTCTTCAGTGAAAATGAGATTCTGTTTATGAATGATAGTAAAGAGTCCAGTAGCACCGTTAAGACTAACCACTTTACTGTAGCATAAGATTTTGAGAACCACAGTTCTCTCCATCAGATGCATCTGACAAAGAGAACTGTGGTTCTTGAAAGCTTATGCTACAGTAAAATTGGTTAGTCTTAAAGGTGCTACTGAACTCTACTATTTTGCTGCTACAGACTAACATGGCTAACTCCTCTGTTTATGAATGTACACTTTCTTCTACACAGAGAGCTATTCCTACTTGTTCCATAATAAAGGAACCATCCCTGGAGGTTCCTGTTGTAGTAAAGAGTTTCAGAACTTCTGATTATCATAGTCCTGAAATACAAGGTGCTTCCATCTGTGACCTAATATGTTGAAAGACGTATAAAATTGGTTCTGAGATCAAATCTGAATGTCACTATAGAAATTTTACCTCAACATCTGAAATTTCTTTGTTTGGCACTGTTATCTGGCTAAGACCTTATGTAGATTTATGTAAAATGCTGCTATAAACTAGTTATCAAATACATTTAAAAAACTCCATTTAGGAGATTATTGGAAAAGTTCTTTTTGTCTGGGGAGAGTTTATGCATAGTCATGATGCTTGCAACCCTAAGCAGTATTAAGTCCATTGAAGTCTAGGGTGAAACTAGAATGGCATTGTTAGTCACTCACATGCACTCAGTAGGACTGAATGTTATGTGCTTACACTCTCAGGAAGAAATAAAATTGACCAAGAAGACATTACATTCATCATAGGCAAACAACATAAAATTGGTCAAGTCTGAGTTTTAGTTCAGGGCATTTGAAATTAGGACTTGATTAGCCTACCAAAGAAGCCAAACTCATGATACAAGTATTCTGTAATCATGTGACAAAATACCAAGTAGGGGGAGATCAATTTGCTGCCAAAATCTGGAGTCATAAACCCATCCTTGTCCCCCAACTAGCTGTCATCTTTCCACCAATTTGCTAGATGGTTACTGAACATTCGTGTAAGACTATCCCTGTTGCCATGTCTCTCTTGTCTTGGAATGACTGGCAAATAGCTGCCAGCCTTTAAATATATGAAAGCACATTTTGGTTCTAATATAATGTACCAACATGATTTTGCCTGTATCACAAAAAGTGAAACAATATTTGCTTCTTGCTCCAGAATCCAGGAGTAAAAGCTGTACCAATTTTGTCTCTTCCTCTTGTGGAACTGACTGCAAAGTTAAGAGATGGTACCTTGTCTCCAGAAAGTGTCCTATATGTCTACATTGAAAAGGTAAGACTGATCAGCTGTCAGTACAAAACCCAGCGCTTCTCTCCATGAATCTCAAAGTACTTTACATAATTCAGCTCAGTATCTATCTAGCTGCCAGTCAATCTGTTTAAATTATTAACCAAGCTAACCCAAAATTTGCTCCAAGAAAAGACAGATTCTGCTGGCTGCGCAAATTAAGTGGATTTACCAAATTATGCAAATAATGTATGCTTATTTTATTTTGCCATGTGTTTATTTTATTTTGATTATGCTGATCATGTGCGAAGATAAAATAGAGTTCACTGAAGGTATGCCTTCAGATCATTTGAAGTACTGGTAGCTCAAACTTACTTGGTGTTAAGATTTCTCTAGGTATAGCCCACATAGTCTGAATTTTATCATCACAGCAATAAGGACTAAAACCTTTAACAAAATTAAATATACCCCATCCACTTCACATACACACTACTGAATTCTTTTCTCAATACAAATTCAGGACTTGTATGCCATAGTTATGAAACACGAAAACTCACATTCCTTTTTTGCAATTTTTTTTCAATTAGTAAAGTTTTCCGAACTATACCCTTGGTACAAAATCAGGAAGGTTAATCTACTAGCATACACGTAGGTGCTTTTGGATGATACTGGAGAAAGTGTGGGATAAACCTGCAATAAATAAATATACCCCATTATTACCGACTGTCTGATTTTCATCTGGCCATTCTTCCACAGAACTCAAACTTCCACTCCCCTGTTTTCTCTTTAGGAGCCCCGTGAGGTAGTTTAGGTTGAGTGACTATGGTCTGTGGTTACCTTGTGGTCACCTTAAATGTTAGACATGAATTCAGTACTTAGTTGCAATGTGTAAGCATAGTGAGATGTTATTCCTTTTAAATAGGTATCTTGGAGGATATGCTAGACTGATCCTAGTTTCACTACTAGGCTAATAATGTTTAAAAGGTTAATGAAAGTCTACCATCCCTCCACCCCCCTACATCTAAGGCATGTAACGGACTTAGTCCTTTTATACGCTGTGTGACCCTCAGAGTTATTTTCAGCTCCAAGAGATTTATTATGGCTCCTAACAGCTAAGCTACAAGGGATTTCCTTTTTTGGAGCTGCTTGGTTTCGAGGCTTGTGGGTGGGAGCAAGGCCTTTGCCAAGTCAACATAGCAGCTGCTTGACAGTTGGCAATGTAGGTTTAAGTGCACAAAATTGCATGTAATTTTGTGTATGCTGGGGATAAACAGCAGATCTGTGTGTGTGATTGGCTGGCCTGTGCAAAGGGTAAGACAGTGGTTCCGAAGTTTTCACTCCATCTTTAGAACCAGTTCAGTCATAGATATGGGAATTATTCTTTATTTTCTCCTTGTGTTATCAAAATTATTGTGAAAACATTATATTTGAGGAGACTAGACAAAATCTGAGATTCCTCTGTTCTCAACAAGGAATAATTTGTTTTCACAAAATACTAGAACGATCCTGGGCAGACTTGACTGATACTAAAATCTTTTTATTCTGGTATAATAAAAAATCGTATCTTTTGAGCCGGCCTCCTGTAGATGGAAAAACAACAATTAGATGCTCCTGAAAGTAGTGGCTGTTTGCTAAATTAGAATCCTAAACAGAGTTACATCCGTCTAAGACCATTGATTTCAGTGGACTTAGAAGCATGTAACTCTGTTTAGGCTTTCACTGTCATTCTCTTAACTTCTTTGAGCATCAGCTTCTTAATATAAACTTTAGCAAGAGACCCGGATAAGCTTTCTGCTGGGAGTTGCCAGCTGTTTTCTCTCTTTCAGTACCATTTCCATAAACAATGCCATAAGGTAAATCAACACAATTTTACCAAGACATAGCAATTCTAGGACTGACATTAGAAGCACAAGTAGCTCATAGGAGCATGTATTTAAGACAACAGGTAGTATGCAAGGCAACATAGTGGTGAAGTCTGTGTTCCTTAACTCATTAGCGAAGCATCCCTATAATACAAAAGCCTATTTAAATAATTCAGTTTTGCATTGTTTGTGGAAAGGTAGGAATGGGGGCTCTCCTGGCCTTCTCAGGCAGGCCGTTCCACAGAGAAAGCCTATGTATGGGCTGCTGTTGGAACAGGGGGTTAGTGACTTGTGAGGGGATTAAGGGAAATATTGCAAGAGACAAGCTAACTGTATTTCAGTAGGCTGAGATTCTTGGATCTAGTAAGAAGTTCCAAATGAAATCATTTTATTTTTCTCTCTTTTGCAAAAACAGCCTTTCCTTCCAATAATGCTGGGGTGTATGAGAAATTGTACCTATTCTGGATTAGACTTCAGCTATCCTATACTATAAATAATTATTTCTTGCTTTATCCACCAACCCAATCAGCACTGAGAGAAAATAAACTTATTCCTTTTGTTGTGGAATAAAGGGGTTGATGGGAATCACTGCGGGGGGGGGGGGGGAGGTACTAGAAATTGCCTCAGATTCCGATTATAGGTCTTCAAGTTTCCGCTGAAATACCAGCACATAGTCCAGAACCTATATTTATTAACATTGCCTCACTGATCCTTTGCAACTCAGGCCACAACAAAATCAACTTGGTCACTGCAGTACATACTGACAGCATTAGTAGAATGTTACTGTGCTCATATCTCTCTCATTTGAAGCTTGTTGTGTTAGCTTAAACTTAATATGTTTAATTGGCTCCAATAGTATGACCTAATATTAATTCTCAGTTATATTGTACCTCATTATGAAACATCAATGTGATGTGTTGTAAATCTTAGAATTAAAAATAAAATTTGGGGATAAAAAAAAAACCTCAGTCACTGCCACTGGAAGATGTGATGGGAAAGGGTGGGGAGCCAAGAAAGCCCCTGGCCATCAGAAAGGCATTTTCAGGGAAGTATGGGCAGGTAAGGGAAAAACCTAAACAGCCCTTCCTGCCCACTGGTTCTCCCCTGCAAGGGTCTCCTGCTCCTACAATAGTACCTGCATTCAATACTGTATACCTTGCCCTACATCTGAAGGTGGATGCAGACAACCATTTGCACTGTGGTGGAGCTGCTATCTGCCTGAGCAGCCTGATACTGATGAGTCCGCCCAGTCCATTGCTTGGAGGCAGGAAGCCTCATACTCAGCTGGCAATGGAAAACTGTAAGTGACCCCGGAGTTGCTGGAGCTGGGATACAGTAGGAGGGAAGAGTCCAGCAATTATCTGGAGCAAGAGAAAAAGGTCTTACATGGAGTGGGGGGAGACCAAGGCTAAGGAAAAGGGCCAGCTTGACTGAACACTTGAATGGGATATATGGGAAATGACATCCATCCAGCTTAGGGGAAGGATGGCCTTCATGTGGCAGAGGAACGCCTGGTGCAGACTGTAGGACTGCAACTCACATCTATATCTACAAATACAGGTACTATATTGCACTCTGCTTTCTTTGAAATATTATTCCATGGAGGCAGTCATGTCTATCCTTACTGCAGATGGTTGATTTAATACCTTTTTCATCCTAACCAAAACTACTCTGTGGAGAGATTACTATCTGTCATGCCTGTCATATGGTGAGGAAAACTTTCCAAAACACTACGACATTTTTCTGATTTTCTTTACACAGTACAATATAGACAACTGGATCTCTACACAGTGCTTTATAAAAGGCTTCCTTGCTTCAAAAATAGAATTAGGAGTGTGTGATTTGGGTTTCCAATTCAGGTAAAGTACACAGGGAACTAATTGGGGGGCTGGGGGTGACAGGCAGCTTCCCCCCTCACCTTGGTATGCTCCAAATCTTTATGGAGCATACTGAAGCAATTTAAATACCCGAGATATTACAGATCAAACCAAATTTTTTCCTGGTGCACACCCCTTGTCAAAATCTACCTTTAGTTGTCTTCAGACTTGGAATATTTTAACTACAGCAATCCAGTATATATTGTTAAGATGTACCACAAATATACCAGTATCTGTACTATCTGAGAAAAAGACTTCCTATGTTCATATGTTCAGTTATCTGTAAATAAGTACAAACACTGCTATTAGGACCTTTAGATGTTATTCCACTAACTCACCTCTTTCTCTCTCTCTGGTTTTTTTTTTTTGGTTGTTGTTTGTTTCTGCCAACACAAAGGCATTAGAGGTAACTCAACAAATCAACTGTGTGACAGATTTCCTTCCAGAGTGTGAGGAACAGCTTCAGGAAGTGAAAAAGGAGGAGAAAGGATTGCTTTATGGAGTTCCTGTCAGTATCAAGGAAAATATTGCCTGCAAGGTACTTAGGACATTTAGTCCAGAATAGCAAGAGAGAGGGAAATATTAAAAGTTAAATGAGCCTGTGGATCTCAAGTTAAGATTAGTACACATTTTAATATTGGTATTCATATCATGATTAGATCAGCTGTATAGATAATGTTTTAAAGGACAATCTCACTGTTCATTATTCACATATGATGCTGCTATTCCCTCCTTGGTCATCATTGTTCCTTATTGCCCCTGCAGCTCTGTCACTAGACCCCTAACCAGCTGAGGATCAAATTGGAGGATCGCAGCCTTTGTGCTGCCTTACATTAATAACACTCCAATTGTCTTTATAGAGTATATTCATCCAGGTACACATTTTACCTTTCATGAAGTTTTCCCATATGAAATGGACATTTAGAGGGAGGAGAAGACAGAGAAGGAATACTAGTAATACATCCTATGTATATTAAAAAAAAAAGATTTCAGAATGGAAGCGTCAGTTGCCTCACGAGATTATTATCGATTTTTCATCTAAGAAGACTCGGGACACCATCTTATATAATTCGTACAATGTGGACTTGGACTTTCTGGGTAACAAGGTTAAGATATTGAAGGACGTTCCATTTTTAGCTCGGAAAAGAAGTTTCAAATATAAAAGGTTTGCAGCTCTTCTGAGGAAGCGTGAAATAAAATACAAATGGTTATTTCCGGAAGGCATCTGGTTCAGTTATAAAGACCAAGCCTACAAGATAACATCGGAAGTACAGCTGAAGGACTTTGTGTTTAATCATCAAGAGTTCCAGCAAGGAGAGGATATAGAATCTGAAGGGGGGAATGGGGAGGAGGGAGTGAGCGCAGCTACTGTAGCTGTTCAGAGAGAGCTGCGATCGAGACGCAGGGGGGGAAGAAGACCTGATCCTGACTGTAGTTCGTATTTTATAAGATCTACCAATCTAATAGCATATTAGAAAGTTTAACTTTAAATGATTGTATTATGAAGGGAATGCAATACTTGTAGATGTAGTGTGTGTGTTTTATATGTTGTTTCTTCTCTTTCCCCCTGTTCCCTTTTTCCCTTTTTTGTAGTTTTTGAGGTTAGTAATTAAAAATAAAAAAATTATATAAAACAAAAAGATTTCAGAATTTCAGGTTATAACAAACTTTTGTACCACAGATTTACTCATTATATTAAGTGGTAGCTCTAACTGTACACCTGCAAATATTCCAGTTATGTAAACACAATCTCCACCACTCTATAAATTCCCCATAAATATATTTCTGAAGTCACCCTTAATGGAAATGTTTCATGATATTGCTGAATAATTTTGGGCTTGCTATTGTGCTCCTTTAGAACAAAATTCTGCCCTGAGTTTCCATTCTAATGCCTTGAGTGCCTTTGTGGAAAACTGGCAACAGGTGACAGGTGCCTCTCTTACATTATTTCTCTTTCCTTAAAGGGCCACCCCAACACAATGGGATTGGTGAAATATCTGGACAATCCTGAGCCTGATGACTCTGTAATAGTTAAAGTTTTAAAGAAACAAGGGGCAATTCCATTTGTAAGGACCAACACCTCACAAGGCATATTGAAGTAGGTGATATTCCTTCCTTTATAGAATTTGTGTGTATTTCTGATGCACGCATGGACAATGTCACTCTTAGCAGATTTCTCTTTTTTTTTATGTGTTTCCTTTCTCCTCTGCCTTTAGCATCAACCTGATAATCAGAAATTTAGGATGTGAAATTATCCCCATCATATTATTTCTGTGCCAGGAAAAAAGCATCTGTTAGGTCTAGCTGTATTCCATTGGGCACAGCAAACTTTGCAGCACCAGTTTACTTTGTGAAGAAGGGAGAGAGGAGTGAAGTCTTATTTATTTATATATTACTGGTTGTCAAAGCTGAGAAGAAATGAGTGAGAAGCAGCCTTTAGACTTCAGCTTAGCACATGTTTTACTGGTCCATGACAATCAGAAAGCACAGATTTAGCATAAGCTGCACAAAACTCCTCATTTTAACCCAACACTGATTAATGCTGTCAAAAATTTGTCTTTATCTTTTCCATATTACTGAACAGTCAAACCAGGTTACAAAGACACCTTTATCCTGTGAAAAGTGCCTTTTAATCATCTTAAATTGATGCCACTTACCATCTCAATTTGAATTCAATTATTTAATGTTGTTTGTGACTTCATCATACCTAGGTCTGTGCTTAGTCTGTAGCTATGATAGGGTTGCCAGGTATGGCCTGGCAAACAGCAGGAGAAGGGGGCCATGAGGGCAACCATAGGTGGAAAAACCTAGAATCAACATCACAGTAATCACACCCCTCCAAGAATTGCCAGAAACAGTTTCCGGCGATTCTCCAGAAGTGACATCCGTCTTCTCTACGAATCGCTAAAAACTGTGGTTTCACCATAACATTTCTGGTGATTCCTAGACAAGCATGATGTCACTTGATACCACTATTTATTGTACATTATCCTTCTGGACAACTTTTAAGAGTAAGAACTGGAAGGCACTGTTCTATGGTGGTTTCAGTCCTGCCTCAATAACAGTTATTGGGAGTATACCATATTAAAAAAGGTCTGGAAGACAGCAGTAGAGGGAGACAGACAAATCTGCTTGTGAAGGAAGTTCCAAATTTTTGGCACTACAGCTGAGAAGACCATGTTTGGGTTGCCCCCTGTCTATCCTCATGTGGCAGGAAGCAGAGTCTTTGAAGATGACCAGAGTGAGAGGTAGGTTCATATGAGAGAAGACAGTTCTTAGGGTATGCTGAGCCCAAGCTATATAGGGCTTTAAAAGTCAGTACCAACTATATAATTATATTTCAGAAGTCACCCTTAATGGAAACATTTCATGATATTACTGAATAATTTGATTATTCAGTATATAGGACTTTAAAGGTCAAAACCAGCACCATGAACAGGGCCAGAAGCAAACTGGGAACCTCCAAGCCAGTATAGATGGAACAATACTGGAGTGATATGGTCCCTACAACCCACTCCAGTCAGCATTCTGGCCACAGCATTCTGTACCAACTGTACCTTCAGGACAGTCTTCAAGGCAGCCCCACATAGAGTGCATTGCAGATGGAGATGATGCTGACTGGAAAGGCTAATGCTTTGGAGGGATTAGACTCGCTTGTTTTGGATGGAGCAATGTTCAGAGCTGGTTAAGAGCTTGGTGGAGTGGTTATGGACCCAACCTTCCTGTTTTAAAAGCATGTTCATGTGGTGGCCAAGAGTGCCTTCTATCACCTGCACCTGGTTCACCAACTCTCATTTTCTTAGTCTCAGCCAGCCTGGCCATGCTAATTCATGCTTTTGTAACCTCAGTTGGACTACTAAAACATGGAGTTAATGGGCATTTTCTTGGGGTGGGGCTAATGTTTTATTGTATTATGATTAGTCTTAATTTAAAAATGTAAGCCATATTAAGTCACTTGGGAAAGGCAGGGTATTGATATTTTAATAAATACATATTGAATAACTAGTACCCTAATGGCAGAATGTATTATATCACCATTGTGGTATAGTGATTACATTGTTAGATTTTGATAAGAAAGATGACAAAATCTGGTTTCAAATTCTCATTCTTCCATGAAGATTACGGGATGATTTTTACTAGTCACTTTATCTCAGCCTAAGGTACCTCACAAGGGAAGAGACAGCCATGTAGCCTGACTTGAACTGTCCTGGAGCAAGGACAGATAAAAGTAGTAGTAGTAGTAGTAGTAGTAGTAGTAGTAGTAGTAGTAGTAGTAGTAGTGATAATGCATTTTGCTAATGCATTTTGTTATTGTGTTAGTTTAAGATCATTAAGGTAGGCTCCCTTGTAGTGCCTTGCTGATGTTGTTATATTATAGTGAGTGTGGATTTTATGTGTGATCCAGATCTATACCATGCCAAAAAGAGTGCAATGCTATGAATCTTGAAGCCCTAACTTATAAATCCTTTCCCATTCTACTCAGCATTGACTGTGGCAACACACTCTTTGGGCAAACCTTGAATCCTTTCAACCATAAGAAAACCTCTGGAGGATCCAGTGGTGGAGAAGCAGCTCTGGTTGGAGGAGGAGGGTCTGTTATTGGAATCGGGACAGATGTGGCTGCAAGTATTCGGGTACCATGTGGCTTTTGTGGGGTCTGCGGGTTCAAACCAACTGGCTATAGGCTGAGGTAGGTTTAACAGTTTTGTGTAGTGATTAAGAGTGGCAGGACTGGAGAACCGGGTTTGATTTCCCACTCCTCTGCTTGAAGCCAGCTGGGTGGCCTTGGGTCAGTCACAGTTTCTCAGAGCTCTCTCAGCCCCACCCACCTCATAGGTGATTGTCATGAGGATAATAATAACACACTTTGTAAACCTCTGTAATGACTGTGTGTCATTAAATTGTCCTGGAGGGCAGTTTATAAATCGAATGTTGTTGTTGCTTGTTGCTGCTGCTGCTGTTGTTATTACAGGAAAAAACTGAATAGAAGAGAGGGGCAATTTTTGTTGATTCTCCCTTCCACTTTAATTCCACTTTTGGGGACAGCTCAATGGGCTGCTGCAGAAGAAGATAGCAGGAACATCCTGTTGCATGAATTTTGCTCCGCTTGCTGTAATTTGGATCCAACTCATAATCTTTAATTCATATAAAGAGAGGCCATTAGTTAGTACTTAGGATGACTGGGTATATACCAAGACCCAAAGGTCAGTAAAGAATCCAGTGAATCAGCAGCACTGCCATTGTCACTTCTGGTGATGTCCCCACAGGGGCTGGAGGCCCATGAGAAGATGAGAATGATGTTCACTACATAGACCTTAAAGTGATTTCTGACTTAGTATGTTCCATTCCTCCCCCCTTGTCACTAATGGCCCCAAATAATGAAGTTAGTATTGCCTGATCAGGATGTTCTTCCCCCAGCCCCAAATATGTATGTGTATTGTGGTTCCTCACTAGAGAAGGAATTCCACTATTGAGGAATGTCACTGAAAACAAAGTCTGGTGCCTAACTATGTGAGGTCCAAACACCAACAAGGTTGCATTAAGAGTTCTTCTCCCTTCTTTGTCTAGGCAAAACTTTGAATGTCATGAATGAAAGCCCTTTTATAGGATGTTGATTTATACTCAGTTAAATGTTCTGAGAATTTGAAGATAAATGTGTCCTTCAGGAATGGCAATATAGAGATCCTGGCAGGGGGGGGAAAGGAAGGGAAGAAAGCCATATTAGCAACATAACTCCTAACTTTTGGAGTAAAAAAAAGTGGTCTGTGCCACTGAAAGTATTAAACATGGGGAAAGTCAAGAGCCTCTTTTCACTTAAAGCTCAAATCTCTCTGCAAATTGTTGTTAGTTCTGGTCTAGATTCTAAGAAGGGAAGTGAAATTGTTTGAATCCACAGCAGATGCCAGCTGCATAGCTAAAATGTCTGATCTGCTTCAATGAGGGAAGTTTGTCCTATAGATACCTGATATATGTGTATTTACAGAGGATGGAAAGTTAATTAGGCATAATGAAAAGTGCCTATAACACTTCTCTATCAGGAAAAACACTGAAGGTAATCTTTGTAGAATTTCAATGATTTCCTAGTGGCTTTCAGTTATTAGTAACATACTTTGACATATGTCACTTGCATTTCATGGCTTGGTCTCTTTGGCTCTCTCTGTCATTTGGCTTTTCTCCATCATTAATTTACTTTTCTCGTTTGCTCTTGTGCAGCGTCAAAGGTACTACCAGTCCTGTAGATGGAATGAACTCAGGTAAGCAAGTCTACTGATGATAAAATATAAACTAGAGTTGAACCTGTTACTTAGCGAATGGGAAAATTTTAAAACAAGTCAAACCCTTTGATGGATAGCAGTCTTCTGATAAGAAGAATGGGTTCAATATTGTGTTATATCAGATGCACTTTTATATCAACTGGCTTCCTTAGGCTCTGTAAGATTTCTAATTTTTTAAAACATGAGCATTAGGTCAATTTTTTAAAAAATGTATTCATTAGCCATGCAGGTGTGCAAACAAAACAAGACAAAAACAGGTGATGTGATTTTTGTTGATTTATAGTTACAGCTTAACTATACACAGTGCTTGGCATGCAAGCTGGGTGTCATTTAGGCCTGTGCTGAAATTGTGTTGATTTTGCTCACGGACAGAAAGTTGGAAAATAAAGTGAAAGTGCAGCTGTGCAAGTACTATTCATATTTCTCAATAATATTGCTTAGTATTTATTTAGACTACTTCCTCTATGCTCAGATTACTTCATATATACTAATAATTGTCTCACAGTAATCTTAACTGTACAGTAGCCTCTAAAGTAGCCTAATGAAGGTAATGTTTTTATCCCCTAATTATGGAAGAAAGGAGTGGGTTGCGATGACGTATGAGAGACATGGTCTTGTTTAAAAAGACCTTGACAGTGAGTTTAAATTCAAAGCAAAGCATTTGAGTATATAAAGAGACTACTATGTAAATATTACATATGTATTATACTTGCTTATATTCTGAACTGCTATAATTCATTTAGAAGTTTTTTATTTCTTTATTTACAGAATTTATACTCTCCCTTTTCTGACCTTATCAGGGTGTCAAGGTGCTAACAGATGAAAAACATACATTATAAAAACACATCTTAAAAACTATTAATACCAAACAAAAACCCATCATTCACACAATTAAAACCAAATTAAAATACACATTTTGAGCATACAGGGTATGTATTCCCCTGCATGACTCCCCCCATAACCTGTCATCCTACAGTTTTCCCTCCTGGGGACCTTGCAATCCTAGTGGGGAAGCAGGGGGAAAAAACCCTTCCCAAAAGCATTGGACTCCGTGTAAATAACCTCTGTGGAAGACGTCTAATTCTCAACCTGAATATATATCTGTATACTTAAATTAGGAAATTGCAGGCGTGTATAGACAAGACCAGTATTTTCACAAACTTTAAAAAGCCTGAGGTTTGCAGAAAAATCTGAAATCTTAAAAAAGTATATTGAAGAGTTAACTCCCCCCCCCCCATCTCATATTAATAGAAGTGGCTCCTATAGCTTTTAGAAAGGAATGCCCTCTAAGTGACCTTTGTAGCCATTTTTAGAGAACCACAATGGTATTGTTAGTCTTCAAGCTTCAGTTTCTGTCAGTAAAAGACTGGGGAAGGGTGCAGGGCCCACTGGACAACTTGCTACTATACAACTTGCATGACTCACCTAAGGGTGGCTGTTCACTAGTGTTCAATAGCAGCCACCTATGAAAGCCAGTGTGTGTAGTGGTTAGAATTTCAGACCAGGATCTGGGAGATCCAGGTTCAAATCTCCACTCTGTATGTCAGCTCACTGAGTGAAAATGGACAAGTCACACACTCACAGCATAACCTACCTCACACGTTTGTTGAGAGGATAAAATGGGGGAAAGGAGAATTATGTAAGCTGCTCTCCTCCATTGAGGAAAATGCCTGGGTATAACTGAAGTTAAAAAAATAGTAAATACAGCTGAATGTGGGGGCAAATAAAAGGATGGTTGATTTGTAGTGAGAAGGAGACAAGGAAGCAAAGAAAGATAAAATGGGGGCTGTCAGGAGGAGGATGTGGCAATCAGCCCCAAAGTTCCACCTGTCTCTGGGGCTCTGAACCAATCCTGAGGAATCTGCCCCGAATAAAGAGCCCTAGAAGTACACTAGATGGGCCGGGGGCGGGGGGGGGGGGCGGGGAGCCAGCTCTCTTTAAATAAGGAGAACTGATACTTCTTTTCCTCAGGTATGGGGCTTGTGTATTTTGATTTAGGTGAAATGAAACAGTATGTGAGAAGTACAACTTGATTCTCTTAAATCTTCACACTGCAAAATGCTGTACCCTTGGAACATTTTCTTTTAAAAATTAATTCTATTCGTAATGTATAACTTAATAATGCTTGATGATAACAACAAGCAAAATATAGTCTAAGACTGGAAAGGAAAATAGTCTAAGACTGGAAAGAAATACTCTCTTATAAGAGTATTTCTTTCCAGTCTTAGACTATAAATTCCAGTTAAGAGCAAAAAGATCCCATTTTTCTTTAAAGGAAACTATAGATAAGATTTCTTTGAAATATTTTAGCAGTAAGCATGTCTGTTTGCGTCAACTCCAATTAGCCATTCATTTCTTTTTGACATCACTGCTCTGCTGATGATGGTGTGCCTAGTTACTCTCAGTTGCTAATAAATGTTTTCATATTAATAATCTAGTCACTACTTGATAAGTCAAAAGAAGAATTAATGGATCCTATCTTCTTTTTTTAAAGGATTTTTTTTCAAAAGTAACACATTGTACACAAGGATCCTTCAACTTGGTATAGTCTCTCTCCCTTGGTTGTGGTTGATACTTCCCTGCATGCAAAAGAAAAGAAAAAAGCAATGATGGTTTACACTGGTGTTCTCCCTCAATGTGCAGTGAATAGGTGCTACATGAGAACTTGTCTTACCTCCCCAGGAAGAGACTGTTCTGGAGATGATAGAAAATTTTCCTTGTCAATCTCATGGCACTGGCAGGATCTTCCAGGTACAACCTGGTGTTCCGAGTCACACTTGAAAAATATTTTTTCACAAAAAGCAAAAGAGTAGTAAAACATTCTATTTAAGATCTTTTTATCTTTGCTTAGGATTGAAGGGTAGGGGATTTTCCACAAGGTTCATTTTCATTTTCATTTTCACCTGTTTATACAAGCATTTGATATATTCTTAAAAACTCTTTTCATAACTAATAATTATAATTCATCAAGGTGGGGGAGTTCTTTTCCTCCCTTTGAGAAATAATTTTTGGAAGCATGACCATTTCAAAATTTATCTAAAATGTCCACAGTGTCAGTAATTAAGATCTTCACAGGTGAAAAGGCTACTGTAAGATTTTTTTTCTTTTTGTGTGTTTTGTGAACAACTGCCACACAATGCTATCTCAAGTTCTGGAAAACGTTAAATAACTTTCTAATGCATTTCAGAATAAGTCATTCTGCTCTTACAGCTAGGAAATACAAATGTGGTGAGGGTGTTTTCAGAAGACAGCAATGGGAAAAGTGAGGGAGAAAGTCACTTCAGAGTGATCTTTTCCACACTGAAAATGGTTGTATGAATCAATTCACAAGGCACTTGCACAGCAATAGGAAGCCTACTGATGGTGGGAAGGCAACAGTCTCAGGTGGTATCTTCAGCTCCTTAGCTATTGCAGCTGCTGCTTCTTTCACCATGGTCAGAGGCCCTCCTTTTTTGTCCCAGTTACCAATGTGACAGGTCCAGTGGCAAGAGACATGGACAGCCTGGTTCTGTGCATGAAGGCTCTCCTGTGTGATGAGTTGTTTCTCCTGGATCCAGCTGTGCCTCCACTTCCCTTTAATGATGAGGTAATTAAACTAGGTTCAGAGAAGGACTGGGGTGTGTATGTGGAGGAGAGATCTTGACAATCACTTTTTATTGTCCCATCCTTTTTTCAAAAAACTCTTGCCAAACTATAGATGTGATATGTAAAAAGTGATTCTATTCTCCCATGCTCTAGTAGTTTATATGGGTGGGTTTTTCTGTCATCTAATACTTTAGGTTTATTGCTGTACAATTAATTTTATATTTACTTATATATATTTTTTAATTTGTTGCTATACTGACATTTAGAGCCCCGTGGCACAGAGTGGTAAGCTGCAGTACTGCAGCCCAAGCTATGCTCATGACCTGAGTTTGATCCAGGAGGAAGCTGGGTTCAGGTAGCCGGCTCAAGGTTGACTCAGCCTTCCATCCGTCCTAGGTCGGTAAAATGAGTACCCAGTTTCCTGGGGGTAAAGTGTAGATGACTGGGGAGGGCAATGGCAAACCACCCCATAACAAAAAATCTGCCAAGAAAACGTCGTGATGCGATGTCCTCCCATGGGTCAGTAATGACTTGGTGCTTGCACAGGGGACTACCTTTACCTTTTTACTGACATTTAAATTTTTTGACACTTATTCTTTTTAACATTTTAGTGTTGGTTGTGTTCTTGATTTGATTAATGTTCTTGACTTTTTGTTTTTTGGCAGTCAGCCTCTGCTATATTATTTAAGTGGCAAGGAATATGTATGCCTCGCTTTGCTCAGATTTCTAGACAATTGGGGCTTCACCCTTGAATGAATGGCAGAGCTTTCAAATGCTATACAAAAAGGAATCTTACCTCTCATTGATTCAGGTACTTGGCACTAAATGACATTCTCCCTTTTGCAGATTTACTCTGGTTCCAGGCCCCTTAGAATTGGATACTATGACGGAGATGGCTATTTCCAACCATCTCCCAGCATGAGACGGGCTGTGCAGGAAACCAGAAAACTACTGCAGGAAGCTGGACATACGGTAACCCCAGTGCCCGTGTGGATGTTTTTAAAATTGTCGGGATCCAAGGGGTCAACATCCACCTTATACTCTTCCCTTGCCTATGTGGTCCTGGATGGGTTCTTGGGGCTGGCTGTTCCAATTCCAGTTCTTTTATTAATACTCATAGACCAACAGGTCATAAGCAAACAAGATGAAATGCAATAATATGTTTTTTTTAAATAATTTTTTATTTTTCAATATCTAACATACAAAACTACAATGACAGTAACTACAAAAGACTACAATAGCACAAGGGAAGGGAAAGAAGGGAGAAAAGAGAGAAAGGGAAGGGGGGTGGAAAAAAAGGGGAAGGTAACCTACAAACACTAAACGCTACATTTCAATGCTTTCCCTTCATACTGCCATAGTAAAAAAAATAGCTTAATAAAGTAGTGACGGAGTGGTTGATCATACAAATTACAAATTACAGTTCAAATTAAATCTTTTTCCCTCCCCTGGGCCTCGGGCGCAATTCCCTCTGCGCAGCTACCGCCAGAGCGCTCATTGCCTCCCCCCTCCCTTCAGGCTTCGGATCCTCTTCTTTTTGCTTGGTGTCTGGTCCAAATTCTGGATTTTTATCCACAAAATCCCTTAGCTGATCTTCCGAATTAATCTTGTGAGCTTGATCTTTATAACTAAACCCGATTCCTTCCGGGAGTAGCCATTTGTACTTTATGTCACGTTCCCTCAAAAGAGCTGCCAACATCTTGTACTTAAATCTTTTCTTCCGCACTAAAAATGGAACGTCCTTCAATATCTTGACTTTATTTCCCAGAAAGTCCAATTCCGCATTGTATGAATTATATAGGATACTGTCCCGGACCCTCCTAGATGAAAACTCGATAACAATTTCGCGAGGCAGCTGCCGCTTCGTTGCATATTTTGAAGATGCCCGACGGACTCCCAAAATGGCGCTTTTCACTTCTTCTTTAGTTGCCCTCGCGGGTGTCGCTAAAAGTTCCGAGGCGAGATCCCATAAATCCTCTTTTTCCTCCTCCTTAACATTCTGGAGACGCAAAATGGTTTGTGTTCGCTCCACTTGCAGTCCGATCAGCTGGTTTTCCACCAACTTTAATTCCCTGTTCGTTGCTCTCGTAAGTGATGCACTTTCCCGGGCAGACTTCTCTCCCCCCCCCCGCTGCTTCTTTAATGGCTTTCACATCGCTTTCAATTAAGCCCACCCTTTGATCTGTTTCATTCAGCTTGTCAACAAAGGGTTTTATGGCTTCCATAACCGCTCTTTTAACCAGTTCCTCAAGCGTCTCGCCCCTCTGCAAGGCAGCCGTAACTGACTTGCCAAGAGCAGGACTCTGCTTTTTCGCTGCCATTTTAGGGGGGGGGAACTGCCAATCTTCCGAGACTCTATGAGGGGGGAGAAATCTGAGTCTTCTAACCTTCAGACCCCCCCACTCCTCACATACGCTTGTAGTAACAGAAGGGATTCGCTTACTTGCAGGCTTTCGCCTAATCCTGTTCCTTGCCGTTTTCCATAGCCCGGCAGCACACTAGGTGCCGCGCTCATCTGCCGGCCTCCATAGGGACAAACGGGCTATTTACCCCCTGCCTCGATCTGTCAGAGGGCTCTTCCCGCCGCGCCCCGGACTCAGACTCCCTGCCTGAGAGTCTGGGGGCTAACCTTTGCAGATCAGCCGCCCGGCCAGGCGGCTCGGCCGCTTCTTCTTGGACCTGCCGAGAGGAGCGTCCGACATGGCTGCGAAAACGAAAACGAATCCGAAATGCAATAATATGTTAATATACATAAAATGTGAAGACAGAAATAAAGAATTTTACAGTAAGAAATAATGCCATTAAATGCTATAGACAGATATTTTGCAACTGCAAGAGTCCCATTTGGACCAGTGTCTGTTAAAAATTTAGCTATAAAAGCTTTTGTTTTGCAACAAAACTCCATTTTTGTATATAAATTGTAATCCATTTGTTATGGGCCAAATTAAATTTGTTGCAATCAATAAAGAAATGCCAGATAGTGTCTACATCCTCAGATTTGCAATCACAAAGCCACTCAGAGAAAGGCACTCCTAGAAACCTACTCCTAATGGCAGGATATTAAGTCTTGCCTTAGAAAAGAATATTCTATACTTGGGAACTGTTAAAAATTTGCAATAGGCAAGTAAAGTCTTTGGGACTAGGAGACCCAGATAGTATAGAGAACATATCCTTCTGGCTCTACAGTCAGTGCTCTATTTATCATAGTGTAGAATGCTAGATTTGATCAGCTTATGTGCAGAGGAATATTCCATTTGATTAAAAAGTTCAGAGGAGAGACCCAAATTCTGTAGCCTAATTTTATCCATGAACTTCAGAAGCCATCCTTAGCTAGGAGATGCAAATAGCACTCCTCATCAGAATAATAAAAAAAATCAGTTTAAATAGGAGAGTTGCTATCCAAACTGTAGCCTCAAGAGAGGGCTTAGCAAATTCCGAATGAATAGCTGGACCAGACACACGTATAGGAAGATTTGACAGACAATGCACAAAGGAAATTAAATAAGAACCATACTTGTCAGTGACCTTAGCTATGGACAATGGCACACCATATAATAATATAGGAACTACCTTCGCCTGAAAGGCACAAATGGCAGCTGGTACATAATTACCTCCTAAGGTTCGAAAAAAGTTTCAAAAGGGCTGATAAGTGTATTGATGCTAACTTCTTAGCAGAAGTAACTTGATTTGTCCAAGATAGATTATACGAAAGAAGGACTCCTAAATAGAGATGGGCGCGATCCAAAAAAAATTAACGATCAAGCTGATCGTGGATTGGCGCCGGCGACGATCCCAATTTAACGACCCGCACCGAGCATCTCCCATTCCTGATCCATGGATCGTGGAGGCAAAAGCGGAGGGGCGCCCTGCTGTTCCCAGCAATACAGGAACGGTGGGTGATGCCAGCGGCATCTGTGTTTGTGTTTGGCCGTCTGTGTTTGGCCGTCAGAACTGCCTGTCAGGGTTTGCAGGGATGAGATTGGAGTGCCCATGGCTACAGAACACCCCCTTCCCCCTCCCTCCCCTGGGTGTCTTCTCCCAACTGGTGACTGCTTTGCTGCTCCGTGGTTGGAAGGAAGCCCTGCTGATCAAGGAAAGCTGGGCTTCCATTCAGATTTCCAGGGCGACAGAAGGAGGGCAAACAGAGCTCAGGCATTCCCCTGGCTCCATTGCCAGGGGAATAGATTGCTGGCGCCTGAGTGTCTGGATCCTTGATCCAAGCCCGATCGCCCCGATCCAGGCCCCTCCCGATCACTGGATCGTTGGCCGTGGATGATAACGATCCGCCGGGTCACGATCGCGCGATCGCCATTATCGTGGGTTTTTTTCAATCGTAATGTGGATCGTGCCCATTTCTACTCCTAAATAATGAAAGGTATTCATCTGAGCAATCAAATGGCCATTCATAAACCAAGATAGATGGCTGAGGGCATGCCTTTACAGAAGGCAACAACATTTGTCTTTTGATCATTTATGTTTAAGAACTGATAACAATAAACAGCAAGAGCATTAATTGTCTTAGTCCAATGCCTGACCAAGATAAAAGCACAACATCATCAGCATAAAACAAATTTCGGATGGGATGTTTGGGACAAGTGAGGTTGGTAGAAGATTTCATCAGAATGAAGACTGAATATCATTTATATAGAGATTGAAAAGTTAAGGGGCCAAAGGCAGCCTTGATGGATACCCTTATTTATTTTGATCTCTTTAGTCAGCTGGCTGTTGTTTCAATGTCTCACCTGTGCCATGTTGTTTTGGTATAATCTATGGATTAGCCGTAGAAGCTGGTGGTCCATGGAGGTCCTTGCTAATTTCCCCCCACAATCGAATGCAGGGAATACAATCAAAAGCCCTTTTTAGATCAAGGCCACATACAATACTTTTTTTACTAAGTGAGCAAGTACTGCACAATGATCTATAGTAGAGGCTCATCTTTTAAAGCCAATCTGAGAGGGCATTTGGACTTGATTACTATGTCTGTGGACCAGTCATCAACTAAATGCTGATGTCTAGATTTCTACTTTTTCAGTGCTCGACTTTTTGCAGCTCTCAAACTGTGCTAAGTCAAAGATATTTAAGAAGTAGATTGCACTGACAGCTATAAGACTGATCTGCAGAGGAAATTCTTAGATAAAATAAAATCAGTAACTCTGGAGATCATTGGTTAGATCCAGCAATCTGTCAGGGGAAGGTGCTGATGACACAGATCAATGCTGCTTTCCCCTCCCCCCAGCAGTATTTGTGGGCATGTGTGGACTAATAGTCTCATGGGCTAGGAGGCTGCAGCGAAGAGGGAGAAGGGGACAAAATCACTTTTGTGCCTTTTCTGTCAGATATATTTTTGTCCTCTTCTTCATTACAACCTACAGATCTGCATGGTTGTTAGTCTATACAGGTTCCATGATCCCAGCAATAAATTTTCCTGGGACAGGAAAAGATTGTGCAAGGAGAGTAAATGGGGAAAATCTACAGTCTTTGCCTAATCTTTGTATTATATACAAACCCCTTGTTCTCCGTCTAGTACGGCTGTTCCTGTCCTCCTTCAGATCTTCAGTACACTGATAGCTGCTTTTAAGTTAGCAGAATGAGGCTAATTGATTCAAGGAAAACATCAGAGTATTTGTTTGGGGCCACACGTAGGTTTTCCTTTATTTCATTCACTATAAGGATACATATGTCAGGGCAGAAAAGTATCTGTGCATTGTATCCTTTGTGGTTCCATTAACTACCAATCTTGTGTTTTTTTCACTCAGCTTATACCCTTCACTCCCCCACGGATTAATTTCCTGGTGGATGAGCTCTTCACCAAAGGCATTTCTGCAGATGGGTGTTCCACACTGGTGGAAAAGTTGTAAGTACAGCATAACAAGCAAGGGTCATTTCATAGAAAAAGAGCTGCAGGAACTCATTAGTGTAACTCATTAGCATTTGCCATGCCCCTTGACATCACAGGAAGTGTATCATTGGCATGACTGATTTGCATGTGCCACACCCCCTGACATCACCAGAAGTGTGTCAGAAGGCAACACCCCCCCCCTCAGCCTCCACCCCCAAAAATCTCCATGTATTTCCCAACTCAGAACTGGCAAGCCTACCTGAAGAAAAATTGCTTCAAAAGCACAAAGAAACTGGTCAAGATTTTAAATGGTTTTATTATAAAATCAAGAACTCTACAATTATCGATTAAACTGAATAGTAGAACAAAGGCAATTCTAGCAACAGCATCCATTGGCAAGAAGAAAGATAAGAAAGTCCCAAGTCTGGAAGAAGGCTGCTTCTTCCTCACATGCTTGCTGCCATTCTGCTGTTTGCAGATCTCCCTCTGGTTTGGGCCTGCAAAGAAATTAGCGGTTTATGGGGCTTCTCTCCTGCTGGGAAAGACTTCTGACTTTAAACTTTAGCTCAGCTTTGAAGGACCTCTGCCAAACTTTGGAGATGCCACCAACTTCCTCTATTCTCTTTGGGCTCTTGGGCATCCAGTGATGAACAATTGGCTTGCAGCAGCAACATCTCTGCAGACCTTTCGCCTCTTTGCAGTTCTGTTAAAGAAGCATCCACAATCTGTTAAAGGGGATCCAACAATCATTGCAAAAAGGGAAAGACAGCATGCTTTGCTCTTGAACAGGGCGCGCGTAGAGAACAACTTACCTTAGCATAGGAGTTTCCAAATTTTAGTCCTGTTACCAGACTCCTCTGTTCTGTTTCGGGTCTTGCTTTGGCTGTCTAAAGCTGAACGATGACCTTGAAGCAACTATGTCTTTACAAACTTTGTTGGATCGAAGACTGTTAGAGGAGGTCCAACAATTCTTATAAACAATAAAGATGTTATTGTTTTAACTTTCAAGGAGGACCTTTCTGGAGTGACAATCAAGTTCATCTGGGAAAATCCCCTTTCACACTCACTGGAGGAAATAGCAACTGTATTGAGAATGCGGCGGATCCGAGACAGTTCCTTGGGCATTTCTTCTCTATATTTAGATGCTCTCTGAAGGCCCAAATGGCTTCTCTCTCACTGAGCGTAAACTTCCTTGCCAATGCGCTTATTTTTGCTTCCCCATAGAGAATACAGTCACTGGAGTTTGCTGGCCAGTTCTTAGAATCCAGAACTCTTCCACACCTCGACAATTTTGTGTCTTCTTTCGAAAGCAGTCTTTTTTGAAGAGATTTTTAAAGTTGCTCGTAGAATGCAACTGGGGAGATCGGTGGGTCATCAATTCTATGTCTTCTATGCAACTGGACCCCATAATTCTTTCTTATACAGAAGCATGATGATAGGATTAGGTTGCAAGATACTTGTGGAGACAAGTGTGAACCAATCAGTTTGTCCGAAGTTTGAAGATTTGAATTTAAAATTGAGTGGCTTTTAAAAATTGGAAGCCAGGATGCCAAGCAGGCCAGCACAAGTCAATCAGGTTCTTTACATCAGTCACCACTCCACTCAGAGAAACCACTGCTCTCAGAGAAACAGGACCTCTGGGATTTAACTTAAATCCAGCAGTGTATGGTCAACAATGCTAGTTCTTGTTATCAATATTCTTCTTTAATCTAAATTATTTTCCTTTCTGTACTATGTTAACCTCTCAAATGTGTTATGGAGTGTAAGGTCCCTTTCATATAGGCCCATTTCCAGAGTTTTGGTGCCACAACTGAGAAGGCCCTCTCCTGGGTTGCCACCCACCTAATCTTGGAAGGTGGAGCACCCAAAGTAGGGACTCCAAAGATGGCCACAGTGGTCTGGTAGGTTCATAAGAGATAGGCAGTCTTTCAGGTATGTTGGTCCAAAACCACAGAGGGTTTTAAATGTTAGCACCAGCACCTTGAATTGTGCCCAAAACAGCCTAGGAGCCAGTTTAGATAGACCAAGACTGGGAGGGTGTGGTCCCTAAGATCCACTCCCGTCAACACCCTGGCTGTAGCATTCTGCACCAACTGAAATTCCCAAACACTTTTCAGCACTTGTAGAGTGTATAGTAGTGATCTAATCTAAATATAACCAGGGCATTGTCACAGTGGCCAGATATTTCCTGCCCAGGAAAGGCTGCAGCTGGCCAAACAATCAAAGGTATTAAAAGGCACCCCTGGACATAACTGCCACCTGCTTATCCAGCAGTCCGAAAACATACCCAGACTACAGGCCTGTTCCTTCAAAGGGAGTGCAACCCCACCAAGAATGCAGGACACCTTAAATCCTGGGTGAGACCTTCTGGTTGCCAATAGCACTTCTGTCTTGTTGGGACTAAGTTTCAGTTTATTAAGCTCACATTCACTCTAAAACTGCCTCCAGGTACTGATTCAGGGTTCCACAGCCTCCCTGGATTTAGCTGGAAGTTCAGTATAGAGATATGTGTCATCTGTATATTGGTGACAATCCAGCCCAAATCTCTGAATTGATGACACACAGCAGTTTCATCTAAAAAGCACTGAGATGAATAGGATGGAATTACAGGTCAAAGGCCAAGGCTTCTGAAGGCAAACTGATTTTTTCCATGTACTTTAAGATTTAAACACTGTCCTCCTATAGCTAATTAAGCCTTAACCTAGGTTTTCCAAACCTGTTTTGATCCAGGTTGGGTTTTGTTGTTGTTGTTTTTGTTTATCCTTTAAGTGTGTGAAAACTTAAATGAAAATCCATTTGCCTTTAGAAGCCAAAGTGGGTTTAAAGAGCACATATGAAAGGGACCCAAGTCTATCCTGCAGAGCTATAGAACTGGACATATTATATCATATCAGGCAGACAGAATTTTTGAGGCTTTACCAGATAGATTAAACATCTGCAGAAATGCCTTTATCTTTTCACCTTTCCAGTGATGGAGAATTTGTGGATGCCACTTGGACAAACCAGCTACGTTGCTGCAGAATGCCAGATCTGCTGAAGAGATTCCTAGCTCTCATTTTGATGCCTGTGGTGAGTCATGAGATAGACACTCTACATATATGTCGTTTTGTATTTCCAAAGCCTATATGCATTTTACTTTGATCATAGTCCAAAGATGCCTCAAGGAAAGCAAGCACTGGATACCACAATGGGAGAATGCCACATTTTTATTTTTTTCTTGCACTTTCATATTGGTAGCAACTTAGTTTTGCTTGACTTGTATTGCCAGCCAGTTTTTCTGGTGTCCAAAACATTCTAAATCTGCCCCTGGAGGTTGCCTCCTCTTTTACTGGCTGGATCCTTCAGTATTATTATTATTATTTTTATTTATTATTTATGCCATTTAGAATCCACCTTTCTCACTGAGACTCAAGGTGGATTACACAGTGTGACATTAGTACAGTCAATAGCAGGAACATTTCCATAAACAATGCCATAGGGTAAATAGATACAAGTTCACAAAAACATAGCATTAGTAGGAATCCTGTACAACATAGTGGTGAGGTCTATGGTTCCTAACTCATTAGCGGATCATCTGAGATCCCCTCCTTACAATACAGCCTTCCTATCTGAGTAAAAAACCTTTTTGAATAATTTGGTTTTGCATTGTTTGCGGAAAGCCAGGAGAGTGGGAGCATTCCTGACCTTCTCAGGCAGGCCATTCCACAGGATGGGGGCCACCACAGATAGAGTCTGTTTATGGGCTGCTGTTGATTTTGCTGATGTGCAGGGTGGCACCTGCAGGAGACCCTGTTCAGAAGAGCGAAGCCACCATGGAGGAGCATAGGGAGGGAAGCGGTCCAGTAGGTGTACTGGATGAAGGCCACAAAGAGTTTTGTAAGTGATAACCAATACCTTGAACTGAGCACGGTAACTGAGAGGTAGCCAATGGAGTGACTGTAGGATGGGTGTGATGTTCATGCTCCTGCTCACTCCTGATAACAGTCGAGCTGCAGCATTTTGCACCAATTGGAGTCTCCTAGTTAGTTTAGATGGGAGACCAATGCATTGTGCATTACAATAGTCAAGTCTTGATGTTACCATAGCGTAGATCCAGGTGATCAGGCCATGTTGAGGTAAGAAGCCATTTTTCAGGCTAGGGTGAGATTGTAGAAAGCATTTTTTGCAGCTGCCTTGACTTGTTTTTCTAGTAATAGCACTGGATCCAGTATAACCCCTAGGCTCTTAACTGAGTCTGCACGGGTCAAATGAATGCCATCAAAAGTGGAGAGTACAATGTCCTTCAAGATCTCTGCCTTCCCCCAAAGCATTACTTCTGTTTTGTCACGGTTTAATTTCAATTTGTTTGTTTTCAGCTATTTTACCACAGCTGTCAGGCAGCGATCTAAGATTTCTACTGAATCTTGTGGGGACCTGGATAGTGAGATATAGAGTTGGATGTCATCTGCATATTGATAACATCCAACTCTATAGCTGTGAATGAATTCTCCTAAAGGCTTTATGTAGAGGTTGAATAACATGAGAGATAATATTGTGCCCTGTGGAAACCCGCAAGATAGCTTCCATTCTGGAGATAGCTGATCTCCAACAGGAACCCTTTGAGTCTGTTCCATGAGAAATGATTTAAACCAGTCCAAAGCACATCCTTTGATGCCCACTTCAGTCTCTAGACACCTCAACAGGATGGCACAGTCTACTGTGTCAAAGACTGCAGATAGATCTAGGAGGAGCAATAATGAGGCATAGCCTTTGTCTATGTTCAGATGGAGATCTTCTACTAACGCTACTAGTGCCATCTCTGTCCTGTGCCCTGATCTGAATCCAGACTGGAAAGGGTCCAGAGCATGAGAGTTATACAATGAAGTCTGGAGTTGGTCAGCTACTGCTCTCTCAATCACTTTGCCCAGAAAGGGCAGATTAGAAACTGGGTGATAATTGGAAACATTTTTGTCTAGGGATGTTTTTTTAATTAGCAGATGAATAACTACCTGTTTGAACAGCCAGGGAAGGTGCCCTGAGTTAACGATTGATTTACAATAGACCTTAGTGATTCACTTATGTGGTCCTTAATTAAGTTTAACAGCCAAGATCAGCAAGGGTCGAGCACACAAGTAGTGGCTTTCATAGATGTCAGAATCCTGTTAAGATCTGTCATTGTAATTGGTTCAAGGCAGTCCAAATGTAAGCCAAATGGTGCATTAAGCATTTCTTCTATCTCGTCTGCATTGAAGCTAGTATCTAGATCAGAGCATATTTGTGCTATTTGATTAGTGGATGATTTCAAGACAACTTCTGGGAAAAAGTAAAGTGGAAAGTTGGCTTTTCCAGTTGGAAAGAGGCAGTTCAACTCTGAAATGTTTGATTCCACTGCTCCATAAATGTCATTTCTTCTAGATTGTATGAACATTGCAAATCTCCAGTGCAGCCAGGTAGCTGAAGAGAGGATAATATAGCCTCTGTGAGCTGAATCTTTGAAACTTTCTAAGATACTTTCGTAGGATGAGTCTCTTTTTAAAACTTAAGTGTACCAAACACCTTCCAAGGTTTTGTCACTTTGCTACCTTCCCCACCACACTGGGGATCCCAGTAGGAATTATGTTCATGGACAGAATTTTGCTTTGGAAATAATACCCGCCTAAGCCTATGACCAATAACTGAGAGTGTGTGGGCCAAGCTACACATGACGAATGACACTTGAACGGCAAGTGGATTGATTGGAGGGCAAGTGAACAGGGAGAAATACACTTGCTGTTCAAGTGTCATTCGTCATGTGTAGCTTGGCCCTGTGTATGTGCAGGGGGAGGGGAAGCATAAACTGGATAGAGGTAAAACTTTTTTTCTGTTTAAAAAATGAACAGAGTTCAGGGAAATATTTATAGGTAACATGAAGATATGGGATTTCAGTTCTTCAACCATTCATGCCAAGGGGGAAGACCCTTTACAAGCAGGCTTTGATACTACACCCAGGATCAAACCATCAGTCTATCTAATAGAGGTGTGCGTAATGAAAAAAAATGAGCCAAAATTACACACAGAACTCGATGGTTTGGCTTGTTAAAGCAGCTTCCGAAACACTGTACCAAATCTGGGAAATGAGGCTGCAATTATTCACCCCTGCCAAAAGGTTTGTGTGTTTCGTTTTGGTACTTACCACTCAGAAGCTGAACAGGCAGGCCAGACAGTTGAGGGCCATCTGGCAGTATCTTGTTTTTCTTAATGGCAAGTCTGTCTGCACATGCAACCAGTTGGCTCTAAAGGGGAGAAACTGAGCCCTTAGAGTTACTCCATTGGCTGGAAGGGAATGTGTGTGGTGTGCATGAGTGCATTTTTTCCAGTACTTCCTGGGAAATGGGGTTATGACATTGACATAGAGTGGTTTGTAGTGATCAAAGACTTGCTTTGCACCGGGGATGGGGAGCAGCAGACAGCATGATGCCATCAGCACCAGTGTCGCCATTGCCAACCCTTTCCATGTGCTTTTATGCACAATGCAAGGAAAGGCCAGCCCAGCAACATCCACTCTGGCATGCACACATATGTGGGTTTGAGGAAGGAGGGGTCTCCTTCATCCTTTGAGCCTCTGGCTGCTGCAATGGCTCATATTATGCAGATTAGGGTAAACATTGGAAAGAAAAGGCAATTATTAAAGGAGAGCCAGAAGGTCCCAGGCATGTGGAACTGGCTGATACCCATTCAGTGGCCTTCTGCTGTTGCTGTCCCTTGCTTAAATGCCATGGTTCCCCAGGGCCATTCACTGTGACTTAAGTCCTCCAAAGATAACGGGTTGAGAAGCAACAGGAAGAATTTCATCTGGCCAAGAAAGCCTTCAGACTTTTGGAGATTCTCTGATTAAAATTATTAACCCAGCATACCCAGTCACCCACATATACACACCCAAATCTTTCCAGTTCACTATTCCATATGGAAGGATCAGTCTGGTCAGATTTTTTTCTTTCTGCTTACCTTCTGGTGATTTCTTTTTTTCTTTTCATTCAACTAATGGTTTTAATTGGAAAAGGAGACTGTCAGCCAGCAACTTGTCCAGTCTCCCACTTTTAGTAGTAAAAAATAGGGGAGGGGGGATGACCATCCTGCCTCTGCTTCCCTTCCTGTGAAGGAAAAACCAACATCTAGCCCTCTCTTTCTCTGCACTTTTACACACAGTGCAAGGACAGGCTGGAAGCTCTTGGGTTTAAACAGGGAGTCCTGGGCTGCTACAAAGCAGATTAGGGTCAGAAGGATTCACCCCTCATCATGGAAATGAGATTACAAGGCATGGGGAATCATGGCATAAGAGGAGGACTCAAAGGTAATTTGGGGGGGGGGGCTTTTTCACTAAAGCAGGATTTTTTTTAATTCACTGTCCTGTGCTGGACTGGTTGACAATGGACTGCTTTTCTTCTTGCACACTGTGCTGGTGCCACCTGTTTCCTTCCATTGTGTGTACCCAGCCACCGCCAATACTCGCCTTCTTTGGGGTCCATTATCAGTTTCCATGTGCTTGAAGAGAAACTCATTGGGTCAATGGGTTTTTGAATGATGCAAAAAGTGTATGCATGCACAGCTGTCCAGTACTTACCTTGACATGCACCATTCCTGTTCCTTAGGCCCATAAACACAGAACCCCATTGCTATGTGCTCTCAGACTCAGTGGATTGATGGTTTAGAGGGAGGACTGTGTTTTCTGTGTGATTTTGGTGCCATTGCATGCAAAAACAGCTGCCCCAGAGCCTCACCTCCTTGAAAAGAAAAGTGTGTGTTTGCACATGCTCAGTCAACACGTATGCAAAACTCATGAAACAAAAAACCCCAAATGGATCAGTTCTGAGGCGACACTGCCCCAGCTGGAACAAACTGGAAATGAGATAAGATTGCTCTGTAATCCCCGGAACCAAAACTGAAACTTTCTAGATGTGCACCCCTAATTCTCATCATGGCCAAATATGTAGATATTTAAATCCAGATATTGGAGCCATTAATAGAAAGGAAAGATTTTTCTACATACTTGGAAAATGTCCCAGGTTTGCAGAAAAATATGAAGTCTAAAACAAAAGTGCATTGAGGGTTAAGCTTCCTCAAAATAATAAAAGCAGCACCTGTAATTTTAAGAAACAAATGCCCTCAGTGGCTTTTGCTAAGCAACCACAACAATAAAGCCAACATTCCAACCTAGGTTTGTCAGTAAAGGGCAGGTATAAGGCCCTTTCCTCAGGGCCAGGCCCACCAGTACCACCAGCTCCTTGCTATTATTCAACAACAGCCACTTCATGAGAGCCAGTGTGGTTTAGTGGTTAGAGTTCCGAACTAGGGTGTGGAAGACCCAGGTTCAAATCACCACTATGCCATGGAAGTTCACAAGATCATCTTGGGCCACTCACACATTCTCAGCCTAACCTACCACGGGGCTGTTGTGTGGATAAAATGTAGATGAGAATGACAAAAGCTGCTTTGGATACCCACTGTGGACAAATTAAGCAAATAAATAATAAGTATAGCTGAAGATGGGGGCACAGATAAAAGGTAGGTTGTTTGGTGGATGTAAAGGAGAGAAGGAAGCAGGAAAAGGTGGGGATTACTAGGAAGAAGGAAGAGAAAATAGTGTCAGAAAGGGTTACGGGGAGAAATGAAGTGTACCTCACAAATCCTTGTGGCTTCCCTACTGTGCAACTAGGCTAGGATTGCCAACCTCCAGGTGGTGGCTGGAGATCTGGAATTACAACTGACCTCCAGCCAACAGACATTACTTCCCCTGGAGAAAATGACTGCTTTGGAGGGTGGACTCTATGGCATTATGTCCTTCTGAGATCCCTCCCCTCCATAAACCCCATCCTTTCCAGTCTCCATCCCCCAAACTGCCAGGTATTTCCTAACCCAGAATTGACAGCCCTAAACTGGGTTCGGTCCAGTGGCTGGCACTGCACAACTGAGCCCAGTTCAGTGGCTGATACCACACAATTGAGCCATAGTTTTCCCAGGTAGAGGGTGTCAAGGAAGGGAAGGAAGGGAAAGCTGGAGGTAGATAAAGGTAGGTTGAGTGGTTGGTGGAAATGTGAGAAGGAAGCAGGAGAAGGGGAGAGACTGTGGGGGCTTTGGGGAAAGGAAAAAGGGAATTGTTGGAGAGGGGAAAATGAAATGCCCTTTACAAGTTCTTGCAGTTCCCCTGTCTGTTAATCCTCAGCAACCAGATGTAATTCAGTTACTCAGTCAGTTCCAGTACAATATAAAATGACTTAATGAAACATCTGATCCCTTACACTGTTTTTAAAATAACTTTCCTGTTAAGCTCACCCATTCATCTCATCTTCACAGTCAGTTTCATTTGAGGACCAAATCTGAGAAGTATCAGAATTGAGGGCCATCATCCTCTTCTTCAAAGTGGATTGCTAACTGGTTGCTGCATTCACCGCTTTCCCCACACACCTCTTGCCTTTGAGTTAGCAACAGGAGAGCTGCCTCTGAATTTAGCCCCGAGGCTTCTACTTGGTTACCATATATACATCCAAGCCATCGCACATTAGGTCTGGCAAGGGATGTGTTGTATTCTGAAGAACAAGGAATCAGATCAAGTCCCTTCGATGCATCCTTTTTAAAGATCACTATTCAGTGGATAGATGTTGACACTTGTTGGAGATAGTTTTTGTCTGATGTAGACATTTTGTTGTTAGGCATAATTCTACAATACTGATCTGCTGCCTTTGGAAATATGCTGTAACTTTTGTTACGGATCTGAAAATGAGATTGCTTACAGGTTCCCTAACTGTGTTCTTGCAGGAAGCATTTGACTCCCTATTTGCATTGATTGCTATTGTTATATTTAAAACAGAAAGTGGCTCTGGATCTCTAAAGCAAACCATGTTCCATTTTCTTCCAAGCTGAACCATAATACAAACTTGTATATTTGATGGTTTCCTTTATACGCTCTCTCAACATGATTGTTTCATTTAGAGGTTTGCTTCAGTCAATCTTGCTGAAGTCAAGTTCTAGCTGCCTTCCTTATAAAGTGGAATAACCACTTTAAAAACATAAAATCATAATCTAAGAATAATGACCTTGATGCAGCCACTTTCAGGTTTTCGTATGCTGCTTTTTGATGATCCCATTCTCATTAAAATGATGGGGCTGAAAGCAAAGAGGAGGCATACAGAAAACAGAATTGTCACAAATTGTGATCTTTTCTTTCTTCCGGGGCTTCTTCCTCCCATCCCATCCCCATTTACTCAAAGTCACAAAATGGAGTGTGTGGGTTTTAAGTCAAGTATATCTCCTACCAGAAAATTCTTTGATAGTCAATAAAAAGGTGAACTTTTGGCACAATTGAAAGCTTTTAAGCCCCACTGATTTCACTTGAAAAATAAAGAGAAAGCATAACTCTGCTGCTGAAGGCAGAGGGGCTTAAATGCATTTAACTGTGTTTGGGCTACACACAGTTTTTTAAATAGCTGTTTAAAATCTTCATCTGCTTTATTATGCTCATTATTAAAGCTTTCTGTATTCCATTGTTTTTTGTTTGTTTCTTTGTTTCCATTGCTTTCAATGGGAAACTTTCCTGCTCATCCATTTAGGGTTTGTTTTCTAAGACATCTTCCCTGCCACATTTCATACAAGAGAAAGTATTCCTATTTTAGACAAACTGTGAAAGAGAGGAGGTAGCATGGCATAGCGGGCAAACAACATGGGTTGCAAAATCCGAGCTTTCCCACTCACATGACACCCATCCAGGCTTTACTTCAAAACTTTACAACAGAGCAGGTTTGCAAAGATTGGAGAAAAACTGGGGAAACCCCTGAATGAGCCCCAGAAAGCAGGAAAAAAGCACTATTTGAACCCAGGGCAGATAACTCAACTGGGAATGGCCCATGTCAAGATAATGGCTGGATCCAAAGATTTTTAAATACAACTAATATTAATTATTAACTATATTTAAAATATAGGTTTGTTTGTTCAGGTTTTGATCAGTTAATGTCTGAATGCACATGCCTTCCATTGGTAAATGTTTGCTGATGGCACCATAAATCCTTAGAATCACCATTAGTATGATAAAACTGTCAAGAGGAACTATCAACTGTAAAGAGTGAATAAAAACAACAGGAAATGTATGAGACCCTTGGCCTGTGAATAAACATTGGATCACAAGACCTGGACCATACTGGACTTTTGCTTCTTGTACTGTTTTATTCTGAGTCAGCCCATTTTGGTTAGTCAAGGCCAGTATTGTCACACACGTTCCCCAAAAGCGCTTACCTTGCGCTTTGTGGTTGCAGGCAGCTTCAGCAGCTCCTTGGAGAGGAGGTCCGGCACTTTCTTCACCATCGCCAGCCTTCCCCACAGACTGCTAAAAACAGTCGGTAAACACCCTGCACCCGTTTTGAAAACCAAGACGTCTTGTATCAAGAGGAAAAGCTGCCAGCATTCAGTGAGTGGGCCGTCCCTTTAAGAACATGTGGAAATGGCCTATGAGTAAAGTGAGCCAACCAACAAAAGCTATGGAATTCAGCCCGAGTTAATAGCACTTAATAGACATTCTTGCAGACAAATGGTAAAACACCTCTGAAAATTCAGTGTGAAATTTGCAATGGAAGTATGTTTCCATATTATTCAGATTCCTGAATTGTGAAACTTATTAAGATGTTTCTGATACAGTTATGGTGCTCACTTAAGCAGACCGGTCATACTTCAAATGAGATTATTAGCAATGGACACACGCTTGTCAGTCATTTAATATTAGTGAAATGGTCATGGATTATTAATTCTTTATTAATTTCTTCTGCAGCATGCCCCAGTGAATAAGTAGGATAGGGCAGAGGGCTAGCCCTACCATTCTTAATTTGCAGTTTACCACTTGGCTTCCTTTCTAAAAGCTGTACCAAATATAGTATCCCCATTAGCTGTAATTTAGGGTATTGATTGTGCTCTCTGATCGTTGCAGTGCTTAGAAGCAAATTTCAATCTGTTTTAGTCTTCCACAAGTTCTTATTGTTCACAGAGGTCAGTGCATGCTGAACTAGCAGCACATTCTACACAGTATAGTGGCTTTCCTGGGTTACTTCCTGTTTTGCCAGTAGTATGATAGAGAAACTGGGAAAGCAAGAAGTTTCTGCTTAGATACATAGCTGGTGGTTAGCACAGCAGATCACACAGTACAATGATGTCTGAAGGGCCTATGAAGCAAAGCAAGAACATGGGTTGCGCTTAGGGTTGCCATGTCCCCCCCTACCCTCCAGGTGGGAGGTAGGAAACCTGGCACTTACCTTACTTAGTGACTTCGTTGTGCAGGCCATGTGCCATCCCTGGGAGTATTCCTATGTTCCACAGCGGACCGAATCAGGCCCAATTCAGCCCAAATTGGGCCACTGCAGAACACGGAAGCACTGCTGTGGTGGTGTGACAGGCTTTGAAGTGTTCCTGAGCTCTGCAGCGGCCCAATTTGGGCTGAATCAGGCCACTGCATAGCCCGGAAGCACTGTTGGGGTGGTGCAACGGGCCCTGGAGTGCTCTTGTGCTCTGCAGCGGCCCAATTTGGTCCGATTCATGCTGATTTGAGCTGAATTGGGCTGCTGTGGAGCATGTAAGTGCTGCCGGGATGGCGTGATGGGCTCTGAAGTGGCCCAGTTTGAGCTGAATTGGGCTGCTGTGGAGCATGTAAGTGCTGCCGGGATGGCGTGATGGGCTCTGAAGTGGCCCAGTTTGAGCTGAATTGGGCTGCTGTGGAGCATGTAAGTGCTGCTGGGATGGCGTGATGGGCTCTGAAGTGGCCCAGTTTGAGCTAAATTGGGCTGCTGCAGAGCTAAGGAGCATAGCCAGGGTGGCGCAACAGGCTCTGGAGTGCTTCTGTGCTCTGCAGCGGGCCAAATTGGGGCTGAATTGGGTCCATTTCAGGCCAAAATCAGCCTACTGCAGCATGTGTGCCACGCCCCCTAGGAGCACACTCATGGAGGTGCATTTCCCCACCTCCCCCCCCCCCGGCCAGGTGAGTGGGGATGGGGGGTGGAGGGTGGGAGTGGGGGATCCCCTGCTCCTAGTGGGGGACTGGCAATCCTAGTTGCACTGCCACAGGCCATGAGCTGGGCTCTTAAGCTATGTCAAGTTTAATAATAATGTAGTAATTGTGGAAGGTTTTCTAAAAAATTATTGAGAGGCCTCTCATAATCTGAGATCTTCAACTGTAGTTTATGTAGATTGTACATACATTCAGATCTGGGAAGTTCTAAGGATTGGTGAAAAAACTGAACAGTATGCTCTTATTGGAGAGAAGCTCGCTGCCTGGATGCAGCATTGCAAGACATAACATCCAGTTGTGGTAACACAGGACTTCTTTCTCAATTACTACTTTTGACTTTTTTCTTTGTATTTAGAGGGGAGAGGTGTCTCTTGCCAAGCCACACAAAAACTTGGAGATAACATACCTGAATATGCTGTTAAAGAGATAATTATGCAAAGTGTAATGTGTGAGAGGAACAAAATGCAACACAAACTCAGAATTATATCTGCTTTGCAAATCAGTTTCTTTCTACTCACCATAATTCTATAGGTCATATAACCTGGCATTAGCTCTCTCAAATGTATCATAGCAAATAATTCAGCTCAGATTTTTCTGGAAGCTCAGATTGTATTAAGCAATGTGCAAATGAGTGCTTTGATACTGAATACTCACTTGGAAATGTGTTTCATTTCATTTGAAACCAAAAGACAAGATGACAATATAATCTAAACGTTCCCTTTTCAGATAGTTATACTGGGACTTTTTGACTGAAATTAGCTTTTAAATAGATACATAGCAAAACTTGATTACTAATGAATTTTGAATTTTCCTATGACCGAAGTAATTTTTTAAAATTTCAGTTTCCACGAATCTCTCGACATCTGAATGCCCTCACTGGAGTAGGGTAAGAAATTTTTTTGGATAGATGATTTCTAATGGACTACTTACATAGCCCTAAATGTTGGAAAGATATTTTTTATGGAATAGCTACAGTGTTGTAACTTACAAAGCAGATAGAATTTCATTTCCTTTGTGTAGAAACAGCAGCACTGAATATAACACATTAGTGTAATGAATTTGATGTGCTTCCATTCTCCTTAATTGGTGTGCTATAAATTCAACCTCAACAAAGCAGGTGGGAAAAGAGACATCTTCCCACTTGTATATGTGAGAGAGCATGGGTGATAGCTTTAAGTTACTCTGGACTCTTTGGCTCCTCAGTGTCCCCTTTGCTCCAAGTGAGCTGAACAAAGAAGGCAATATGTGTCCTACCATCCACTTGCTTGTTGTTCTGAATTTCCCTTACTGAACACACTAGTATGTGTTGTGTATAGAGTGGAGATGATAGCAGGGTATGCTTGGACATTTTCCATTTGCTTTGTTGAGGCAGAGAAGGACCTTGCCTATGTGTAACAAATCCCAAAGAGGAGCCATGGCTTGGTTCTACTGGTAATTTCTGTGAATGGAGAGGAGATCTGTCCTTGGAGCGCAACTCCCTCATCTTTCCTTCCTGCTGCAGACCAAAATATTCTCTGAAACACTGCTCTTGGGGGAGAGGGGAAGCCTCGAGTAATGGCATGAGAGGTGTGCCACTGTGGGGAACTGGCAAAAATCTCCCCTGCCATTAGTGGAAACCCTCATGAATCTGGGATGCAGCCCCAAATTAGTTGTTACATGAACTGGGCTCTAGTCCATAAATCTATTTGTCTTTAAGATGCCACAAAACACTTTGTTGTTATTATTTATTTAAAGAGAATGTTTATATTTTATCCATTAAGGGGCAGCATAAAATATGGTACAAAACAGAAAGTCAAAGACAGGAAAGTTTGTGTAATGTACTGTACACCGTCTCTAATGGGAATTGCCTGAAGTAATACAGATGTTTTCATTTACATAGAGTTGTTCTATGGGGAACATTATCTATTAATGTGGAGTTTTGGATAACCAAGTATTAGATGCTTGCAACATATTTGCAGTTGCAATAAAATAATCATTTGTGCTGCATAGTACATGATGGTGTTCTGCATTTCTTCATACACTGATCTTATTATCCCCATATAAGAAAAACATAACAATTGACATGGTCTTCAGCTTAGTAGGCCAATCTGCTAACATGACCTTATTCACTACATCACGTGTTTATTTGCTTACTTTATTTACAAATTCATGTTTAAATGTTTTGGTTTTCTTTCAAACATAAGCTTTCCATATTTACACATGAAACAAAGTTGGAGAAACTGCAAAAGCAATAAGGGATGGGGCATCTGACCTTTATAAATACTGGACTGTAATGGACTTTAAGCAATGAAATGTGATTTCTAAATAGAATAGAGTATCACATATAGGAAAGAAAATGACTTTTCAAAGAGGGGAAAGTTACTATAGTTGCTGAGAAAAAAACTTTGCATTGTGTTAGTTGATTAACAGGTCCCAGTTTTTAGGATGGCTGAATCATAAATTCAGACTTCAGATTCTTCAGGAACTTCATTATTTAATGAAAGATTCCAGAAAAATAGTTGTATCAGATGGTTGCAGCCCAAACAATACATTTTATTTCTGCATTTGTTGCTTCTCATTAATGCTAATTTGCATGTGTTCTCAAATTTCTTAGATCAGTGAAGAACTTCTGGAAGAACAATGTTGACCAAATGGTAATTTTTTTCTCATTACGAAACGAAGTAGTCAAGGCTTTCAGTTCTCCCCCAGTTGCAGTTCACTTGACAGTAACTAAAGAGCCAAGCTACAAGTGACGCCTGACACAGGTTGGACTCTTGTCAGCTTCCCTCCAGTTTTGATGGGAAATGTAGGCATCCTGGTTTTACAGTTTGGCTCTCCATTACAGCTGCAAGACCAGGATGCCTATATTTCCCATCAAAACTTGAGGGAAACTGACAAGTGTCCAACCTGTGTCAGGCGTCACTTGTAGCTTGGCTCTAATTTTCAAAGGGCTGCTCTGTCCTGATGCACTGGCAAGTTGCACAACAATGCATAGCCTTTGGCAGCTCATATCAACCCTGGAAATTTGACTTTGTCTCATCTTTCATTGCTGATTAGCAGGAAGTGTAAAGAAGGGTTAAAATATTTTGTACTAATCCCACATGGAGCATCTTGGGACAACTCAGCACTAACATTACTTGGAAAATTATATAGACCCAGGATTGCAATTGCTGTACCAATCATGCTGTCCTATAGTAAAGATTTCACAGGTTTGTTGTACATCCAAACACCATTGATGGTGCCATGGTTTAGTTTTAAATACTGCACAAAAGCTTCAGGACAGCTATAGATTAGTCTCTTGGATGATTCTCAGATGGGGGGGGGATAGGTAGGAACACAATTTGCATATACTGTTTGGAATATCCCACTCTCTTTTTAGTATGTAAGCTGTTATCAGGCAAGTGTGCTGTTGGATCTATTCTGTCACAGGCAATAGCATGAAAACACCATTATAAATTAGATCCTTTGGGCCAGTGACTTCTCCATGAAAAGTGGAAAAATACAATGGTTTTGCATACAATTTTGAGCACTTTTTGAAACTTTGGCAACTTCCTTTGTGGTGTTCATGATGGGCCTGATTTTGAGACCTTTGAAAATTTGAACACATCCTCTGGAAGCATTTTTCCTAATCTAATTTTTCAAAGTTTTTAATTTTGGGGTTATTTTTGGTGGGGTTTGGGCCCAAAAAGGGGACTTCTGGCTGAGCAAGGTATGTGTAAGAATGGGGGAAAGAATCTTGGCTACGTAGAGAGAAAGCAGGGAGATGAGCCCTGTGCTCGGAGACTCACGGCTTTATTCTGTTTTGTAGAAACAGCTTTCAGGTTTTTACTAGCACTATGATGACTAGAAACTTGCTGAATTTCTGAATTTCTGTGCCTGATCAGCAACGAGTAGCTTCTAAATGTCAGACAGAAGCAGATTTCTGTCTTCAAGTTTATGCTGGTAACATCCTATGTGTCTCTGTTCTTCCCCAGGTGTATCGAGATGAATTCATTGCTGAGTGGCGGAAGCTGAAGCTGGATGTTGTGCTTTGTCCTGCTTTGGGCCCAGCCTTTAATCTGGGATATGCTGGCAAGCTATTTGGTACCATCTGATTATTCTGTTCTGTGGCAATGTAGAGTGTTGCCGTGTGCAGCCTGGCTTGCTTACTTACTGTAGTCAGTTTTGTGCTGTCACGTCTGTGGGAACTCTTGGGATTAAATGCCTTGTTCTTAGGTTGCTGCAATCTGTGGGTTAAATAGCAACCTTCTGGTTCCTCCCAGTGTCTTCAAACATTTATTATAAAGGAATTCTCCATATCTGCTTGCAAGAAGACTGATACTCTCTCTCACACACATACACAATTCACTCATATATAGCACCCTAAAAGTGTTTGAATGTATTAATCTATTTGGTTCCCCAACTCCCAAGGGGTGTGTGAGTGTGTGTGTGTGTGTGTGAGAGAGAGAGAGAGAGAGAGAGAGAGAGAGGGAGAGAGAGAGAGAGAGAGAGAGAGAGAGAAGTGGTGATGATGAAGGCAGGGTTAGTGAGCAAACCTCAAGAACAGAACAGGTCCCATTATGGCTACAGCTGTACCTACATTGTGTTATGGCTTTCTAACCCAAGAGGGCATGGCTACATTATCCACAGCACAGCATGATGTGAATGTGTTATATATCATGCACAAAGCTATAACTAGGCTACAGTTTTGCCTCCTGGGTCAGAGGGGTGCAATTTGGGCCCCAAAGGCCATACCCAGGTATGGAATGAGTATGGAAGATCATAAATCCCAATTCACCATAACACTTACAGAGTGACCTTGGGCTGGTCATTCTCTCTCAATCTAATCTACCTCACAGGGTTGTTGTGAAGGTAGAATGGGGGAGGGAGAATCATGCACACTGCTCTGAGTTTTTTTCCCCAGTGTTATTATTCCCATATTTTTGATCAGAATGGGGAAAGCTGGGGCATAGTAGCTTGCCTAAAGCCATCAAATGAGTTCATTGCTCAGCTGAGGTTTGAACTGGGGTGGGAGGGGAGAAGGAAATGTAGTAAAAATAGTTCAAGAAAAATATGCTCTTCATTAACTGCTTATGCCTTGAAGAGGGGGTGGGAAAATGTATCATTATTTTTCATGTTATCCAATGTATTGCATTATTTATATGAATGGAGCAATAGACTCTCATGGCTGCATCTGCCCCTTCCCTTCAACTTTTGAAATTGCAAGAAATATATGGATGGTTTCTGAAAGAAAACACACTTCTGACCCCTTCTTGCCTCTGCTGCTGTGTCCTCTTTGCTCCTTTATTGCCTGCGCTTTCCAAGCCTTGTCCTCTTTGTGCCCCTGCCAGTCTGCCTCTTCCTGCTGCTGATGTTAGGAGTTCTAGCTTGTCCATGTTTACATTTAGCTTAGGTTTCTGGAGCCTGAAGCGCTTGCTGGCCATATCAGGCTGATGCTTCCAACATTTTTTTTAAGCAGCTCAGGGATCAAAACCTCCCATGGGCCACATGGGGACTGAGCCACAGCCTCTCTCCACACACATGATTTCTGGTGGGCTCTCAGTTTGAATTCTGTCTTGGCTGCAAAGGTTTGCTATTCCTAATACTGAGAATGCAGAAATCGACAAAGGATATAGAAAAGGCATATCCTTTCTGCTCACGTAAAGAGCTTAGGTGGATCTTATTCGGTGAATTGTTCTGAGAATTACCAAATAGAAAGATACATTTTGTACATGTTTGTGTACATGTGTTGTATCTTATGTCATTTGCATATGGGCATCATAAAATAAAAGCTTATAATTGCTAGGGAAGAAATATCTTGACTTTATATGTTATATCTGATTTCTTCCAGTTGCTACTACCTACACACATTTATACAACGTCTTGAATTTTCCTGCTGGAGTCGTCCCAGTCACTACAGTTTCGGAAGCAGATGAGGAAGATCTGAGGCATTATAAAGGGCATTATGGAGACCCTTGGGATAAAAGAATGAAAGAGGTCAGCCAACAGCAGTGAAGGCAATTGCTGTATCTGAAGACCAGATTATTGGGACTTGTCCAAGGATGAACCACAGTGAGAGGGGAGAGGCAGGACAGTTCTGTTCCCTGAATGGACTCTGCAAGCAGAACTCTGCTCATAGTACGCTGGATTCAATCCATGATGGTCCTTTTAATCATCATTTTTATTATACAACACAGCCACTGGGGCTGCAGTTTAAATGGAAAACTGGCACTGGGTAGAGGGACTATTTAACCTTTTTTGATGCCTTTCAGCTGCCTTTGACCTCACTGGCAAACACTGATAGGAACTACTAATAAGTTACCCCCACCCTTACTTCCTACTGCCTACATAGAACCATAGGCTGAACATATGTATACAGAGTAGGTTGGGGGTTTACAGGAAAAGATGTATGCAAGTGAGACGAGATAAATCCTTCCTTGCTTGTTTTAACTTGGTGCACTCTGTTGTTTGTAGCACTTTCCTCACAGTCCAGATCTTGATACCAGAAGTGAGTTGTGGAATAAAATCTTTGAAACAATGGAATGCAGTGAAGCGAAGAGAGTGTAGGAAGGGTGAGGGCTGAGCTCTCCTCACTGACATACTAAGGCCCCTATCATCTATTTTATATGTGAGTGGGGCACATGAATAAAGTGCTGTTTTCTATCTGAATGAGACAGAGGTGTCAATAAATATATATCCCTTCCACATTATGACTATGGTATTTGAACAAAATAACGTACAGTTATTAGATGCCATTAGCCTTCTTTTGTCACAAATAAATTCCATGTCAAATTGTGGACAGTTTTGTGCCATGCATTTTGCCCTCCTCCAAGTATTAAATCATGATTGCTTTTTCAGCTATGGGATCTGTCAGCTCTCACATAGTTGGCTGGAAATGTAATCTGAACATTTTCTGTTACCCAGTTGAAGAGAGTTAGCATACTTCCCCAATGGGCCTTGAAGAGAAAGTCTCAACTAATTCACTTCAAAAGATGACATACAGTCCAGAAGCCTCTTTAATGCATATTTTAACAGTCTTTTCACACTCAGATCTCCTTGGAAATATCATACTATTTGTACTTCTACAGGCTGTGCAAGATGCTGTGGGGCTCCCTGTAGCAGTCCAGTGTGTGGCCTTGCCATGGCAGGAAGAACTGTGTCTTCGTTTCATGAAGGAAGTAGAGACCCTCTCCCGTGAGAAGAGGGCAAGGAGGAAAATCTGAACCTGTTGGATAAGATCCTGCAAGGAATTCAACATATCACCTAATAAACTTTTTTTTGTTGGCTTCTGTTGTTTTAGTATCACTGATTTTGCTCAGTTATAATTTCACTGTAAATAAAGAGCCAGTGTGGTGTAGTGGTCAGAGTGTCAGACTTGGATCTGGGACACCCAGACTTGAATCCCCACTCATGGAAGCTTGCTGGGTGGCTGATCCTGGACCACCTACACACATTCAGCCTAAAACCTCACATGGTTTTTGTTTCTTTGACTCTTCAGATTGGAGTTTCTCATTCGCACTGAGAAAAACCTGAAAAAAATGTTGAGAGGCTTTTTAAGATTAATATCATATTTAAAATTTGAATTTTGATGGGAGGAAGTGACCTCATTGAAAAGGATGGAATTGAGGAACGAAACTTTGACCTTGATGTACCATCTTATGATGTGACATCATCTCACTGCTAACCTCCCTTCCTGAGACAGTATCCCAAAATCTCCAGGATTTTCTCAAGCAGCTAGCTGCATTTTGAATATATTTTGGCCAGGATCATATCACACTATGGACTTGTTACCACTGCATTTAGACTTTATGAGTGCAATGCTATGGAGAATGCCATTTCTGCCCCACCCCTTTGCATAACTACATTGTTGTGCTATTATCCATACAGGAAATTTCTGTTTTGTTTCTCAACCCCCACCCCCAAATCATTTCCACAGTACTTCTGTCTACAAAATGATGTATTGGTTGAGAGTGCGGGACTCTAATCTGGAGAACCAGGTTTGATTCCCCACTCCTCCACTTGAAGCCAACTGGGTGACCTTGGGTCAGTCACAGCTCTCCGGAGCGCTCTCAGCCCCACCCACCTCACAGGGTGATTGTTGTTGTGGAGATAATAATGACATACTTTGTAAACCACTCTGAGTGGGTGTTAAGTCATCCTGAAGGGCGGTATATAAAGAGAATGTTGTAGTTGCTATTATTGTGTTTAAGGAACTCTGTTGTGAGAAGAAGGATTAGGATTTGTCCAAGATGCTACCCCACAAGGTTTCTGACTGAATTTGAACCTGAATGTGTCCATTTCAGCTCTCTACCCTCAGCCCTGGCTTGGCATTGAAGAACCCAAGGAGCCATAATCTTCTATGGCCTAAAAACTCTGACTTTCTTGTTTGCTTCTTAATGCCACAACTTTCTTTCCTCAGTTTTTTAAGTAACGTGCAAGCACCCCCAATTTCACATTAAAACCATGTGATTTCTTCAACAAGAATATATTCAGAATTCAAACATGGTTTGTTTGGGTCATGGAAATTGGATGCCCCCCCCCCATTCTTTATAAAGAGGATTATGGGACCTAAAGTTGACATTAATACGCAGAGTAACCCATTTACATATCCCTCAGAGTTCAGAAAAACAGGTTAGTTTATTCAGAACTCCCACCAAGTTCTATGTAATTTACTCTTCTTAAGTGTATGAAACATAACAGCCCTAATATCTATGCATAGAGCATGTGTGACATCAGATTTCAAAAAATACCTTTTCTCTATCAGAACTTTGCAATTACCTGGCTGGAGACATTTCCTCTTCTGTCAGAACTCATTTGGAACACATATATTTCAGCCAATAATTGAAATAAATGTTCAGTCAAAAATTCTGTTCTATATTGCAAGTATTAAAACCCACTTTGAAAAAGTCAGTCTGGTAGAATTGCCACCGCCCTCCCTCGCCTCTGCTATGCTTCTGTGTCTTTAAGGCAGAAATTCAACATATGATTATTTTCCTTCTTCTTGGTGAGGAAAAACTATTACAGCTGATTTTCTACCTCTCACTCAACTCTGTAGGCTAGAATGTGACACCATGTATTTGAATCAATCCAAGCCTGCAAAAATCCCCATAGCTCTTCTTCCCACCCCTCCCAATTTCCTTGAGTCAGCTCTTTGAAAATGCTTCTAGGATGAAAAGAAGCCACACCCCCTTATCATGCTTCCCCAGCCCCCTCATCCAACAAGTAGACTGGGTTGCCCCACCCACTATTGTTTCAGATAACTTGTGACTCAAGGTGTAAGATTCAGAAGAGACAGAAGCAAAGGTAAGAATGTCTTTCTGCAGGGGGAGAGAAGAACTGAAGAGTATCAGAGAGGCAAAGCGAGATGAAAAGATGGATCAGGGTAGGCGTCAGCAGAGCATGAGGTGGGGCAGGGCTTTTGTCAGTCCTCCCTCCCATTTATTTGGTAGCACTCCAGCATGCTCCCAGTTTCAGCACCACCCAGTGCTACTGGGGAAAGGGCTGCAGGTGGAAGTGAGCGCACAGTCAAGGGAAGAACATGTGTGGGTAGAAGAGTGGTGGGTAGAAGAGTGGAGGGGACTGGAAATTCTGCCCAGGGCCTCCTAAAACCTAGAACCAACCCTGGGATGGATAATGAGATTGTGGCTTTGGGCAAGAGTTGGAAAGTGATGTTGGGTCAATGCAATATCTGTCAAATGCAGAGGAAGGTGGTTGTTTATCTATGCCATAGTTCTATTTTGACCTCTCAATGTGAGTATATCAAGCTAGAGTGCTTGGGTCTTTCCATAGTCATTCACTGTGTCCATATGTATCTCAGCCTCTTGCATTGGCATGCATATATATTTTAAAAAGATGAAATAGTAGGTGATATGAAATGCCTCTGCTGTCAGTCAAACTAGATCTTACTGACCTTGGCTAGCCAGTGGTCTGACTCTGCATAGGCTGCATCCTGAGTATGGGAAGAGAGCAGCCCTTGAAGCCAGAGCTATGTCTTTTTGCTGTGTAAATTGAAAACAGAGAAGTGGTGCCTAATGTTATCTTGTGGAACATTGTGGCAAAATGGAAGCCCTAAATCAATAGAAAGTCTTTGGGAAGGGGGAAAAGATGGTAGTGATAAAGGTGAAGCTAGAGAGGTGAGTTACTGAGAATCAGTAGCTTCAGTAACTGAAGAAAGGTTTACCACGAGTTACTGAGAATCAGTAACTTCTGGTAAACCTTTCTTCAGCAGTGATCTGAGGAAAACATTAACAGGATTATTTGCCTCTATTGCCCATCTGCATGCTAGGTAGATACAAATCCTTCCTTGCACTGTTATTTTTTCTCTTCACTTTAGCCACTCCCATTCCATCCCTTCATTATTCAGAAGGGAACAGGCGATACGTCCCACCTTTTTTCAGTTCTTTCCCCAATCCATTTTATGTGTAGTGTGAGCTTTTTTCAGTTTTGTACAGTTCAAGTGTCATTGGGTAACTTGGAATTAGACTACTCTTAGTTCAGATGAATAGCAGACTGAAGCATGCTATCAATATGTTTGATGTCTTGGTGTGCTTATCTTCCCTGTTTTGTTCATGTCTTAACTTGGGACAATAAACTTTTTAAAACTGCAAACATAAAGGACTGGTTTGTGAGGGAGCAGCAGAGACAGAAGAATCTGGGAAGAATCCCAGGACTAACTGTAGGGGGGTTGGGTGGGGGAGATGACATCTACTGCAAAGTCTGTTTTGAAACCTTGCTGGGAGAATTTAAAATACAGCTTTTCTATCTTTCCCTGGCCATTTAAACTATAGGGAGGTAGGTGATCTCCCCACTGCCCTGTGGAAAACTCCTCGGAATCTTTTTTGTTTTAAAATTTTTAAATCTCAGCTTACTAAAACTCACAATGAATAACAGCATAGTAATTAAACAGCTGACTAAGGAATAACACTTCAAAATATCAGATTTTGAGAATGAAGGGGTAGTTTGCATCATCAGAAAATTATCTTATATGAAGACAGTACAGGTTAAGTAAGCATATAAGGAGTATCTGTATGTGTGAAATAGTAAAGAGTCCAGTAGCACCTTTAAGACTAACCAACCTTATTGTAGCATAAGTTTTCGAGAGCCACAGCTCTCTCTGTCAGATGCATGATGTATGAGTGAATGAATCCTGTCTGCACATATTTGTGTGTGAGCAAGAGGAAGGGCAAGGTGAGAAGGCAGCATTTATGCCCTTCTGCTAAATTTGACTAGGGCTAATCTTGCAATTGCATTTACATACTTTCAGTAATCAGTAGCAGAAAGTCAATATTGCCTAGTGGTTCAGGTAGGATGACAGTGTAAGAGTGTGTTTACACTTTTACAATTTGCCCCTTTCAGTTACATCCAGAGTGCAGAGCTGTTCTTGGTACTCATGTTGAATAGAACACAGCGGCTGCCAGAGTGGAACCAGTAAACTCAGGTTTGCTTCACTTCAGCTAAGAAATTTTTGAAAAAGGGTTTTAAACTTTGGCCCTTTTCACACTGCTTACCGGGACTCGCAACAACGCTGAACATCGTGCTACAAACACGGAAAATCACATTTTCTCGTGCGAGATTTGCATGACATCGCACAAATCTTGCGTGAAAAAATGCGATTTTCCACGTTTGTAGCGTGATGTTCCGTGTCGTTGCGAATCCCGGTAAGCAGTGTGAAAAGGGCCATGTGACATGACAACTTCCATTTACAGAATAACAGTTTATTTTTAAGAACAGAAATACTTCTGTCTTTTAAAAAAATCTATGGTGGTTGGTGCCCCTTAGTGGTAATGCTCAACACTCAACCCAACTCTGCCCACCCAATGTTCCCTTGGTTTAAGATAAATGTCAAGGTCACGGTTGCCCTCTGATACTTAAGAGCTTAAGGAAATAAAATCCTTTCTTTTGTTACCATGACTTGAAGGGATCTGATGATTGTTTCTGGCATGCCTGGACCCCCAAAGGTGGATAGGCATTAGCAGCTCCAAGATGAGGAAAATACGGGAAATGGCACGAGCATGTGAGAAAAGGAAGACCCAATATCTGCTTAAGCAACTGCTAACTGTATCAAGAGGCTCATATAAAAAGAAGGGAAGTTGTCAATTTCTTTAATGACCTAGTTATACTCCAACCTTTCAGGCTTTCCTTTAGTTCTTGACCAAGAGGCACCAGAACACCCAAAAGAGGGTCAATGGCTTGTGGAGGGTTGTGGGTTTGGAGAGCATGCATGGTGAACTACTACTGGAAAAAATGGGCAGGTCTCATCTCCTAGTGAAGTTTTACAAAATAATTAAGGAATAGTTGATAATTTGGGGGATTATAAAACCTGGCTACTAGAGATCCAGGACTGAGGGTGACAGATAGAGAAGCAAAGCAATTGCTATAGGACAACCTGACATTCTGGTTACAGCGCTCTGGTTAGAGTGTAGAGGATGAAATGTCCAAATGAAAAGTAACTTCTACCTGTGTATAGATTTTTAAGGTGGGTGAACTCTTCTTTGCTAAATGTGCTTAGCTTAGTTAGCTGGTGAATCTGCCTCAAGTGCTGTTGTGCTTTCCTTTTCAAACTGATAACATGAATATTTCAGTTTCTTCACAAGGCTCTTAATGGGGCTTTGTAACAGACCATAAGCAAGGATGGTATTTAAGGGACTCACTTAAGGACATTCCTCTATTTAACTATGGTAAAGGCTTCTAAACTTTAGCATAACTATATTTAATCCACTTTACACCTTCATGATGCTAACAATTAGAGGTGGGCACGATTAAAAAAAAATTACCGATCAAGCTGATCATGGATCGGTGCCAGCAACGATCCTGAATTAACGATACACACCGATCATCTCCCAGTTCCGATCCGTGGATCGTGGATCGTGGAGGCCAAAGCGGAGGGGCACTGCTATTCCCAGCAATGTGGGAAGGTGGATGGTGGCGGTGGCCGCCGGGCCTGGCAGGCATGGGGAGGCAGCGATGAGCTGCCTCCCCTCAGGAGGCGGGGGGTTTGGCCGCTCGACGGCAGCACCCCCCATGTGCCCGCCTGCCAGACCAAAAAGGAGCGTGCTGGCAAGAAATGAATGGTGGGTGATGATGGCGGCCGCCAGGCCCAGCGGGCACGGGGAGACGGTGACGAGCTGCCTCCCCTCAGGGGGCGGGGGGTCTGGCTGCTTGTCTGTGTTTGGCCATCAGAGCTGCCTCTCAGGGTTTGCAGGGATGAGATTGGAGTCCCCATGGCTACAGAACACCCCCTTCCCCCTCCCTCCCCTGGGTGTCTTCTCCCAACTGGTGACTGCTTTGCTGCTCCGTGGTTGGAAGGAAGCCCTGCTAATCAAGGAAAGCTGGGCTTCCATTCGGGTTTCCAGGGCAACAGAAGGAGGGCAAACACAGCTCAGGCATTCCCCTGACTCCATTGCCAGGGGAATAGATTGCTGGCGCCTGTGTGTCTGGATTCCTGATCCAAGCCCGATCGCCCCGATCTAGCCTCGATCAAGCCCCCCCCCCCCCCCGAAAGCTGGATCGGTTGCCGTGGACGGCACCGATCTGCCGGGTCCAGATCGCGCAATCGCCATTATCGTGGGTATTTTTCGATCGTAATGCCAATCTTGCCCATCTCTACTAACAATCCACAGACATGAAAGCTACACAGAGATACTTGGATTTATCAATAGGGTAATGAGTAAAACTGTGGGGTTTTTTTACAACCTGTGGGAGGGGTAGTGCTACCTACTAAGGAAAGTTGGCAACAGCCCTGAAACATGTGCAGTTTGATTGGCTAGTTCCTCCCACTCCTCTGGGCTTCAGGCCAGAGCACTAAGGCCATGGTCTGAATCTGTATTCTCTAGCAAACTATACTGTAACACAGTAGTGTGTTTCCTCGCTGCAGTAGCCTCTTCTTACTGTGAACTCTAACTTCCAAAATAAGCCTTGAGCTATCCAGAAATGGACAAGACTTCAGAATAAGGTTTAGACCATGAATTTGGTACATACAGACTATCTTCATGTGATTACACTAGTTGGCCTTCACTCTTCTTTTTCACTATCTTTCAGGATCCCAAGGCATTCTGTTCCAAAATGCAGCAAGAGGCTTTCATTGTGATCCATGAATGGTTGAAGCAGCTGTGGCCTGAGGCTGAAATTGATCTTCTTCATATTGTGTTAGCCCTGATCTGTGGCTCAGCTGCAGCTTTCTTGGCACTCAAATGGGTGAGCCAGAAAACTATCAAAAAACAAATACAGGAGGCACGGAAAAAGAGGGATCTTGGCTTGGAAAAAATGGAAAAAGCTGTTCAGAAGTTTAAAAAGCAGGTATACACTCCTCAAGTGTGTTTGTTTATGTGTGTGGTTGTAACAGATTTGTGAGTTATTTTAGCTGTTTGTATGGGCTGGTCTATATTAAATTTCAGGGAATAAAACGATTTCTGAGTATGCTCCAGTTTTGATTTTTGATATTTCCCTGAAGTTCTGTAAATTTCAATTTCCTTAGAAAGAGTACTTTCAAAACTGGGATTTTGAAGGGCTGAGAAGTGGTGTGAAATCCTTGGCCAGCTCACCTAAACACAGCTGCAGTTTTGCTCAGTCCTTGGCAGAGACTTTCATGAGTTGATGCATGCTTACAATTCTATGGATCTGTCTAAAATGAGACAAGAAATGTCTCCCTGGGCATACAGTGCTGGAACACCAACTTGAAGTAGTTTATTTTGCATACTACCTTTATACAGGTAAAACAGTAATAATAATTTGCTAGCTCATATTCATTGGACCTTAATTGATGGCTTCCATGAATTTCTCCATCTTACAAGCTTTATACTTGTATGTAAGAGGCACAAACAGAAATACCTGCTAACTCTTACCTTCTTTGCTTTTTAACCTTTGTTTCCCCCCACTGGTTATGGAAACTTCAGGGTCTCTATTGATCCTTATTGTTTCCCTTACTCCTAACCAACCTGTATAAAGCTTCCAAGTTGCTGTTCTTACCACTCAGAATCCAAGCCGTCTGTAAACAGAATGGTAGTTTGGGGCCAAGACTAGTAGAATATTTTGTAAATGCAAGATGCCATCTAAGCGCAACAAAATTATTATGCCACATGCTGTCCTTACAGAATCCGAGTGTACAAGCTGCTCATATCCTTTCTTTACCTCTGGTTAAGTTGACTGAGAAGCTGAGGGAAGAGTCCCTATCTCCAGAAACTGTCCTTTATGCCTACATGGAGAAGGTGAGAAGAATGAAATCTAATTAGTTGTTTATCCCGGAGTCCCCAACTGTTTTGAGCCTGTGGGCACATTTGGACTTCTGATAAAGGTTGGTGGGCACAACCACAAAATGGATGCTGCTGCAAGAGGTGGAGCCTACCACAAAATGTCAGGTACTGAGGTTATGCATAACTCTAATAGTAACTGTCCAATGTTTCATACAGAAGTTCTGTTTAACAGAATGCCTTTTAAGATAAACATAACGGTTTTAAAATATTTTCTTCAATATGCACAGTTTGCCTACAGTCACACAATGAAGATCCTTGTGCAGTGATGGTAGCTGCTATCAAAGCATCATTTTTAAAGATCTGCACAGCCAATCAGTACCCCGCTGGAAAAAAAGCTTCATTTGACACCAGCTATCTTCTAAAATTCTTGGTAGGCACCAGGAAAGGTTCCAACAGGCATATAGTGCCCACGGGCTCCACGTTGGGCCCCCCCCTGGTCTGTCTAGAAGGTAGATTAGACATTTATAAAAATGTTATATTCTTCCATATAAGCATATTAGGAAAATTTGCACAGGTTTGTTGTCCATAATTTAGTGCAATTTATTTCCAGATCAAGGTATATTTGACTGGGATCAAGATTTCCTCTTGGGTTTAGAGCATAGGCTTGCAAGATCCTTCTCTCCCCTAACTTATGATATTAGTTTATTACAGTCCATGGCCAGAGAAAAACGATAGAAAACAGAGAAACAAGCAAATTATACCATACAAGATAAAATAGATCTTCTGGACTCTAATACATAACATCAAAAACAACCCTATCTGGCATATTAAAAACAACCCCCCAAAACCAATCAGCTAAAAATATAATGGTATGATACTTAACCAGATGGCCAGTATATGCCAAGTGCCTTCTAGCATTTAAATCAGGGCTGACAGCAGATGCAGATAAAAATTTACACAAACCCAGACAAAATATGATTAAGAAAGTCTAGGATACAGTGTTAAATATAACAATTGGCTCCTCATCAGCATTGCCTGGCGAGATCTGAAGGGAACAGAGTTTAATCGCTTGGGAGCAAAACTTGGCTACTTGCTAAGTAATCTTTGAACTTTCATCAGACAGCAGTGTTATGCAAAAAACTTTGTGCCTTTGTGGTATCTCTTTCTCTTAGCCAAACCACAATGAAAAAAACACTCCTGGAGTCCTGTTGAATTGAAGTAAAATAGATTGTTTAATTTAAACAATGGAGGAGCAATTTTACACAGGAGTAGGTGGTCTCCTTGTGTCCAAAGCTCATCAAAGCTACAATAGAAGTGCAAGGCAATTAATACCCTCAGGTTAATTATAACAATATTACAATATTCTAATATTTGTTATCTTATTGGCTCGTAGTCTTTGACACAGGTGTCTAGGGTTAGTTTGATTGAAAGACACAAATCTAGGTCAGCTACCTACTTGGGGGAATTCCAAAATTTGCAGTTCCTTATCGTGTCCTTGTGCCTGTTCCCCTAGGAAGGATACCTTCTGCCTCCTCTTTGCCCACCTCCCTTTTGCCAATGTTACCTTCGCCGGCGCCATGAAGTCTCATCTTGGCAGCCTTGGGGCCTTCAGATAACTGAGGTCTGTGGGCAGGAAGGAATGTTCCCCCACTTCTGCACTCTCTCCCCTTTTTGCAGCCTTGAGAGAGAGAATGCTGAAAGTGGCTGACCCAGCTTGCTACATTAATCAGTTTTTACAAAAGGCTCTCTTGTATTGATTCCTATTGGAATCCTATAGGATAATATAACGTATGTGTAATATTTCTACAGGTGCATCTCTACAAGCAGTATATTGTTTAGTCCTCAGTTCTTACAGAATTTCAGCATACAATCTTCTTTGGTCTTCTTGTTTCAAGTGTCATATTCTTACAGGTTGCATTACAAATACTACAATGGCTCTTGAGCATAAAAAAAGTGCAAGGCATGTAATACTGAAAGGCAGCGAATACTGAAAGGCACAGAAGTGGTATATAAAATCCCTTTCTTCAAATCCATATTCCTCAGCAGCATATTTATACTGGCTGAATCAGAGATGTCTGTAGATCGTTCAAGTAGTGGAAGAATATGCACAGCCTGAATCTCAATATACAAGGGCAATGGAAAAACACATGTGCCGTAGTCTCTATCTCGTCACTATTGCATGGGCAGAATCTCTCTTCTAATATCTGCCCTCGATGGTTGAAGATGGCAAAGTGAAAAATCTTGCGAGAGGAAAGGCTCTTCTTTGGTTATCTCCCCTAATATTTACTCACTGTTCCCCATTAGAGAAAGATCTCTCACAGTTCAGTTCCAGCACAGTTCAAAAGAGCTTTTTATCTAGTCAATGTGGGAGGGACAAGAGCAAGTTTAAATATTTATCAGGTCCTGGAAGAAAAAGGTTTTCTATATTATACTGCATATTAATTCACCCTCAGTTGTATGCAAGTAGGATTAATGTATGACCCAACAATCTTGAGTTCTGTGCAGAAAGTAATATAGAGTTGACATAAAAATCAGTGGAAATGTAGGAAAATTGTGGCTCAACAGAGGAATCGTCGTTGCCATTGAAAATGTCCTTGTGGCTTCAGTAGCAATGAATGCCAAATAGAGAATCCTCACTATGTGGATACAGCCTGGGACAATGCATAATAATGCACATATTTTGGAGGCTTAAAAAAATCTCCTTCATATATCTCACTTTAAAAATTAACCAGTTCACCTCTGTCATAATTTTGTTACTGCCTTTCTGCCTTGATGTATGTTATCTTTTATGGGTAGTCTATTATGTCATGAATTCAATTTGTCCTGCCAGTCTGGTCTTGAGCTGCTCTACAGGAAAAAAGATGCAAAATGCTGTAACAAAAGGCTGCCTATGGGCTCCAGTGTACAGTGGGGGAATACTTAAAGCACCTGCTTACTGTGCACCATGGTCCTTATCTGAATGGGTCCCTGTGCACCTGGCAACTGTCTGCACCAGGAAACTTGTAACACATATCTGGTCCTTCTGGCAGACCCAGATGCAGCCTGAGGACTTTGTATCATGTAGGAAAAAGGTGAAACCTATGTTGAGACAATAGGTTTATGGAATTGGTTGGAACTGTGTAGGCTGATCTTTTGTTGACTGTTTTTCTGGACTTATTTTGTTGGATTTTTTTGCTTACTCTTTTTATTTATTGAGCCATTCAGTGGTTAAGAAAGGATATAAATATTTTATAGAAAATAAATCCTACTTTTATTGCTAATTAATCACTCACCTTTTTTTGCTTGCCTTTCTTTGGAAAGGCTTTAACAGTAAACCAAGAGGTAAACTGTGTGCGGCATTTTATTCCGGAATGCGAGCAGCACCTTCAGGAACTAAAAAGGCAGACTGAAAAGGGCTTACTATATGGTATACCTGTCAGCATCAAGGACCACATTGGCTACAAGGTGATTCTGTTTCTATGGATGACAGTGATTGTCTGGAGTCAGAGTGCAGAGATAACCCTAGTAGAGCTACTAAGTGCCAATACAACAACCATGCACGTAATACAGTCTTTTCATTGGACTATTATCTTAGACAACAAATTTGGAGCATGCATGGGACGGTTATGATTAGAATTTGCATAGGAGGGCATAAACGTATTAACATGCATTTGTGGTATGGAAATATGAAGTTGCATTAATTAATTAAGAAGGGGCACTCGTTATTTTATTAACTCTTAATTTCATTAACTCTCAGAGCAGCTTTTAAGCACGGCCAGTTCAGCTCTTTTTTGTCTCCCCCGTCCATGCTTCTGCCAGCTCCAAGGTGGCCCATGTTCCCTCCCCTCTTGTACCACCCTAGCTACCAGTAGCTGTGGGGAGTCTTTGTAGTCTGTTGGAGCTTAGTGGTAGCAGTAGTACTGGGAGGGAGGGTTTCCTTCCATGCAACTCTAACTCTACAGCCTCCTTCTGACAGCCAGCCAAGCTGCTGCCATGGGGCTTCATTCTGCCTACTGAGGGACGAGGGGACTCCCCTTGAGCCACCGTCACGGGGCTTTGTTCTGCCCACTGTCAGAGGGACGTCCCCTTGTCCCTCTGACAGTGGGCAGAGCCAGCACCGCAGGGAGGCACCAGACTGTCTGGCTTGACGAACGGTTGACAAATGCACGAACAAGGCTTTGCAACAATGTTTGTTCAGAATGGGGCCTCACGAATGGCTTGTTCATGAACAGCTGAACCCAATATTCGTGGCTTTTTTTCATTTGTATTGCTGTTCGTGCCCATGTCTAGTGATAACAGACGCTACCTCCTCCAGGTAGTGCCTCCTGCCAATTTAGTGCCCAAATGACTACTTGCATAGTGAACTGGCTCTATGTTAGGTCCTCTTGGTAGAAAACTCTTTTTAAGAAGAGCAAGAGATAATATTGGATGAGAAAGACAGTGTTGGTTTGCAATGTTGTTTTTGCTTTTTACTTTTTCTGAATGATTGTCTACCAGTTCAATATCCAGCACCTAACAAGTGTCTTGTTTTTTAGGGCCACTTATTAACATGTGGCTTTGTTGCTTCACTTGATATTCTAGAAGAAGAGGACAGTGTGTTAGTCAAGGTGTTGAAGAGACAGGGAGCAAATCCATTTGTAATAACCAATGTTCCCCAATCCTTAATGACGTAAGTAGTGTTAGTCTTATGCACTGTGGCTTTTCCTTTATCTAATCAGTTTTGCATTGTTTTTTCACTGACTACAGAATGTCATATCAGAAACTTACTTTTTCATCTTCATTGATGGATATGAGGTTACTGATATTGAGAGAGGCTAAGTAGATACCAGGGTATGCATGGATTCCAACCCCATATTATTTCTTAATCAGATCATTTCCTGTTACTGTAATCTGTACAGTTATATGAGATAGCTGTCTATTTTTGTCCTGGCCTTCCTTCAGGGGAATCTGGATAGTATACATGGTGCTCCCCCCACCACTGCAACATCCCTGTGAGACAAGTCACCCATTGAGCTTATGGCTGCATAAGGATTTAAAATAGGTCTTCCCAGGTTGAGGCCAATGCTCTGCTATGCAATACTTATTTTATTTATGTTGTTTATAGTCCTCCTTTCTCACTGAGACTCCAGGAGGATTACACAGTGTAAGTCAATATGATTAACAGCTGGGACATTTAATAAATAATACTGCCTCTATATTGTGTCAATTGTTGGTGCATGTGTGGGAGCTGCATTGGAACTGCCTCCTTTATTCTTGCTCTGCCTTTCTTTATTGCTAACAGAAGGGATTGTCTGCCTTTTATCTTCATTATGCTTAGGGTATTCCATAGTTTTTATTTTTTATTGGGAGGTGCTCACAAGGAAAACATTTGAGTATCTTTAGGGTTCCCATGTAATACCTGAAGGAACACTCCTGCTCTTTAACAGCCCCATAGCAGTGACAGGAATATCATCAGTAAGAATAGGCTTTTTCTGCTTTTACTGTTTATATCTTGGAAGCATCTGTAGCACAGCACAGCAGCCCCAACTGAATTGAATATACTGCCATCAAGCCTCCATTTTGGCTTGTTCCTCTCTTTTTCTTCTCTGTCTTGAGGCCGTGAGGCTAGCTTCTGTCTACTAGTTACAAGGGACCTTGTAACTAACAAGGAAATACAAATGTTATTGTGTATTCTTATACTCTGGTATCTCTTTAGTTGGAGAATTCTATACATGTACATGACCCATACACATGGAGGAGGTATAATGGTACCCACCTTATGTTGCTTCATGTGTGCACAGCACCTATCAATTATCAGGACTACTGTTTTTCTAATGTTGCTGATCATGTGGACGGCATCTGTGAACATACAGTTTCAAAATGCTGTGTCCACATGACGTGAACATTCCTTCTCCCATTCCTTCTCCACATGCGTTAGCCTTGTGAAGGATACAATGGGTTTGTGAGATCTGTTGTGGACAAAATGTTCTAACAGCCAATTTTTATGCATCTTTACTCAGAAGAGAGTCTTAGGACTTTTCTGCACATTCAACTTATTCCTGATTTTCTTATCAGTCAATCCGCAAGCCCTGGAATTGGTTTGGGTACAGTTCTTCCACATGTCTGCCCTCCCTTTGCATTTTTACAGTTGTGGTTTATTTCATTCTGCATGTGCCTTAAATAACCAGGATGTTCATGTGAGGATGCTGTTGTCATTGGTGACACAGCACCCCTTTTATTTTTTGTGCATGCTTATATTGCTATAGAAATAAAAGGGCTGAATTTTTAAAAGATTTTTAAAAAAATATTAAAAGATCCAAAATGAACACATGGGAAATCTTTGCATGGAGATGTCTAGAATGGGGGCAGCTTTGCCACCCATACCTAAGTGACCCTGCTCCTGTGGCGCAAACCATCCCAGCCTGACCCAGAGCCAGGAGACAAAGGCTCTGGCACCAGCAAGACAAACCATCCTCTGTTGGGACAGAGCCCAGAGCAGCAGTGGCTATGTGCTTTTCAAGCAGCAGTGCTTCTTTGGTGCCAGAAGTGGCCACCCCCCACCCCTCCCCTTGGTCACCGGGGCTTTTGCAATTTTTTAAAAGAAATTGTGATTTTCATATTACTATGTCAATGGTGGTTTTTTTAAAAAGATAGAAAAAAACAGGAAGCAGTCGGGGGAGTAAGATGGGGGAAGAGTGATTCAAAAGTGGGTTCAATGTGAGTGTGAGTGGGCAGGACACCCCCCCCCAATTATGAACAAGTTAAAACTCAACTCAGAATCAGCTTCCAAAAAAGGTTAGGGTAAAGTGGTATAAAAAAACTAGAAAAAAACCTAGGGAAAGACCAACAAACTTGAAGCAAAAACTGAAGGCAAAAAAATGTGTGTGGAAATAGAGGATAAATCAAAGCAGTATAACAACAACAACAACAACAACATTCGATTTATATACCGCCCTTCAGGATGACTTAACACCTACTCAGAGCAGTTTACAAAGTATGTCATTATTATCCCCAAGACAAAACACCCTGTGAGGTGGGTGAGGCTGAGAGAGCTCCAGAGAACTGTGACTAGCCCAAGATCACCCAGCTGGCTTCAAGTGGAGGAGTGAGGAATCAAACCTGGTTCTCCATATTAGAGTCCCACACTCTTAACTGCTACACCAAACTGGTATGGGGCCAGAACCAACGGAAAAACCCCTTGTGGAAAACCCCTTACTGTTCTGTGAGTTTTAATTTCTAATTAAGTGTGCTTAGGATTGCATCTTGTTTGCTTTTTGTTGCATATAGCCTGGAGAAATAAACTACTGTGTTTTTGTCATCTTCTAGCTATGGCTGTAGCAACTCAATTTTTGGCCAGACAGTGAACCCTTTCAACCACAGGAAAGGTCCCGGTGGCTCCTCTGGAGGGGAAGGTGCTCTGATTGCAGGAGGAGGGTCCATCCTAGGTTTTGGGACTGATGTGGGTGGAAGTGTCCGCTTGCCATCCAGCTTCTGTGGTCTTTGTGGTCTGAAGCCAACAGGAGACAGGTTGAGGTATGTACTGAGATTCTCATCTACTAGGTATCTGATGATGTATGCTCCGACTCATGAATGGAAATGCCACAATAAACGAGTTAGTCTTTAAAGTGTCACAAAACTGTTCTTTTCGCTGCAGCAGACTAACATGGCTACCTTTTCAAAGTTATGTGAATGACTGCCATTCTTTGATAAGTATAGAAAATCTGTCACAGTTTCAAGGTAAACATCTGTGACTTCATTGGGGGAGGAAATGAAATATCGTTCCCAGTAACTTTAAAATCCTGGCAATGAAGATCTCTAATTGCCAATTGATTCTTTTCAAGGGCCTTTCTAACTTTTGTGCGTGGACTATATTGTACGTGACCCAAATAGTGTTTGTCCAGTGAATGCATTTTCCATCAAAGGGAAGTTAGATTTTCAAGCATTCAGATAGCATACCTGATCTAAGACGAGAGTAATTAGGATCTTCTTTGAAGACTGGAGCAGGGTCACTAGGTATGAGCTCATCATTTTACTAGTACTGTGGATGCATTTCTTAATGCAGTGACAAAACCTTGGTTGCCTCCTCAGAGTAACTATATAAAAGGACCCATTAAAAAAATAGGATGGGTTACTCTTCTGTCCCATATAGTAGGCATGTTTTGTTTACTTCCAAAGGCTTGAGATCAAATCTTTTCCACAATTGCCTTCACATTTGAGTGGCAGTATCCTTAAATAATCTGCTTGTGAGTGCATCATCCTTATTTGATCAGATTTGTGTTCTTACACTTTTCTTTTCTACAGCACTTTAGGAATAAAAGGTCCTGTCGATGGAATACTATCGGGTAAATGCTTCTCTCTCTCTTTTTTTCTTTTGTCATGTAGGAAAGGAGAAAGAGATCAGTTTTGATAGGTCGTAGTAAGTGCTGGTATCAGTTGAGGCAGAATGGTTATTGGATGAATGGTTGTTAGAAATGCAAATTTTTAGGAAGGACATTACGATTTTTCATGAAAAATACATTTAGGACAAGATCTGAGGTAATGTTTAAATAGCACTTTCAGCAGGCTATCCACCCATGGCATGATTTGGTTCTGAAATTTGTATATACCAACAAGTCAAATGCTGAATCAGCTTTTCCTTCTCATTCCCATCTTGCTTTAAGTGGGTGGTTTTGTTTTTAAGCAAATGATGTATCCTGCTCCTTAAAGAAATGCAAGCATTTAAGAAACAACTACAAAACAATGGGGGAGACAATCCTTTCCCCTGAGAGAATATATGTTAGGGAATAATTTCTTTCAGTACTAATAATATGAGAGGGCTTATTGCTGGCCAGAGCCAGTGGGTTGACTATGTGTATTCAAGTCCATCTTCTCCTTTCAATTAAAGTTACATTATCATTGGGACCAATGGCGAGGGATGTGGACAGCCTGGTTCTGTGCATGAAGGCTCTCTTATGCGATTACATGTTCCAGCTGGACCCCTTCGTGCCCCCTATGCGGTTCAATGAAGAGGTACATCAAAGATTAGGGTGCAATTTGTACTGTGTTGGAATAGTGTGTTGTACTTTATGGTATCCCCAAGGATCCGGTAGTTGCAGATTTTGATTATGAATCTGACAGTCCTCATAAGAGCCCCTGCCTCCATTGGAGACTTTTAGTCTGAAATTCTAGAGCCAGATTTGACAGAGATCACTGATGGTTGTTGTGGGTTTTCCGGGCTGTATTGCCGTGGTCTTGGCATTGTAGTTCCTGACGTTTCGCCAGCAGCTGTGGCTGGCATCTTCAGAGGTGTAGCACCAAAAGACAGAGATCTCTCAGTGTCACAGTGTGGAAAAGATGTAGGTCATTTATATCTACTCAGGAGGGGTGGGGTTGAGCTGAGTCATCCTGTAAGAGTTTCCCAGGGTGTGGAATGCTAATGGCGGGAGGCTTCACTGTATCCTGAGGAGGTTCTTTTGCATATGGATTGGGGCTTGAAGTGCTAATCTTCTCTGCAGGGCTATTGTCGGGGATAGAATGTTTTGTTAGCCTGGTGTTTTTCAGAACTGGAAACCATGCTCTGTTCATTCTTAAGGTTTCTTCTTTCCTGTTGAAGTTTTGCTTATGCTTGTGAATTTCAATGGCTTCCCTGTGCAGTCTGACAAAGTAGTTGGAAGTGTTGTCCAGTATTTTGGTGTCCTGGAATAAGATACTGTGCCCTGTTTGAGTTAGGCTATGTTCAGCCACTGCTGATTTTTCAGGTTGTCCAAGTCTGCAGTGTCTTTCATGTTCTTTTATTCCTGTCTGGATGCTACGCTTTGTGGTTCCGATGTAAACTTGTCCACAGCTGCAGGGTATACGGTATACTCCTGCAGAGGTGAGGGGGTCTCTACTGTCTTTTGCTGATTGTAGCATCTGTTGTATTTTTCGGGTGGGTCTGAATACTGCTTGAAGGTTATGCTTTTTCATAAGCTTTCCCATCTGATCAGTAATTCCTTTGATATAAGGCAAAAACACTTTTCCTGTAGGAGACTGTTTTTCCTTGGTTGTTTGATTCATCCTAGCTGCTGGCAAAACGTCAGGAACTACAATGCCAAGACCACGGCAATACAGCCCGGAAAACCCACAACAACCATCGATCTCCGGCCGTGAAAGCCTTCGACAATACAGAGATCACTGATCTTGCATCTCTCTAACTCATTTACAGCTGCTTGGATCCCTTGTTCAGTTGTGTGTTTGTGTGTGCACTTGTCGGTTTAAATTATTGAAACTGTGTATGTAAATACTTTCTCCCATCCTCACATAGCCCCATTCTGAATCAGGTCCCCATGCTGCTGTAATTAAGCTTAAAGAATGCTGAGACTATTATAATTTAGCATCTCTTCTGTTTTGATCATTAAGAACTTTCTGAGGAGAAGTTCTGGGGACTACTTTCTTCTTTCTGTATGGTGATTAATTTTCCCCATTCTACATCACCTTGATATATAATTCTTCTTCTCCTTTTGCTTCAAAACATCCCCTTTGTGAATATACAGTTCCACAATGTAACATTATTCTTTTCTTCTCAAGGCATTCTAGAACCAGTAATGCAACAGGAATAGCAAGCACAAGCAGTTGTTTACAACATGAGTAATTTAAACATGACATCTGAGGTCATTGATTGTAGCTGGGTTTCCTTGCATGATCGGCAAGGAAATATTGCAAAAGTTTCAGAGTTCTCATTATCTTATGCTTTAAGAATGTTTTAATTCAAACCCCATCACTGACAATAAAATAGGTTGTACTACCAGCATATTTTGATTCCTGCAGAGATGAAGGATTAGAGAGAACCAAAGAGTGAGGTACTAATACAGAATTATATAGAGATTAGTTAGAAGTAGTTGTGAAGATAAATATGGGACTGTTAGCCCCATGGCAGCCCTTAGTTCCCTTTTTTTTTTGCCCATCATGTATAATAATGCAAACATGTGACCTGGTGTCATCATCTCATGCCATATCATTGGCTGTTGGAAGTGACGGTGGTGGCAGCAGGAGCAAAATACAGTAACAGTTGCATTAGTACATGTTACAAGGGTCCTGGAAAAGGGATTACTGTATTGAGTGGCCATTCCATTTTTTTCATCATGTCTAGCCTTGCCTACAGTGTGCAGGCAAACAAAAAATTAATTCCCATGGTTTACTTTGACAAGTCCTCAAACATTGATTTGTACTGTCTGAAAGTTTTTCTCCTCTTGGGCCCTTTTTGCACTTACAGTTTAAACTGCCATTTATGAGCATTCGCCCTGATCACAGTGGCTTCAGCATTGTATCCGTTCATTTCACACTGTCTGCTGCAGTTTCAATTTGGTGTCTGTGCTTCATTTCAGACTCACTTTGAAGCCTCGGTACAGTTTTGGGCTTTTGGGGCTTTGCAATTCACATCACACTTTTTAAAAAAACTTTGAGCATGAATAGCAATGTTGCAATGTTGGAACCCATCCCCACTTCTTTTGCTGACTGGGCTGTCCCCTGCCCACTGGAGAGGCAATTGGTGGCAGAGTTCTGGGGAAAAACATGTACCACTCTCGTTTATTTTTTTTAAAAGCCAAGCCAGGAAAGGGTTAAAATGCTACTACTTCATCCCCTCCCAGCAAGCTGCAGCTTTGTTTCCAAAGGGTTGTGCAAAATGCTTGGGTTTTTTTTCTCTTTGGCAAAGCCCAAAACATGCCTGGGAGGGAAGGAAAAGCAGCCATTTAATCCTTTCCTGGCTTTTAAAGCCTGGAGGAATGTGCAGTAACATTACACTGTTACAACATTACAACCCATTATTGCCTTGGGAAAAAAAAGTGTGTGTGCACTTATCCCAAGGAAGGAAGGGGAAAGTAGCCATGTAACCCTTTTCTGGCTTTTAAAACCAGCAGGGAATTAGCAGCAATTTTAGGAACCATTCCTGGCTTTGAGAAAAAAAATACGACAGTGCATGCATACCTGGGAGGAAGGAAACCAACGGAGAAGCAGCCTTATGACCCTTACCTCGCTTTACTAAAAAAAAATGGTGGACAATGAGTTCAGAGAGCTGAGGACGGTGGAAGTGGTTAATTCTGCACAGACCAATCAGCTCTCAGGGATAAGGAGAGGAGGAGAAGAGAAGCAGAAGGGGAGTATAAGGTTCACACTGACATTAATTGGACCAGATGCGACTTGGCAGCGGCTTCAAAATAACATTGCAGTATGTCCAGGGGGGAAAATTGGGGATGCTGCAGTCAAACATTGGTTCTGCATCCCATGACTACCTTGCAAGTGTTAAAGTCCTGCAAGCATGGGAAGCAGAAAAGGTGCTGAAATGCTTTAAAGTCCCAGTGCGAAAAGTACCTCTCTTTTGTTTTCTAGGTATACTCTAGCACTGCTCCACTCCGGATTGGGTATTATGATACTGATGGTTATTTCTTGCTCCCTCCCTGCATGAGGCGTGCTGTGCATGAAACTAGGAAGCTTCTCCAAGGAGCTGGTCATACGGTATATACTTTTGGTGTTCCTACTTCTTCCATTCCTCTGCATAGAACAAGTAAGAAAGCTGTTTGCAAGATGACTTACTCTATTAATAGAGTATGTTAATATTAATACAGTTGAGTATCTAGGTGATCTAGATTATCAGGTGAACAGCCAAACCATGCCTTCTGCATTTCTGTATCTAATAGTAAATTGGTGGGACCCTATTTGGATGAGGAATGCTGTGCTGTTATGCACAATAAACTTGAATCTGAAGTGTCTGAAGAAGGGAGCTCTGACTTCCAAAAGCTTACACTCTGAAAATCTTGTTGGTCTCTAAGATGCCACTGGACTAAAATCCTGCTACTCTTTGAGTAGTGCCTTGGGGAACTTTAATCTAGCAGACACTAGGAAAATGTTTGTAAATATGGCTTTTGGTCAGTTCATTATATGTCATGGCACTATAGCTTACTGAATATTACTTTGTTTGCAGCTAATTCCCTTCACTCCACCATCAGTGGCGTATGCCATGGATGAACTTTTTATCAAAGGCCTTTTTGCTGATGGAGGCTCAACTCTATTGACCATGTTGTAAGTAAAAAGGAGCCTTAAGGTATAACAAGAATCTCATCCAACAATGCTGAATAGACTTTAAAGCAAACTTTAAATTAATATACTTTAAATTCATTCAAATTGTTTGTGTATAACCAATATTGCTTTTCTGATAAACCAGGAAACTGGTCTACAGGAAATGAGAGATGTGATCATCAGATACAACTGGCATAGTCTCTATTCTCCATCAAGTTTATCTGATCTAGAACACAGATTAGTTTAATCAAATCTGTTGATATATCTCTCCACTGGTTAGTCCTTCAAGCCAGCAAGAAACAATAGTGCAAACTTTCTGATTTATAAGTTCCAACTTAAGATGGTGGCTGGGATTGTTTTTCAAAACAACATCTATTTAAAAGATTTTCTTCTAATCCTACATAACAATTTTCGTATTTACAAGTTCATAATTAATTTTTATTTATTTATTCTATTTCATGTTTGTCCTGATGCAATGGCTAAAATTAGGGTTGCCTGCACAAGACTGGCAACTTGCAGAAGACTTACCCATGTGGTGGTGATGGGCTCACCAGTGACATAATGATGTTGCTGGCACTGCCCTGCCATCACTCCTGTGTATCTGAAAGTGATGTCAGCATGTTGCCAGGAGGCGCTCTAGCAATTGGTTTGCTCAAATGCTAGAGCATCCCTGACAATGTGCTGACACCCCTTCCAGGCACACTAGGAGTGATGTCAGTGTTTCAGGATACTGACAGTTGCCTACCATTTTTCTCCTGCTGCCCAGCTGAGCAGTGGTAAGAAGTATTCGCTGGCTGCGGGGAATTCACCGCAACCAGTGGGAACCTGGTAACTTTGGCTAATATGATAAAAATGTGATTGTTACAAAGATTCAAACAGGAATTTTCTTTGAAGCAAGGAAGTAGATGAGTTTAAGTTTACTAATGAACACTGAATGTTGTAACTTTGAGTCACACTTGAACACTAAATCATAGTGCAGAAGATCTGCAAGATGATTAACAGTACTTTCTTATATTGCTGTTATAACAGAATAGGCTGACTGGTTGTCTAAAAGGGGGAGCGCTTGCTGCCTGGACCAGGATTGATCAGGCCTCAGTCCAAGAAGAGGCAACAGGATGCTGGTTTGTAGCAAACCCCTAAAATCGCCAGTCTCACACTCACTGCAGTATAGTCACAAAGATTTGTTGAACTACACAAGATAGGAAAGGGGGAGAGAGACAGAGCACAAGACACTGGCCTGGATTTTACTCAGGTTCCTATACATGTGCAGAAGTTAACTAGAGCTAGCCCAGAAGCTGTGGTGTAGAAGGAGAAATGCTATATCAGCTTAAGCTGATGTCCTAGGAGAAGAAAGCCACCCAGAACAAAGGTTGTATTCACTCTTATACCCCATCTCTTGATTGACCTACATTGTCTGGGGCCAGGGGCTGCCCCTGTCTCTGAGGAAGATGCTTGCTAGACATTGTGTGTAGTGTTGCTTTTGACACTTATTGATAAGAAAATCAAGGCATTCCTGTTCTTCCCTTTATCTATGGGTTTCTTGAAGACTTGCTGAAGCCTGGAAGATATGAACTGTGCTAAAGCTTCCATGACATAACTCTCACAGGCATCTATAACTTTGGGTTATTATTGATAAGCATCTCTCAGGCCTACATTCCAGTTCTTTTCTGTTCTCTGGAACTGTCTCTTACTGACTCCAGAGAAACATGTAGGGACAAAAAATGGCTGCACATTGGTTTGGGTCAGTGGGAGTCAGTTCATGGTCCAAGAGCTGCCTCTAACAATATTACTATCCCAAGCAGAGTTATGCCCAGGCAAGCCTGATCTCACCAGATTGTGGAAGTTAAGCAGGGTTGGCTTTTTCAGTAATTGGATGGGAGACCTCCAAAGAAGACCAGAGTCTTTATGCAGAGGCAGGCAATGGCAAAACAGATCTGATAGTCTGAAGCCTTGAAAACCCTATAAAGTTGCGTAAGTCGGCTTCTTCTTGACAGCATTTTCCACCACCATCATGTTGCCCAAATTGGGGGGGGTCTCCTTGTGAGTTGGGGGAATTAGCATTTAAGAAGACGCCGTGAGAGAGGGGACGGGAGAATCTTCACCTATGTATACCAGGATTGTTCCCTTAGAGAACTCACAAACAAGCAGATGTTCTACAGGAAAGTTTTCTTTATTAACAGAGCAGTAAAAGGCAAACACACAGAAAATCACACACAGCATACACACAGAGCTAACTAGGAAAACAGTGAGGAAATGGGAATGCGGTTTCAGGGAAAGTGTGACATTTGCCAGTCTCAGAGGGAAGGAGGAGGTTCACGAAGGAGCAGCAAAATGACAAGCGCTTCACAGGGAGAAGAAGCCCAATCAAGTGGGGGTATGTGAGTAGGACACACACACACTGAGCCCAGTTATAGGGCGGAATGTACCCTGAAACAAAACTCACATCTTGTGTGTAAAGGGTTCGTGGCTAATTGCCTTACAGAGCTGATGGTTAAGTGGTTCGGGTGCAAATCAGTGCTCTTCTGGTTGAATCCCACTTCTGCCATGACCTCAGTAGGTGGCCTTGGGTAAGCCACTCCTCTCAGCCCCACCTCCCCAGCTGTATTGGGGAGATAATAATAACACTGTTCACTGCTCTGGGTGGGGCACTAATCTGTCTAGAAAAGTGGTATATAAGTGCCATCATCATCATAGAAACAAGCCTCAGAAATCTGAGATGGTGTTAAGTGCCCTTCTTCTCCACTGTCTGAAAATAAGTGTGTGTAATGGAGGTGATTCCTTCTCCATTGAGGTGATTCCTTCTCCATTCTTTTGACAGTGGAAAAATATGTAGGTCAAGCAGTTACATAACATGGGCTTTCAGATACTGTGCCTGCTTGTTTGAAGTGCATGGTGGGTAGGAGGGGCAGCTGTGCCTGCCATTGCACAATGCTCATCATGGCCATGCAGTGAATGTCTAAACTGGGCTAGGTGGCTAGGATATTGTGTTTATTGTAATGCTGTGTCTTTTAGCATAGAAAATTTCCTTGGTTATTCTGGTGAATAATCATATTTTGCTATGCACAAAACAACTAGATTGCTTTAACCTTCTTTCCTTTTTTTCTCTTTGGCCTTCCAGTGGAAAAGACATAGTAGATCCAAGCCTTAAACCCCAGGTGAATTCCCTTAGAATCCCAAATTTGGTAAAGAAAGTTATGGCCAAAATCATTAAACCATGGGTGAGTTTGGTAACTCTTTAGGATTACAATACTAATCTTGCTTTCTTCTGCATTATTAAATAATGTTTTTGGAAGATGTTAGAAAATTGTATATGGGTAACCAACAGTCACTACTTGTGGATAAGGGTGATCTGGTGCATTATATACGTAAACTATCAAAAAGCGTTTGACAAGGTATGTCCCCAAAGACTCTTGAGTAAGCTTAGCTGTCATAAGATAAGAAGACTGGTCTCCTTATAGATTAAAAACTGTTAAACAACAGGAAGTGGCGGGTAGGAATAAATGGACAGTTCTTGCAATGCAGGGAATTGAGCCGTAGGGTCTCACAAGGACTGGTACTGGAACTGAAGCTATTTAATTTGTTCATAAATGACTTGGAATTGGGTAGTAAGAAGTGTAGTGGCCAAGTTTACAGGTGATATCAAATTATTCTGGATAGTGAAAACTGCAGCAGATTGTGAAGAGCTCCAGGAATATCTCTGTAAATTGGGTGAGTATGAAACAGCATGGCAAATGAAGTTCAGTCTTGGTAAGCTTAAAGTGAGGCACATGGGAACAAAAAACCCTACTTTCAGTACCTGCTGATGGGCTCTAAACTGGCTGAAACCAAGATTGAAATAGATCATGGGGCTATAGTGGATAGCTCATTGAAAATGTCAATCCAGCATGCAGCAGCGGTAAAAAAGGTGAATTCCATACTGGAGATTAATAGGAAAGGAATTGAGAATAAAACAGCCAATATTGGAATGCCTTTGTATAGAGCAATGGTGCACCAAATTTTGAAATATTATGTACAGTTCTGTTCATTATAGCTCAAAACTGGTACTGCAGAACTGGAAAAAGTATAGAAGAGGGCAACCAAGATAATCAAGGGATTAGATTACCTTTTTCATAAGGAAAGGTAAAGACTCTCGTATTTTGCAGTTTAGAAAAAAGAAAGCTAAGGGAGGATGTGACAGAGCTTTATAAAATTTTGCATGGGGTGTAGAAAGTGGATAGACAGAACTTTGTCTCTCTCCCCCATAATATTAGAACCCAGGAGCACCCAATGAAGTTGATGGGCAATAGGTACAGGACAGACATAAGGAAATACTACTTTACTCAGAAAATAATTAAATTGTGGAATTCACTGCTAGTAGATGTAGTGAAGGCCACAAGAAGATATGGCTTTAAAAAGAGGTTAAAATGATTTGTGATGGAGAGGTCCATCAGAGGCTACTAGCCATTGGAAGTAGAGGGACTGTCACATTCAGAGATGGCAAACTTCTGAATACCAGTGCCAGGAGGCCATCTCAGAGGAGGGCCTTGGCATCTATGCTCTGTTGACCCTCTAGGGCAACTGGTTGGCCACTGTATGAAACAGGATGCTGGACTAGATGGAATGTTGGTCTGATCCAAAAGAGCTCCTCATACATTCTTATATGAATCTCAAAATATATTATTGATTTCTTGCACTGTGGTCCTATGGAATCTTATTTAAAGTTATTTTGCCACATTCTGGAGTTTAGCTGTTTTTCTTAAACACATATACTTTCTTATCAGTTAGTCTGATTCTTGAGTTTTCTTCAATTATTTACCTGAATAATGGAATGGAGGAGGGAAGGCAATATGACATAACCTGATTTCATCAGATCTCACAAGCTAAGCAGGGTCAGTACTTGAATGGAAGACCACCGAGGACGATTCTTCAGAGGAAGACACTGGCAAACCACCTCTGCTTCTCACTTGCCTTGAAAGCCCCCTTGCTGGGGCTGCCATAAGTTGAGTGTGACTTGAGAGCTCTTTACACACATGTGCAAGAATGAAAACTGCCCTTCCTTATGTAAGAAGGCATTTTGTTGAAGGCGGATCACATTTATGAAAAGTAGAGGGGTGTAGACTTTAGGGTCAGAAAGACTGTGTTAAGTGAGAAGAGACTATTGGAATTTCTGTAGAAACTGAGAACAGAAGACCAGTCAGCTGACTTGCAGAAAAAGTTCTGTCACCCAGCTGTTTTTACAAGCCAGTGAGAGATAAAGTGTTGGACTAGGATATGGGAGACTCAGAGCGGAACCACAAGTGACGCCTGACACAGGTTGGACACTAGGCAGCTTCCCTCAAGTTTTGATGGGAAATGTAGGCATCCTGGTCTTGCAGCTTGACTCTCTGACTGCTGTCCAATGGACTTTTCAACTGTCACTTGTCCAACATTCCGCCAAGCTGCCTACATTTCCCATCAAAACTTGAGGGAAGCTGGCAAGTGTCCAACCTGTGTCAGGCGTCACTTGTGGTCCTGCTCTCAGATTCAAATTCCCACTCTGCCATAGAAGCTCAATGGGCGACCTTGGAACATTCACACTCTTTCAACCTAACCTTATATCACAGGGTTGTTGTGAGGATAAAATGGAAGAAAGGAGAATGATCTAAGCCACTTTATGCCCCCATTGAGAAGAAAGGTGAGGTATAAATGAAGTAAATAATAAGTATTACAATATCTGTTTACATGAGGCAATCTTGCATCCGTATGTGCACATATAAGATTCCAGGTCTAAATTCTTAAATTTAGGTTTTCTAGAATTCTGGCTGGGTTCTGCTGATCTGGTCAGCTTCATGTTATATCATATTTGGGTCATGTTGGCAACGAGTTGACTTTAGATTCCAGTGTGACTGGCTGATATCCAACTATGATGGACTCCCCCTTCACTCCCCACACTGTGAGGCAGATTTTCTTGTCAAAATTCAGTTTACCTGCTTTTGCTGAACAGTCCCAAGTAGAGTGTCAATCTTTGTGGTTTGAAAGTCTGTTGATCCCACCCTCAGATATAATTTTGGCTTTTTAGCCAACTTGAAGGGGAGAAGCAGGAGCCCTCTTCCTTTTTGTTGGAAATGGCACTGGATAATGTTCAAAAGGAAATAACTTTATTTAGCAGGCAGGGGTTGAATAAGTGTAGTCAGAGAATGAAAGTGCTGAGATAAAATTTTGTTGTTAGTATAGAATACACTTTGAGTAACAGGCAAAATAGTTTCCTTGAAGCTTAGTTTCTTATATTCTTGGTTCTTACTAGTGACAGGTGTTTTACTTATTACTTTAGTTACAGCAACAATGGTTCTTCACAGTTTCCTATGATAGCTCACATTTCCTGAAGTTAGTTAAAAACTGTTTTCTCATCAGCAGTCTTGGGGTCCTCTACTTCTTTTGGCTTGAAAGGGAGTCTAACCTACTACCAAATCACTTTTGCCAAAATACACTCACAGTTATATGGTGTCTGTGTCAAATGGGCTTCAGCTTCTGCTGATATTTATATTACGGATTCTTAAATAGAATTTTTCTTCAGGACAGTGATGTTCCAGTTAAGGCAAAAGTTTTCTCCTCCCTCAATCCAAAGGGGAACCTTTCTGACCTTCCTTGTCAGAGTCACTCACCAACTTTCTATGAACAATCCTGTCAGAAATCAACTGTCAGCCCTTCAGCTGGGTTCTATCAATCAGGAAGAACAGTCTGTCATTAAAGTTAACTCTTTTCCTCCCAGCTTCCTGATTTCCACATCTAGAAAACCTGCTTTCAACTGCAGTCCATCACACCAATAAATATCCATATCGCATAAGTATTAGCCAGGGTGAAGTCAGTGTTTTTGCAACTAGGATAGCTACCCTGGAAAGACATTGATCTTTATGTTCTCTGAATTGGAGCTCCTCAACATTTATCTGCACAGAACAGAGACCAGTAGATGAGCTTTCTGTTGGGAATCTGGAAACTGTCATATTTGTGTTACATTACTTTTAATTATTTTACATGAATGTTTTCTCTAGTTCTGTTTTGGAAATTTGTAAAAACTAAAAAGTAGGCTATATACATTCCTAAATAAATAATTTTTTAATCATTGTGCAAATGCCTCTTGTCCCTAGCCATACTGCAAGGTTGGAGGCTGGATGTAATTGAAGAATCCACATTGCAATGCTTTCAAATGTTTTATTTTCTTGTGACCAGGAAAAAACAGCTAGAGGATTTAAGTGCAAATTTTTAAAACCTACCTTTGCTTTCACAATAGGAAAATGAACTATAAGGGGATGAGCCATGAAATCAATGTGGTAAAGAGTAAGACTACACAGGGAGAGAAAGCGTCGAGGGGTGAATGCAAAAACAAGGGAATTTACAATTACTGTTTTATGAGATGACAGTAATGAAGATTTGTACATTAGGATGGGAATACTGAAGGTAGCTAAGGTAGATGATAGTGATGATATGGCAGGGCAGCCATGTGGGATGAAATTTTGTTGATGGGAGGGAAGTTGAGGTGTGGAATGTTGACATGGGCAGAGAGGGTAGAATGTAAATAAAGATAGTGGCTAGAATAAAGCAATAAAGTGGATATATTGATCATGGTTCAAAAGGGAGTAGAATGCCTCCGGAGTGGAGAGAACTGTAGAGTAATGTCTTGAGATAGAATTTTAGTTAGTAATGGACTGTAAAGGATGGTTATGTGAAAATAGCTTGAGGTACACTTATGTATTTCTTTCAGTATTAATTACAATATTACAAAAATGGGGTGTGTTGTAATTATAGTAATTAATATGAAAATGAAACAAATTCCTTACTTACACAGCCTATAATGAAAGAATCCCATGATTTTCTTTCATTTTGTTCAGGAGCTTTTGTTTCTGCTAATGAAGACATATAAAACTCTGTTCCTTAAGGGGAAAATCCAAAATCATATGTTAGCTTCTTGTTAGTGATGTTTACGCTCTCCTTCCCTCTCTCGGTCATGTCAAGTGCAGTGGGTAAGACTAATAATCTAAGTTTTGGAGTTTTTAAAAAGTTCTTTGGACCTCCCTTTATTGTTTGTGGATAAGCCCTTGTTCTAATAATGAAATTAAGAGTCTAGATTTCTACCTATTTTTGTTTTCACTTCAGTTTCCGCGATTCGCCAACCATCTGGATGCATTGTGTGGAGTGAGGTAAGAAGCTCAGTATGTTGCCCACCAGCATCTCAGGCAAAAGGAAATGAGAGGGTAAACATGGAGTGTGCGCCAGTGTCCCCGGGGCCAGCTGTGGCCTGCCACCTTAGTATTTTTCTACAAATCTACAGAAGCAGGCCCCTTGCAGGATGATATAAGTAACTTTGAGTAGAGTTTTCAGTGTCACTGAGCAATATTCCAGCCCCAATAATTAACTCGAAGTTAGTCAGCAGTGGTGGGCTGGTTTATTTCTTACATTGCTCCAGGTATTAATATAACAATGTCGGATAAAGTTTTGAAAATTAGGGGCACTTGGGATGTGGTGTGAAACTACAGTGGGAATCTCTTATGTTCTGTGGGACTTTAATGTTCTAAAGTATAGACCAAACTTTAATATAAAGTATATCTGGCAATCCTTGTCTAATGTTTTATGCATACACTTTTGTTACCTATCCAGCAGAATGGCAATCTGTCATTTTAATATATTTGACAGATATATGTTGTTTATTGTAGATCTGTACAGTCCCTGTGGGAGCAGCATGACAAAGTGAAGGTAACTTTTTTTAATGGAATGCAATTGACTGGGAAAACAAAGCTTAATCTGTACCAAGAAAGAAAATAAGAAAATGGTACTGAGAAAGCAAAGCAGGAGCTGAGACACATGAATTTCTCTTCAAAGAGCTGCATTTAGTTTCAATAAGGTCAAGATTGCTTCTTCTCCTGGCTGTGAATTATTATGTCCATAGTGTGTCCAGCCTGTGCGAATTTTGCACCATAAAAACCCAAAACTCAGTTACATAAACTTTAAACCTGCAAGAAAATGCACATTTTTGACAAATGAAGAATGGACTTAAGTTGCATAATTGTTGTTTAGCTCTCACTGGAAACATTTCTTATAAGCAAAACTGGGGTACAAGAGCTGCTAGACTAAATTCATGAGGCCCTCTGGGCCATGCTTTTTCTTCAAGTGTCACTCGGCTTACACCATACACCACAGTGGAGAACCAAGCCCCCAGGCTATGTTTTAATGGGCATTGAGATGTAGAATTGGCTTTGTGTATCCTAAACATGAACATAGGTATTAAACAAAATTTTGCAGAAAACCAATGGCAATTGGTAGTAATGTTAGCAGAACTCTGTGTATACTGGCCTTGGAAACCATGGACTTTCTAAGGTTCATTGCTTAGATGAAAGAAGAGGATGTATTTCCACATGAACCCTAAAAATACACTGAGCAGTTTTTCCCCACATCCCCCTCCATAACTCTTACCCCTGAAAGGTCACCCCTGAAATCTCAGGGATCCACACAGAGGCATAGCCCTGAGGACTAGTGGACTGGAGCAAAGATGAACAAGGGGATTAAATTGCCCTCTCCCCTTCAGAGGAACTGCATGTGCAGAACAGGAAGAAAGAGCAATTTCAGCTCTTTCTTCAGCTCCTGGGACAGGTGCAACTATTTCTCCATGTGGTTCCCACAACTGATCTCCCACAGCCAGAAACAGCTGCAGCAATGGACAGGAACACAGAAGATCTACACCTTCTGCAGAGATAGTGGTAGGGACCGCCCAGTCAACAGATGGCATGCTGCTCAATATCCTTTCACCTGTCCATTCAATCCCTGTGCTTTCTCTCTGTTGGACAGGCTGAAGATAAGATGTGGGCATGTTGACTGAATTTGTACAAGCTTGAAACTATAATTAGCAGACCTTGTTATGTTGAGGATGATAATGGAGTTGGGGCTTCCATCTTCTAGGGGATTCAGCTCCTGTGATCATTCTGGCTTACAGCCTTGGTATGCACTTGAGTTTTGGCTGCACCTGGATGACTATACCTTTCTCTCAGATTCAATGCTAGTTTTTGTGATTCAGCTCTTCTTTTCAGTGCGACTCTAGTAGAACGGACTTTGCGTATAGTCAGTCCTTGATAATAGTTCTGTAGCTTTAGCAATCAGCGCAGCTTCCATTCTGTAATCTTGCTCAGATATCTGTAGTGCTTTTATCATAGTTTCTGCACTCATTGACAGGTGTAGGTTACGAGTAGACAGGGGCACGAACCGCATTACGAACCAAAAAAAACCCACGAACTGCCTGTTCGTCTGTTCGCGAACCAGCGGTTCGTGAGTGTCCATGGCCAATGAACCAGTGTTCGTTGGAAAGCCCGGTTCATTGCGTTTGCCCGCGGTTCATGAAGCCAGACAGTCAGGCACCATCAATCAATTCCCTTGGAAACGGAGCTGGGGGAATGCCTGAACTCTGTCTGCACTCCTTCTGTCGCCCTGGAAGCCCAGCTTACCTTGATCGGCAGGTCTTCCTTCCAACCATGGAGCTGCAACTTGATTACAATTGGTTACATGGGAGAAGACACCCCGGGGGGGGAGGGAGGGGGAAGGGTGGTGTTCTGTAGCCATGGGCACTCCAATCTCATCCCTACAAACTCTGATAGGCAGTTCTGACGGCCAACCCCTTGTACACTGGGCCAACGTCAACTGGTGGCTCTAATTGTATCGAATGGGAGTTTCCTGGGGGCCTTGGATTGGAGAAGGTATGACTCCAAGATCCCTGTTGCAATATTGACCAAACTTGGATGCTGGTTGGAGGAGAGCCTGCTAAACACTCCCTGGGAATATGACCTCTCAAAGTCCAACAGGGGCTGTTCTGATGCCCACAAACCATGAACCTCAAACCAGTTCGTCAGCGGGAAAAGTTCATTTTGGTTCATTAGTTCGGGTTCGTTGGTGGTACCAAACCACGAACCGCTGGTTCATTAAATTTTTTGGGTTCGTGCCCATGTCTAGTTACGAGTCCATGAAGCCTTAAACGGCCTAGGCCCTGAGAAGCTCCCTTAAATGTGTGTTAATCCTCTTTTCTGCACTCACTGAGAGCATAAATGATTTGCTTTCAATTGAGACATCCTACGTAGCTCATTGATGAAAGAGAAGCAAAACAACCAAGACATGCATTTGATGGTGGTTGGAGGTGAATTCAATAATGTTCTCCTCAGATAGGAACCCCTGCAGCGTTTCAAGGAATGTAACTAAATTGTGCCAGATCTTTCTAATTGTTGCATTTCACAATCAGGTTTATCGTCAGAAGTTTATTGATGAATGGAGGAAGTGTAAGTTAGATGTTGTCCTATGTCCAGTTCTGGGTCCTGCCTTCACTCTTAGATACCCTGGAAAGCTACTGGGTAAGTCTCATGTTCTGGGTACATTGTTGAAAGCTGGATATGTACCATGTTATTTAGCGCTATGACTTTTATGAACATCAAGTAATGGATTTGAATTTGGGTTTCTTCTGAAACTGAATCTGTTCTGCCAGTCTATGGCAGTTTTCACACACCTGTAAACCCTCTGGAAAATCAGGCAAAACTCACTGCATGACGACGTCTTCATAGCATGATTTCCCATTTAATGGCATGATGACATCAGAAATTGCACTATGAAGATGCCGTCGTGCTGAATTTTGCACGCTTTCCAGAGCTTATAGGTGTTTGAAAATGGCCTATATGGCAGACCAAGTGGAAACATAACTGTAAATTGACAAAGCAGCTACTGTTTACAATTCCAAGTTCACTGGCATTGGTTGTCATGAGGGTCAGTCTAGGCTTGACACTGAGACATCCACGAGCAGATCTCCTGTGGGGACTTTTAAAAGCAAGTAGCTGCACAGTGTGATAGATGTTTTAATCCTTTTCTCCCACAACATTTCCCCAGCCTCTGTTGGCCACCTTGGTCCTGCTGTTTATCCAGTGAGGGAAACATGCAGATATATAACTTTCTTTGTGGAGGGAGCTTTTTGTATTCAGTCATGGAAGCCCCAGCCTACACTAAGCAGTTCAGATTTATTACTACAGTGATAACTAGGTTCTAGTCCCACCCTTTTAAAGCTTCTCAGGCCACGTGAATCTTCGGCATGAAATGCATGAGGATCTCTACTTCTGTGGTGCTCATACTACTCTGCATTCTTTGTCTTTGGCCCTTGCTCTACCATGTTTTTTCCTCTTAACCTGCATCTTCCCTCTTGTAGTATCGTTACTAGTTCTGGATTCATAGTCCGTATTTATCTATCTGATCCAGTTACAAGTTGGCCTTGGAATAGATATTCTACAAGATTTTTTAAATCATGCCTCTTGATCTGTACTTGCAGGACCTCAGGTATAATTCAGAAACATACTTTATAAATCAGGTCCTGAAAGGAGAAGATTGACAGAATAATTGACCTCCTTTTATGCTGAATGTTGTACATAGATGGTGAAATTCCAGTTAGGAGGGCATTTTTACTAGGGATTCTGCTGAGTTTGATCTGCTGTGGAAGAGTCAGGAAGTGTGGTTGTGAATGAGTAGGGCAGAATGAACAATTCAGTGTTGAAGGAGCAGGAGAAGATGACTGCAGGAGGGGAAAGGAACATTGCTGGAAATGATCAGAGAGAAAGAAAAGGACAAAGAAGAGCTAAGTACAATTGACACAAGGATTTTTTTGCCATCCTGAATTGCCCATTTGCAAAAAAACAAAAAAAAACAAGCAAAAGAAGCTGCTGCCCATGCTCATAAGCCTGTGTTAACAATTGTCTAGCGAAGCCAAGAAATTGTGGCGAGTACTGAAACAATGCCAAGGCTGAAATTTTGGTGGGCTTCAAACTCTTTCTAAAATCATTAATTTTCCACTTGTACTGGAAAGACGTAGAGAAAGATGGCAAGTCCTACTGCAGTCATGTTGGTAGATGACTTTTATTGTGGTTTGTTCTCGGATTTTACCATAGCTCTATTGTTCATGTTCTCTGTCTCAGCTGCTGTCTCATCTACCATGTTATACAATGTCTTGAACTTTCCTGCTGGAGTTGTGCCAGTCACCACAGTGTCAGAGGATGATGAAGAAGAGTTGCAGCAGTATCAAGGACAGTATGGTGATCCCTGGGACAAGAAACTGAAAAAGGTCTGCTTCAGTGACTTCTTACACTTCAGAATTTGAAATTTGATGTCAGAGTGTACAGCCCTCAAATTTGGCACTTGATTTTCAGAAATGGATTTTGTTATAATTCATTTAACTGAAATAGGCAAGTTTCAAATTTTGTAGAGAATATAAAATCTTGTAACTAATCTAAACATGGCAAAATTTGCACATTTTCTGTCAAATGCCGACTGCAGGTCAGAGCGTTACTGTATTGCTGCTACCCTATGATTGTACCAAAGTAACATTTAGTTGAAGCACATGTGATGTCACCATGCTTAGTTGTTTCCTAATGACAAGGGAAGTATTTGACGTAATATGACAGAATGTTAATGGGAGATACAGGGAAGAGATGATACATGGTGCAGAATCTGCAAGGGCTTGAAAAGGGCACCTCCATTCCCCCTGTAGCCTCCTCCCCACACTATTTTCTTTTTCCCTCCTCCTGGCAGCCTCCATAGCCTCACTTTCCCCTGCTTCTTTCTCTCTTTCCCACCCATCCAACTTTTAACTCTCCCCCCTCTTCAATTATATTTTTACTACATTTACACCCCACCTTTCTCCACAATGGGGACCCAAAGCATCATTCTCTTCTATTGTATCTTCACAACAACTCTCTGAGGTAGGTTAGCCAGAGTGGGAGGCTCAAAGTTACCCCATGAGCTTCCATGGCAACCCTGGGATTCCCAGATCCTAGTTTGAAACTCTAAGTAGTACACCACACTGGCTGTTGAAGGGTGGCTGCTATTGAACAGTTGCAAGCCAGTTATTGAACAGTTGCACCCAGGCCTGGGTGAACAGTTGCACCCAGGCCTGGGTGAATCAAGCAGGTTGCATGATAGCACATTACCTGGTGATGCCACCAAGCTTAGTCCGGATGCATCTTGCCTCAAAGGCAAAGACAGCTCTGGAAAGGGCCCTGCACCCTCCCCCTGCCTTTTACTGACAAGAAATCAAGGCTTCAAGTGGCAATACTGTTGTAGTTGCCTAGCAACAGCCATACAGAATATTTGTTTCTTAAAGTTACAGGCACTACTTACAGTGTTTGGGTATTTTTTAACCCCACAGTGTGTATTTTTTTTAGGTTTCAGATTTTTCTGCAAACCTGGACCTTTTTTCAGGTTTGTAGAAAGATCTATCTTGTCTGTTCATGGTTCCAATCTCTGGATTTAAGTATACACAGTTCTGGCTGCATTAAGAATTAGATAATATTGATTTGCCGAGAGGATATTTGAAAAACAATCACCATCAACATTTACAAAGACTATTATGCTTTCGGAGCAAATTTGTTTTAATTCCAGAATAGAATGTTATGGGTGGTAAGTTCTGTTCTTAGGTGACTTGAGATGACCTCTGTTGTTCTAATAAGAAAATCCGGAATTGCATTTATTTTACCACATATAGGAGACCAAGTTACAGATTATTTAGTCAAGAGATGCAGTCCTTAATCTACCTCCAAAAAACCTGCTGCTGTTGCTTGAATTCACCTTTAAAATTAAGGAAGGGGATATTGTTGGCGGTCATAACCACCCCCATAATAATAGAAGGCTTATGGATATGCCATGAACCCCTTCTCTGAATGTACTTCCAGCTAGAGATGGGCATGAATAGGAAAAACCTGAACCGTGTGGTTCATGGTTCGTCGCATTTCACGAACCACAAACTTTCACAAACCTGCCCCAGTTTGCGAACTGCTTCATTTAGTTTGTGAAAACACCACATCCAGGCCAGTAAATCGTCACTTCCGGGTCAGCAGATGGTCTGCAGGAAGTCCGTCCCCTGTTGCCTAGGAAACTGATCAGCGCCACGCTGTCTGCAGTGACGAACCAAAAAACGAACCAAATGAACCAGCCTAAAGTTTGTGGCGGTTCGTCAGAAAATGGGCTCTGACAAACCACCGGTTCGCAAACCACGAACTGGCCCAGTTCGTCACAAACTTTGGTTCGTATTTCGGTTCATGCCCATCTCTACTTCCAGCACTAAAACTACTGCCCAAGCAGGCAGAAAAACATGGAAGCTATTGTCCAAGCAGGCAGAAAAACATGGCTGCTGCTGCCCAAGCAGGAAGCCAGATCCCACCTAGGAGATGGAATGTGCAAACATGGGGAGAAACAGGCGAGGCCAGTTTGACCCCCTCCCTTGCCCCAGAGGCGCGCTAAGGATCCTGATACAATGGGGCTTTTCCAGAGTTCCTGAATTAATCAATGCATCCCACCCCAGAGATCTTACCTTAACCACTCCCCTCTTCTTAAGCGATTTAAAGGACTGATAGCCTCACCCACCCCCTCGTGGGTCATCAGTCATAATTTGATAACTTTAATTCCACCCAGGAAGACTTAATCAAATTGTCATAATGCTTTGTTACACCCCAGAGATGGTTTACCAGCATCTTGTTCCACTTTGGGGGCGGTTTGCCAGTTCTTTGTCTCGCCCCAGAAACAACTTCACAATCCTTTATTCCACCCTGGGACCAACCACTCAAGTCTTTGTTTTTGGGGTAGAAGGTGCAATCTTGCCCCAAAATAGGATCAATGGTATAAAGTAGGATGCCCCTGAGCCCCAAACTGTGTGCATGCTTGGATCCAGCATTCCATCCTGGAACCTCTGTTCAAGTCCCTTCCACCTTGAAGGCTGCTCAATGCTGCTTCTCTCTTTCTCTCGGACATCTGGATAGGTAAATATTACCTGAACCCTCAAACTCTATCCAACTTTCACCACTGCTTTCTAGTTAGCTCTGGATGCATGTTGTGTGTGTATGCTATTGATTCTTGTTATCTTCAATAAAAAACCCTTTTGATTGAACATCTTTCTGTTTATTGAAGGAGTTCTGTAGTTGGGACAATCCCCATATACATAGACTAAAAGATACCTAAGTTACCCTTCCTCTCACTAATTCTCCTTGCTGCTAATTTCCCCCAACTCACTAGGAGGCCCCTTTGGGTAAAATATCATGCCTGGATTATTTAAATAACAGCCTTATTTAATCCATCCTGGTTGATTAGTGTTGCATGTTTACTCCACATGTATAAAATATATGATATTTTTATTATTTATTGTGTCTTTTGTATTTGACACTACCTTTTAGCATTGATCCCAAGAGAGCAGGTATATATAGAGCTGTATGCATGCTTACATACACACTCCTTTTCCCCTGGTAGCAAAAATCTGCACAGCAGTCTCTTCTGCTTCAGCTAGCTTTAAGCTACTATGAAAGGACAGCCTACATTTCTAAAAGTGTGACCCTGTTGATGTTTGCTTAGGAATTAAGCCCCATTGACCACAATGGAATTTACTGTAGACTAAGCATGGAGAGAATGAGGCTGCATGGTTTTTACAAGGCTGGGACACAGGCCCTGAACATTCGTGGTAACTCTCCTCTTTGCATGTCTCTTGCAGGCTGTGGAAGGTGCAGTGGGGCTTCCTGTGGCTGTGCAGTGTGTGGCTTTACCATGGCAGGAGGAATTATGCCTTCGATTCATGAAAGAGGTAGAGACGCTGTCCTGTGAGAGGAGAGGGAAGAAGGCCGTATGAATTTGGCATAGGAGGCAATTTGTCTTGAATGGATACAGTTGTACAGTATGAATTGTCATTCAATGTTGTTTTGAAAAAAACACAAAAGAAAAGCATTCCTTTGGCTCCTGCATGCTTTGTGCTTTTCCCTACTCTTATTGAAACATTTGCTTTTTACAGCTCACCAGCCAGCATGTTAACACTTTTGTACATCAGCTGGTTCTCAAAAAAGTGATAAATGCCACACCACATCAATAAGAGGCAATGTTTGTTCCCCTATCAATCTTTTTTTCTATCAGTAAGGAGGGATCGCACAACCCACCCTCACAGTCTTAAATGAATCAGTTAACAGAAGCTCATCCTATCCAAAGCTAGCAACACAATCCCTTTGAGAACACCATCCTTTCTAATCACTATCAAATCCATTTTATCTGAATTTAGCTCTAGCTTGTTTTCCCAGGCATTGGCCGACACCAAAGACTGCCACTTCTGGTGGTTTGGATAATGAAATTATATAATTGGATGTCATTATATTGATGACACTGGTACCCTACATTTGAGATGATTTCATTTAGCAACCTGCCCAATACTGAAAGTTATCAGCAAGAAAATGGAGCCTTGTGAAACACTGCAAAATAGAACTCACAACTGAGGATTCTTTATGCTCAGTGATGACTCTTTGTCTGTGTCCTGACAGAAATGACTGAAGCCATTCAGGACAGTTACCCTGACATTCCCACTCGAAAAAAAACAATGTAACAGAGCTGAGTGGTCTACAGTCTCAAGGCTGATGCTGGATCAAGAAAGACCAAACAGGCATTTCCTTTGTCTGTCTGCAAGTGGAAATGGTCCACTACGGCAGCAAATGTCTCTCTGTTTTTTAAAAAAAGGCCTGAAGCTTGACTGAAAAGGAGTCAAGGGCAGGCATGTCAGGAATCCTGCCACAACATGCTCCATCACTTTCATTGAAAATCTCCTCTGCCTAGAGAAGACTTTTTCCATAAAGGCCACATCTAAACTAGAGTCTAAAGACACATCTAAACTAGAGTGAACATTCATAAGAGAAAGAAAGCCATTAGTAACTCTCCCATGGAAATCCAAGAGACACAAATGTGCTTAGCTTGGCTTGGGTTCTATTGTATTGTCCTATGGCCACTTTAATTCAATACAGCTTGGATCCTGCCAGAGGGAGGAGGGCTCTTCTGGGCCCTGAAAGAACTCTGCTGGTGAGCAGGTGACCTGTGTGTGCAAAAGCCAGGCTAGATGGGTCTGCAGTTAGGAGGGGGAATTGGACAAGAATGTACCTCCTTCCTCTTGCAACTGCAGAAAAACTAGAAGGATCCAACTCTACAGGCTGTTGTCCCTCCTGAAAATTAATGTGAAAATCAGAAACTTGACTAAACGCAGCTCCTTACACTGTAATCATATCTTTGCTGACCTTAAAAATGAATGTCTGCCATTCATGGGCCTCAAGACAGCATCCATAGATTCCAGGAAACCTTCCCATCCAAACACTGGCTAGACCTAGACATGCTTAGTTTCCACTAAGTTGCTGTATCATGTGCCTTCCAATCATGCGCTGGGATCCTAACAGTATGTAACTTAGTCGTTATAACTTTATCATTTTACATGTGGCTATAAAAAGCACAAGTTATTTTCAGCAATATACTGCTTGCTCTTGTGATTGTATTTGCTCTAACTTTAATGAAATGCATTAGTAACCGACATTTGCAATGATCCAAACACATAAGAAGGGTGTATAGCATACTGCTCCATTCCTAGCCCATTTCAACATCAACATGGGTAGCAAATTGGAAAGTTATGCATGCAGAATGTGTATGTGTGAGAATTGTAGATGCATGGGCTTTGTGCACAAAAATATCATCAACCAAAGGAGACCAGGTGATGATGCCCATGGGTGTTGTCCTGATTTCCATCCCCCATACTGATGTGTAAAAAGGACCACACTCTGGGCAATGTATATACGAATATTCCACAAGATATACACGGAAAAACACATTCCTTGCATGGTGGTTGGTTACCACTTATTCTTCCCTTATTTATTTGTTGCAGCATTGTCTGCTCTCTTCTTCAACATCTTGTTAGTAACTTATGACCTGGGGATTTTCCAGAGTGTGGGTCCACCCAAATGGAAACAGTGCAAAGGATGGATGGGATTGCATAAGTTTGTAAGGTCTGACTACCTTTGGTTTGGAGAAAGGGAGTCAGATAAGAGAAATAGCCTAGAAGGCAGGAGCTAGGTTGTGGAGTTTGGAGACCAGGGTATATAAGCAATACATGTCAGTCCTTATAGATGGGAGTGGGTGTTAAATGATGGTGATGGGAGGGGACCAGACTATGACATAATAAGGCCTTTACCTAAATTGTGCCATTTAAAGAAGCTTCATGTGATAAA